>NC_057801.1:409912596-410573303 GCF_018294505.1 Triticum aestivum
CAAAGACAACCCACTCCAGCAAGATCCAGCGCAGGAGGACGGAGACGCCAGCCCTCATGAGAGAGCGGCAGAAGAAGAGGTAGAAGATTATATGCCTCCCTTCGGAGACGAGGCAAGCCTCGACGATGAATTCGTCGTGCCTGAGGATTCCGTCGAACAAGAGCGTTTTAAACGCAGGCTTATGGCCACGTCGAACAGCCTCAAGAAAAAGCAGCAACAGCTTAGAGCTGATCAAGATCTGCTAGCCGACAGATGGACTGAAGTCCTCGCGGCCGAAGAGCATGAGCTCGAACACCCCTCCAAAAGCTACCCTAAATGCAAGCTGCTCGCCCGATGAGAGGAGGAGGCGTATGAACCCGCATCACCAGGAGACAATACGGCTGACCGACCACCCCGCGGTCGCGACAGAGAGGCCTCTAGGCCCTTCACTAGACCCGTACCCCGGCATCGCTTGAAAAGCACAAGGCCACAGGGGAACGCTCCGGACTTGCGAGATATATTGGAGGTTAGGGCAAGACAATCAAGATCGATCTATGTATCGCGTGGGCGCCCCATGATACGTGATGACAACCATTGCGCCGGACACGGTAAGTCCGGCCGGGCCGAACAAAACAAACAAAGCTCTTTTGAGCTCCGTTGTGATATCGCCCATTACAGAGGCGTCGCACACCCACTATGCTTCACAGATGAAGTAATGGATCATCAAATCCCCGAAGGGTTTAAACCCGTGAATAATGAATCTTACGATGGCACAACAGACCCCGCGGTTTGGATCGAAGACTATCTCCTTCACATCCACATGGCCCGCGGTGACGATCTTCACGCCATCAAATATCTCCCCCTCAAGCTTAAAGGACCAGCCCGACATTGGCTTAACAACTTGCCAGCAGAGTCAATTGGGAGTTGGGAAGACCTGGAAGCCGCATCCCTTGATAACTTCCAAGGCATGTATGTGCGACCACCAGACGCTGATGACCTAAGCCACATAATTCAGCAGCCAGACGAATCGGCCAGACAATTCTGGACACGATTCTTAACCAAGAAAAACCAAATCGTTGACTGTCCGGATGCGGAGGCCATCGCGGCCTTCAAGCATAATATCCGCGACGAGTGGCTTGCCCGGCACCTGGGACAGGAAAAGCCGAAATCCATGGCAGCCCTCACATCACTCATGACCCGCTTCTGCGCGGGTGAGGACAGCTGGCTAGCACGCATCAACAACCTCAGCAAAAATTCTGGCAGTCCGGATATCAAGGACCGTAATGGCAGGTCGCGTCGTAACAAAAACAAACGCCGCATTGACGGCGACAAAAGTGAGGATACAACAGTCAATGCCGGATTCAGAGGCTCTAAACCCGGTCAGCAGAAAAAGCCATTCAAAAGAACTACTCCGGGTCCGTCCAATTTGGACCGAATACTCGACCGCTTGTGCCAGATACACGGCACCCCCGAAAAGCCAGCTAACCACACCAACAGGGACTGTTGGGTATTCAAGCAGGCAGGCAAGTTAATTGCCGAAAACAATGACAAGGGGCTGCATAGCGATGAGAGGAAGAGACCCGACCGCCGAACAATAGAGGACAGAAGGGTTTCCCCCCACAGGTGCAGACGGTGAACATGATATACGCAACGCACATACCCAAAAGGGAGCAGAAGCATGCACTCAGGGATGTATACGCGATGGAGCCAGTTGCCCCGAAGTTCAATCCATGGTCCTCCTGCCCGATCACTTTTGACCGAAGGGACCACCCCACCAGCATCCGCCACGGCGGATTCGCCGCATTGGTCTTAGACCCAATCGTCGATGGATTTCACCTCACCAGAGTCCTGATGGACGGCGGTAGCAGCCTGAACCTGCTTTATCAGGATACAGTGCGCAAAATGGGCATAGACCCCTCAAGGATTAAACCTACCAAGACGGCCTTTAAAGGCGTCATACCAGGTGTAGAAGCCAATTGTACAGGCTCAGTTACACTGGAAGTGGTCTTCGGATCCCCGGATAACTTCCGAAGCGAGGAGTTAATCTTCGACATAGTCCCGTTCCGCAGCGGCTATCATGCCCTGCTCGGACGTACTGTGTTTGCAAAGTTCAACGCGGTGCCGCACTACGCATACCTCAAGCTCAAGATGCCAGGCCCTCAAGGAGTCATCACGGTCAACGGAAACACTAAACGTTCTCTCCGCACGGAGGAACATACAGCGGCTCTCGCGGCAGAAGTACAATACAGCCTCTTAAGGTAATTCTCGAGTCCGGCCGTTAAGCGGCCGGACACAGCTAAGCGCGCCCGGAGTAACCTACAACAAGACCACCTGGCACGTTCCGAGCACGCGTAGCAGTGCACCCCAACCCCAGCCCCTGTAAAACGTCAAGACAAGTCCTTCGCGTACACCATTACGCTCTGAAGATACCATGGGCATGGGGAGAGGGGCGCGACCACGATAGGCCCAGACTGCGGGTCAACCACACCAGGGGCTCTCAAGTGTGTCGTTCTTTTTTTCTTTTTCCTTTTTTTCCCACAGGACTCCGTTCGTCAGAGGCCCTGTCCGGCAGCAGACCTGCCGAACTCACGATGCAACAGCCAGGGAAGAATAAAGGCTACAACGAATATCCAGGTGGTCTCCATTACGAGCATTAAATCTGTTTTACGCACCATTCGGCAGCCTACCCCTGGAGGGGGACATGTTTAACAGTCCCATCCCTTGCTTATTGCACCATTTGTATCGTTCTGCACTTACAACAGTTTTTCTTGAATAAGTAATGCAGCACCTTTTTGCTTCCAATTGCATTTCTCTCTTATACATATGTTCATTTGTGACATGTTGCATCCGTACGTCTTGGTACGGCTAAATACACCAGGGACTTATGTTTCCCGCATCATGGTGTGATAAGTCCGAACACTTTCACAAGTGTGGCACCCTGAACTTATAACATTATATGCATCGGCTCCGAATCATGTCTTGGGTCAATAGTTGGGTTTGCCCGGCTCCCATGTTTTGGTACCGTACGTTCCGTTGTATCGACTAAGGTAGCACTGGGAGAACCACTGCGATTGTGCCCCAGTTGAGCTGGGTTAACGCCTCAGTGGAGAAAGCTAAAACTGACCGTCATGATGAGGCGAGAGCTGGTCGCTGTTCGAGAGGTTTTTTGCGAGTCCCTAAAGACTTATGCCGCTTAGAGCGAGGAGCCGGTTTTTGTCTGGCCCAGGCGTGGATAGCGCCCCAAATTCGGCCTTCTGAAGACTAGGGGCTTCGCCGAAATTTAAAATTATAGAATTCTATGGCTAAGTGAGAGTGTTCAAGCATTATAAGTCCGGTTGCCTTGTTCGTTGTGTTGAGCGCCTCCCTAGATGGACCCAAAAATGGGAACAAGAGTGCTCAAGTTTATCCCGAACACCCCAGCACTCGTGGCATGGGGGCCGAAGCCGACGACTTGCCATCTCTCAGAATTGATAAACAGTCGCATAGAAGGTAATATTTTAAATTAACAAGCGTTGCTTAGCGCATATGAACTAAGTTTTCAACGCACGGGATACCAAAATGCGAGTCTATTCAAATATTACATCTTTGGAGCACTCACCCGCAATAGTGCGGGCACCCTTCAGGACACTCTTATAATACATCTCGGGCGTGCGGTGCTCCTTGCCCTGTGGTGGCGGGTCCGTCACCAGCTTCTGGGCATCCATCTTGCCCCAGTGCACCTTTGCGCGGGCAAGGGCCCGACGGGCACCCTCAATACAGGCGGAGTGCTTGATGACTTCAACCCACGGGCATGCATCCACCAGCCGCCGCACCAGGCCAAAGTAGCTCCCAGGCATGGCCTCCTTAGGCCACAGCCAAACTATGAGGCCCTTCATGGCCTGTTCGGCCGCCTTGTGGATCTCGACCAACTGCTTCAGCTGGTCGCTAAGGGGCACCGGATGTCCGGCCTCAGCGTACTGAGACCAGAAGACCTTCTCTGTCGAGCTCCCCTCCTCAGCCCGGTAGAACGCGGCAGCATCGGACATGCTGCGAGGAAGATCTGCGAACGCTCCTGGAGAGCTCCGAATTCGGGTAAGCAACAGGTAATTAACACTCACATGCTTACTTTGCATGAAAAATGCCTTACCCGCTGCTATTTTCTTCAACGCCTCGATTTCCTGGAGGGCCTTGTAGGCTTCGGCCTTAGCAGCTTTGGCACTCTCAAGAGCCATGGCAAGCTCAGACTCCTGAGTCTTCGAGTCATGCTCCAGGCTCTCATGTTTTTTCACGAGATCCTGGAGCTCTTGCTGTACCTCCGCCACCCGCGCCTCCTGCTTCTCTCGCTCGGTGCGCTCCGCGGCCGCATTGCATTCGGCCGTGGCCACCGCCTCTTTCAGGGTCGCCACCTCGTTAGTGGCCCCTGCAATACCCACGTTATCCTTGTCATTCTTTTTGCAACCAAAATCCTTTTCTGTAAGGTACAATTTTAATAAGGTGTTACTCACCTTCCTTGTCCTCGAGCTGCTTCTTGGCATGGCCGAGCTCATTCTCGGACCGCTCGAGGCTTTCCTTCAAAATATTGACCTCCGCAGTTAGTGCGGCAGAGGTCAGCAGCGCAGCCTGCAATCCCATATTGACATATTTTTTATGACTCCTGCGTATATCTTCTTAGATCCTCAGTCCGGATTTTCTTTCCGAACACCGAACCGAGCATCAGGGGCTACTGTCTATGTGGTACTATTTTACATATATCAAAATTCTTACCTCAAAGCCTGTTAGAAGGCTGCTGCAGGCTTCGGTCAGCCTGCTCTTGGCGAGCTGTACCTTCTGAATCACCGCACTCATAACAGTGCGGTGTTCCTCTTCGATGGAGGCGCCATTGAGCGCCTCCAGCAAGCTATCCGGCGCCTCCGGTTGGACGGAGGCTGCCGGCGTCACGGTCTTGCCCTTATTATGAAGGGGCCGCCCGCCGGACTCCAGAGCCACTATGGGATCCGGAGTCGAGTCCGGTGCAAAGTCCGGGAGGTTGTCCTGCGACACCTTCAGGGCCTCCTCCTCCTGGCGGGTCCCTTCCCGGGATCCCGCCTCGGCATCGTCCGTGTCACGGGGGGTGGATGCGGTCGGAAGAGAATCCATATCCGACGCACCTAAGGACCCGCTTGACGAAGCGGGAAGATCGTCCTTGGGCGGACTGCAGGGTTGTATGCGGCATTAGAAAGACATTGTGTGGCAAAAAAGAAAACCCATGAAGTTATTCGGGAGTCCGGATACTCACGACCTCGCCAGGGGCTTGGCCCTTGGAGGCCAGTCCTCGTCGTCGTCACTGGCGTTGGCAGAGCAGTCCGGGGAAAGAGTTTTTCCCTTCTTGGACCCTTCGGCCTCCCTCGTTGGGGAGGCCTTCCTTTTCTTCTCTCCCCCCACTGGGGGAGAGGCTTTCTTCTTCTCCTCCTCACCCTAGTGAGAGGAGTCGGCCTCGGAGTCGTCATCCGATAGCACCTGAAAACGGGAACTCTTCCGAGTCCCCGTGGCCTTCTTCTTGGCCTTCTTCTCCGGCACCACATGGGGTGCCGGAGCCAGCAGCCCCATTAGGCGGGGGTCCGTTGGGTCCTCTGGCAATGGGGCCAGACAGATAGTCTGTTCGGCCTTCGCCAGCCAGTCCTGTCAAAGGTAAAGGGAGTTTAGATCCTGCATAGAGTCAAACTATGGAAACGAGCGTTCCATAAAGGACAAAATCACTTACCTCGTCAGCCGGACGCTGCGAGCTGAATCCGCGATCTTCGGTAGCGGATGCGGGAGCCTCGGCGCCCTTGAACAACACCTTCCAGACATCTTCGTACGTAGTGTCGAAGAGCCCGCTCAGAGTCTGGTGTTGCGCCGGATCGAACTCCCACATGTTGAAACCCCGTCGTTGGCACGGGAGAATCTGGCGGATGAGCATGACCTGGACTACGTTGACAAGCTTGAGCTTCTTGTCCACCATCTTTTGGATACAGGCTTGGAGTCCGGTCAGCTCCTCCGAATCACCCCAGATCCGGCCACTCTCTTTCCAGGAGGTGAGCCGTGTAGGAATACCGGATCTGAATTCGGGGGCCGCTGCCAATTCAGGGTCACGCGGCTTGGTGATGTAGAACCACCCCGATTGCCACCCCTTAATGGTTTCCACGAAAGTGCCCTCCAGCCAAGTAACGTGGGACATCCTGCCCACCATGGCACCTCCGCACTCCGCTTGGCTGCCCTTCACAACCTTCAGCTTGACACTGAAGGTCTTGAGCCACAAGCCGAAGTGGGGCTGGATGCAGAGGAAGGCCTCACACACGACGATAAATGCCGAGATGTTGAGGATGAAATTCGGGGCCAGATTATGGAAATCCAGGCCGTAGTAGAACATGAGCCCCCGGACAAAGGGATGGAGTGGGAAGCCCAGTCCGCGGAGGAAATGGGGAAGAAATACTACCCTCTCATGGGGCCTGGGGGTGGGGATGAGCTCTCCCTCGTCGGGGAGCCGGTGCGCGATGTCGCTGGACAAATATCCGGCATTGCGCAGCTTCTGGATCTGCCCCTCCATGATGGAGGAGGCCATCCACTTGCCTCCCGCTCCGGACATAGTTGGAGAGGGTTGAGGTGAGAAGTGCGGACTTGGGCGCTGGAGCACGAGTTCGCGGAGTTGGATAAGCCAAGGAGGAAGAAGGCGCAGGTAAAAGGATTGGATCTTTATCCCCTTATATGGGCGGACACAAACATGCGTCCCCACCAGCCTGATAAAATTCGCTTATCCCCCAAGCGCCGCAATCAATGGTACGGTTGGGTTACCCACGTCTATATTGATGGGAATCCCGGAATAAGGGGAACATGATCTCTGCTTCGACAAGACGTGCCAAGGAAACCGCTTCGCTAAACGCGCTGAGGTGGTAAATAAAAACAATTCGAGTAAAGGCTTGGTAGTGGTGTGATGTCACGCCGCAAAACACGTTAGCAGATTGAACTAGTGTAAGATTATTCTCTCTACGGTGGTATGTGGAATTTATTTTTGCAGAGCCGGACACTATCCTGGTGTTCACAATCTTCTATAAATTATTCGGAGGAAGAATCCGCCTTGCAATGCCGAAGACAACATGCGCGCCGGACTCGTCGTCATTGAAGCCTGGTTCAGGGGCTACTGAGGGAGTCCTGTACTAGGGGGTGTCCGGATAGCCGAACTATCATCATCGGCCAGACTCCAAGACTATGAAGATACAAGATTGAAGACTTCGTCCCATGTCCGGATGGGACTTTCCTTGGTGTGGAAGGCAAGCTTGGCGATACGGATATGTAGATCTCCTACCATTGTAACCGACTATGTGTAACCCTAGCCCTCTCCGGTGTCTATATAAACCAGATGGCTTTAGTCCATAGGACGGACAACAATCATACCATAGGCTAGCTTCTAGGGTTTAGCCTCCTTGATCTCGTGGTAGATCCACTCTTGTAACACACATCATCAATATTAATCAAGCAGGACGTAGGGTTTTACCTCCATCAAGAGGGCCCGAACCTGGGTAAAACATCGTGTCCCTTGTCTCCTGTTACCCATCCGCCTAGACGCACAGTTCGGACCCCCTACCCGAGATCCGCCGGTTTTGACACCGACACCGGCCCGGTGTGCTGCGAGGGACTCCGGACGGACAACCCCCGGGTTGTTCGCGGGCCGACGAAAGTCCGGACGGGGGCGCCTCTTCGTAAGAAGGGCGATCTGCGACCCGGTGACCTCCGTCCAACAAGAGTGCGGATAATTTGCTGGAGCGCTCAACGGCGTCCATGACGCGGAGCACCGCACTTTATGAGTGCGGTGATTCAGAAAGTCAGTCTGCAAGAGCGGCTGACTGAAGCCTGTACCAGCCTTCTAACAGGCTTTGAGTTATAATATGTAAAATAGTACCGCATAGACAGTAGCCCCTGATGCTCAGTTCGGTGTTCGAAAAGAAAAGCTGAACTGAGGATCTAAAAAGATATACGCAGGAGCCTAACATAAGCATTTCAATATGGGAATGTAGGCTGTGCTGCTGACCTCTCCCGCACTGACTGCGGAGGTCAATGCATTGAAGCAGAGCCTTAAGCGGTCCGAGAACGAGCTCGGCCGTGCCAAGAAGTAGCTCGAGGACAAGGAAGGTGAGTAACACCTTATTAAAGTAATACCTTATAGAAAGGGTTTGGTTGCAAAAAATGACAGGAATAACATGAGTATTGCAGGGGCCACGAACGAGGTGGCGACCCTGAAGGAAGCGGTGTCCAAGGCCGAAAGCAATGCGGCCGCGGAACGCACCGAGCGAGAGAAGTAGGAGGCACGGGTGGCGGAGGTGCGGCAAGAGCTCCAGGCTCTCGTGGAAAAACATGAGAGTTTGGAGCGTGCCTCGAAGACTCGAGAGTCCGAGCTCACCTCGGCTATTGAGAGTGCCAAAGCCGCGAAGGCCGAAGCCCAGAAGGCCCTCCAGGAGATTGAGGCGATAAAAAGATAGCGGCGGGTAAGGGATTCTTCATGCAAAGCAAGCATGTAAAAGTGAATTATCTGTTACTTACCCGAATTCGGAGCTCTCCAGGAGCGTTCACAGATCTGCCCTGTAGTGTGTCCAATGCTGCCTCATTCTACCGAGCCGAGGAGGGGAGCTCGACAGAGAAGGTGTTCTGGTCTCAATATGCTGAGGCCGGACATCCGGTGCCCCTGAGAGACCAGCTGAAGCAGCTGGTCGAGCTCCACAAGGTGGCCGAACAGGCCATGAAGCGCCTCATAGTTCGGCTGTGGCCTAAAGAAGCCATGCCTGGGAGCTACTTCGGTCTGGTGCGGCGGCTGGTGGACGCTTGTCCATGGATTGAAGTCATCAAGCATTCTGTCTGCATTGAAGGTGCCCGTCGGGCCCTTGCCCGCGCTAAAGTGCACTGGGGCAAGATGGACGCCGAGAACCTTGTGACGGACGCGCCACCGCCGGGCAAGGAATATCATACGCCTGAGATGTACTATAAGGGTGTCCTAAAGGGTGCCCGCTGTATAGCGGGTGAATGCCCCAAAGATGTAATTTTTGAGTAGACTCGCATTTTTTATCCTGTGCGCTGAAAACTTGTTCATATGCTCTACGCAACGCTTGTGAATTTAAAATATTACCTTCCGTGCGGCCGTTTATCAAATTTGAGAGATGGCAAGTCATTGGCTTCAGCCCCTATGCCACGAGTGCTGGGGTGTTCGGGATAAACTTGAGCGCACTTGTTCCCATTCTTGGGTCCTTCGAGGGAGGCGCTCAACACAAAGAACGAGGCAACCGGACTTATAATGCTTGAACACTCCCACTTAGCCATAGAATTCTATAATTTTAAATTTCGGCGAAGCCCCTAGTGTTCGGAAGGCCAAATTCGGGGCGCTATCCATGCCTGGGCCGGACAAAGCCGACTCCTCACTCTAAGCGGCATAAGTCTTTAGGGACTCGAAAAAACCTCTCGAACAGCGACCGGCTCTCGCCCTATCATGAAGGTCAGTTTTAGCTTTCTCCACTGAGGTGCTCAACCGATCTCAACTGGGGCACAATCACAGTGGTTCTCCCAGCGCTACCTTAGCCGATATAACGGAACGTAAGGTAACAAAACATGGGAGCCAGGCAAACCCAACTATTGACTCAAGACATGATTCGGAGCCGATGCATATAATGCTATAAGTTTGGGGTGCCGCACTTGTGAAAGTGTTCGGACTTATCACACCATATTTTGGGGAACTTAAGCCCTTGGTGTATTTGGCCGTACCAAAGCATACGGGTGCATCATGTCATAAGTGAACATGTATAGATAGAAAAAGGATTGCAATAATAGGCAAAAAGTGATGCATTGTTTATTCAAAAAATACTGCAATGAAAGCAGAACGATACAAATAGTGCGATAAGCAAGGGATGGGACTATTTAACATGTCCCCCTCCAGGGGTAGGTTGCGGGATGGCATGTAAAACAGGTATACTGCTCGTAATAAAGACCACCTGGACACTCGACGTAGCTTTTCTGCTTCCCTGGCTGTTGCATCGTGAGTTCGGCAATTCTATTGCCGGACAGGGCTTCTGGCAAACGGAGTCCTGCGAATAAGAAAAAAAAAGACACAATTGGGAGCCCCTGGTGCGGTTCAGCCGCTCTCCGGGCATGCCGTGGTCGTGCCCCTACCCCTATGCCCATGGTATCTCCAGAGCGTAGTTATGTACGCGTGGTACTGGTCTCGCGATTTCGCGAGGGCTGGGGTTGGGGCCGCATTGCTACGCATGCTCGGAACGTGCCAGGTGGTCTTGTTGTAGGTTACTCCGGGTGCGCTTGACGGTGTCCGGCCTCTTAATAGCCGGACTTGAGAATTGCCTTAAGAGGCTGCTTTGTACTTCCGCCGCGAGAGCCGATGTATGCTCCTCCGTTCGGAGAGAGCGTTCGGTGTTTCCGTTGACCGTAATGACTCCTCGAGGGCCTGGCACCTTGACCTTGAGATATGCGTAGTGCGGCACCACATTGAACTTTGCAAATGTGGTTCGTCCGAGCAGTGCATGATAGCCGCTGCAGAACGGGACTATGTCGAAGATTAACTCCTTGCTTTGGAAGTTATCCGGGGATCCTAAGACCACTTCAAGTGTAACTGAGCCTGTACAGTTGGCCTCAACACCTGGTATGACGCCTTTGAAGGTCGCCTTTGTGGGTTTAATCCTTGAGGGGTCTATGCCCATCTTGCACACTGTATCCTGATAAAGCAGGTTCAGGCTGTTGCCGCCGTCCATCAGGACTCTAGTGAGGTGAAATCCGTCGACGATTGGGTCTAGAACCAATGCGGCGAATCCGCCATGGCGGATGCTAGTGGGGTGGTCCCTTCGATCAAAAGTGATCGGGCAGGAGGACCACGGATTGAACTTTGGGGCGACTGGCTCCATCGCGTATACGTCCCTGAGTGCATGCTTCCGCTCCCTTTTGGGTATGTGGGTTGCGTATATCATGTTCACCGTCCGCACTTGTGGGGGGAAACCCTTCTGTCCTCTATTGTTCGGTGGCCGAGTCTCCTCCTCGTCATCGCTATGCAACCCCTTGTCATTGTTTTCGGCAGTTAACTTGCCTGCCTGCTTGAACACCCAACAGTCCCCGTTGGTGTGATTGGCTAGCTTTTCGGGGGTGCCGTGTATCTGGCACGAGCGATCGAGTACCTGGTCCAAATTGGACGGGCCCGGAGTATTTCTTTTGAATGGCTTTTTCCGCTGACCGGGTTTAGAGCCTCTGAATCCTGCATTGACTGTCGTATCCTCAGCATTGTCACCAGTACTGTGGCGCTTGTGTTTGTTATGACGCGACCTGCCGTTGGTGTCCTTGGTATCTGAATTACCAGGGCTCTTGGTCAGGTTGTTACTGCGAGCTAGCCAGCTGTCCTCTCCCGCGTAGAAGCGGGTCATGAGTGATGTGAGGGCTGCCATGGATTTTGGCTTTTCCTGTCCTAGGTGTCGGGCAAGCCACTCGTCATGGATGTTATGTTTGAAGGCTGCAAGGGCCTCTGCATCCGGACAGTCAACGATTTGATTTTTCTTGGTTAAGAACCGTGTCCAGAATTGTCTGGCCGATTCATCTGGCTGCTGAATTATGTGGCTTAGGTCATCAGCGTCTGGTGGTCGCACATATGTGCCCTAGAAGTTATCAAGGAATGCGGCTTCCAGGTCTTCCCAACAACCAATTGATTCTGCTGGCAAGCTATTGAGCCAATGCCGAGCTGGTCCTTTAAGCTTGAGTGGGAGGTATTTGATGGCGTGTAGATCATCACCACGGGCCATGTGGATGTGAAGGAGATAGTCCTCGATCCAAACCGCATGATCTGTTGTGCTGTTGTATGATTCAATGTTTACGGGTTTGAAACCCTCGGGGATTTGATGATCCATTACTTCGTCTGTGAAGCATAGTGGGTGTGTGGCGCCTCTGTATTGGGCTATATCACGACGCAGCTCAAATGAGCTTTGTCTGCTGTGTTCGGCCCGGCCGGAATTGCTGTATCCGATGTGACGGTTATCATCACATATCATGGGGTGCCCACACGATCCATAGATCAATCTTGTTTGCCTTGCCTTGTCCTCCAGTATATCCCGCAGGTCTGGCGCATTTTCCCGTGCCTTGGTATTTTTTGAGCGGCGCCGGGGTGCGGCTTGATTGTAGGGCCGAGAGGCCTCTCTGTCGCGGCCACGAGGTGGCTGGTCGGCCATATTATGCGCTGGTGATGCACGTTTAGGTGCTTCCTCCTCTAATCGGGGTAGCAGCCTGCATTTTGGGTAGCTCTTGGAGGGGCGTTCAAGTTCATACTCTTCGGCTACAAGGACTTCAGTCCATCTGTCGGCTAGCAAGTCTTGGTCAGCTCTAAGCTGTTGTTGCTTTTTCTTGAGGCTGCTTGCTATGGCCATAAGCCTGCATTTGAAACGCTCTTGTTCGACGGGATCCTCAGGCACGACAAATTCGTCATCGTCGAGGCTTGCCTCGTCTTCGGAGGGAGGCATATAATTATCGTCCTCTACCTCACTGTCTGCCGCTCTCTCATGAGGGTTGGCTTCTCCATCCTCCTGCGTTGAATCCTGCTGGAGGGGGTTGTCTTCGGCACTGTCCGGGGTGTTATTGTCTCTAGTGCCAGAATCCCCATTTTTGCTGTGGCGGGATTTAGAGCAGCACCGCTGATGCTGGCGCTTAGGCTGTTTCTTGGAGGGGTCGTCCTCCGTTGTTCCATCGCCGTTCCCATCCTTTGGGATGTCCACAATGTAAATGTCGTATGATGAGGTGGCCTTCCAGTGCCCTATAGGCGCTGGTTCTTGGTCGTATCCTGCATCGTCGTCCATACCATCGATGTCTTCGGAGTCGAAGTCTAGCATGTCGGTTAAGTCATCGACAGTGGCTACGAAGTGGGTGGTGGGTGGGCTTTGAATTTCTTCGTCGTCCGCGTCCCAGCCTTCCTGACCATAGTCCGGCCAGGGCTCTCCTGATAAAGAGAGAGACTTTAGTGAATTCAGGATGTCACCAAAGGGCGAGTGCTGAAAGATGTCCGCAGCGGTGAACTCCATGATCAGCGCCCAATCGGATTCGATTGGCAGGGGCGCGGAAGGTTCGGACTTTGGAGAGGAGTCCGGCACCTTGGAGTCACGAGCTTCACAAAGGACAGGTTCGGTATTCGGCTCTATCGCCGTAGAGGTAGCAGCCCCCGAGGCGGTGTCCAGCCACCCGTCCTCGACCGGCGCAGTCGGCTCCGAGCTAAGGGTCGGAGCGGACACTTGTGCGGCCTCCAGGGCACTGTCCGGCAGCAGAGCTAGATCATGCCCATCGTGACAGTGTGGCGCGCTTGGCTGTGGCTCGAACCCGTCGAAGATCAAGTCTCCGCGGACGTCAGCCGTATAGTTCAAACTTCCAAACCTGACCTGGTGGCCAGGGGCGTAGCTTTCAATCTGCTCCAGATGGCCAAGCGAGTTGGCCCGCAGTGCAAAGCCGCCGAATACGAAGATCTGTCGGGGGAGAAAAGTCTCACCCTGGACCGCGTCGTTGTTGATGATCGACGGAGCCATCGGGCCTAAAGGCGACGACATAGAGGAACTCTCAATGAAAGCACCAATGTCGCTGTCAAAACCGGCGGATCTCGGGTAGGGGGTCCCGAACTGTGCGTCTAGGCGGATGGTAACAGGAGACAAGGGACACGATGTTTTTACCCAGGTTCGGGCCCTCTCGGTGGAGGTAAAACCCTACTCCTGCTTGATTAATATTGATGATATGGGTAGTACAAGAGTAGATCTACCACGAGATCAGAGAGGCTAAACCCTAGAAGCTAGCCTATGGTATGGTTGTTGTCCGTCCTATGGACTAAAACCCTCCGCTTTATATAGACACCGGAGAGGGCTAGGGTTACACAGAGTCGGTTACAATGGTAGGAGATCTACATATCCGTATCGCCAAGATTGTCTTCCACGCCAAGGAAAGTCCCCTCTGGACACGGGACGGAGTCTTCAATCTTGTATCTTCATAGTCTTGGAGTCCGGCCAAAGATGATAGTTCGGCTATCCGGACACCCCCTAGTCCAAGACTCCCTCAGTCGACACAGAGGAACTTCTGTAGCAAGGCCTCCACCTGCTTCTTCATGGCCTCGGCGGCAGCGTCATGGAGCTCAGGATCCATAGGTTCAAGCAATGTACCAAGGTCGAAGCTGGGTTCCCGAAGATGAAGGTGGCTGAAGATGCGGGTCGCGGCTGAGGTAAAAAGTGTGCGAGCCTCTCCCTCCACCATGGGGCCCACTCCGACAACAATGCCCTCGAGCGTCACGGCAAGCTTGGGGAGCAGCCCGGCGGGTGAGGGAGTCCTAGATTAGGGGGTCCTCGGGTGTTCGGGTTGTGTAATATGGGTCGGACTAATGGGTCGTGAAGATACAAGGTAGAAGGCCTTCCCCCGTGTCCGGATGGGACTCTCCTATGCGTGGATGGCAAGATTGGTGTCCGAATATGTAATTTACTTCTTCTGCAAGCCGACTCTGTACAACCCTAGGCACCTCCGGTGTATATATAAACTGGAGGGTTTAGTCCATAGAGGCTATCAGAATTTACATAGGCTAGACAGCTAGGGTTTAGCCATTATGATCTCGAGGTAGATCAACTCTTGTAACCCCTATACTCATCAAAGTCAATCGAACAGGAAGTAGGGTTTTACCTCCATTAAGAGGGCCTGAACCTGAGTAAACATCATGTCCCCTTTGTCTCTTGTTACCTTCGATCCTCAGACGCACAATTCCGGACCCCCTACCCGAGATCGATCGGTTTTGACACTAACATTGGTGCTTTCATTGAGAGTTCCACTGTGTCGTCTCTAGATGTTTCGATGCCTCGTTCGATCATCAACAACGATGCCGTTTCTGGGGAAACTTTCCTCCCTGGACAACTCTTTGTGTTTGGCGACTTCGCTCTACGTGCTGATTCAACTGGTCACCTTGAACAAATCGATAGCTACGCCCCTGGTCATTAGGTCAGGTTCGGAAGCCTGAACTATGTTGCTGATATCCGAGGAGATTTGATCTCCTCAACTGTTATTCCTCATCTGCAAGAAGGAAACTCGTCGGATCCACTAACAGGCTCCGTACAAAGATCAACTATCTTTCCTGCCCTAGCCCTAGATCCAGAGCAGATCACCTTGTCTGAATACAGGAGCATGAACCCCATCGGACCCTCTCCTACTACGAAGCTCCCACGCCGGAGACCCAGAGGCGGCGATATTATCGGCAGATCTGAGACCGAACAAGGTTCTCCCTGTCATCAAAAATCCGAACTCACCTCTGGATGTTAACTCCGAACTCCTGAGGTCTACGCCCATTGGGCATTGCCAAGCAGCGGTCATCAGACCCAGCTCCGCAGATTACCAGCCACCCGTCTGGTTTTCGCTTCTAAGCAAAGCCCTGGACTTAATGTGATTTCTCGCCATCACCAAAGAGTCGCTTCCGAACCACGCCCAGCCCGAACTAGGGGCTGAGTGCGGGGAATTTTGCGTCCCTCCCACCACCCACTTGGTAGCCACTGTCAAAGACTTAACCGACATGCTAGACTACGCCTTCGAAGACATCGATGGTATGGAAGATGATGCCGGAGCCGAACCAGGCCAAAACGCACCTATCACCAGGCGTTGGACTACCACTTCAACATACGACGTATACATGGTGGATACGCCCAAAGAGGACGACGATGGCAATCAGGATCCGATTGAGGACAAGCCCGTCGTGGTACCACCAAAGAGTTGAGGTTAGCAGCGCCGTTCACGATCATGGCGAGAAAAATAGAGTAATACCGGCGCCGGAGACAATGACACTCTAGAAAATGCCGAAGACTTTGACCACCCCATCGAGCCTACCATAGAACAGGATGATTGGGAAGACAGACAAGTCAATCCAGACAAACTTGCCGAGAATGAGGATTCAGAGGATAGTAACTATCTACCGGCCTCCGAGGAGGAAGTTAGCCTCGGCAATGAAGATTTCATCATGCCAGAGGAACCCCTTGAGCAAGAACGCTTCAAGCGATAGCTCATCGCCACGGAGAGGAGCCTCAAGAAGAAACAACTTCAACTTCATGCCGAACAGTATACGCTTAACGACAGATGGACTAAAGTCCTGGCTGCCGAAGAATTCGGCTTTGAGTGCGGGCGAACTGCTCATCATGAAGGGCCTTAAGCTTGGCCTCCATCGTGCGGCAGCGTTTCTCGGCGGCTGCTACGTCGATCAACACTGCGTCACGAGCAGCTATGGCCACATCGGCCACCTTACTGCCCTCTCGGCGGCGGCCTCGGCCTGGCCCCAGGCTGCCCTGACGGTCCAGTCGGGCTGGAGCCACCCTAAGACCATCCCCAGACGCCCCGTCGTCATGCGCCGGTCGGCACCCTGAAGATCAGCCCAGAGCTGGTCAAGCACCGTGAAGGCATCCTCCAGAGCGATGGGCATGGCGGAGGAGCCATGGCCTGCCAGCATGACGGCTTGGGGAGTAGGTGGCACCGGCGCCTGGGCCGGCGAGGCAACAACAGCAATGACGGCAGGAGGCTTCAGAGCCCTCGGACCCCCAGCGGGCGTGCTGGAGACAAGCGCCACTGGAGTCAGCTTAGCCTCAGGGGAGGTCTCCTCCTAAGGCTGAGCCCCCAAGCCTCGGGAGGCACAACCCGTCATGGGCGGACGCGAGGCAGCCTCTTCTTTCCGCACCAGAGTTGTCGTGGACGTGACAGGCCGCTTAACCTCGGAGGCCCTGGCCTCCTCTTTCTTCCTCTTCAGCACCGGCTGCAACCTAACCTCCAGAAGCAGGGCGTCAAGAGCACGGCATCAAAGATGAGAAGCAGAAGCAAGGTAAAAAACTTACTCGTCATCGGCAATGTACGCCCTCCTCTTGGCCAGCATCGCGGCGCCCCCGAGCTTCTGGGGCATGAGCTTCGCCACTCTCTCGGGAGCGGACGAGCGCGTAGTGGCCGGCTCTATGATGGCGGCGGTTGGCGACGAGGTGGAGGCGTCGCCTTGGGGAAGCGATGTTGTCCCGCCCTGTCGGTGTACTAAGGTTTGGGCCCTTTTGCACCCCATACTTGTGCACGGGCAGTCGTAGCCACACCCGCGGCAAGGCCTGAAGGGGGCAATCAAGGACAAATACAAGATAAAGAGACGTAGCCAAGCCAGAGGCTAGAAAACAAAAGAGTAGCTTGACCCCCGGCAAGATCCTTGCTAGGGACGGCTTGTGAGACCCCGGCAAGGTCCTTGCCGGGATGACTTACATGACAACTCACAGAGCACCACCCTTGAGGTTGAGAGCTCTGACACCATCGACAACGTTAAGGCCAAGACCAAGGGGCATGCACGTAGTGGCTTGCAGACCTTTGTAAAAGCCAGAAGACGAGACCCCAACAAGATCCCTGTCGAGGACGCCCATGAGGCCCCGACAAGATCCTTGCCGAGGATGCCGGCAAGACCATGGCCAGATTCAGTTGCCCAGTCACCACTCTAGTGCAAGGGCTGCCTAGTCATCCTGGCAAGCGCCTGCGTGGTGGCATGCAGATCTTCGTGAAGACCCTGCCACCTCTCCAGCATAGCAGCTGGCCAGCCAACTTGGCACTACATGCATCATCGACATGGACGCGTGTCGAGACGGAGTGGGGCTGCGACGGACGGGACGGGTTCTACGCTCGTCCCCAATAAAGCTAGAGGGCACGTAAGCAGCACATTTAATGCACTTGTCCTGAGATGACTGAGATAGGCATGTGTACTGTAGCGGTTTCTACACCTCTGATGTCACTAATAGCGGAAAACAAACGAAGAGATTATTGTAGGGTATGAAACCATCGCAAAGTTAGCCTTTCTGGTAGATCTATTCAAGAGTCCGTAGTAAAATAACATGAAGCTATTCTTTCCGTTTAATCTATCATAGAGTTCGTACTAGAATAACACCTTAAGACACAAATCAACCAAAAATCTAATGTCACCTAGATACTCCAATGTCACCTCAAGTATCCGTGGGTATGATTATATGATATGCATCACACAATCTCAGATTCATCTATTCAACCAACACAAAGTACTTCAAAGAGTGCCCCAAAGTTTCTACCGGAGAGTCAAGACAAAAATGTGTGCCAACCCCTATGCATAAGTTCACAAGGTCACTGAACCCGCAAGTTGATCGCCAAAACATACATCAAGTCGATCACGTGAATATCCCATTGTCACCACTGATAAGCACATGCAAGACATACATCAAGTGTTCTCAAATCCTTAAAGACTAAGTCCGATAAGATAACTTCAAAGGGAAAACTCAATCCATTACAAGAGAGTAGAGGGGGAGAAACATCATAAGATCCAACTATAATAGCAAAGCTCGCGATACATCAAGATCGTACCACCTCAAGAACACGAGAGAGAGAGAGAGAGAGAGAGAGAGAGAGATCAAACACATAGCTACTGGTACATACCCTCAGCCCCGAGGGTGAACTACTCCCTCCTCATCATGGAGAGCGCCGGGATGATGAAGATGGCCACCGGTGAGGGATCCCCCCTCCGGTGGGGTGCCGGAACAGGGTCCCGATTGGTTTTTGGTGGCTACAGAGGCTTGCAGCGGCGGAACTCCCGATCTATTGTGCTCCCCGATGTTTTCAGGGTATATGAGTATATATAGGCAAAAGAAGTCGGTCAAGGGAGCCACGAGGGGCCCACGAGGGTGGGGGTGCGCCCAGGGGGGTAGGGCGCGCCCTGGACCCTCGTGGCCACCTTGTTGCTTCCCTGACGTCTAGTCCAAGTCTCCTGGATTGCGTTTGTTCCAAAAATAACTCTCCCGAAGGTTTCATTCCGTTTGGTCTCCGTTTGATATTCCTTTTCTGCGAAACACTGAATAGGTTAGTCACAAAAATAATATAAAAGTGTATAGTAAAGCCCATTAAACATCCAAAACAGATAATATAATAGCATGGAACAATCAAAAAATATAGATACATTGGAGACGTATCAAGCATCCCCAAGCTTAATTCCTGCTCGTCCTCGAGTAGGTAAATGATAAAAACAAAAATGTGGAATGCTACCTAGCATAATTCTCAATGTAATTTTCTTTATTCTGGCATGAATGTTCAGATCCAAAAGATTCAAGATAAAAGTTCATATTGACATAAAAATAGTAATACTTCAAGCATACTAACAAAGCAATCATGTCTTCTCAAAATAACATGCCAAAAAAGTTATCCTACAAAATCATATAGTCCGGCTATGCTATATCTTCATCGCACAAAATATTTAAATCATGCACAAACCCTGTTTCAGCCAAGCAATTGTTTCATACTTTAGTATTTTCAAACTTTTTCAATCTTCACGCAATACATGAGCGTGAGCCATGGACATAGCACTACAGGTGGAATAGAATGGTGGTTCTGGAGAAGACAAAAAGGAGAAGATAGTCTCACATCAACTAGGCATATCAACGGGCTATGGAGATGCCCATCAATAGATATCAATGTGAGTGAGTAGGGATTGCCATGCAACGGATGCACTAGAGCTATAAGTGTATGAAAGCTCAAAAAGAAACTAAGTGGGTGTGCATCCAACTTGCTTGCTCATGAAGACCTAGGGCAATTTGAGGAAGCCCATCATTGGAATATACAAGCCAAGTTCTATAACGAAAAATTCCCACTAGTATATGGAAGTGACAACATAGGAGATTCTCTATCATGAAGATCATGGTGCTACTTTGAAGCACAAGTGTGGAAAAAGGATAGTAACATTGTCCCTTCTCTCTTTTTCTCTCATTTTTTTCTCTTTTTTTGTGGACATCTTTGGCCTCTTTTTTTTATTTGGGCTTCTTTGGCCTCTTTTATTTTTCATAAAGTCCGGAGTCTCATCCCGACTTGTGGGGGAATCATAATCCCCATCATCCTTTCCTCACATGGGACAATGCTCTAATAATGAAGATCATCACACTTTTATCTACTTACAACTCAAGAATCTTAGAACAAAATATGACTCTATGTGGATGCCTCCGGCGGTGTACCGGGATGTGCAATGAATCAAGAGTGACATGTATGGAAGAATTATGAAAGGTGGCTTTGCCACGAATACGATGTCAAGTACATGATCATGCAAGGCAATATGACAATGATAAAACGTGTCATAATAAACGGAACGGTGGAAAGTTGCATGGCAATATATCTTGGAATGGCTATGGAAATGCCATAATAGCTAGGTATGGTGGCTTTTTTGAGGAAGTTAATGGTGGGTGTATGGTACCGGCGAAAGTTGCGCGGCACAAGAGGGGCTAGCAATGGTGGAAGAGTGAGAGTGCATATAATCCATGGACTCAACATTAATCATAAAGAACTCACATACTTATTGCAAAAATCTACAAGTCATCAAGGCAAAGTACTACATGCACGCTCTTAGGGGAAGGGTTGGTAGGAGTTAACCATCGCGTGATCCCGACCTCCACACATAAGGAAGACAATCAAAAAATAAATCATGCTCCGACTTCATCACATAACGGTTCACCATACATGGATGCTACAGGAATCACAAACTTTAACACAAGTATCTCTCAAATTCACAACTACTCCACTAGCATGACTCTAATATTACCATCCTCATATCTCAAAACAATCATCAAGTATCAAACTTCTCAATGCACTTTATATGATAGTTTTTATTATATCCCTCTTGGATGCCTATCATATTAGGACTAATTTTATAACCAAAGAAAATTACCATGTTGTTCTAAAAGACTCTCAAAATAATATAAGTGAAGCATGAGAGATCATCTATTTCTTCAAAATAAAACCACCGTCGTGCTCTAAAAATATATGAGGGAAGCACTAGAGCAAACGACAAACTACTCCAAAAGATATAAGTGAAGATCAATGTGTAGTCGAATAATTATGCAACTATGTGAAGACTCTCTAACATTTAATAATTTCAGATCTTGGGATATTATTCAAACAGCAAGCAAAACAAAATAAAATAAAATTACGCTCCAAGCAAAACACATATCATGTGGTGAATAAAAATATAGCTCCAAGTAAAGTTACCGATGAATGAATACGAAAGAGGGGATGCCATCCGGGGCATCCCCAAGCTTAGGCTCTTGGTTGTCCTTCAATATTACCTTGGGGTGCCTTGGGTATCCCCAAGCTTAGGCTCTTGCACTCCTTATTCCATACTCCATCGAATCTTTACCCAAAACTTGAAAACTTCACAACACAAATTCAACAGAAAACTCGTAAGCTCCGTTAGTATAAGAAAATAAAACCACCACTTAGTTACTGTTGTGAACTCATTCCAAATTCATATTGGTGTAATAGCTGCTGTATTCCAACTTATATGTGGTTCGTACCCTCCAATACCACTCATAGATTCATCAAAATAAGCAAACAACACATAGAAAACAGAATCTGTCAGAAACAGAACAGTCTGTAGTAACCTGTATCATTCGAATACTTCTGTAACTCCAAAAATTCTGAATAAATTGGTGGACCTGAGGAATTTGTCTATTAATCATCTTCAGAAAGAATGAACCTAAAATCACTCTCCAGTAAACAATGGCAGCTAATCTCGTGAGCGCTAAAGTTTCTGTTTTTTACAGCAAGATCATAAAGACTTCACCCAAGTCTTCCAAAGGTTCTACTTGGCACAAACAATAATTAAAACATAAACCACATATAAACATAGGCTATATTAATTATTTATTACTAAATAGGAGAAAAAAGCAAAGAACAAAAATAAAATTGGGTTGCCTGATTGCCTCCCAACAAACGCTAACGTTTAACGCCCCTAGCTAGGCATGATGATTTCAATGATGTTCACATAAAAGATAAGAATTGAAACATAAAGAGAGCATCATGAAGAATATGACTAGCACATTTAAGTCTAACCCACTTCTTGTGCATAGGGATTTTGTGAGCAAACAACTTATGGGAACAAGAATCAACTAGCATAGGAAAGCAAAACAAGCATAACTTCAAGATTTTAAGCACATAGAGAGGAAACTTGATATTATTGCAATATGTAGAAGCATATGATCCTCTCTCATAATAATTTTCAGTAGCATCATGAATGAATTCAACCATATAACCATCACATAAAGCATTATTTTCATGATGCACAAGCATATAAATTTTACTACTCTCCACATAAGCAAACTTCTTCTCATGAATAGTAGTGGGAGCAAACTCAACAAAATAACTATCATGTGAAGCATAATCCAATTGAAAATTGAAATCATGATGACAATTTTCATGGTTATGTTTATTCTTTATAGCATACGTGTCATCACAATAATCATCATAAATAGGAGGCATGCTTTCATCGTAATAAATTTGCTCATCAAAACTTGGGGGACTAAACATATCATCTTCATCAAACATAGCATCCCCAAGCTTGTGGCTATGCATATCATTAGCATCATGGGTATTCAAAGAATTCATACTAACAACATTGCAATCATGCTGGTCATTCAAATATTTAGTGCCAAACATTTTAATGCATTCTTCCTCTAGCAATTGAGCACAATTATCGGAATCCTTATTTTCAGGAAGACATTAAAAAGATGAAGCATATGAGGCACCCTTAATTCCACTTTTTTGCAGTTTTATTTTATAAATTAAACTAGTGATAAAACAAGAAACTAAAAAAGATTCGATTGCAAGATCTAAAGATATACCTTCAAGCACTCACCTCCCCAGCAACGGCGCCAGAAAAGAGCTTGATGTCTACTACGCAACCTTCTCCTTGTAGACGTTGTTGGGCCTCCAAGTGCAGAGGTTTATAGGATAGTAGCAAATTTCCCTCAAGTGGATGACCTAAGGTTTATCAATCCGTGGGAGGTGTAGGATGAAGATGGTATCTCTCAAACAACCCTGCAACCAAATAACAAAGAGTCTCTTGCGTCCCCAACACACCCAATACAATGGTAAATTGCATAGTTGCACTAGTTCGGCGAAGAGATAGTGATACAAGTGCAATATGGATGGTAGATATGAGTATTTGTAATCTGAAAATATAAAAACAGCAAGGTAACAAGTGGTAAAAGTGAGCACAAGCGATATTGCAATGCTTTGAAACAAGGCCTAGGGTTCATACGTTCACTAGTGCAAGTTCTCTCAACAATAATAACATAACTGGATCATATAACTATCCCTCAACATGCAACAAAGAGTAACTCCAAAGTCACTAATAGCGGAAAATAGACGAAGAGATTATTGTAGGGTACGAAACCACCTCAAAGTTATCCTTTCTGATCGATCTATTCAAGAGTCCGTAGTAAAATATCACGAAGCTATTCTTTTCGTTCAATCTATCATAGAGTTCGTACTAGAATAACACCTTAAGACACAAATCAACCAAAACCCTAATGTCACCTAGATACTCCAATGTCACCTCAAGTATCCCTGGGTATGATTATACGATATGCATCACACAATCTCAGATTCATCTATTCAACCAACACAAAGTACTTCAAAGAGTGCCCCAAAGTTTCTACCGGAGAGTCAAGGTGGAAAACGTGTGCCAACCCCTATGCATAAGTTCACAAGGTCACTGAACCCGCAAGTTGATCACCAAAACATACATCAAGTAGATCACGTGAATATCCCATTGTCACCACAAATAAGCACATGCAAGACATACATCAAGTGTTCTCAAATCCTTAAAGACTCAATCCGATAAGATAACTTCAAAGGGAAAACTCAATCCATTACAAGAGAGTAGAGGGGGAGAAACATCATAAGATCCAACTATAATATTAAAGCTCACGATACATCAAGATCGTACCACCTCAAGAACACGAGAGAGAGAGAGAGATCAAACACATAGCTACTGGTACATACCTCAGCCCCGATGGTGAACTACTCCCTCCTCGTCATGGAGAGCGCCCACCGGTGAGGGATCCCCCCTCCGGCAGGGTGTCGGAACAGGGTCCCAATTGGTTTCTGGTGGCTACAGAGGCTTGCGGTGGTGGAACTCCTGATCTATTGTGCTCCCCGATGTTTTCAGGGTATATGAGTATATATAGGCGAAAGAAGTCGGTCAGGGGAGCCACGAGGGGCCCACGAGGGTGTGGGGCGCACCCTGGAACCTCGTGGCCACCTTGTTGCTTCCCTGACGTCTACTCCAAGTCTCCTAGATTGCGCTTGTTCCAAAAATAATTCTCCTGAAGGTTTCATTCCGTTTGAACTCCGTTTGATATTCCTTTTCTGCGAAACACTGAAATAGGCCTCCGGTTAATAGGTTAGTCCTTAAAATAATATAAAAGTGTATAGTAAAGCCCATTAAACATCCAAAATACATAATATAATAGCATGGAACAATCAAAAATTATAGATATGTTGGAGACTTATCAACCTCCTGCATACACTCTAGATACTTTACACCTCCTGTGTGCCGCTGTGGTGACCCCTTTGACATATAAAAGGAGGCCCAAGGCGTACTGGAGGAGGATTCGGCTTTTTGGGACCTCTCGACCCATCTTGCATACAGAGAACACTGAATACACACTTAGAGCATGACTAGGGTATTACGCTCCTCAGCGGCCCGAACCTGGGTAAAAATCCATCATGTTGATCACCTAGATCTTCTCTACGTACACTCCATGCCCCTGCCAACCATAGAAGGGATTCCCTGGGATCCCATAGGTGTCATTTCCCGACATGACCTTCTGATAAGCACATTTCATATATACAATTTTGGCATAGAAATATATTATTTATTGAGATATGACCATCAATTCTTGCTGCGAAATATTGAATATTTGCATGAAAATCATATAAAGTATCATTTACTAGTCATTGTGTTTCTTTTGCAGAAAAGTGTGCAAAGGCACTATAAACTTCAAGATCTGGACTAGTGGCTAAGAGAACCAGTCAAGTGAAAAGGAAGAAGAAAGACAGAGGGACTTGTTTGTGAAGAAATGATGCTCCATGGGACAAGTTAAAGAAGAAAGGGACCTTCTTATGAAGAAAGAAGAAAAGGAGAAGTCCCAAAATTGCAAAGTGGCAGATCAGAGGAGGGGTCAAAATCCCTAGCGGCAGCTAATCCCCATAGGGCCTGGCATCTCCATTCCCCTCACCCCACCTTTCCACCACCGGCCGCCGCCGCAGCCAGGCCGGCGCGGCGGTGCGCCAACCAGTGCCACCCAGCCACCCATCCTCGCCATCTCCATCACCCGCCGCTGCACCATCACCATCACCATCTCCAGCGCCTCCCACCAGCGCTGCCACTCGCGCGACCCACCAGACGGGCGTCTGGTCCCCCGCGCGACTAGCACCTCATCTCCCTCGCTGCTTCTTCTTCCTCCGTCCGCTGCTTGCTGCTTCTTCTTCTTGCGCCGACCTGTCGCTGCTCCTTCTTCCCTCGCACCCCCTTGCTGTTGCTTTTCTCTGAACTTCTCCTTGTTGTTACTCCTATTCCCTGCTGCTCTTCTCAAAATCCCAAGATGCTGCTCCTTCTCTGAACCAACTGCTGGCTGCTATTACCTCTCCCCAAAACTGCCGTTGCTCCTCTTTCTTGCTGCACCTTCTCTCAAACGCCCTTGGTGCTCCTAATCTTAACCATAAACTGCTGCTATCTCTCTTTTTCCCTCTCTATATTCTCTGAATTTCTATAATAGGAGATGTGTAATGCCCTGTAATGTTCAGATTCTATGAATGCTTGCAATCCGTGAATGGTTCAGTTTCGTACTTATAAATATTGTATCACATATTGTGTGTTCTCACTAGTTGAATTGTTCTTGCTGTGTATCTGTGGTTTATCCATCACCATATATGTGTACCTAACCCTGTGAACTTGTTCCAGTTTGTAGTTTATGTGTTTACTAAGTACTTGTGATACAAAAATTTGTGTGTGAGTTTGTGTTGTGAAACATTTATATTCAGCCATATAGCAGTGATTCATCCCACTGTTATATGTTTGATGGTTATATGTGTTCATGTCTTGTTGATTCCCTTTCATCATTGATGTTTGTCTGTGTTAGTGTTTTAATTCCTCAAGCCTAATAAAAATACCAAAAAGACAGAGTATAATTTGAATGTATCTTTGCTTATTTTGCATTCTCTTTGGTGACGACCTTCGGGAACTACCTTGTTTAGTTTAGGTTTTATTTTCTGTTTTCGTTTCCAAATATCGTGTCACCTAGCTTTAGCCGAGCATAGTTGTCGTCTCCTAGTCCCTGTGGAGAACACGACATCCGTAGTTTGGGCAAAATATTCCACTGCACTTTCAACCGATTATTTTGGTGCCGTTGCCGGGGACTAGTGTCGTGTGACCATGTTAGGCTATAGACTAGGTTTTTCTTCTTTTTCTAGTTTGTGCCATATATTCGTGATATATCTCTAACCGCTAACCCCTGTTCTAGTTAGTATCTTTTTTTTGTTTTCTTTTCCTTTTTGCAGGTTAGAACTATCTTCTCGGAAATGGCATTCTGTTCAGATCATCATGCTTATGCGAGCAACACTACAAACAGCATGGAAAGTATTCAAGAACTGATAGGTAAGATTTCCCATCGATTAGATGATTTAGCTCGGCAGCGAGAAGTAGTTTTTGAGGATAGGCCTAGTTCTTATGATCCTTATTCTAGAGGCCATCCTTATGTTGCTCCTACTTGCCATATTTGTGGATTTCAGGGCCATTCGCCCGCTGAATGTCAGCGTGGCTACTCTCACACTCCAGATTGTTTTGGCATGAGCTTCGCTCAAGATCATAGCTCATACCAAAACAATTACTCATATGGGTGGCCTGAAAACCCGAATATGTCATATAGGAGCAACAACCCTGAGATCTCATCGTTTGCTTCTAGTAATCATATGCAGGGATTTAGGTACAATGAGGAGAGCCACAACTATGCTCCACAACAGATTTATTCAGCTCCTACTCATATACCTCAACACCAGGAGATGTTGCCAATGGATTTAAATGGTCCTCCATTTGGTCAACCAACAACTCTAGCAACTGCTGAGCAATCTCATGTGCAAGTGCCCACACAAGATGAATTTGATGATATAGACAAGCTCACATTGCTTAGTCTCAAGTTCACTTGGAGTGCTGAAGATGATCCAATTAGGCCAATGATACTAGATGAAATGAAGAATATCAAGAGTGAAAAGAGCTAGTGGATGAAGTAAGGAAGATTGAGAAGAACATCAACGCTGGTAGTACTATCTCATCTCTCCTTGAGCTGAGTGCTGCTGAGATTTTTAGTCATACATGTGAGGTTCCAACACCGTCACATCCAGTTGAGCAAGATAGCAAGAGTCCAGAGGAAGAAAGACCTCAGATTGAAGAAGATGAACTAGAAGACAAGGAACAAGATGATCAAGAGCTGCAATTCCCAAGTGATCAAGTTGAAGACTCATCATCTACTACTCCTGAAGAAGTACAAGAAGCTGTTGTAGATGAAGATGAAGAACATGAGATTCATTTGCCTATCGTCATACCAGAGCGTGATGTGTCAGGTTTACCCAATCCTCTTGATGACATGATGCCTTGTGATTTCTTTGCTACTACCTTGCATTACATGATACCATCACTTAAGATTGATTTGAAAACTCATTTGCTTGGATATGATGATATATACCCTGTTAGTGGCATTACTCTCATTTGTGATGATCATAGTTACTTTCCTCGTGCTAGTCCTATGCTTCATGAAACATATCATTCCCATGCTAGCCTTGAGCTTAATGATAAATATCATCCTCATGTTAGTGTTGACCTTGCTGATTTCTACCATCCTAAACATGTGCTTTATAGCTATGCTTATGTAATTGGATATTCGATTGATGACTTGGAGGGTATTATCCCTACCACTTGCATTGTCTCTTTGGTTGAGTGCTCTTTCAGGTTATTGCTTGTGCACGATCCACTACATGCTGACCAAGTTCGAGATGACATTCCCTGGGACCCTGGTGGACCCATGGCATGGGGATGAGGAGAAGCAAGGAGCACACATGAAGAGAGAAGCTGGAGCAGGCATGAGGATAGGGAAGCAAAAGGAGAGGAGTCGCAATGCACGAGGATGTGAGAGTGATCGAGCGAGACTTACATCATATAAACCCGGTGAGCTGTTTCATGACCCCAATCTGAATACCATCATACATTATACATGTTGTAATCAACTGTTATTTGGGTTGCTTGTGTCATTTCTTAAATACCATCCCACTGAATTTTACCTTCGACATAGGGCGATTGATGTGAATATGTGAACTGAGTGTTGAATGCCTTGTAAACTAGTGATCTATACAATGCTTGCTTTGCTGAAAGTAGTGGAAGTTATTAGTTTTGAGTGCTCAAATCCCTAGTACACTAGAAAACTTAATCATTTTCTGCTTTTACCTCGATACACCTAGATCACCACGTTTAGATGTTGTATTTGTGCCAAGTGTCTTCCCATTGAGAGCAATCACCTAACCACTATGGATTAGCATGCTATGTTCCCTGGATCGGTAGCATGTGAACCAGACATGGAGAAGTGATGATTCCTATTTTTGTGCTTAAGCGTTGTTCATTTAAGATAAGTAATAATGAATAAATAAGTCTGGCTACCTACAGTAGCATGTCATGTTCTCGGGATCGGTGGCATGTGAAATCGGGTTAGCTTGGGCAGTAATTAATAATAATAATAATGTAATTGTCGAACTAGGTGTATACCATGTTCTCAGGATCGGTGGTATGTTCCTTTGGGGAGACAAACAAAAAAAAATTAATAAAATTTGGTTGAGCCAGGTGTATACCATGTTCTCGGGATCGGTGGTATGTTCCTTTGGTGAGATCAATAAAATATTATCATTACTTCCTTCAAACTCAATTAGTGGTTCAACCACCAAGTTATATTTCTGCAAATAAGAGATTTAATTCCAGTTCTTTTTGTTCTCGGGATCATGCTCTCTTTAGGAACCATTTGGCACAATCAGCATTTGAATTTGTTGATCCATTTTTATCATTGTAAAAGTTTAAAATTATTGAGTCTACTAGTATCCTATTGCTTTGTAGCACTCTTAACCATTAATTTTCATTAGCTAAGTCCAAAGCATGCTTTATTTAGAGATCTACTTCACTTGACATTCTCTAGTCAGTTCACTGTTCATGTTCTTGCTTTTGTCATATGCCTTTGCTTGAGGACAAGCAAAGATTTAAGTGTGGGGGAACTTGATAAGCACATTTCATATATACAATTTTGGCATAGAAATATATTATTTATTGAGATGTGACCATCAATTCTTGCTGTGAAATATTGAATATTTGCATGAAAATCATATAAAGTATCATTTACTAGTCATTGTGTTTCTTTTGCAGAAAAGTGCGCAAAGGCACTATAAACTTCAAGATCTAGACTAGTGGCTAAGAGAACCAGTCAAGTGAAAAGGAAGAAGAAAGACAGAGGGACTTGTGTGTGAAGAAATGATGCTCCATGGGACAAGTTAAAGAAGAAAGGGACCTTCTTATGAAGAAAGAAGAAAAGGAGAAGGGCCAAAATTGCAAAGTGGCAGATCAGAGGAGGGGTCAAAATCCCTAGCGATATCTAATCCCCATAGGGCCTGGCATCTCCATTCCCCTCACCCCACCTTTCCACCACCGGCCGCCGCCGCGGCCAGGCCGGCGCGGCGGTGCGCCAACCAGTGCCACCCAGCCACCCATCCTCGCCATCTTCATCACCCGCCGCTGCACCATCACCATCACCATCTCCAGTGCCACCCACTAGCGCCGCCACTCATGCGACCCACCAGACGGGCGTCTGGTCCCCCGCGTGACCAGCACCTCATCTCCCTCGCTGCTTCTTCTCCCTCCGTCCGCTGCTTGCTACTTCTTCTTCTTGCGCCGATCTGCCGCTGCTCCTTCTTCCCTCGCACCCCCTTGCTGTTGCTTTTCTCTGAACTCCTTGTTGTTGCTCCTATTCCCTGCTGCTCTTCTCAAAATCCCAAGCTGCTACTCCTTCTCTGAACCAACTGCTGGCTGCTATTACCTCTCCCCAAAATTGCCGTTGCTCCTCTTTCTTGCTGCACCTTCTCTCAAACGCCCCTGGTGCTCCTAATCTTAACCATAAACTGCTGCTATCTCTCTTTTTCCCTCTCTATATTCTCTGAATTTCTGTAATAGGAGATGTGTAATGCCCTGTAATGTTCAGATTCTATGAATGCTTGCAATCCGTGAATGGTTCAGTTTCGTACTTATAAATATTGTATCACATATTATGTGTTCTCACTAGTTGAATTGTTCTTGCTGTGTATCTGTGGTTTATCCATCACCATATATGTGTACCTAACCCTGTGAACTTGTTCCAGTTTGTAGTTTATGTGTTTACTAAGTACTTGTGATACAAAAATTTGTGTGTGAGTTTGTGTTGTGAAACATTTATATTCAGCCATATAGCCGTGATTCATCCCACTGTTATATGTTTGATCTTGTTGATTCCCTTTCATCATTGATGTTTGTCTGTGTTAGTGTTTTAATTCCTGAAGCCTAATAAAAATACCAAAAAGACAGAGTATAATCTGAATGTATCTTTGCTTATTTTGCATTCTCTTTGCGACGACCTTCGGGAACTACCTTGTTTAGTTTAGGTTTTATTTTCTGTTTTCGTTTCCAAATATCGTGTCACCTAGCTTTAGCCGAGCATAGTTGCCGTCTCCTAGTCCCTGTGGAGAACACGACATCCGTAGTTTGGGCAAAATATTCCACTGCACTTTCAACCGATTACCTTCTTTGGGGGGCCCTGCTTCGGCCTCCTCAAAGGGGTGCCCCCGGACCTCGTGGCAACCCCGGTGGAGCGCGGGGACCCCTAGGCTCGGCGCTCACCGACGTCATCATCGTCGGAGAGGACGCGGAGGATATCGTTCTGCCGTGGGGGAGAGGTCTCCCCCACCCCCTCCAAGGTCTCCCCTGAGTCCTCCTCCCCCTCCTCCCCGGAGTTCTCGCCGAAGGACACCGGCACCGGGGAACTAGGGAGCTGGGGAGGCTTTGGCGGCACGAGCCCCGCTTGTTGAAGATGGGCATGACGGCGGCTACCTTCTCTCCATCGTCCCGGTGGTACAGCGGGAGATAGGATTATGGGAGGCCGCCCGGGTCCTTCTCGAGCAAGGTGCGCACTGCTTTGCTCAGCTCCTCATCGGACAAGTCGTCCGAGCACAGCCGGAGGTCGTCTTCCGCGCCCTTAAGGCTCCACAGAGTGCGTGAGTGCGCCTGGGCGGAGCGAGACGTTGCATCAGGAACTCCCTGACAAGCACGGCCCTTATCAGCTTCTCCACCTTTAGGTCAGCCATCATCTTCTCTAGCAGCAGCTCCGCCCGGGGGTCAGTAATCTTCTCGTGAGCCCACCGGTCCAGCTTCACCAGCAATGCGGTCGGCAGCTCCAGCCGAGTGTGAGAGCGCTTGGCGTCCATGAAGATCCACTTGTGTCGGAAGTCCTCCACCTTCTTCCCGTCCCTCGAGATCGCGTTGCTGCCATGAGATGCAATGAAGCAGACACACCCGGAGCACTGGGTGCTGCCCATCTGGAGGTAGAAGAAGTGGTGGAGCAGCGCAACAGAGGGCGCCCCCCCCCCACAAATGCCTCGCAGTAGAAGGCGAAGATCGACAAGGGAAGGATGGAGTTGGGATGAAGATGAAGGGCGTGGATCTAGTAATGGTTGAGGACAACAAAGAAGAAATTGGAGAAGGGGGGGCGAGCCCAGCAAAGATGTTGTGCAGAAAGAAGGGGTAGAAGGTTTCCCCCAAGGTTTTTCAGATTGGCAGAGCCAACCCGGAGCACCGACTCCCATCCCTCATTGGCGTTGCTCGCTGTTAGTGGGAGCACGGCGGCAATATGCTTCTCCTCAGTGATGGTGGATGCACTAAGGGTCGGCTCAAGCGAGGAGGCCGAGTGCGTGGCAGGGGATGTACACTTCACTTTCTCGGCCACCATCGATAGCAAGTCCGGGAAGAGGTTGGTAGATCTGGAGGCGCTCTTAGCAGGGAGAGAAGGGGATCTAGAGCAAGACGAAGGGAAGGAAATGAAGGCTCGGCGGCAGGCGCCGGCCTTTTTGTCAGCCTTAGACATTTGCCGAGGCAGTGTGGGGAAACGAAGATGCCCACGTCCCATCAAGCGCCAGGGTTCGCCGATGGTTGGGGCATGCGGTGCTCCATCCTTGCCCTTTGGCTTCGCCTCGAAGCCAAGTTTGAGCGCGCCTTGGGCCCCGGGGCTACTGTCGTCTTTCTGGGAACCGAGGTACCCAAACTTGCCTGCCTACGGCCCATCACGTGGCTCCATCAATGGCCTGGTATGGCCCATCTACAGCACCAACAACACAAGACCCTCACGAGGCGGACGACGCCTAGACCTATCGAAGGAACGACCTCCTTAGGCTGGCTCCTGAGGAGCAAAGATTTCTATGCGATCCCTCACCTCATGAGGTTCGGATGACGCATGCCATGATGCCAAGGCCAGGCGGGCGCTAGCGGGCGCAGTACAGCAGGTTTCCTCTTTGGTGCTAAAGAGGCAAGCGCAGGCATGGAGTCCTAAGGCATCAACCAAAGGTTTCCATTTCCATGCTACAAGACCAAGACCGCCAGGACGGCGGGACGGAGGTCATTGCCGAGCCCACCGTGGCGTCATGACCAGAAACTTTGTAGGCGAAGACCACCTTTCGTCGGGATAAGATGTACTAGTTGTCTCCCTTCGAATTTGGCTGTTGTGGGATCCCTTCCCGCCTTCATTTTGGGCAGAGGACCAAGGCCACTATAAATATAGCCTAGCCACAACCACAGAGACGGATCCGGATCCAGTCCATCCGCACCTTCACCAGCTCGCTCAAACACAAGAACACACCTCCTGAGGTTGTTCTTCCACTATACTAGTTCATCCTCAGCCCACCTCGAGGCTAATCCACCACAAAGCAGGAGTAGGGTTTTACACCGCAAGGTGGCCCGAACCTGGGTAAACTGTCGTGTCCCACTTCCTTCTAGTTCATCGAGCTTGGCCGAGAGATCGACAAGTTTGCAGACTGGGGAGGTTGAGTTCTTCGCACACACCCGAGAGTTCGAATCTATCTTGGGTCTGCGGAGCCCCGAATCCGACATATTATGTCAGTGAGGTCTTAATTGAGTCTAAGTAGCGATACCCACATTGGCAGAAGCTAATGTATGGGGTGTTCATGGCCAGTCACAAGTTGAATCATTATTTTCTTAGTCATCCCATTACTGTGGTCAGCTCTGCTCCCTTAGGGGATATTATTCAGAACAGAGAGGCAACAGGCCGAGTAGCCAAGTGGTCTATTGAGCTTAGACCCCATGGTTTGAAATATATGCCAAGGACAACTATCAAGTCTCAAGCTCTTGTGGATTTCATTAATGACTGGACAGAATTGCAGACGCCTGGGGAGAAGCTGGATAACACTTACTGGACAATTCACTTTGACGGGTCTAGGCATCTGGAGGGCTCGGGGGCTGGAGTTATTTTGACTTCCCCACGAGGTGACAAATTTTGCTATGTTTTAAGGCTAATGTTTACTTGCACTAATAATGCAGCTGAGTATGGGGCCCTGCTCCATGGCCTTCGGGTGGCCAAAGAGATGAATTTAAGCCGGGTCAGGTGCTTTGGTGACTCAGATTTGGTGGCTCAGCAAGTTTCAGGCACTTGGGATTCTAAAGACCCGCTCATGGCAGCTTATCACTGGGCAGTTGACAATATTGTTGGTCACTTCAAAGGTTATTAGGTGGATCATGTTGATCGCAAAAAGAATGAGGAGGATGATGCTTTAAGCCGGCTAGGGTCTCAGCATAAGCCGGTGCCCCCTAATGTTTTTCTTGATGTATTGAATAATCCTTCAGTTAAGTGGCCGACAGAGGAGGATCTTGCTATTCCTGACCGAGAGGCATAGTTGGTCGCGTCTCTCCATGCTATTCCTGATTGGACAGTTACATACTTGGCTTATATGACCTGGGGCGAGTTGCCTGAGGACGAAACTTTGGCCAGGCAGATAACCCGGCGGTCTAAGTCTATGACCATTGTCAATGGCGAGTTACATCGATGCAGTGTCACAGGCGTGTTCCAGCGTTGTGTTTCTCCTGAAGAGGGCCATGAGATTCTAAGGGAAATCCATGAAGGTGATTGTGGTCATCACGCCGGCTCTAAATCTCTGGTGGCTAAAGCTTTCCGTCATGGATTTTATTTGCTGACGGCTCATGCTGATGCAGAGGACCTTGTTAGTAAGTGTGATGGTTGTCAAAAATTTTCTCGATGGGCTCATGCGCCAGCTCAAGAATTGAGGTCCAATCACTTGGCCATTTGTAGTCTCGGGGCTTGATATGACTGGGCCTTTCAAGAGGTCTAAAGACAAGAAAACCCACCTCTTGGTGGCAGTTGACAAATTTACCAAGTGGGTTGAAGCAGAGCCGGTCAGCAAGTGTGATGCGACAACGCCGGTTCAATTCATCAAGAAAGTGATCTTCTGTTTTGGCTTTCCTCATAGTATTATAACTGATAATGGTACCAATCTATCTAAATGTGCTATGAGAGAGTTTTGCCAAAAAGAGCATATCCGTCTTGATGTCTCTTCGGTGGCTCATCCGCAATCTAATGGTCAAGCCGAGAGGGCGAATCAAGAAATCTTGAGAGGTATAAAACCCCGGCTTATGGTCCCTTTGCAGAGGACACCGGGTTGTTGGGTTGAGGAATTACCCTCAGTGCTTTGGAGTATCAACACCACCCCCAACAGGTCGACAGGTTACATGCCCTTTTTCATGGTCTATGGGGCAGAGGCGGTTCTCCCCAGTGATATCCGTCATGATTCACCTTGTGTGGCGGCTTATGTTGAGGCTGATAATGAGAAAGCACGTCAAGATGCAGTTGATATGTTGGATGAGGAGCGTGACACTACGGCGGCTCGTTCAGCGATATACCAGCAAGATCTGCATCACTATCATAGCCACAAGGTCAAGACCCGGACCTTTCAAGGAGGTGATTTAGTGCTCCAGTTGATCCAAGATCAGATAGATATGCACAAGCTATCCCCACCTTGGGAAGGACCTTTTGTGGTCAGCAAGAACCTGAAAAATGGGTCATATTACCTCACTGATATTTGAGAACACAAGGATTCACGCACATCGGAGGAGGAGACCTGTCGGCCTTGGAACATCACTCATCTTTGGCCATACTACACATGAGTCTTCGGCTCTTGTGATTGTACATACATCTATCAATGTATATATTATGATCAATTTAATAAAGTCGTCATACCCTGATAATTCAGGGCCTCTGTTGTTTCATTTCAAAAGCATCTGAGTCTTCATTATTTGTTCATAAGGTCACTTGGGGGCTTCCAACCCAACGGATTTAGCTTTCATACCCTCTTGACCACGCATAAAACACCGAATTTCAGGTTATCCTGCCTGTATGCAAGATGCTTCTCCACCAGGTAATCCCGAATGACCCATTGTACTCTTAACAACCAATCTTTTAAATAAGACCCTGAACTCGTTAAGGTTAAAATGGCAATTTGTCATGTGAGGGCCGGCTTACGGATAGCGAGGATAAACCAAGGCTATTAAGCCGCCTTCATTGAAACTTGGTTAAACTTAATAGTTAATGTTTTAAATAAGACCCTGAACTCGTTAAGGTTAAAGCATCGATTGGGTCATGTGAGAGCCGGCTTACGGAAAGCGAGGATAAACCAGTGGCTCTCAGGTTAGTTTCATTGAAGTAAGATTAGAGTTTGGGATTTGGGATTAGCGCTTATAAAAGCCTCGTTTTTCTGGATTTATGTTTTTGCTGAATATCTTGGGTTTAAAAATCGTTTTCTCTTACCATATGGTTTTCACAATTCAGGCCAGGCAACCCTGACTATGTCTCATATTTGAGCATCTTTGGGTTTCATAACACGCACTCATAGCGGACTGTAAGCCGCCAGGATATTTGCCTTGAGCAATCAACATCATGATATTTCATGTCTACGGCTTATCATTATCAAAGGAATTACCATGATATCAATCTACAAGTATGTTTATCCATGATGATATGAATATTCGGGGTTTAGTAAACCGCCCTGGTTCTCGACTTTAAGTCGGCAGAATATTTCTGGCTTATATGGCATTTATCCTAGTCTTTCTATACAATGTTTCAAAGACTATTATATCAGGATTTGTTACCCGTCTAGGCTTAAACCGCCAGGGCGTACATTGTTTCCTTGTGTGCAGAAAATATAAAAAAAATTTGGTCTGCCCCACATTGGTGATGATGAAAAGGAACAGCGGCGATTCATAAACCGGTTATATCAGCGGTTTAACAGTTAAACGGATAAATATGCACGATGGCATAACATATCATTGTTTGCAAACATAGGCTATTACAAGGCCACAGTGGACCTACAAAATGGGACTTCAGTGTTTTTTCAGCGCATTGCGCTTGTGTTCTGATTTAAGAGCCGCCTAGTATCAATGACCTTCGTCACGGCGGGTTGATGACTCCAGGTCATCCTGCTCTAGCTCTTCCTCTTCGCCGATCTAGAGCTCAGGAGATGTCCAGTCGATGCCGGTTAAGGCTTCGAATATAGCTTCATCATTCATAATTGGGGATGGATCAACATCAGGAGCAAAGGTATGCTTACGCGTTGGAGGAGTGAGATCCACGATGTCATAAGCCGACGCTTTCACTTTGGCATTCTCCATGGTATAAGCCGACTGATATCTGGATAAATCAGTTTCCTTGGCCAGCTTGCATGCCAAGGGACGCATCTCCTTTACGCACTTTGCAAAGTCTATCTGATCAAAAGGAGACCCATCTTCTTTAAGGCTTGGAGAACGGGTGGCCATCTCCTCCGAGTCAAGTTCTGCTTGCCATGCTTTGGCTCGGGTAAGAGCTGTAATGGCGCCAGCACGGGCAGCTGACCGTTTGATCTCTTCGAGTTTTGGGGGCATTATAAACAACTTATCTAGCACCTCCCTAAGGAGGGTCGGCGGCTCTTTACCATTGGAGATAGCCACAATAGTCTCTTGTGTGCCAGTGTATAAATGTTCCACTAGAGTGTACACGGCTTTGAGCTTCAGCAGCATGTCTTGGCCAAGATTGGCGCTCCTGGGGCCTATTGAGAAAACATGCAGATGAGTTGCCAGGCGGGTTAAAATTAAAAATGTGGGAAAGGTTGAAACATTCCAAATTGCTTACCAAAGATAGCAGATGTCATCTGTGAGATATAGCATTTTGAGCCGGCCAGCTCTGCAGTGGTCTCCTTCAAGGATGATTCAGCAGCTTCTGCCCTTTCCAGTAAGGTGGCCTTCTCTTTCTCCCAGGCGGCTCTCTCTGTGGAAAATCTGGCTTTAAGCTTCTCGTTCTCATCCAGGCTAAACTTAAACTTGGAGTCAGCTTTGCATGTTTCAGCTTCTTGGTGTTCAAGCTTGTTCTTCGCATCCACCAATTGGGACTCAGTCAGACTTAAGGCATCCTACAAGTAAGAAACAAAAGGTTATAAGCATATTTGTCAAGACACAATTTACATATAAGTCCCAAGCACATTGCAAGCAACGCACTTGGCACTTGGGGGCTAATGTATGAGGAAGTTCTTTCAAATTGCATTACAGAAGATCTGGCTCATCTTTATCAGATAAGCTGGCCTGTGAGGGCTATGAGGTGAAGTTCTACTTTGAAGGTAATAAAGATGATCTGGCTCATCTTTATCAGACAAGCCAGCTCATAAGGGCTATGACTCGAAATTTGCAATGGCATATTGATAAAGTCTTAACCATACTCAACGAATTATTTCCTATGCATAAGACTTGGGGGTTGGATGGCTATATATATATATATACATATATATATGTGTGTGTGTGTGTGTGTGTGTGTGTGTATAGGGTGGGTCTATTCTAATAACACCCTTAAGACCCTTATTCTGCTAACAAAATGTCTTATTCTGCTAACACCTCGGCACTGTCCCACGCCCGTGAACTGAACTATCCAGCCCGACAAACCAAAACGCAACCCCCCACCCACCCCCGCCTCCCGCACAACGCCCCACTCCCTTCCCCGATCCAAATCCCCCACCTCCCATCCATCTTCTGCCGCGCCACCTGCCGCCCCACCCCCGTCCACCTTCTGTCGCGCCGTTGCCGCCTCGCCCCGACCTCCGTCCACCTTCTGGACCACGCCGCCCCTGGATCCTACCAACCGACGCCGGCATCTCTGCTCCACTCCGGCACCCAACACCCTGTCCGCCGCGCCCGGGAGTGGATCCGGCCACCTCCGACTTTGGCGCTCCTCTGGCGACCACGGTGCTCTCTCGACGCACTGCCTTCCTTACCGCAAGCCGCCTCTTCTAGCTCCTGGATGCCCGGCCATGGCTCCTCCCTTCACCAAGCTCTCACTGTTTCCTTCCTTGCCGGCCCCGGACCACCGTGAAGCCCTCTCGGTCGGATCCATCGGCTGCCGAATCCAGCGTCGGCGAGTGGATGGGCCGCCTCCCCCGCACCACCCCAGTCGGATCCGGCTGGCTGCCCCCGCGCCCACTTCCCCTTCGCCTCCCTCTCGAGCAAACCCCCTCCGTGGATCCATGGGCCGCCGAATCCCATGCCTACTGGGTGCCACGGCCCCCACACCACCAGATCAGGTCGAGAAACCAACCTGTGCGGTTGCGGGTGTGGCAGCCACAGGAGGTTGATGTGGCGCCCATTGGCGAGCAGGACGTCGCCCTACTCCGTCCTCTAGTGGGGAGCAGTGCAGTTCGGTACGCCTTCTCCCCCATCACATGCTTTGTGCATCTTCCCCGCACCTACTTCCGATTAGAGAGTGACCAATAGTGCTGGCAGGATGACCACGATAAAGGCTGCTCTGGGACTGGCAGGTGGCCAATTCCGGCAGCCGGCATCCTAGGTGAGGCACTCGACGGCAGGGTAGTGCGAGCGGCAATGCCATGCAGTTCACCATGCGCCCACGATGGCGACACTATGTAGTTAGCCACGCTGCCATTTGCGGTTCGCTGGAGGGAGAGAGGAGGTGCAGCATGCGGTTTTGTAGTTCAGTGGGTGGGAGTTTCGGTGCGTTTTGTTTTCTCTTCTCCTGAAATTGAAATTTTTTACGCCCCCAATCTCACCTCATGGCATTTTCAATATAGTGCTTTTCTGAAGTAGGAGCTGGAGTCAACTGCATGGCTGCTCTTGTGAGGTGGTGGAATTGGTCCTACAGTTTACTTTGAGGGAAAAAGCGAAGTACAGTGCCGACCGAAGAGGATAGGGAACATGTGGTGCATAGAAGACTTTTAAGTATTGTAATGCTTATGCACTGCTTTGTTGTTTAGTGCAAAATTAGCCATCAATATGGATAAGGTTGTTGGGCTAATCAATATGTGGTTTATGTGGATGGTTGGACAAGGTGGCTCGCGGTCCGCTGGCTTGGGGTTTGTAGTGTAGTCTCTTGTGGGTTTTGAGTCTGAAGAAACTGCAAGTTTGCTGATTTCTCTTCTGTAGCTCCGAAGAAAACCACGAGGGGTGCACTTTTTTATGAAATTTGCTTGTACTATGTGTTAGCTCACTTTCGAAAAAATTATATATATTGGGCAGCATGGTGTGCGGCTTGTTGTGGCTCAATGTGCAGCTCGTCTCGACTCGGATTGCAGCTCGTTATGTTGCGGCGTGCAGTCCGCTCGTGTGGGCGCACCGGTGCAACTCGTTGTGCGCCCACAGCATGCAGTACGGACGGCGACACAGTGCAGTTTGTCGTGCTCATCCCGCTGTAGTGGAGTTCAAAATGTGCAATTCTATTCAAATTACACTAACACCTCTATTAAATATGTAGTTTGACAGGGATATATTACCATCTTGGAGGTTTCTTTTTTCTGTTTTAGATTTTGCAGCTGCAATGCGCTTGTGCACTTCAACTTATCTGTGTCTCCAGTGCGGTTCATTACATTTTGGTTGTGTGTGTACAGTGTTGTTTGCTGCTGGGTTGCTTTGATGCATTACACACCCGTGGTTCAGTTAACTATATTTTACAGGAGAAACAAACACACCAACATTTCTTGGTTGTGCAGTGTGATGCATGGGTCTATGAAGTTGTAATGTGAAAATTTTGAGAAAATGCAGCTCATTACCCCTCTGTATGAAGTGCAATTTGTTTTGCGTGTCTCAAAATTTAGTTGACTACATTAACACTTGCAATGCGTTCGGTCCTCGGATGTGGTTCACTTGATAATGATGTTGTTCACTTGCGCCCAACATGAAAAGTGCGAAAAATTTAGCAAAACAACAAGATAGTAATGCGGTTCACTTTGATATATGTTGTGGTTCACTTGCCCCGTCTTTGCGGTCCACTCTCGTTCACAAAAAAATGAAAAAAAGACAACAAAAACTTGTCTGAGAAAAATTTATGTTTGACAAAAGGAATTATGAAGTTCGCTTGACTCTCTGATGCAGTGCGGTTTTCCGTCCGAAGCAGTGTGTTCTTCTGTATTTCATAAAAATGACAACAAAAACTCACAAAAAGCTCATCTGAGAAAATTTACGCCCGACAAGACAAATCATGAAGTTCGCTCGACTGTCTGATGCAGTGTGGCTTTCCGTCCGAAGCAGTGCATTCTTTTATCGTTCATAAAAAATGACAACAAAAACTCATAAAAAAGCTCAGTTGAGAAAATTTACGCCCGATAAGACAAATCATGAAGTTCGCTTAACTGTCTGATGCAGTGTTGTTTCTGTCCGAAGCAGTGCGTTCTTCTGTCTGATGCGGTACACACGTAGGTTTTATGTCGTGAAAAACAGAGTATCCGCATTTTAGTAATTTTAAAACTGCTCTTAAACCGTAAAGAATTAGAAAGCATGTTCTACATGAAAAATTTGCGCCTCGTCGATATCTTTTCGACGATGTATCATTTGCATCATTCTGCTGAGCAGTTTGAAATTTTTATGAAAAAACGGCCGCTGCCACTAGTCATTCGCCGCACGATTTTCAAAATTAACTTAAAAACATAAGTCATCTCAAAAACATTTCAACATATGAAAGTTGGGCCTCATTTGTAGCTTTCCAAGGGCGTATTACACGCCTCATTTTGACAAACAGTTCAAAAACTAGAGCGAAAACAGTACCAAAAATTTCAATTCTTTTGAAAAACAGAGTTCCGCGAATTAGTAAATTTGAAACTGCTCTTAAACCGTAATGAATTAGAGAAAATAATAGATATGACAAAGATGCGCTACGATATCTTTTCAATGGTGTATCATTTGCTTCATTCTGATGAGCGGTTTAGAAAAAAACGCGAAAAAAACGCTCGCTGCCACTCGTCGTACGCCACACCATTTTCAAAACTGCTCTTAAACCATGAGGAATCTCGAAAAGTGTTCAACATGGCAAAGTAGCGCCTAATTCATAGATTTTCAATGGTATATTACATGCCTCGTTTCGATAAATGGTTAAAAAACTAGAGCAAAAAAGGTACCGGAAAAACAGAGCGCGCAATTTTTTGCGACGAGAAGTTCACTTGCGTGAGTACTGCAGCACACTTGGTTCAAACAATGACGTGCACTTGCAATGAGCGTGCAGTGCGGAAGTGTTATCAGAATAGTTATTCTGCTAATATTAGCAGAATAGACCGGCTAATATATATATATATATATATATATATATATATATATATATATATATATATATATATATATATATAAACACTATTCTGATCACGGGATCAGAATAATATTCTGATCACAACCTGAACTGCCTAAGTAACGCGCCTGAACTTCCCTTTGTACGAACCCGACCTTCGGGCTATCTTCGCAACCGTGTCTCTCCGCGTGAATTATTCTGCTTTGTCGTGTTCTATGTGATATAAGTGTAATCTGCAAACAATTTTCAGCAACTAAATACCCGTTTTAATAAGGAATCTCGCTCATAGGAGGATTTTGCACTCGGGTCGTGATGAACTCGCGTTTTTTGCAATTTTACTGCCTGAGTTGTTCGACCTAAACTACCCCCTGTGCTAGGTTGAACTTCCGCCAACTTTACCCAAATGGGGCTTGCTATATACCGTTGGAAAGCTACAGACACGAGTATCATGACACAAGTTAAATTATTGGTAAAATGTAAGCGGTTTAAGAGCAGTTTTGAAAACCGTTTTTTCTTCATACAAAAAACGTGAATCGTATTTTCGATTGCGTTTCTAAACCGTTTATCGGAATGAGGCAAATAATATGGCGTTGGAAAGTTGCTGTAAAACCACTCCTTCCACATGTGAAAAGTTTTCTCTAATTCCATATGGTTAAAGAGTAATTTAGAAAATCGTAAAATTTCGCAAACCGAACAGCCGAGTTCGTATTTTCGATGTCATTTCTAAATGGCTAATCCAAATGAAGCAAATGATATGGCGTTGGAAAGCTTACGAAAATGCGCAAATTATGTATGTTAAAAGTTTTTTCTAATTTTCAAGTGTTTAAGAGTAATTCAGCAAACGGTACAACTTCCACCGAGTTTGTATTTTCATGCTAATGTTTTAACCGTAAGTCCCAATGCAGCAAATGATACGGCGTTGGAAAGCTTGAGGAAATGCTAAACTTTTTGTTATGTATTGTTTCTCCTAATTCCCTACGCTTTTAATTCTATTTTGAAAATGGCTGAAAACGTATTTTGGCCTTAATTTCTACAAACTTTATCATAATGGGGCAAATAATATACCGTTGAAAAGCTACAGAAAATGCGAAACTTTTTCATGTTGACAGTTTTCTCTGATTCCAAACCGTTTTCAAGTAATTTCAAACACAACGAGATCATTCGTTCTGCCTTTATCGCGAAACAGATTCGTCAAAAATGCATCGCGTAAAGTACCTGAACTTCTCGGTATGAAACCTTAAACTTCACTCTGTTTTTCACGTGCTTTTTTTCCCATAGCTCTCCATCAATGTGAAAAGTTTTCTCTAATTCCATATGGTTAAAGAGTAATTTAAAAAATCGTAAAATTTCGCAAACCGAACAGCCGAGTTCGTATTTTCGATGTCATTTCTAAATGGCTAATCCAAATGAAGCAAATGATATGGCATTGGAAAGCTTACGAAAATGCGCAAATCATGTATGTTAAAAGTTTTTTCTAATTTTCAAGTGTTTAAGAGTAATTTAGCAAACGGTACAACTTCCACTGAGTTTGTATTTTCATGCTAATGTTTTAACCGTAAGTCCCAATGCAGCAAATGATACGGCGTTGGAAAGCTTGAGGAAATGCTAAACTTTTTGTTATGTATTGTTTCTCCTAATTCCCTACGCTTTTAATTCTATTTTGAAAATGGCTGAAAACGTATTTTGGCCTTAATTTCTACAAACTTTATCGGAATGGGGCAAATAATATACCGTTGAAAAGCTACAGAAAATGCGAAACTTTTTCATGTTGACAGTTTTCTCTGATTCCAAACCGTTTTCAAGTAATTTCAAACACAACGAGATCATTCGTTCTGCCTTTATCGCGAAACAGATTCGTCAAAAATGCATCGCGTAAAGTACCTGAACTTCTCGGTATGAAACCTTAAACTTCACTCTGTTTTTCACGTGCTTTTTTTCCCATAGCTCTCCATCAATGTGAAAAGTTTTCTCTAATTCCATATGGTTAAAGAGTAATTTAAAAAATCGTAAAATTTCGCAAACCGAACAGCTGAGTTCGTATTTTCGATGTCATTTCTAAATGGCTAATCCAAATGAAGCAAATGATATGGCATTGGAAAGCTTACGAAAATGCTCAAATCATGTATGTTAAAAGTTTTTTCTAATTTTCAAGTGTTTAAGAGTAATTTAGCAAACGGTACAACTTCCACTGAGTTTGTATTTTCATGCTAATGTTTTAACCGTAAGTCCCAATGCAGCAAATGATACGGCGTTGGAAAGCTTGAGGAAATGCTAAACTTTTTGTTATGTATTGTTTCTCCTAATTCCCTACGCTTTTAATTCTATTTTGAAAATGGCTGAAAACGTATTTTGGCCTTAATTTCTACAAACTTTATCGGAATGGGGCAAATAATATACCGTTGAAAAGCTACAGAAAATGCGAAACTTTTTCATGTTGACAGTTTTCTCTGATTCCAAACCGTTTTCAAGTAATTTCAAACACAACGAGATCATTCGTTCTGCCTTTATCGCGAAACAGATTCGTCAAAAATGCATCGCGTAAAGTACCTGAACTTCTCGGTATGAAACCTTAAACTTCACTCTGTTTTTCACGTGCTTTTTTTTCCCATAGCTCTCCATCCATGCACCGGAACACTCACCAGAATTGAGCAAGTGATATACCGATGGAAAGCTACTGTAGACACGCAACTTTCCCGTGTTGATCATTTTTTCATACTCGCAACGGTTTTAAAAGTTTTTCATGTGAAATTCATTCAGTGTAGTACTTGAACTTCCTGTTGTTTTCAGTTGAACTTCTGTGACGTATTTTCGCTTGTAATTTTTTCATCCATTCGTTAGTGTTACACAAATGATATTCCTTTTGTACAAATCTCTCTCACAATAATTTTTTGAACTTTCTCCGACGAAGGACTTGAACTTATAACAACAAAACTTTTAGCCTTTACTTTTTTATTCTTTTTAATACAAAATACACACCATGTAGTACATGAACTTCTGACAGTTATCAACCTGAACTTCTCTCGGTTACGTGAAATTTTTTAAGTTTTTTTATGAATTTTTAATCTGATTTTCTGAATCCTTTTTTTATGAATTTATGAAGCACTATATTTTTAATAGTTGAACTTCTTTTTATTTTATTTTTGAACTTCTTGTTTCCATTCTTTAATAACGAGGAAATTTTGAGTTTTCTATAATCATTGAACTTCTTCATCTTTTTAATATGGACTTCCTGTTTATTTCTTAATCTTTTATTATGAATTTTGAAGTGCTCTATTTTTAATAGTTGAACTTCTTGTTATTTTATTTTTGAACTTCTTGTTTGCATTCTTTAATAACTAGGAAAATCTGAGTTTTCTATAATCATCGAACTTCTCCATCTTTTTAATATGGACTTCTTGGTTTTATTTTTAATACTTTTTTATGAAATTTTGAAGCGTTATATTTTTAAAAGTTGAACTTCATGTTATTTTATTTTTGAACTTCTTGTTTCCAAATCTTTAATAACGAGGGAAATCTGAGTTTTCTATAATCATCGAACTTCTCCATCTTTTTAATATGTACTTCCTAGGTTTTTTTTCTTAATCTTTTTTATGCAATTTTAAAGCGCTCTATTTTTAAAAGTTGAACTTCTTGTTATTTAATTTTTGAACTTCTTATTTGCATTCTTTAACAACGAGGAAAATCTGAATTTTCTATAATCATAGAACTTCTCATCTTTTTAAATTGGACTTCCTAGTTTTATTTTTTCTTAATCTTTTTTATAAAAAAATTAAATGTTCTATTTTTAAAAAGTTGAACTTCTTGTTATTTTATTTTTGAACTTCTCGTTTTCATTCTTTAATAACGAGGAAAATCTGAGTTTTCTATAATCATCGAACTTCTCCATCTTTTTAATATGGACTTCCTGGTTTTATTTGTTAATATGTTTTTTTCAATTTGAACTCCATGGTTGATTCTTAAATACTAAGGGATATTTGAGTATTTTAATAACAGTAAAATCTTAGTTTCTAAATAAACATCGAACCACTTCGTTATTTTTGTTTGAACTTCTAGTTTTTTGGAAATAGAGAAAATCTATTTTTTAAACTTTTTTAGTTGTTCCTTTTTTTAATTTGAACTTCTTTGTTTTATACTTTAGTAACGAGAAAAATCTGAGTTTTTCATAATATTTGGACTTCTCTTTTATTTTGATTTGAACTTCTTAGTCTTATTGTAAGAAAAAATAAGTTTCTAAATAAGCATCAAACATTTTTTTAAATTAAACTTTATACTTTTATTTTTCCAAGAAATGGAAAGAATGTAAGTTTTTTAATATCCATCGAACTTCTCCTTTTCTTAATTTGAACTTCTTCATTTTATTTCTTAGTAACAAGGAAAATCTGAGTTTTGTCATAAATATGAAACTTCTCTATTTTTGTAATTTGGACTTCTTGATTTATTTCTTTTAGTAAAGAAAATATCCTAGTTTTCTAGTAAATATTGAATTGTCCATTATTTCAATTTCAACTTCTAGAGTTTTTTTAAGAAACAATGAAAGTCCTTTTTATGATTTTTGAACTTCTCTATTTTTCAAATTTGAACTTCTTGTTTTTTATTTTAGAAATGGTGAAATATCCACTTCTAAGTGTCTTTTACTTTTGAACTGCTCTATTTATTTTCTGTTTGAACTTCCTATGATCTTCTTGACTGTCTTTAGTGATTGAAGAAATTTGAGGTTTTAGTAAACATTGAACCGCTCCGCTTCTAGGTTTTTTTAAAGGTGTGTTGTGAGTAGAACTCCGAACTTTGGTTGTCGGTGTATTTGAACTTATGCGATATTAGTAAAAAACAGAGCCAATTTGCGCAATTTTTGAATCTTTTCTAAATGGATGACCTTGAACTTCTCGACATTTTTCACTATACACACCTTTTTTGTATGTAATAACTTTTCTAAGTCAAATGTCTCCCTGAATGTATATGAGCTTACCTAAAAAATGTACGTGAGCTTCTTTTTTCAATGGTGTTTTTCTTGCTAACATGCCACCACATAGATCCCTTAAATTCCTTTTCGGCTTCATACTTTCTAATGCAATGGTTTTGCCCAGCATGCATGTTTATAGACATTACAGAAGTTAATTGGTTCGAGATAAAAGGAAACACTGGAATACTTTATTTACATTTTTGACATAACCACCAACACCTTAGGAACGTGTCCATTTTTTATCTACACTTGCTCTTTTTTTGGAGACTCCACTCCTGTCCCAGCACGAGACTATATAATTTTTTTTGAATTACTAAAATCTTCAACCTGGAGTCAACCTTGGATTGCACAATCACGTGCAAACGGACAGGATGTGTTATGCATTTGTAGTAGGATATAATGTACAACAATCGCGTACAATATGCATCAAACTTCAACCTGGAGTCAGATTGGACTGTAAGACCAAATTTTAGAAACAATGAAGTAAGTAGGACGCTACCGCGACCTGCCCTCACGCACGGAGATCAGCAATCTGGAGTCAGATTGGACAGACAGACTGAACTTCATGGTTCAATCCTCGCTTGCTATTGTCCAGGATACAAACATCCATTTTTGTTTGCTAAAATCCGTAGTTGGCAGTCAGGCAGGTCAAACAACACTTTCTGTCATTGAAGAAGGTCGAGGCGACCTCCTGAGAAGTTCAACTAAACAAAGATTGCAATGGCAGACCATGGCCATGGGAATTTGTTTTGGATGAGGCGGCAGGCTAGGGCGAGCTCGGTGGCTGGGAACACAGTGGCCAATGCATCAAGGGTATATGGGCTTTAAGGCCATCCAACTTTTTTGGTCAATACATTAGGGATGCCCTGCGCATGCATCTCCTCAATACTGTACTGTTGTCAGTCGTCTCCTGAAGATGCACACAAATATATGGTGGCCCTCTTTATCTTGTACTACTATGAAAATTGAGATTGCTGCTGCTACTACAGTGGAGGTATATCACCACTGATGTGCTACTTTTGACTCGGCATGGAGGCTTGCCATCAACCCAATCATCAAATGCATATGGTAATTAAGGGCGATTGACATGCAGAGCAGTATAGGAGCATTTGATACTACATACTTTGATTTAGAGAATGCTATGACTATTGATGGTTGGAACAGTACTATCTCCGAGTGAATAATAATCTTAGTAACCAATTCAGTCTGCAGCATCACCACGGACGCAGGCATCCCACCTGCATCTCAACAAACACCACACAATGACCAAAGCATGGAACACGCGCGTGTGGCCGAAGACATGGGGTGTGCTCTTGTCCCCGCTAAGTTCGCCAGCCACCGTTCCATCCCGAGCTCTCCCCCACTCCATCTCCATCCATGCAGTGAGTGCAGGCGATGACATTAGCCGACACCATCGCGAGGTGGAAAACAGCGGCCATGGCTACCATTGAGCAACAGGAGGGGCCGATGTGCGGTCCGACCACGGGAGCATCTTGGCGGCGGAGTTCCAGCACGGGAGGCTGGGGGTAGTGGGTCGGCGGCTGGAGGTGCTCTGTGTGGCAGGGCTCCGGCAGCGGCAGGAGGGAAGAAGGTTGCGGCGGTAGTTCGAGGAAAGTCGTGGAGCAAGTTCGCAAGTCGGCAGGTTCCCGGCAACGGAGGTGGGTTGGTGGCGATTGCGGCGGCGCGATCCGCATTGTGGGACGGTGGAGGCGGCCCGATTGCGGTGGCGAGGGACAGTGGCGGCGCCGGCTGGGGGTGGTGGCGCATTCCGGGCGTCGATGGCAGTGCCAGTTGGGGGCGGTGGCGTGTTCCGGGAAGCGACGGCACACCGGTTGGAAGCAGTCATGGGGATAGGTTAGGGAGTTTGGGATCTGGGAGGATATAGGTGGGCTTTTTTCCTATTCGGTACCAGCTCGGTGAGTTCGGGAGGAACCCTCTCGGGCCCTTATAAGGGTTGTTGTGATCCAAATAACTATTCTAATCCTGGGATTAGAATAGTGTTGTCCTATATATACATATATATATATATATATATGTATGTATATATATATATATATATATATGTATATATATAGGGGAAGAAGATGTGCATATCTCGTATTTTTCTCGCATTTTCTTAACTAAATCAGCTTCCAAGTCATGACTGGTATGCAGGCGGCTCAGATAGCCGGAATATAATTCATTGACATCCAAGTTTGAGTAGCTCACAATATCAAATTTGGTCTTGCTCTTCTTAGAAGCAAGAAGTTCATCCTTGGCAGAATGCTTAGCCAAGACCGTGGGGTTTCCCGGTTCTGTGTAACCAGTGCCAGTGACCACAACATCTTCAGTATCTTCTTCCACAGGCTTGATAGGACTTGGCGGCTTAGCACTTGACGGGTAAACACCCATTGGATACATGGGGGTGTCATGAGTTTCTGGTGGCGGGTCGCTAGCAATGTTTTCGGGGTTCTGATTTGAAGCTTCCGATGTTGGCGTTTGTTTCTCCAGTTCATTGACCTTAGGATCTTCTGTCGGCTTACCTATCTTCAACTTCTTTCTTGGTTTCGCTATACCACTGAAAATAAGACATATGAGGATGTGAACATATCACTTTAAAAAGTGTTAAAACAAAGAAGTCAAATGTTCTTACCCAGGGGTGATCTTGAAGGGAGGCATCTGAGTCCTAGTAGAGTCGCCAGAGGATGAATGAGAAGTTCCCTCATAATTAGAGTCGGAAGGATTAAGTGGTTGACGGATAAGACCCGCTGTCAGTGTCAAAACCGGTGGATCTCGGGTAGGGGGTCCCGAACTGTACGTCTAAGGCTAATGGTAACAGGAGGCGGGGGACATGATGTTTACCCAGGTTCGGGCCCTCTCTATGGAGGTAATACCCTACTTCCTGCTTGATTGATCTTGATGATATGAGTATTACAATAGTTTATCTACCACGAGATCGTAGAGGCTAAACCCTAGAAGGTAACCTATGATTCTGATCGTTGTTGTCCTACGGACTAAACCCTCCGGTTTATATAGACCGGAGGGGCCTAGGGTTACACAGAGTCGGTTACAGAGAAGGGAATCTACATATCTGAATTGCCAAGCTTGCCTTCCACGCAAAGGAGAGTCCCACCCGGACATGGGACGAAGTCTTCAATCTTGTATCTTCATAGTCCAACAGTCTAGCATAAGCATATAGTCCGGCTGTCCGAGGACCCCATAATCCAGGACTCCCTCAGTAGCCCCTAAACCAGGCTTCAATGACGATGAGTCCGGCGCGCAGATTGTCTTCGGCATTGCAAGGCGGGTTCCTTCTCCGAATACTCCAAAGTAGATCTTGAACACAAGAATCGTGTCCGGCTCTGCAAGACAAATTCCACATACCACCATAGAGAGTAATATTCCACGAGTCTAATTTGCTGACAACTTTTCCACAGCGCGACATCACGTCACGGCCCGATCATTATTCGAACCGTTTTCTCAACCTGCTACTACATATCTTGCGAGGTGGTTTTATTGGCACGTCTTGTCGAAGCAGAGATCATGTCCCCTTATCACGGGATTCTCATCAATACGGGCGTGGGTAACCCAACCGCGCCATTAGCACGGCGCTTAGGGAATAAGCGAGTTTCTAGGGCAAGTGGGGAGGCACATGACTGTCGCCTTTATAAAGAGATAAGGATTTCCCTTTTTTCACCCACGCCTTCTTCTTCCTCTGCTCATCCATTCTCGAGCTCCAACGCCCAAGATTTCACCTTCTCCATAAAAACATTCCGAACATGTCCGGAGTGGGAGGCAAGTGGATGGCCTCCTCCATTAAGGAGGAGGACATCAAGAAGCTTCGGGAGGCCGGATACTTGTCCAAAGACATTGCGCATCGGCTTTCGCCGAAGGGCAAATCATCCCTACCCCAAAACCCTAGGAAAGGGTAGTATTCCTCTCCCACTTCGTCCGCAGGCTGGGATTCCCCCTCCACTCGTTCGTCTGCAGACTAATGTTTTACTACGGGCTGGACTTCCATGATTTGGCCCCCAACTCCATCCTCAACATCTCGGCGTTTATCGTCGTGTGCGAGGCCTTCCTCCGCATCACACCCCACTTCGGCCTATGGCTGAAGACCTTCAACGTGAAGCCAAAGGTGGTGAGCTGCCAACAAGCGGAGTGCGGAGGCGCCATGGTGGGCAAGATGCCGAATGTCACCTGGCCCGAAGGCTCCTTTGTGGAGACTGTGAAGGGGTGGCAATCGGGATGGTTCTACATCACCGAGCCGCGCGACGCCAAATGGGCGGCGACCCCCGAATTCCGATCCGGCACCCCATGCGGCTCACCTCCTGGCCAGAGAAGGGCGTAGCCTGGGACTCAGAGGAAGAACTGACCGGACTTCAGACATGCGTCCAAAATATGGTAAGCAAGAAAATCAAGCTTGTCAACGTGGTCCAAGTTATGCTCTTCCACCGGATTCTTCCATGTCAGAGACAGATTTGCAATCTATGGGAGTTCGACCCAGCTGAACAACAGACGTTGCGGGAGCTCTTCGGCACGACGCGCGAAGACGTCTGGAAGGTGCTCTTCAAGGCCAACGAGGTACCACCGCCCACAACCGAAGATCGCGGGCTCAGCTCAAAATTCCGAGCCAATCCGGTAAGTTTTCATATTTGCAAGATATGCCTTTTACTAGCACATCCGCGGGAGGAATCTAAGCCTCCATGCCAATCTTACAGGCCTGGACAGCGATAGCGGAGCAGATTAACTATCCGACTCCGCTACCTGAAGATCCAGAATCGCCTCTTCTAACGAAGATACTGTTTCCGACGCCCTATGAGGTGCCAGAGAAGAAGGCCAAGAAGACGGCCGCGGGGACCAGAGATGGTCTCCGGCACAAGGTTGCACCGGACATGACATCCAAAGACACCGAGACGCACTCCTACACCGAAGACGAGGAGGAGGAGGAGGAGGAAATCCATCCCCCCTACTGGGGGGAGAAAGAAGAGGAAGGCCGCCACGCATGGGGAGGCCGAGGTGTCCAACAAGGGAAAAACCTTCCTTCCGGACCATTCCACCGCAGCCACCAACAGCGGCGAGGAGTGGCAACCCAGGGTCAAGCCCCTGGCTAGGTCGTAAGTATCCGGACACAATAGTATTTCCGGTAGTTTGCTTTATCGCTTCTTAACGTGCCAGACGTACACCTGCAGTCCGGCCCAATCCAACATCGAGATACCCTCCTCCTCGGAGGGATCGCTAGACCCGTTGGCGATGAACAGCGAGTCTCTTCTGACAGCCTCCTCCCCCAAGGCCGCGAACGACACGAGGTGTTGTCTCGAAGGATACCAGGCCAAGGGGAGACAGTTCTGGAGACACCTCCAGGCGAAACCCCGGTCGCCGAACACATGGGGGGAAGACCCCCACGGACTCCGATAATGGGGGCCGCAGCCAGTTTGGCCCCCCAGCCGAATACAGCTTCGGAGACCAAAGTGGTTCCGTATTCAGGCAGGCAGCCTCTCCCTAAGGAGGGCGAGCCGCCTGTACCAATGACATCTATCCATCCAGAGGCACCGGACAGCTTGCTGGAAACGCTTCGCAGCGCTTCCATTGATGAAGAACACCATACTCTTATGAGTACGGTGATCGAGAAGGTTCGGTCCGCCAAAAGCGGATTGACGAAGACTGCGCTAGCCTTCTAACAGGCTTTGAGGTAAGTAATAAAATTGTGAGAGAATATCACAGTGTAGATAGTAGCCCCTGATGCTCTGTGTGGTGTTTGGAAAGAAAAGCCGAACAGAGGATCAAATAATATTCGCAGGAGTCTAACATAAGATGTCTATGTAAATAAGCAGGCGTCGCTGCTGGCCGCTGCCGCTTGTACTGCGGAGGTCTCTGGACTAAAGCAGGACCTGGAGCGGACCGAGGGAGAGCTCGTCCTCATGAAGAGGCAGCTAGAGGAAAGTCAAGGTACATGATACCCTGCCTGTGTACTTATGAAGGATAAATGGTTTCTGTTGATAAAAGCATCATGAACTTTTATTGGGGCCACGACCGAAGTGGAGGCCCTTAAGAAGGCGCTGGCTGAGGTCGAAGACAAAGCAGCCAAGGAACGCGCCACGTGTGAGAAGCAAGAGGCCCGGGTCAGCGAGGTCTAGCAAGAGCTCCAGGATTTCGTCCAGAAGTACGAGTCCTTGGAGCGTGACTCTAAGACTCAAGAGTCTGAGCTTGCCAAGGCCCTCCAGAGCGCACAAGACGCTAGAGCTGAAGCCCAGTGGGCCCTCCAGGAGATCCAAGCAGCCAAGAAGATTGCGGTAGGTAAGGCACTTGTTATGCAAAGCAAGCATGTGAAGGAGACATTCTTTTTACTTACCGAATTTGGAGTTCTCCTGGAGTGTTTGCGGATCTGCCGCGCAGCATATCAGATGCCGCCGAGTTCTACCGAGTCGAAGAAGGGAGCTCAACGGAGAAGTTGTTCTGGTCTCAATATCTTGGGACAGAACATCCGATGCCCTTGAGCGACCAGCTGAAGCAACTGGTCGAGCTGCACAAGGTGGACGAACTGGCCATGAAGGACCTCATAGTCCGGCTATGGCCTGCCGAGCCTATGCCCAGTAGCTACTTCGGACTCGTGAAGCGGCTTGTGAGTGCCTACCCATGACTTGAAGTCATAAAGTGGTCGGTTTGCATTGAAGGTGCACGGATGGCCTTTGCCCGTGCAAAGATGCATTGGGCGAAGATGGAAGCCACAGCACTGATGATCGAGGGGCCCGAAGGGCAAGGAGCACCGCCGACCCGAAAAATATTATGACAGTGTCCTGAAGGGCTCCCGCATTGTGGCGGAGCAATGTATAAAGGATGTAATCTTTGAATGAATGCATTCATTTTATCCTGTGATATGAAACAAGTTCATTTGCACAATATAATGCTTGTTGAGTTAAAATTTTACCTCGTGTGCGGCCGTTTATAAAATCTGAGAGTTGGCCAGTCGTTGGCTTCTGCCCCCATGTAACTAGTACAGGGGTGTTCCGGATAAATCTAAACACTCTTTATCCACGTTTTTGGTCCTTTAAGGAAGTGTCTAGCGCAACAAACAAGGCAATCGGACTATACAGCTTTATCACCCTCACTTAGCCATAGAAGTTCTATAATTTTAAATTTTGGCGTAGCCCCTGGTATTCGGAAGGCCGAACTTGGGGCGCTATACACGCCTAAATCGGACAAAGACCGATTCCTCGCCTAAAGCGGAAAAAAATCTTTAAGGATTTGAAACCTCTCAAACAGCGACCAGCTCTCGCCGCATCATGACAGTCAGTTTTCGGCTTTCTCTACTGAGGTGCTCGTCTGGAAGAACCGGGACACAATCGCAGTAGTTCTCCCTTTACTACCCTAGCCGATATAGCGGAACGTAGGGTAGCAAGCATAAGAGTCGGGCAACCCAACTATTGACCCAAGACATGATTCGGAGCGGATGCATATAATTCTATAAGTGCGGGGTGCCGCACTGTTAAAGTGTTCAAAATTTCTTGCCGTGTTATGGGGTACACTGAAGCCCTGATATGTCTCCAACGTATCTATAATTTTTGATTGTTCCATGCTATTATATTACCCCTTTTGGATGTTTATGGGCTTTATTTTACACATTTATATCATTTTTGGGACTAACCTACTAACCGGAGGCCCAGCCCATATTGTTGTTTTATTGCCTGTTTCAGTATTTCGAGGAAAAGGAATATCAAACGGAGTCCAAACGGAATGAAACCTTCGGCAGCGTGATTTTTTTGAATAATATGATCCTGGAGACTTCGAATGCACGTCAGAAGATCCTCGAGGACTCCACGAGATAGGAGGGCGCCCCCCCCCCTACTGGGCATGCCCCCCTGTCTCGTGGGCCCCTCGAGCACCTACCGGCTGACTTCTTTCGCCTATATATGCCTATGTACCCTAGAAACATCAAAAATCAAGATAGATCGGGAGTTCCGCTGCCGCAAGCCTCTGTAGCTACCAAAAACCTCTCGGGAGTCCGTTCCGGCACCCTACCGGAGGGGGAACCCATCACCGGTGGCCATCTTCATCATCCTGGCGCTCTCCATGACGAGGAGGGAGTAGTTCACCCTCGGGGCTGAGGGTATGTACCAGTAGCTACGTGTTTGATCTCTCTCTCTCTCTTGTGTTCTCGACTTCACACGATCTTGATGTATCGCGAGCTTTGCTATTATAGTTGGATCTTATGACATTTCTCCCCCTCTACTCTCTTGTGATGAATTGAGTTTCCCTCTTGAAGTTATCTTATCGGATTGAGTCTTTATTTGAGAACACTTGATGTATGTCTTGCCGTGTTTATCTGTGGTGACAATGGGATATCATGTGCCTCTTGATGTATGTTTCGGTGACCAACTTGCGGGTTCCACCCATGAACTTATGCATAGGGGTTGGCACATGTTCTTGACTCTCCGGTAGAAACTTTGGGGCACTCTTTGAAGTACTTTGTGTTGGTTGGATGAATCTGAGATTGTGTGATGCATATCGTATAATCATGCCCACGGATACTTGAAGTGACAATGGAGTATCTAGGTGACATTAGGGTTTTGGTTGGTGTCTTAAGGTGTTATTCTAGTACGAACTCTTTTATAGATTGATCCGAAAGAATAACTTTGAGGTGGTTTCATACCCTACCATGATCTTTATGTTTGTTCTCCGCTATTAGTGGCTTTGGAGTGACTCTTTGTTGCATGTTGAGGGATTGTTATATGATCTATCTATGTTATTATTGTTGAGAGAACTTACACTAGTGAAAGTATGAACCCTAGGCCTTGTTTCCTATCATTGCAATACCGTTTACGCTCACTTTTATGATTAGTTACCTTGCTGTTTTTATTATTTCAGATTACAAATACATTTATCTACCATCCATATTGCACTTGTATCACCATCTCTTCGCCGAACTAGTGCACCTATACAATCTACCATTGTATTGGGTGTGTTGGGGACACAAGAGACTCTTGTTATTTGGTTGCAGGGTTGTTTGAGAGAGACCATCTTCATCCTACGCCTCCCACGGATTGATAAACCTTAGGTCATCCACTTGAGGGAAATTTGCTACTGTCCTACAAACATGTGCACTTGCAGGCCCAACAACGTCTACAAGAAGAAGGTTGTGTAGTAGACATCAAGCTCTTTTCTGGCGCCGTTGCCGGGGAGGTCAGTGCTTGAAGGTATATCTTTAGATCTTGCAATCGAATCTTTTTGTTTCTTGTTTTATCACTAGTTTAGTTTATAAAAGAAAACTACAAAAAAATGGAGTTAAGTTTGTCTCATACGCTTCATCTTTTTAATATCTTTCGTGAGTATGATGAAAAGGAAAATTGTGCTCAAGTGCTAGAAGAAGAAATTTATAGAATGTTTGATACTAAATCTTTGAATGATGAGCATGATTGCAATGTTGTTAGTTTGAATTCCTTGAATATACATGATGCTAATGATATGCAAAGCCACAAGCTTGGGGAAGCTATGTTTGATGAATATGATATGTTTAGTCCCCCAAGCTTTGATGAGAATATTTATTTTGATGAAAACATGCCTCCTATTTATGATGATTATATTGATGAAAGTGGGTTTGGAAGAGTGTCAACTTTAGGAAGTAGTGATCCCACTATTTTGGACGATGTTGAATTTTATTGTGATGAATATGAAAGTGGATTTGGAAGAGTGTCAACTTTATTTAGTGATTCCACTATCTTGGGAGAGGTTTCAATCGATTATGATGAGAACGAAGTTGCTACTTATGATGATTATTGTGAAGAAACTTATGCTATAAAAAGTAGTGATGATTATATTTACAAATCTTGTCATGATGATGATTACCCTTTTTCTGAACATTACTCTGTTAATGTGGAAACAATTTTTAGTGTTCAAGTCTCTTATGATACTCCCACTATTCCGAATGAGAAGAATTTTGCTTATGTGAAGAGTAGTAAATTTTCTATGCTAGTAGGTTATGAAAAGAATGCTTTAGGTGCTGGTTATATTGTTTAATTCATTCATGATGCTACTGAAAAGTATTATGATGGAGGAATATATGCTTGTAGGAATTGCAATAATGTCAAGTTTCCTCTCTATGTGCTTCAAATTTTGAAGTTATGCTTGTTTTACCGTGCTATGCTAGTTGATTATTGTTCCCATAAGTTGTTTGCTCACAAAATCCCTATGCATAGGAAGTGGGTTAGACTTAAATGTGCTAGTATATGCTTCATGATGCTCCCGTTACGTTTCAATTCTTATCCTTTATGTGAGCATCATTGCAATCATCATGCCTAGCTAGAAAGGCATTAAAGAAAAGCGCTTGTTGGGAGACAACCCAATATTTATCCTTACTATTTTTGTGTGTTCACATGATTATGCTACTGTATTAATCATGTTTTGTAGCTTTTGTTTCAATAAAGTGCCAAGTAAGACATTTAGGATAGCTTACGGTGATAGTTGTGTTGATCCTGCTGAAAATCAGAAACTTTTGTACCCAGTAAATTAGTTTTGTTAATTCACAAAAACGTTCTTATGATCTGATTATTTTTTCTTTGGATTGGTAAACAAATTTTCCAGGACTTCCTAATTTGGTAGGATTTTTGGAGTTCCAGAAGTATACGTTTGATATAGATTACTACAGACTGTTCTGTTTTTGACAGATTCTGTTTTCTATGTGTTGTTTGCTTATTTTGATGAATCTATGAGTAGTATCGGAGGGTATAAACCATAGATAAGTTAGAATACAGTAGATATTACACCAATATGAATTAATAATGAGTTAATTACAGTACCTAAGTGGTGGTTTTATTTTCTTATACTAACGGAGCTTACGAGTTTTCTGTTGAGTTTTGTGTTGTGGAGTTTTCAAGTTTTGGGTAAGGATTCGATGGACTATGGAATAAGGAGTGGCAAGAGCCTAAGCTTGGGGATTCCCAAGGCACCCCAAGGTAATATTCAAGAATAGCCAAAAGCCTAAGCTTGGGGATGCCCCGGATGGCATCCCCTCTTTCGTCTTTGTTCATCGGTAACTTTACTTGGAGCTATATTTTTATTCGCCACATGGTATGTGTTTTGCTTGGAGCGTCATTTTATTTTGTTAGTATTTGCTTGATGCTATTTAGAATAATGTTTTGCATCTTTAGTTTCAATAAAAAAGTCAAGGATAGCCTTTGCCATGCTTATTTTGTAGTTTACATGTTGCTGTTTGAAAACGAAAGTTTACCGCTGTTGCAAAAATTCCCTAGAAAAGTCAGAGAGTGGTATAATGTTGAAATTTTTTGCATAATGAGCTCTGATAAATTTACTACAGTGGGAATTTTATTTTAATTTTTGGAGTTAGGTAAGTATTGATACTCTTGCATTCTTTACAGACTGTACTGTTTTGACAGATTGCTGTTATGGTTGCATTGTTTGCATATGTTTGCTTGTTTAATGATTCTATTTGAGGATAGGAGTGTTAAATATGCAAAGGCATTTAGTATTCAATGTTGAATAATAATTTTAGTGATTTGTTACAGTAGAAAATGATAAGGTTTTGCATTGGTTTATACTAACCTATCTCACGAGTTCTTGTTGAGTTTGTTGTGGATGAAGCTTTTGATAAAAAGAGAAACCATGATATGAGAGGAATTAAGGAGACACAAAAGTTCAAGCTTGGGGATGCCCAAGGCACCCCAAGATAATATTTCAAGAAGTCTCAAGCATCTAAGCTTGGGGATGCCCCGTTAGGCATCCCACCTTTTTTCTTCAACAACTATCGGTTAGTATCGGTTGAGCCTAAGTTTTTGCTTCTTCACATGAGTTGTGCTATCCTTGCAATGACATTTTATTTTGTTTTGCTTGCTGTTTGAATACAATACCAAGATCTGAAATTATTTAATGTTAGATAGTCTTCACATAGTTGCACAATTATTCGACTACTCATTGATCTTCACTTATATCTTTCGGAGTAGTTTGTCATTTTCTCTAGTGCATCACTTATATCTTTTAGAGCACGGCGGTGGTTATATTTTGTAGAAATTGCTAGTCTCTCATGCTTCACTTTTATTATTTTGAGAGTCTTTTAGAACAGCATAGTATTTTCTATGGTTACAAAGTTGGTCCTAGAATGATGAGCATCCAAGTTGGGTATAATAAAAACTATCATAGAAAGTGAATTGGATGCTATGATCAATTTGATGCTTGATAATTGTTTTGAGATATGGAGGTAGTGATATTAAAGTCATGCTAGTTGGGTGATTATGAATTTAAAAAATGCTTGTGTTGAAGTTTGTGATTCCCGTAGCATGCACGTATGGTGAACCGCTTTGTGATGAAGTTGGAGCACAATTTTATTTATTGATTGTCTTCCTTATGAGTGGCGGTCGGGGATGAGCGATGGTCTTTTCCTACCAATCTATCCCCCTAGGAGCATGCGTGTAGTGCTTTGGTTTTTGATGACTTCTAGATTTTTGCAATAAGTATATGAGTTCTTTTGAATAATGTTGAGTCCATGGATTATACGCACCTCACCCTTCCACTATTGCTAGCCTCTCTTGTGTCGCGCAACTTTCGCCGGTACCATACACCCACCATATACCTTCCTCAAAACAGCCACCATACCTACCTATTATGGCATTTCCATAGCCATTCCGAGATATATTGCCATGCAACTTTCCACCATTCCGTTCATATGACACGCATTATTTTTGTCATATTGCTCTTTGCATGATCATGTAGTTGACATCGTATTTGTGGCAAGGCCACCTTCATAATTTTCATACGTGTCGCTCTTGATTCATTGCATATCCCGGTACACCACCGGAGGCATTCATATAGAGTCATATCTTGTTCTAGCTTTGAGTTGTAAATCCATAAAAGTGTGATGATCTTCATTATTAGAGCATTGTCCTAGTGAGGAAAGGATGATGAAGACTATGATTCCCCCACAAGTCGGGATGAGACTTCGGACATTACAAAAAGAAAAAAAATAGAAAGGCCAAAAAGAAAAATAAAGAGAAGGCCAAAGAAAAAAAAAGAAAAAAAGAGAAAAAAATAAAATGAGAGAAAAAGAGAGAAGGGACAATGCTACTATCTCTTTTTCCACACTTGTGCTTCAAAATAGCACCATGATGTTCATGACAGAGAGTCTCATGTGTTGTCACTTTCATATACTAGTGGGAATTTTTCATTATAGAACTTGTCTTGTATATTCCAATGATGGGCTTCCTCAAAGTGCCCTAGGTCTTCATGAGCAAGCAAGTTGGATGCACACCCACTTAGTTTCTTTTGTTGAGCTTTCATATATTTATAGCTCTAGTGCATCCGTTGCATGGCAATCCCTACTCACTCACATTGATATCTATTAATGGGTATCTCCATAGCCCGTTGATACTCCTAGTTGATGTGAGATTATCTTCTCCTTTTTGTCTTCTCCACAACCACCCTTCTATTCCACATATAGTGCTATGTCCATGGCTCACGCTCATGTATTGCGTGAAAGTTGAAAAGGTTTGAGATTATTAAAGTATGAAACAATTGCTTGGCTTGTCATCGGGGTTGTGCATGATTAAATACTTTGTGTGATGAAGATAGAGCATAGCCAGACTATATGATTTTGTAGGGATAACTTTCTTTAGCCATGTTATTTTGAGAAGACATGATTACTTTGATTAGTATGCTTGAAGTATTACTATTTCTTATGTCAATATGAACTTTTATTTTGTATTCATTTGGATCTGAACATTCATGCCACAATAAAGAAAACTACATTATGAATTATGCTAGGTAGCATTCCACATCAAAAAATTCTTTTTTTATCATTTACCTACTCGAGGACAAGCAGGATTTAAGCTTGGGGATGCTTGATACGTCTCCAACGTATCTATAATTTTTGATTGTTCCATGTTATTATATTACCCCTTTTGGATGCTTATGGGCTTTATTTTACACATTTATATCATTTTTGGGACTAACCTACTAACCGGAGGCCCAGCCCATATTGTTGTTTTATTGCCTGTTTCAGTATTTCGAGGAAAAGGAATATCAAATGGAGTCCAAACGGAATGAAACCTTCGGCAGCATGATTTTTTTGGAAGAATATGATCCTGGAGACTTGGAGTGCACGTCAGAAGATCCTCGAGGACTCCACGAGATAGGAGGGCGCCCCCCCCCCCCTACTGGGCACGCCCCCTGTCTTGTGGGCCCCTCGAGCACCTCCCGGCTAACTTCTTTCGCCTATATATGCCTACGTACCCTAAAAACATCAAAAATCAAGATAGACCGGGAGTTCCGCCGCCGCAAGCCTCTGTAGCCACCAAAAACCTCTCGGGAGTCCGTTCCGGCACCCTGCCGGAGGGGGAACCCATCACCGGTGGCCATCTTCATCATCCCGGCGCTCTCCATGACAAGGAGGGAGTAGTTCACCCTCGGGGCTGAGGGTATGTACCAGTAGCTATGTGTTTGATCTCTCTCTCTCGTGTTCTCGACTTCATACGATCTTGATGTATCGCGAGCTTTGCTATTATAGTTGGATCTTATGATGTTTCTCCCCCTCTACTCTCTTGTGATGAATTGAGGTTCCCTCTTGAAGTTATCTTATCGGATTGAGTCTTTATTTGAGAACACTTGATGTATGTCTTGCCGTGTTTATCTGTGGTGACAATGGGATATCATGTGCCTCTTGATGTATGTTTTGGAGACCATCTTCATCCTACGCCTCCCACGGATTGATAAACCTTAGGTCATCCACTTGAGGGAAATTTGCTACTGTCCTACAAACCTGTGCACTTGCAGGCCCAACAATGTCTACAAGAAGAAGGTTGTGTAGTAGACATCAAGCCCCTGGCGAACTGAATGTACCAGAATGTACGGGTGCGATTTGTAATAAATAAACAGTCATGGAAAAAATGAAGTAATAAGCTGACGCTGCAAATTATTTTCCAATGATATTTGAGTAATACGTCAAGGCGTATGTATACAAGTAGTGAGATAAGAAAATAGGGCTATTTAACATGCCCTAACCAAGAGCGAGCTCCGTGTGGGTATGTAAAACAGGTATAGCGATCGATGGCAGAGACCACCTGGGGATTCCCTTGTACGTCAAAGCTCCTTGCTTCCTTGGTGTATCCGTCCGGTGATGGGTCCGATGATTAGGTTACCGGAAGAGACTCAAGAAGAGAGGAACCTGAAAGAAAGAAAAAGGTGAAGGTATGCGGATCCCGGGGCGGTTGAGCCGCATTGTGGACCGTGGTCTAGCTGTGCCTCCGTCTATGCCCATGGTATTTTAAGTGCGTAATTATGTACGCGCGACAGGAATTTCACCGCTTGATTGGGACTAGGACGGAGGCCGAATTGCTAGGTGAGCTCTGGACTGGCCGGACGATCCAGTTGCAGAGTAGTTTGGACTCGCTTGACGGTGTCCGAGGGCTTTATTGCTGAACTGAGGGTCTACCTAAGGAGGCTGCTCCGTACTTCTGCTGCAAGGGCCACGGTGTGCTCCTCCGTACGGAGGGAGCGCTCTATATTTCCATAGACTGTTATAACACTGCGAGGTCCGGGCATCTTGAGCTTGAGGTAGGCATAGTGTGGCACCGCATTGAATCAAGCGAATGCGGTTCATCCAAGCAGTGCATGATAACCACTGCGGAAGGGGACGATATCGAAGATTAACTCCTCGCTTCGGAAGTTGTCCGGGGATCCGAAGACCACTTCCAGTGTGATTGAGCATGTACAACAGGCCTCTACACTTGGTATGACACCTTTGAAGGTGGTTTTGGTGGGTTTGATCCTTGAGGGATCGATGCCCATTTTGCGCACTGTATCCTGATAAAGCAGGTTCAGGCTGCTGCCACCGTCCATGAGGACTCGTGTAAGGTGGAATCCATCAATAATAGGGTCAAGGACCAGTGCGGCTGAGCCACCATGACGAATACTGGTCGGGTGGTCCCTGCGATCAAAGGTGATCGGACAGGAAGACCATGGGTTGAACTTTGGGGCGATTGGCTCCATCGCGTAGACGTCCCTTAGTGCGCGCTTCCGCTCCCGATTGGGAATATGGGTGGCGTATATCATATTTACCATTTTCACTTGGGGGGGGGATTTCTTCTGTCCCCCTGTGTTCGGTGGCCGGGGCTCCTCGTCGTCATCACTATGCGACCCCTTTTCCTTGTTCTCGGCATTTAGTTTGTCGGCCTGTTTAAATACCCAACATTTTCTGTTGGTGTGGTTGGTTGGTTTATCGGGGGTGCCGTGGATTTGACATGGACGATCGAGTATGCGGTCCAGACTAGAAAGGCCCGGATTGTTTCTTTTAAATGGCTTTTTCCATTGACCAGACTTGGAGCCACTGAATCCGGCATTGACAGACGTGTCTTCGACGTTATCGCCATTATTGGGACGTTTGTGTCTGTTGTGTTAGGGCTTGCCGTTGATATCTCTGGCGTCTGAAGTGCCAGGATTTCTTGATGTGATGTTTCTACGAGCCAACCAGCTATCCTCGCCCGCACAAAAGCGGGTCATGAGTGTCGTAAGGGCTGCCATGGACTTAGGCTTCTCTTGGCCGAGGTGTCGGGCAAGCTCGTCACGGATGTTATGCTTAAAGGCCTCTAGGACTTTTCGGCATCCGGATAATCGATGATTTGGTTCTTTTTAGTTAAGAACCGAGTTCAAAATTTCCTGGCTGACTCTCCGGGCTATTGGGTTATGTGACATAAGTCATCAGCGTCCGGTGGCCGCACATAAGTGCCCTAAAAGTTGCCAAGGAATGCGTCTTCCAGGTTCTCCCAACTGCCAATGGAGTTTTTTGGCAGACTATTCAGCCAGTGCCGAGCTGGTCCCTTGAGTTTTAGTGGGAGATATTTGATGGCATGGAGATCATCGCCGCGGGCCATGTGAATGTGGAGAAGGAAATCTTCAATCCATACCGCGGGATCTGTTGTCCCATCATAAGGTTCGATGTTTATGGGTTTAAACCCTTCTGGGAATTCATGCTCCATTACTTCGTTAGTGAAGCATAGGGGGTGTGCAGCGCCTCTATGCCGGGCTACATCGCGACGCAGTTCGGATGATCTGGTCTGCTGTATTCGGCCCAGACGGATTTGTATTTAGTATATCCGGTATGGCGGTCATCGTCACGTGTTGGAGCGCGCCCCCGCTATCCGTAGATCGATCTTGACTGTCCTATTTTTTTCCAATTCTTCTCACAGGTCATGCATGTAGCCCCGGGCCTTCGTGTTTCTATTTGTTCGGCGACGGGGTGCAGGCTGGTGTTCGGATTGATATGTCGCTTTGTCTTGGCCATGAGGTGGTCGGTCAGCCGCATCCTGCGCTGGTAGTATAGGCTCTAGTGCCTCGTCCTCGAATTGAGGTAACAACCTACGCCTCGGGTAACTTTTGGTTGGGCGCTCGAGTTCGTACTCCTCGACCGCCAGGACCTTAGTCCATCTATCAGTGAGCAGATCTTGATCAGCTTGAAGCTGCTGCTGTTTTTTCTTCAGGCTCTTTGCAGTGGCTATAAGCCGGCGCTTGAAGCGTTCCTGCTCGACGGGATCCTCAGGCACGGTAAATTCTTCGTCGCCGAGGCTCACCTCGTCTTCAGCGAGGGGCATGTAATTGTCATCCTCCGAGTCTTCATTCATTGCCTGTTCATCAGGGCTAGCTTGCCCGTCCTCCCGTCTGGCCTATTCGAAGCTTGGCTGGGCGGGATTGTTTTCGTCTTCGGCATCACCCGGAGTGCTATTGTCTCTTGTGCCGATATCGCTGTTTCTACCCTGGCGTGGTTTAGAGCGGCGCCGCTGATGTCAGCGCTTCGGCTGTTTCTCAGGAGGATTATCCTCCATTGCATCCTTTTGATCCTCGCCATTGTTTTCTTTGGGTGTGTCCACCATATATATGCCATGATGAGGTGGCTGTCTAGCGCCCTGTGGGCGGTGGTTCTTGTTCTTCTCCGGCATCGTCGTCCATACTGTCGATGTCTTCGGAGTCGAAATCAAGTATGTTGGTTAAGTCATCGACAGTGGTTATTAAGTGGGTGGTGGGTGGGTAACGAATTCCTTCGTCGTTCGCTTCCCACTCAAGCCGGACATAGTTCGGACAAGAGTCTCCTGACAAGGAGAGAGATTTTAATGAGTTTAGCACATCACCCAAGGGTGAGTGCTGAAAGATGTCCGCGGAGCTGAACTCCAAGATTGGTGCCCAGTTAGATCCGATGGGCGCGGATACACGCGGTTCGGAGCCTATGGCCGGAAACGAGTCCGAGGGTCCGATGACACATACCTCATTGAAAGTGAAGTCTGTGTTCGGCTCTATCGCCGTTGAGTGTGCGGCTTCGTGGCGGGGTCAATCCTCCCGTCCTCGGATGGCACGATCTGCACTAGATCTAAAGCCAAGGCAGCTGCAGGTGCGATCTCCTGAATACCGTCCGACGGCAGATCTAGGTCATGCTCATCATGGCTGTAGGGTGTACCTGTCATGGGCTCGAATCCGTCGAAGATCAAGTCTCCGCGGATGTCGGACAGTGTAGTTCAGGCTTCCAAACCTGACCTGATGGCTAGGGGCATAGCTATCGATCTGCTCCAGATGGCCAAGCGAGTTGGCCCGCAGTGCGAAGCCGCCGAATATGAAGATCTGTCCGGGGAGGAAAACCTCACCCTAGACCACGTCGTTGTAGATGATTGAAGGAGCCATCAAGCCTTATGGTGACGATACAGTGGAATTGTATACGGTATTGATTGAATCCCCGAGATCATGGTTCATCTGATGAGATCATCGTGGAACATGTGGGAGCCAATATGGGTATCCAGATCCCGCTATTGGTTATTGGCCGGAGATATGTCTCGGTCATGTCTTCATGGTTCCCGAACCCGTAGGGTCTACACACTTAAGGTTTGGTGACACTAGAGTTATAATGGGAAATTGTATGTGGTTACCGAAGGTTGTTCGGAGTCCCGAATGAGATCCTGGACGTCACAAGGAGTTCCGGAATAGTCCGGAGGTGAAGATTTATATATGGGAAGTCCAGTTTCAATCGCCGGAAAGTTTTGGGGGTTATCGGTATTGTACCGGGACCACCGAAAGGTGTCCGAGGGTCCACCGGGTAGGGCCACCTGCCCCGGAAGGCTTAGTGGGCTGAATATGGGTGGGACCAGCCCCTTAGTGGGCTGGTGCGCCCCCCAAGGGCCCAAGGTGCCTAGGGTTGGAAACCCTAGGGGTGGGGGCGCCTTCCACCTGCTTTGGGGGCAAGTCTCCCCCCTTGGCCACCGCCCCCCTCTAGATGCATCTAGGGTGGGTGCCCCCCTCTCCCCTTCACCCTATAAATAGTGGGGGTGGGAGGGTGTGACGCCCGGATAATCAAGCTACAGTAATCCCACGTTAGCGATGCCATGTCACCCCGGTTTCTGTGCTAATATCGTTTTAGTTCGAAACCGATCGAGATTAAAATTTAAAATAAAAACAAACAACAAAAGTTTTGAAACGCTAAAAACTAAAATGTTCACAATATTGCAAAAATTACCAAAGCTGTTATAAAAATAAAACCAACACTTTAGAAGCTCCAGAAATGCCCCTAGGAATTAAAACAGTGGACCAACAGCACATCACTTTGCCTTTTCACTTTCTAAAAATAATTAAACCTTTTCGGAAGACCTTCAGCTTTTTGTGGCATTGTTGCTATATAATGCAATGATGTTCATGTGACAAGCTACATGATTTACAAAAGTCTTTTGGTGGTTAAGCAATTAACAAACCAGAGCAAAAATAAAATAAAAACTGTAAAAAAGAAAAAAAAAGAAATAAAAGACACCCCCCCCCCGACTGGGCCTTAGCCCAGTTGGCCGAAGAAGCCAGTCGGCCCAGCCGACCCACTCCCGCACCCCTGGCCTACTAGGCCTCCTCCCCTCCCCGTGACCTAGCGCCACCCCCCCACTACTCCCACTCGCCCCCTCCTCTGCCTCCCCCCGATCCAGATCAGATCGGGGCATGGGGGCCTGACCTCGCCGCCTCATCCCCACGCCCGTCTCCGCCGGCGCCTCCTCGTCTCCTCCCCACGCCGACCTCCTCGACCTCCTCCCCGACGGCCTCCCCAAGCCATGTTGCGCCCCGTCGCCGCTCGGACTGCGCCTGACGCCGCCCGGAGCTCGTCCTCGCCGGCGCCCCTCCCCACCGGCCTGCCTCCTCTACGACGTCGTCGCCGTCCTCCTCCTCGCCCCCCGTTGCCCCGAACCCCACGAACCCCCCTGTGAGCCCCCGTTCTTCTCCTCCGCCTCGCCCCGCACGCGCTCAGCAGCGCCGTCCCGACGCCCGCGGCGTCGCGCCCGCACGCGCGGCACCCGCGCCGTGGCCGGCTCCCTGCTCATGACCGCGCCCGTGGACGCACCCCCGGCCTCCTCTTCTCTCCCCGTCTCCGTCGTCCGTTCCGTCGCGTCGACGGGATTGCCGAACGGCACCACGGCCACCGCACCGCCTTCCCCCTCCTCCCGCTCGCTCGCACGCCCATGGTCGCGCGCCCGCAGCCGCGGCTGCCCTTCCCCGTCCCCCTGTGTGCCGCGCCCCCTCGCTGCGGCTCCCCTCACTGCCGACCCGCGCCCACCCAGGCGGCCCCAGGCCACCGGCCCCCCCCCTCTTCTCCGGCGCTCTGCCGTGGACGCCGGCGCCCCAGTTGGGTTGCCCCTGCCGGTCGCGCCCGACACCCGTGAACCCCCCCCACACCCGCTATGGCTCCCTGTGCCAATGACAGGTGGGCCTAGCCCAAAACGTTTTAATAAAAAAAATAAAAGAAATAAAAAAATATTAAGTAAATAAATAAATAATAATTAAAATAATTAAAATATTAATTAATTAATTAAGTAATTAATTAAGTTAATTAATTATAATTAGGTTAACCTAATCACGAATTAACCTAATTAACTGTTAGTTAACTAAAACAGTGTATGACATGCGGGACCCACATGTCAGATTGACCCAGTCAACTCCCTGTTGACTGCTGACGTCATGCTGACATCATGATGACGTCAGCATGCACTATTCTGGATAATGTTAGAATTAAATAGTTAAATAAATTCTAAAAATTAATAAAATCTTTAGAAAATCATAACTTTTAATCTGTAACTCGGATTAAATTATTTTCAACATGAAAGTTGCTCAGAACGACGAGACGAATCCGGATACGCGGTCCGTTCGTCCGCCACACACCCCTAACCTATCGAACCCGCAACTTTCCCCCTCCGGCTCCTCTGCCCGAAAACACGAAACACCGGGAATACTTTCCCGGGGGTTTTCACCCCTTCACCGGTATCACCTACTACCGCGTTAGGGCACACCGAACACCGCGTATTGCCTTGATATATTTTGTGGTGCTTTGTTTGCTCTGTATTCATTATTTCTTCCCCCTCTTCTCTCCGATAGACTACGAGACCGACGCTGCTGCTGACCAGTTCGACTACGGAGTTGACGACCCCTCTCTCTTGCCAGAGCAACCAGGCAAGCCCCCCCTTTGATCACCAGATATCGCCTACTCTTCTCTATACTGCTTGCATTAGAGTAGTGTAGCATGTTACTGCTTTCGTAAATCCTATTCTGATGCATAGCCTGACATTGTCGCTACATTTGTTGATACCTTACCTGCAATCCTAAATGCTTAGTATAGGATGCTAGTTTATCATCATTGGCCCTACATTCTTGTCAGTCTGCCTTGCTATACTATCGGGTCGTGATCACTTGGGAGGTGATCACGGGTATATACTATACATACATACATACTATACAGATGGTGACTAAAGTCGGGTCAGCTCATTGAGTACCCGCAAGTGATTCTGACGAGGGGGCTGAAAGGACAGGTGGCTCCATCCCGGTAGAGGTGGGCCTGGGTTCCCGACGGCCCTCGACTGTTACTTTGTGGCGGAGCGACAGGGCAGGTTGAGACCACCTAGGAGACAGGTGGGCCTGGCCCTGTTCGGCGTTCGCGGACACTTAACACGCTTAACGAGATCTTGGTATTTCATCTGAGTTGGCTACGAGCCTATACGCACTAACCATCTACGCGGGAATAGTTATGGGTATCCCGACGTCGTGGTATCAGCCGAAGCACTTCAGACGTCAGCGACGGAGCAGCGCGCGCCGGATTGGACTGGAACGCCTACTAGGCTAGGTCTGCTTCCGGCCGCCCTCGCAACGTGCAGGTGTGCTCAGGGCGATGGGCCCAGACCCCTGCGCGCTTAGGTTTAGACCGGCGTGCTGGCCTCTCTGTTGTGCCTAGGTGGGGCTGCGACGTGTTGATCTTCCGCAGCCGGGCATGACTCAGGAAAGTGTGTCCGGCCAAATGGGATCAAGCGTGTTGGGTAATGTGGTGCACCCCTGCAGGGAAGTTAATCTATTCGAATAGCCGTGATCTTCGGTAACAGGACGACTTGGAGTTGTACCTTGACCTTATGACAACTAGAACCGGATACTTAATAAAACACACCCTTCCAAGTTCCACAGACAACCCGGTGATCGCTTTTCCGCAGGGCGACGAGGAGAGGATTGCCGGGTAGGATTATGCTATGAGATGCTATTTGGAGATGCTACTTGGAGATGCTACTTGGAGATGCTACTTGGAGGACTTCAATCTACTCTCTTCTACATGCTGCAAGACGGAGGCTGCCAGAAGCGTAGTCTTCGATAGGACTAGCTATCCCCCTCTTATTCTGGCATTCTGCAGTTCAGTCCACTGATATGGCCTCCTTACACATATACCCATGCATATGTAGTGTAGGTCCTTGCTTGCGAGTACTTTGGATGAGTACTCACGGTTGCTTTCTCCCCCCTTTTTCCCCTTTCCCTTCTTTCTGGTTGTCGCAACCAGATGCTGGGGTCCAGGAGCCAGACGCCACCATCGACGACGACCCCTACTACACTGGAGGTGTCTACTACTACGTGCTACCCGCTGATGATGACCTGGAGTAGTTTAGGAGGATCCCAGGCAGGAGGCCTGCGCCTCTTTCGATCTGTATCCCAGTTTGTGCTAGCCTTCTTAAGGCAAACTTGTTTAACTTATGTCTGTACTCAGATATTGTTGCTTCCGCTGACTCGTCTATGATCGAGCACTTGTATTCGAGCCCTCGAGGCCCCTGGCTTGTATTATGATGCTTGTATGACTTATTTATGTTTTAGAGTTGTGTTGTGATATCTTCCCGTGAGTCCCTGATCTTGATCGTACACATTTGCGTGCATGATTAGTGTACGATTGAATCGGGGGTGTCACAAGTTGGTATCAGAGCTGACTGCCTGTAGGAATCCCCCTTTCCAACTCCTTGGCCGAAGTTGAGTCTAGACATTGCAAAACTTTTACTAACATGGCTGTGTGGCCCATGGGCCCACGTCGCCATCGGGAGGTATTAGGATCTTTTACTCCTCGATCTTTACTCTGGGATTCTGAACTCTCTTCTATTCGGGTTAAACGATTTTGCTAAAAACAAAACTAACTTTAGGTTCTCGCAAGTACTTTCTCCCGGAGAGCCCCTCACTTCAGATGACCGTCTGCTAACCAGAAGATTCCGAAGATACTCTACGATGTGCTCTCGAGACTATGTGCCATCGCTTTTGCAATTCACTTCCATCGATAAATCCCTCTGGATAACTACTTACACCTATCGTTCATATTGTCATCCCCAGTTGCTCTTGTTATTACAAGATGTCCTGAAATACTCTTCGTTATTCCGAGAATTCTTTACGCTTACTGCCCTGCAGTTCCTTGCTGCATGAATACCCCTACGGATAATTACTCACGCTTGCCGAGTATCCGCTCATCCCCAGTTGTTCATGTGTTTCACAAAAGTCTTTAAAATAATATTCGATCTTCCTAAAATCCTCTGGAGCCTTTGGCTCTTGAAATTCTTGCTTGCTTGCATTATGGTTAATCCCATAAGTCTCGTAGTCTTAATGACATTCCTTGTCATTATCATTTTGTGTCCGTTGACTCAATATGTTTGCGAATACACGCAATCATCATTGATCCTTATAAATTAATTTTCCGGCTGAGCTGCCATCCTTTTAACTGGAATTGGTTCTCGACCAATCCAATTGTCTTTGATTGTACCCTAAGGCTATTCAACTTATCCACCCCTAATTAGAGCATTGCTTCTGATCCCTTGATTTGGAAATCATAATTCCTTTGCATTTGACAATTGAGTTAGTCAGTTGTTTCTATAATTTGCTTCCTCTAGTTGAGTACCGATGCTCACGTCAGATCCCTTGTGGACCACCAGATCCTTTGTTGGATTTTATCTGACAACGCCCTTCATATTCAATAACCTTGTGAGCCTTTCCTCGGATACATAATGCCTTTGGTAAATTGTATCGTCTGCTTTCTCAACCATGCTTTGCCTTTGAGCTTGAGTTATTTACTTCTAAAGATTCTGGTATATGATTCTAAGATGCCCAGATGGGTTGAACCTATACCTTCCTTAATATGTGTGAACTCGAAAGTTTTCACGAGTCGTACTCTTCTGGTATTTTGCCAGATAAGATTTCAACGCTATAACTTCATCGAAAGCGAGAAGTGAATGAAAGGGTATGCATTGGAGAAGTGGGAGTCGACCTTGAACTTTGTGTTCATGCCCATGGACACGATGTATATCCTATCATGGAAGCTTCTTGTAACAATAACTATTTCCTTGATAACTAACATATGGTATCTGTGAATTGATCCCTTGCAACCGTGGTTCCGACCATGATTGTTCTTCTTGAGCTCATTTCTCGGACAAGTTAAAACAATTGTCTCCTATGGATCAATACCCCAGTCCAACCTCTATTTTGATCTGTCGTCGAGTATTACCCCCTGGTATCTCGAGATTATCATGGAACTGCATAACTTCTTATGAGTTCTTCATCAAGTGCTACGTTCCCACTGATTCCAATTTTTCACGGGCTCTGAATTACTAAACACTCAAAGACACCAATATCTGAACCGAGTCCACACTACGGTTCAACAACCCTTCGGTAAGCTTCTATAAGTACGAGTTTGTTACCCGATCACATCATTCGTAGCCTGATCGGCTATATCATTAAATGCTAAATTTTAACTGTGCTACCGGGTCCTTCTCCTCGGAGCACAAAATTCGACGGTGAGCTAATCTTACAATTGATCTTCCTCGTCATACTGTTGGTCCTTGGACAGCAAGCTTGATTCGAGTTTGTGTCCTACCCGTGGTTCCAATAACCTTCTGCTTCATTATTCCTTTGACTTGATGTCATCATTGATTGATTACATCTTCATGAAATCTCTCGACAAATGCGTCGTGATCATCATCAACCTTATGAGCTCTTCCAGGATATCAATTGAGTTCATGATGAGAAATACCATCCTTGCACCTGATGATTTGTGTTACCTTTGACCACTTATTTGCCTTCCGTTCAACACAAACTTGTTCGTGTTTTGAGTTATACCTTGAGATCCCTACTATCCAGCATTTGTTCTTTCTTACCTTGGAGTATTACCATCTTTTAGTATCAAGGATGTTGTGAGGACTGCTCCACCTCTTAAAGAGTTCTTGGTATAGTGATACTACTCACCATCACCACTCTTTCATGGTCCTCGTGTTGATTCCAACCGGGGTACCAACAAGTGAACGGTGTTGTTTGGATCCTGCACTCCTAGCAACCCTATTGCTTTGAAGTTAATAGTCGGCCGTTCATTCTTAGTCTATTGATTATTGAATCACCATTCCGACATTGGTCGTGCAACCCAACCCGTATTTCGGGCGCACCGTTCAACCAATGTTTAATTATGTATGTTTTCCTCGAGCATATCCCATTTTATTGTTTAATCTGACAGATGTTATCCCCTTATCCACATAATTGTGGAGATCCATCTTTTGGATACCTCGTTGAATTATCGCTGAGTCCATCAGCCACCTCATCATCCTCTCCTTGGGTTAATGATGAACTCTTGTTAACGGAAATCACTTCTTAGTTCATTTCCCGAGAATCTTACAGTGTCATCCCGTCAATTTGTGTTGCACCTTTCTTCTCGGGCATCCTGAGCCTGAGGTATCCTGACACCCATCATATCTGAATCTCCATCAGATATGGTGGTTGGAACATATTTTCAAGAGTTATAACGTTGGTCCTTTGATGACCTGGTAACATGATGTCATGCCTAGCACCCCCCCCCCTGGGTGGAGGACCTATTATTATAGTATCCTTTTTAGCAAGTTTAGCCATTCTTCCCTGAGGAAATTGTAAGACTTATCCTACAAGTTGTTCCTAATGGATCCTTCCTATATCCAAAATCTGACCTTTTGCTTGAAGACCATGTCAATGCGATCTCGAAGCATGTCTATGGTACTCCAATTTTTAACAAGAACATTTGAAGCCCAATGATAAATGTTTCCTGCTCAATTATCCAAACACCGCTGTGTGGGTAATATCATGAAATTTCTCTCCCCTACCTAAGGAGTTTTCTACATAATATCCTGTCATGGATATCATGCTCTGCTTGTCCTTGGGAAGGATATACCCCTGATATACGTGTTTAAGCACATTTTCCTTCCCGTTGTTTTGTTCAAACTTACTTGTAAACTACTTAACCGAGCAGTGGTAATCCCCTGCTTAGGTAAACACCTCGGTGTACCTTCCTGTCTGGTGTAACCCTGTTTCTACTGTTGATGACTTCCGGTAACCGCCGATGGACGAGAACTTTGCCTATTGGTCCGCCTCGTTCAATGAGCAGGAAAATGGTTCTCTTCGTCCCTCGCCCTTGGTACCGACATTGTTGACAACAAAACCCACAGGCTATCCTCTGACATACCTTGTTATCTTGACCGTGCAAATATTAGCGCCTTCCCGCTTTTAACCCACATGGTGGGCCCATAACCCACGGTTCCACAGGATCGAAACCTGACTCTCCTGTACACCCTCATGTTTCCAAAGTTATTCCTCGCGCGTGGACTCGTATGAAATTCATGAGCCACCTACCGATGAGATCATCTATTCTGGTATCAGACGCAATACTTACTCTCGTTGCTCTGAACCCCTTTCTCACTCCGGTTCAGACTTCGAGCAACTATATATTCGCTTGGAACCTCTTATTGTACCTTCATACCTTACTCTCGACATATTTTATTGGTTCAACTCGGGAGATACACTTATGCTCATTCATGGGTTAACCCCAGATTGTCTCCCTCATAAGCATTCCGTCGTAGCCGAGCTGCCCCTTACCTATTCGTAAGTACGTTGGAGTTCCCGAAGAAAAGGACGACTTCACCATGATGACCTGAAGCACAGAAATAAAGACGTCAACGTAACGGATCGACCTCTTTCGAGAAGAGCAACCAAAGACGAGAAGACCCGTTAGGATTTCGTAACCAAAATTTTCCCCTTAGTCCCCCTCTTAAATCTCGGGACGAGATTTCTTCTAGTGGAGGAGAATTGTGACGCCCGGATAATCAAGCTACAGTAATCCCACGTTAGCGATGCCACGTCACCCCGGTTTCTGTGCTAATATCGTTTTAGTTCGAAACCGATTGAGATTAAAATTTAAAATAAAAACAAACAACAAAAGTTTTGAAACGCTAAAAACTAAAATGTTCACAATATTGCAAAAATTACCAAAGCTGTTATAAAAATAAAACCAACACTTTAGAAGCTCCAGAAATGCCCCTAGGAATTAAAACAGTGGACCAACAGCACATCACTTTGCCTTTTCACTTTCTAAAAATAATTAAACCTTTTCGGAAGACCTTCAGCTTTTTGTGGCATTGTTGCTATATAATGCAATGATGTTCATGTGACAAGCTACATGATTTACAAAAGTCTTTTGGTGGTTAAGCAATTAACAAACCAGAGCAAAAATAAAATAAAAACTGTAGAAAAGAAAAAAAAGAAAAAAAAGACACCCCCCCCCCGACTGGGCCTTAGCCCAGTTGGCCGAAGAAGCCAGTCGGCCCAGCCGACCCACTCCCGCACCCCTGGCCTACTAGGCCTCCTCCCCTCCCCGTGACCTAGCGCCACCCCCCCACTACTCCCACTCGCCCCCTCCTCTACCTCCCCCCGATCCAGATCAGATCGGGGCATGGGGGCCTGACCTCGCCGCCTCATCCCCACGCCCGTCTCCGCCGGCGCCTCCTCGTCTCCTCCCCACGCCGACCTCCTCGACCTCCTCCCCGACGGCCTCCCCAAGCCATGTTGCGCCCCGTCGCCGCTCGGACTGCGCCTGACGCCGCCCGGAGCTCGTCCTCGCCGGCGCCCCTCCCCACCGGCATGCCTCCTCTACGACGTCGTCGCCGTCCTCCTCCTCGCCCCCCGTTGCCCCGAACCCCACGAACCCCCCTGTGAGCCCCCGTTCTTCTCCTCCGCCTCGCCCCGCACGCGCTCAGCAGCGCCGTCCCGACGCCCGCGGTGTCGCGCCCGCACGCGCGGCACCCGCGCCGTGGCCGGCTCCCTGCTCATGACCGCGCCCGTGGACGCACCCCCGGCCTCCTCTTCTCTCCCCGTCTCCGTCGTCCGTTCCGTCGCGTCGACGGGATTGCCGAACGGCACCACGGCCACCGCACCGCCTTCCCCCTCCTCCCGCTCGCTCGCACGCCCATGGTCGCGCGCCCGCAGCTGCGGCTGCCCTTCCCCGTCCCCCTGTGTGCCGCGCCCCCTCGCTGCGGCTCCCCTCACTGCCGACCCGCGCCCACCCAGGCGGCCCCAGGCCACCGCCCCCCCCCCCTCTTCTCCGGCGCTCTGCCGTGGACGCCGGCGCCCCAGTTGGGTTGCCCCTGCCGGTCGCGCCCGACGCCCGTGAACCCCCCACACCCGCTATGGCTCCCTGTGCCAATGACAGGTGGGCCTAGCCCAAAACGTTTTAATAAAAAAATATTAAATAAATAAATAAATAATAATTAAAATAATTAAAATATTAATTAATTAATTAAGTAATTAATTAAGTTAATTAATTATAATTAGGTTAACCTAATCACTAATTAACCTAATTAACTGTTAGTTAACTAAAACAGTGTATGACATGCGGGACCCACATGTCAGATTGACCCAGTCAACTCCCTGTTGACTGCTGACGTCATGCTGACGTCATGATGACGTCAGCATGCACTATTCTGGATAATGTTAGAATTAAATAGTTAAATAAATTCTAAAAATTAATAAAATCTTTAGAAAATCATAACTTTTAATCCGTAACTCGGATTAAATTATTTTCAACATGAAAGTTGCTCAGAACGACGAGACGAATCCGGATACGCGGTCCGTTCGTCCGCCACACACCCCTAACCTATCGAACCCGCAACTTTCCCCCTCCGGCTCCTCTGCCCGAAAACACGAAACACCGAGAATACTTTCCCGGGGGTTTTCCCCCCTTCACCGGTATCACCTACTACCGCGTTAGGGCACACCGAACACCGCGTATTGCCTTGATATATTTTGTGGTGCTTTGTTTGCTCTGTATTCATTATTTCTTCCCCCTCTTCTCTCCGATAGACTACGAGACCGACGCTGCTGCTGACCAGTTCGACTACGGAGTTGACGACCCCTCTCTCTTGCCAGAGCAACCAGGCAAGCCCCCCCTTTGATCACCAGATATCGCCTACTCTTCTCTATACTGCTTGCATTAGAGTAGTGTAGCATGTTACTGCTTTCGTAAATCCTATTCTGATGCATAGCCTGACATTGTCGCTACATTTGTTGATACCTTACCTGCAATCCTAAATGCTTAGTATAGGATGCTAGTTTATCATCATTGGCCCTACATTCTTGTCAGTCTGCCTTGCTATACTATCGGGCCGTGATCACTTGGGAGGTGATCACGGGTATATACTATACATACATACATACTATACAGATGGTGACTAAAGTCGGGTCAGCTCATTGAGTACCCGCAAGTGATTCTGACGAGGGGGCTGAAAGGACAGGTGGCTCCATCCCGGTAGAGGTGGGCCTGGGTTCCCGACGGCCCTCGACTGTTACTTTGTGGCGGAGCGACAGGGCAGGTTGAGACCACCTAGGAGACAGGTGGGCCTGGGCCTGTTCGGCGTTCGCGGACACTTAACACGCTTAACGAGATCTTGGTGTTTCATCTGAGTTGGCTACGAGCCTATATGCACTAACCATCTACGCGGGAGTAGTTATGGGTATCCCGACGTCGTGGTATCAGCCGAAGCACTTCAGACGTCAGCGACGGAGCGGCGCGCGCCGGATTGGACTGGAACGCCTACTAGGCTAGGTCTGCTTCCGGCCGCCCTCGCAACGTGCAGGTGTGCTCAGGGCGATGGGCCCAGACCCCTGCGCGCTTAGGTTTAGACCAGCGTGCTGGCCTCTCTGTTGTGCCTAGGTGGGGCTGCGACGTGTTGATCTTCCGCGGCCGGGCATGACTCAGGAAAGTGTGTCCGGCCAAATGGGATCAAGCGTGTTGGGTAATGTGGTGCACCCCTGCAGGGAAGTTAATCTATTCGAATAGCCGTGATCTTCGGTAACAGGACGACTTGGAGTTGTACCTTGACCTTATGACAACTAGAACCGGATACTTAATAAAACACACCCTTCCAAGTTCCACAGACAACCCGGTGATCGCTTTTCCGCAGGGCGACGAGGAGAGGATTGCCGGGTAGGATTATGCTATGAGATGCTATTTGGAGATGCTACTTGGAGATGCTACTTGGAGATGCTACTTGGAGGACTTCAATCTACTCTCTTCTACATGCTGCAAGACGGAGGCTGCCAGAAGCGTAGTCTTCGATAGGACTAGCTATCCCCCTCTTATTCTGGCATTCTGCAGTTCAGTCCACTGATATGGCCTCCTTACACATATACCCATGCATATGTAGTGTAGTTCCTTGCTTGCGAGTACTTTGGATGAGTACTCACGGTTGCTTTCTCCCCCCTTTTTTCCCCTTTCCCTTCTTTCTGGTTGTCGCAACCAGATGCTGGGGTCCAGGAGCCAGACGCCACCATCGACGACGACCCCTACTACACTGGAGGTGTCTACTACTACGTGCTGCCCGCTGATGACGACCTGGAGTAGTTTAGGAGGATCCCAGGCAGGAGGCATGCGCCTCTTTCGATCTGTATCCCAGTTTGTGCTAGCCTTCTTAAGGCAAACTTGTTTAACTTATGTCTGTACTCAGATATTGTTGCTTCCGCTGACTCGTCTATGATCGAGCACTTGTATTCGAGCCCTCGAGGCCCCTGGCTTGTATTATGATGCTTGTATGACTTATTTATGTTTTAGAGTTGTGTTGTGATATCTTCCCGTGAGTCCCTGATCTTGATCGTACACATTTGCGTGCATGATTAGTGTACGATTGAATCGGGGGCGTCACAGAGGGCAGCCTCACCCTTCCCCTGGCGCAGCCCTTTCCCCCTCCAACTCCTCCTCCTCCTCCGTAGTGCTTAGCGAAGCTCTGCCGGAGAACCACGAGCTCCACCACCATGCCGTCGTGCTGCCGGAGTTCTCCCTCAACTTCTCCTCTCCCCTTGTTGGATCAAGAAGGAGGATACGTCCCCTTGCTGGATCTTCCATGATTTGAATCTATGACTCCATCAATCGCGTTCTTGTAATGCTTCCGCTTAGCGGTCTTCAAGGGTATGAAGATGCACTCCCTCTCTCTCGTTGCTAGCATCTCCTAGAATGATCTTGGTGACACGTAGGAATTTTTTGAATTATTACTATGTTCCCAAACAGTGGCATCATGAGCTAGGTCTATGCGTAGATTCTATGCACGAGTAGAACACAAGTAGTTGTGGGCGATGATTTGGTCAATTTGCTTGCCGTTACTAGTCCTATCTTGATTCGGTGGCATTGTGGGATGAAGCGGCCCGGACCAACCTTACACGTACGCTTACGTGAGATATGTTCCACCGACTATTGCATAAGGTGGCTAGCGGGTGTCTGTCTCTCCCACTTTAGTCACATTGGATTCGATGAAGAGGGTCCTTATGAAGGGTAAATAGCAATTGGCATATCACCGTTGTGGCTTTTGCGTAGGTAAGAAACGTTCTTGCTAGAAACCCACAACAGCCACGTAAAACATGCAACAACAATTAGAGGACGTCTAACTTGTTTTTGCAGGGTATGCTATGTGATGTGATATGGCCAAAAGGATGTGATAAATTATATATGTGATGTATGAGATTGATCATGTTCTTGTAATAGGAATCACAACTTGCATGTCGATGAGTATGACAACTGGTAGGAGCCATAGGAGTTGTCTTAATTTATTGTATGACCTATGAGTCAATATGAACGCCATGTAATTACTTTACTTTATTGCTAACTGTTAACCATAGTAGTAGAAGCAATAGTTGGCGAGACAACTTCATGAAGACACGATGATGGAGGTCATGGTGTCATGCCGGTGACGATGGTGATCATGTCGCGCCTCGAAGATGGAGATCAAAGGCGCAAGATGATATTATCCATATCATGTCACGTTATGATTTGCATGTGATGTTTATCATGTTTATATCTTATTTTCTTAGAATGATGGTAGCATAAATAAGATGACCCCTCACTAAAATTTCAAGAAATGTGTTCCCCCTAAAGTGTGCACCGTTGCGAAGGTTCGTTGTTTCGAAGCACCACGTGATGATTGGGTGTGATGGATTCTAACATTCGCATACAACGGGTGTAAGCCAGATTTACACATGCGAAACACTTAGGTTGACTTGACGAGCCTAGCAAGTACAGACATGGCCTCGGAACACGAGAGACTGAAAGGTCAAACATGAGTCGTATAGTAGATGCGATTAACATGGAGATGTTCACTGTTGATGACTAGTTCGTCTCACGTGATGATCGGACATGACCTAGTAGATTCGGGTCATGTATCACTTAGATGACTAGAGGGATGTCTATCTGAGTGGGAGTTCATTAAATAACTTGATTAGATGAACTTAATTATCATGAACTTAGTCTAAAATTGTCTTTACAATCTATATTGTAGATCCAATGGCCCATGCTAATGTTACTCTCAACTTCAACGCATTCCTAGAGAAAACCAAGCTGAAAGACGATGGAAGCAACTATACGGACTGGGTCCGTAACTTGAGTATCATCCTCATAGCTTCCAAGAAAGCATATGTCCTTGAAGCACTGCTAGGTGACGCACCCATTTTCCTAGCAACTCAAGATGTTATGAACGCCTGGCAGACGCGTAGTGATGATTACTCCCTGGTTTAGTGCGGCATGCTTTACAGCTTAGAATCGGGGCTCCAAAAGAGTTTCGAGCAACACGGAGCATATGAGATGTTCCAAGAGCTGAAAATGGTTTTCCAAGCTCATGCCCGGGTCGAGAGATATGAAGTCTCCGACAAGTTCTATAGTTGTAAGATGGAGGAAAACAGTTCTGTCAGCGAGCATATACTCAAAATGTTTGGGTTGCACAACCGCTTGTCTCAGCTCCGAGTTAATCTTCCAGATGACTCGGTCATTGACAGAATCCTCCAGTCGCTTCCACCTAGCTACAAGAGCTTTGTGATGAACTACAATATGCAAGGGATGGAGAAGTACATTCCTAATTTATATTCGATGCTGAAATTAGCGGAGGTGGAGATCAAAAAGGAACATCAAGTGTTGATGGTGAATAAGACCACTAGTTTCAAGAAAGGCAATGGTAAGAAGAACTTCAAGAAGGACGACAAGGGAGTTGTCATGCCCGGTAAGTTAGTTGTCGGGAAGAAGCCAAAGAATGGACCCAAGCCTGAGAGTGAGTGTTTTTATTGCAAGGGAAATGGTCACTGGAAGCGGAACCGCCCCAAGTACTTAGCGGATAAGAAGGCCGGCAACGCCAAAGGTATATATGATATACATGTTATTGATGTGTAGCTTACCAGCGCTTGTAGTAGCTCCTGGGTATTTGATACTGGTGCAGTTGCTCACATTTGCAACTCAAAACAAGAGCTGCGGAATAAGCGGAGACTAGCGAAGGACGAGGTGACGATGCGCGTCGGGAATGGTTCCAAGCTCGATGTGATCGTCGGCGGCATGCTATCTCTACATCTACCTTTGGATTAGTTTTAAACCTCAATTGTTATTTAGTGCCAGCTTTGAGCATGAACATTGTATCTGGATCTCGTTTAATGCGAGATGGCTACTCATTTAAATCCGAGAATAATGGTTGTTCTATTTATATGAGAGATATGTTTTATGGTCATGCCCTGCTGGTCAATGGTTTATTTTTATTGAATCTCGAACATGATGTTACACATATTCATAGTGTGAATGCCAAAAGATATAAGGTTGATAATGATAGTCCCACATACTTGTGGCACTGCCGCCTTGGTCACATTGGTGTCAAATGCATGAAGAAACTCCATGCAGATGGACTTTTGGAATATCTTGATTATGAATCATTTGACACGTGTGAACCATGCCTCATGGAAAAAATGACCAAGACTCCGTTCTCCAGAACAATGGAGTGAGCAACCAACTTGTTGGAAATAATACATACTGATGTATGCGGTCCAATGAGCGTTGAGGCTCACGGTGGCTATCGTTATGTTCACACCCTCACTAATGACTTAAGTAGATATGGGTATGTCTACTTAGTGGAACAGAAGTCTGAGACCTTTGAAAAGTTCAAGGAATTTCAGAGCGAGGTAGAGAATCAACATGATAGGAAAATAAAGTTCTTACAATCAGATCGTGGAGGAGAATATTTGAGTCACAAGTTTGGCACGCACTTAAGGAAATGTGGAATTATTTCACAACTCATGCCGCTTGGAACACCTCAGCGTAATGGTGTGTCTCAATGTCGTAATTGCACTCTATTGGATATGGTGCGATCTATGATGTCTCTTATCGATCAACCGCTATCATTTTGGGGTTATGCTTTAGAGACTGCCGCATTCACTTTAAATAGGGCACCGTCTAAATCCGTTGAGACGACACCATATGTATTATGGTTTGGGAAGAAACCTAAGTTGTCGTTTCTGAAAGTTTGGGGATGCGATGCTTATGTCAAGAAACTTCAACCTGAAAAGCTTGAACCCAAATCGGAAAAGTGCATCATCATAGGATACCCTAAGGAAACTATTGGGTATACCTTCTACCTCAGATCCGAAGGCAAGATCTTTGTTGCCAGGAATGGATACTTTCTAGAGAAAGAGTTTCTCTCGAAAGAGGTGGGAGGAAAGTAGAACTTGATGAGGTACCCCCTCTTGAACCAGAGAGTAGCGCAGCACAGGAAAATGTTTCTGTGGTGCCTGCACTAACTAGAGAGGAAGTTAATGATGATGATCATGAAACTTCGGATCAAGTTGCTACTGAACTTTGTAGGTCCACGAGGACACGTTTCGCACCAGAGTTGTACGGCAACCCTGTCCTGGAAATCATGTTGTTAGACAACGGTGAACCTTTGAACTATGAAGAAGCGATGGCGGGCCTAGATTCAAACAAATGGCTTGAAGCCATGAAATCCGAGATAGGATCCATGTACGAAAACAAAGTATGGACTTTGACTTGCCCGATGATCGGCAAGCCATAGAGAATAAGTGGATCTTTAAGAAGAAGACTGACGCATATGGTAATGTGACCGTCTATAAGGCTCGGCTTGTTGCTAAGGGTTATCAACAAGTTCAAGGGGTTGACTACGATGAGACCTTCTCACCTGTAGCGAAGCTAAAGTCTGTCTGAATCATGTTAGCAATTGCCGCACTCTATGATTATGAGATCTGGCAAATGGAAGTCAAAACGGCATTCCTTAACGGATTCCTTAAGGAAGAATTGTATATGATGCAGCCGAAAAGTTTTATCCATCCTAAGAATGTTGACAAGGTATGAAAGCTCCAGCGCTCCATCTATGGGCTGGTGCAAGCATCTCGGAGTTGGAACATTCGCTTTGATGAAATGATCAAAGTGTTTGGGTTTATACAGACTTATGGAGAAGCTTGTATTTACAAGAAAGTGAGTGGGAGCTCTGTAGCATTTCTCATATTATATGTGGATGACATACTGTTGATGGGAAATGATATAGAACTTTTGGAAAGCATAAAGGCCTACTTGAATAAGTGTTTTTCAATGAAGGACCTTGGAGAAGCTGCATATAATTAGGCATCAAGATCAATAGAGATAGACCAAGACGCCTAATTGGTCTTTCACAAAGCACATACCTTGACAAGATATTGAAGAAGTTCAATATGGATCAGTCCAAGAAGGGGTTTTTGCCCATATTGCAAGGTGTGAGATTGAGGACAACTCAACTCCCGACCTCACCAGAAGAAACAGAAAAGATGAGTGTCATCCCCTATGCCTCGGCCATAGGTTGTATTATGTATGCCATGCTGTGTACTAGACCTGATGTGAACCTTGCCATAAGTTTGGTAGGGAGGTACCAAAGTGATCCCGGTATGGAACACTAGACAGCGGTCAAGAATATCCTGAAGTACCTGAAAAGGACTAAGGATATGTTTCTCGTTTATGGAGGTGCCGAAGAGCTCGTCGGAAAGGGTTACGTCGATGCTAGATTTGACACAAATCTGGATGACTCCAAGTCACAAACCGAATACATGTATATTTTGAATGGTGGGGCAGTCAGCTGGTGCAGTTGCAAGCAAAGTGTCATGGCGGGATCTACATGTGAAGCGGAGTACATAGCTGCTTCGAAAGTAGTGTGGGAAGGATTCTGGATGAAGGAGTTTATCACCGACCTAGGAGTGATTCCCAATGCGTCGGGCCCGATGACTCTCTTCTGTGACAAAACTAGAGGTATTGCCATTGCCAAGGAGCCCAGGTTTCACAAGAAAACCAAGCACATCAAGCGCCGCTTCAACTCCATTCGTGAATATATTCAAGATGGAGACATAGATATTTATAAAGTACATACGGATCTGAATGTCACAGATCCGTTGACTAAACCTCTTCCACGAGCAAAACATGATCATCACCAGAACTCTATGGGTGTTCGATTCATCACAATGTAACTAGATTATTGACTCTAGTGCAAGTGGGAGACTGTTGGAAATATGCCCTAGAGGCAATAATAAAATGGTTATTATTATATTTCCTTGTTCATGCTATAATTGTATATTGTTCATGCTATAATTGTATTAACCGGAAACCGTAATACATGTGTGAATACATAGACCACAACATGTCCCTAGTGAGCCTCTAGTTGAGTAGCTCGTTGATCAATAGATGGTTGTGGTTTCCTGACCATGGACATTGGATATCATTGATAACGGGATCACATCATTAGGAGAATGATGTGATGGACAAGACCCAATCCTAAGCACAACACAAGATTGAGTAGTTCGTTTGCTAGAGCTTTTCTAATGTCAAGTATCTTTTCCTTAGACCACGAGATTGTGCAACTACCGTATGCCGTAGGAATGCTTTGGGTGTATCAAACGTCACAACATAACTGGGTGACTATAAAGGTGCACTACAGGTATCTCCGAAAGTGTTTGTTGAGTTGGCACGAATCAAGACTGGGATTTGTCACTCCGTATGATGGAGAGGTATCTCTGGGCCCACTCCATAATGCATCACCATAATGAGCTCAATGTGAATAAGGAGTTAGTCATGGGATCATGTGTTACGGAACAAGTAAAGAGACTTGCCGGTAGTGAGATTGAACAAGGTATAGGGATACCGATGATGGAATCTCGGGCAAGTAACATACCGATGGATAAAGGGGATTCTATACGGGATTGATTGAATCCCCGACATCATGGTTCATATGATGAGATCATCGTGGAACATGTGGGAGCCAATATGTGTATCCATATCCCGCTATTGGTTATTGGCCGGAGAGATGTCTCGGTCATGTCTGCATGGTTCACGGACCCATAGGGTCTACAGAATTAAGGTTCAGTGATGCTAGAGTTGTAATGGGGAATTGTATGTGGTTTCCGAAGGTTGTTAGGAGTCCTGGATGAGATCCCGGACATCACGAGGAGTTCCGGAATGGTCCGGAGGTGAAGATTTATATATGGGAAGTCCAGTTTCAGTCGCCGGAAAGTTTCGGGAGTTATCGGTATTGTACCGGGACCACTGAAAGGTGTCCGGGGGTCCACCGGGTAGGGCCACATGCCCCGGAGGGCTTAGTGGGCTGAATATGGGCGGTGACCAGCCCCTTAGTGGGCTGGTGCACCCCCCCCCCCAAGGGCCCAAGGCGCCTAGGGTTGGAAACCCTAGGGGGTGGGGGCGCCTCCCACCTGCTTTGGGGGCAAGTCTCTCCCCTAGCCCCCCCTCTAGATGCATCTAGGGGGCGGCCCCCTCTACCCGTCACCCTATAAATAGTGGGAAGGTGGGAGGGCAGCCGCACCCTTCCCCTGGCATAGCCCTTTCCCCCTCCAACTCCTCCTCCTCCGTAGTGCTTAGCGAAGCTCTACCGGAGAACCACGAGCTCCACCACCACGTCGTCGTGTTGCCGGAGTTCTCCCTCAACTTCTCCTATCCCCTTGCTGGATCAACAAGGAGGAGACGTCCCCGGGTTGTACGTGTGTTGAACGTAGAGGCGCCTTCCGTTCGGCGTTTGGATCGGATCTTCCGTGATTTGAATCACCGCGAGTACGACTCCATCAACCACGTTCTTGTAACACTTCTGCTTAGCGGTCTTCAAGGGTATGAAGATGCACTCCCTCTCTCTCTCTCTCGTTGCTAGCATCTCTTAGATTGATCTTGGTGACACGTACGTATTTTTTTGAATTATTACTACGTTCTCGAATAGGAAAAGCATACCTCCCAAAATGTTGTTATCTCTATGTTTTTCGCTTTGAGCTCTGGCACCTCTACAAATACCTACTTCCCTCCGCGAAGGGCCTTTTTTACTTTATGCAATTTTAATTTTAAATTTGAGTCTCCATCTTCTCTTATAAATCACCAACTAGGGGGCACTATGTTTGTACTTGAGCATTGGGTGTAGTTAATATTCGAGTGTGTTTCATGAATGGATCAATGATTGAGCATGATGGGCTAGGGATAGCATATTTTAGCATTGATATTTTGAAAGACATGGTTGCTTGTTCATATGCTTGAGTATTTAAGTTATCATGTCAAAACTAGACTATTGCTTTGAACCATATAAAAGTCCAAATGTCCATGCTATAAAGAAAAATAATATGAGATGACATGTTAGGAAGCATTCCACATCAAAAATTCTGTTTTTATCATTTATCTACTGAGGACGAGCAAGAATTAAGCTTGGGGATGTTGATGCGTCTCCAATGTATCTATAATTTTTTATCATTACATATTGTTATATTATCATTCTTGGATGTTTTATAATCATTTTATAGTCATTTTATATTATTATTTTATACTAACTATTGACATAGTGCCAAGTGCCAGTTGTTGTTTTCTGCATGTTTTTTACATCGCAGGAAATCAATACCAAATGGAGTCCAAATGCAGCGAACTTTTTGTGGATTTTTTTGGACCAGAAGACATACACTGGGCCGGAGAAGCACCTGGGGGTGCTCCGAGGGGAGCACAACCCACCAGGGCCGCCCAGGTGGGTTGTGCCCACCTCGGGTGCCCCCTGAACCGCCTCTTTGCTCTATAAATACCCAATATTCCAGAAACCCTAGGGGAGTCAACGAAAATCAATCCCAACCGCCGCAAGTTCCAGAACCACCAAATCCAATCTAGACACCATCATGGATGGGTTCATCATGTCCATTGGTGCCTCTCTTATGATGCGTGAGTAGTTCTTTGCAGACCTACGGGTCCGTAGTTAGTAGCTAGATGGCTTCCTCTCTCTCGTTTGATTCTCAATACAATGGTCTCTTGGAGATCCATATGATGTAACTCTTTTTGCGGTGTGTTTGTTGGGATCGGATGAACTTCGAGTTTATGATCAGATCTATCTTTTTATCCATGAAAGTTATTTGAGTCGTCTTTGATCTCTTATATGCATGATTTCTTATAGCCTCGTCTTTCTTCTCTGATATTTGGGTTTTCTTTGGCCAACTTGATCTATTTATCTTGCAATGAGAAGAGGTGCTTTGTGATGGGTTCGATCTTACGGTGCTTGATCCCAGTGACAGAAAGGGAACCGACACGTATGTATCGTTGCTATTAAGGATAACAAGATGGGGTCTATTTCTACATATATAGATCTTGTCTACATCATGTCATCGTTCTTATTGCATTACTCCGTTTCTCCATGAACTTAATACACTAGATGCATGTTGTATAGCGGTCGATGTGTGGAGTAATAGTAGTAGATGCAGGCAGGAGTCGGTTTACTAATCTTCGACGTGATGCCTATATAATGATCATTGCCTCGATATCGTCATGATTATTTGAAGTTCTATCAATTGCCCAACAGTAATTTGTTTACCCACCGTTTGCTATTTTTCTTGAGAGAAGCCACTAGTGAAATCTACGGCCCCGGGGTCTCTTCTTTATTATATTTGCCTTTGCGATCTATTTTCCTTTGCTTTTATTTTCGGCTCTATTAAACCAAAAATACAAAAATACCATGTTGCACTTTATTTTATTTGGCATTTGATCTATCAATTTATTACAACTTTCTCACGTCCACTTGCCAATTTCTGGCGCCGTTGCCCGAAAGGGATTGACAACCCCTTTAACACGTCGGGTTGCGAGTATTTGTTATTTGTGTGCAGGTGTTGTTTATGTAGTGTTGCTTGGTTCTCCTACTGGTTCGATAACCTTGGTCTCATCACTGAGGGAAATACCTACCGTTGTTGTGTTGCATCATCCCTTCCTCTTTGGGGAAATACCGACGTAGTTCTAGCAGACATCATGCAACATTCATGATAAAGTTGCTTAAAATTCATAATATCGTTCCTAAGGGGGATGATCTTAGCCGGAGGAAATACTTGGAAATAAAAACAACTTTACACTTATTCCATGAATCAATACTATTTTTAGGCAAAGATGAAAACCAAGTTTTAGCACGATCTCGAAGTGAAAATGGAAATAGCTTCAATTTAACAATATCATTATCCACATCTTTCTTATTTTGCATATCACACAACTCAACGAAATTATTTAGATGGGATGCGGCATCTTCACTAGGAAGGTCGGAAAATTGATCTTTCATAACAAGATTCAGCAAAGTGATATTAATTTCATAAGATTTCGCACTAGTGGCGGCAGCAATCGGAGTACTAATAAAATCATTGTTATTAGTGTTGGAAAAGTCACACAATTTGGTATTCTCTTGAGACATTGTGACAAAGCAAGCAATCTAACACACGAGCAAACAAAAAGCAAATGAAAAGATGAATGGTAGAAGGGCGAAAGAAAAGGGCAAATCTTTTCAAAAATCGTTTTAGAAGTGGGGAGAGGAAAACGAGAGGCAAATGGCGAATAATGTAATGCAAGAGATGAGAGTTTATGACGGGTACTTGGTATTCTTAACTTGGTGTAGATCTCCCCAGCAACGGCGCCAGAAATTTGTCCTGCTACTTCTTGAGCTTGCGTTAGTTTTTCCCTTCAAGAGGAAAGGGTGATGCAGCAAAGTAGAGATAAGTATTTACCTCAGTTAGAGAACCAAGGTATCAATCCAGTAGGAGACAACGCGCAAATCACCAATACTTGCACAAACAGTCAAACACTTGCACCCAACGCGATAAAGGGGTTGTCAATCCCTTCACGGTCACTTGCAGAAGTGAGATCTGATAGAGATAGATAAAACTAAACAAAGATAAAGTAAATATTTTGGGGGTTTTGGTTTATAGATTGGAAAGTAAAAGATTACAACATAGTAGATTGGAAACTTATATGATGGAAAATAGACCCGGGGGACATAGGTTTCACTAGAGGCTTCTCCCAAGATAGCAAATAATACGGTGGGTGAACAAATTACTGTCGAGCAATTGATAGAAAAGCGCAAAGTTATGAAGATATTTAAGGCAATGATTATGAAATATAGGCATCACGTCTGTGTCAAGTAGACTGACTCCTGCCTGCATCTACTATTATTACTCCACACATCGACTGACTCATGCCTGCATCTAGAGTATTAAGTTCATGAAGAACAGAGTAACACTTTAAGTAAGATGACATGATGTAGAGGAATAAACTCAAGCAATATGATATAAACCCCATCTTTTTATCCTCGATGGCAACAATACAGTACATGCCTCGCTACCCCTACTGTCACTGGGTGAGGACACCGCAAGATTGAACCCAAAGCTAAGCACTTCTCCCATTGCAAGAAAAACCAATCTAGTTGGCCAAACTAAACCGATAGTTCGAAGAGAATTACAAAGATATCAAATCATGCATAAAAGAATTTAGAGAAGATTCAAATAATATTCATGGATAAGATGATCATAAATCCACAATTCATTGGATCTCGACAAACACACCGGAAAGAAGATTACATCAGATAGATCTTCAAGAACATCGAGGAGAACATGGTATTGAGAATCAAAGAGAGAGAAGAAGCCATCTAGCTACTAGCTATGGACCCGTAGGTTTGTAGTAAACTACTCACGCTTCATCGGAAGGGCAATAGATCTGATGTAGAGGCCCACTGTGATCGAATCCCTCTCCGGCAGGATGCCGGAAAAGGCCCCAGGATGGGATCTCATGGGAACAGAAGGTTGTGGCGGTGGAAAAGTGTTTTCGTGGATGCCTCTGGTGGTTTGGGAATATGTGTGAATATATAGGGCCAAGGGTTAGGTCAGAGGAGTCCCGAGGAGGCGGCAAGGCTGGGGGGCACTCCCCTAGGGCGCGCCCTCCCCCCTTGTCGCCGCCTCGCGACTCTTCTGACTTGATCTCCAAGTCTCTGGGGTGTCTTCTAGTCCAAGAAAAATCATCGTGAAGGTTTTATTCCGTTTGGACTCCGTTTGGTATTCCTTTTCTGCGATGCTCAAAAACAAGGAAAAAACAGAAACTAGCACTGGGCTCTAGGTTAATAAGTTAGTCCCAAAAATAATATAAAATAGTATATTAATGCATATAAAACATCCAAAACAGATAATATAATAGCATGAAACAATCAAAAATTATAGATACATGGGAGACGTATCAGGGCGCGCCTAGGAGGCTTGTGGCCTCCTTGGGAACCTTCTGGCCCCCTCTCCAAGCCTCTGGATGTCTTCTGGTCCAAGAAAAATTATTGTGAAAGTTTTATTCCGTTTGGACTCTGTTTGATATTCCTTTTCTGTAAAACTCAAAAATAAGGAAAAAACAGAAACTGGCACTGGGCTCTAGGTTAATAAGTTAGTCCCAAAAATTATATAAAATAGCATATTGATACATATAAAACATCCAAAACAAATTATATAATAGCATGGAACAGTCAAAAATTATAGATACATTGGAGACGTATCACTTCACGATACTTAACAAAACCCGGGATGCATCAGTATCCTCCCGAGTCATCACTATGCTAACTATACCGAAATCCTCGTTACTGGTTTTGTTCTTCTTTCTCGTTATTGTGTTCCGGCATCCTCGTGACGAAGTCACACGTGTCTGGCCAGACGATGATTGATGTCGTCACACTAAGAGGGCCCTAAGAATATCTCTCTATTATCGGAGGAGCAAATCCCACTCTCGAGCTATCTAGTCCCTTGTCAAACTTTCCGATCAACCCGTAAGGTGTCGTTATGATCACCATGATATAAGTGACGTTTGAGCAACCCCAAAGCCCACCATACGATAAGAAGTTACTACGATACTCTCATGATCTAAGGAGCAAAATCAACCGTTAACACTCTATTTATTACAAACGATATTAAATCAACTCATAACATACAAGATTGGGTCGATTCAATATGACCGTTCTTCTAACGTCATAATCTCAATGTTGTTTTAGGACTATCATTGCTCTTAACGATATCCTAAGATCCGTAAAATGTAATCACCAACAACACTTGAGTTAGTCCTAGAGGCAAGACTAGGAACCTTTTATTTAACTGTTTATCATTCCACACGTGCATATGAGTTTCCCATTGAATCGCATATGCCAGGATCATAGCAGTTATAGCGCATAGAATATAAACTCTATAATTATGAATATGAAAATGTAACAATACAAATATTATTGCCTCTAGGGCATATTTCCAATAATAGGACCATTTACAATCATAGATATCACTAGGGGTGAATCCATCCACACATTAGGAAGAGAAATCTAGCTATCCTATGCAGTTCATGAGCTACTTGATTATTCTTTCTATTACAATGACCATAGATAACATGATTAAATCTAAGGCCATCAAATAAGAGTCATCAAATACGGCACTTGCTAATCAGGAAGAATTGCCATCTTTCAAGGCCGAAACTACCTCTGCACTATCCAAGTTAATCTTGATCTCACTGCATCCAATAGTTCGGGATAGGTTCATTCCACACCTAACAGCAATGGCTTCCATTGTAAAAAAAAAAGGTGTCGCTAACCTTGCCAATATTGTGCAACGTTTTGGCGAGGTCATCGGGTTGTGCACCAACTTTCAGAAGAGCTCTATTGCCCCCATCCGTTGCCAAAACCTGGACCTCGACACCATCCTTTAGGGGCTTCCTGCTTCGTGTGTTGCTTTTTCAATGAAGTACTTGCCCCCTTATCAGTATGGAAGCTCAAACGCCTCGACTTTCAATACCTTGAAGACAAAATGGCGGCTAAGTTGGTGCCTTGGGAGGGACCTGGTTCCCTCAACAGCATCACCAAAATGGAGAGAGCCTTCCTCTAGTCGTCGGCTCCAAAAAAACAATGGGTGCCAAATGTAAGGTGGGCTGGGACAAGTCTATCGACCCAAGGATCTAGGAGGGCTTGGGGTGCTAAACCTCGATAAATTTAGTGAAGCTCTTCATTTGCGGTAGCTATGGTACGAATGGAAAGAGCCCGGGCGACTGTGGGTGGGATTGAGTAACCCATGTGATGAGGATGACAAGGCTTTTATTCTATGCCTCCACTACTATCACCATTGGCAATGGGGCTCGCGCCCCTTCTGGAACTCCCCGTGGATGGATGATTGCAAGACTAAGGACATCACGCTCCTGAATTTTTAAGCCTCCAAGAGAAAGAATTGGAAAGGAAGCTTTACGCAATGGCGCCTGGATCAGTAAAATCAACATCATGACCACCTTCACCCCAGGGCACCTCTGCTAGTTTGTCACATTGTGGAATGCCCTTCGCGGGGTTACCCTTTCTGAGGAGGTGGAGGACGAGATCCTATGGAAGGACATGACGGATGTGACCTACTCTACGTCATCCACATATAAGGTGCACTTATTGACTATCACTCGCACCAACATGTGCAAGACCGTTTGGAAAGTTTGGGCACCCTTGCAAGTTAATTTTTTTTACCTGGCTTGCCATCCGAGATAGGATTTGGACCTCCGACCGTTTGGCCAAGAGAGGATGGACAAACTGTGGCCCTTGCCCGCTTTGTAAAAGGGAGCACGGATCCGTCGAGCACCTTTTCTTCAAGTGTCGTTACACCTTGAGGCTTTGGACTCTGGTCAAGGAGTGGCTACAACTCATCAACGTTGATACTTCCGGTTGGGCTTTTTCACCGAGCACCCGAGATTGGTGGGTTCAGATGGCTTCTGCCCAAAGGATCCACGAGAGAGCTCTGCCTACTCTAACCATGCTAGTTTCTAAGACAATTTGGGATGAGGGTAACTCTCGTGTTTTTCGGAACATTGCCGCTCCACCGTTTATCCTCCTACATAACATCAAGAAAGAGGCCATGCTTTGGGCCATCGCGGGCACAAAGTTTTTGGGTGAAATCTTGCCGGGAGAGTAGACCTTGTAATGGCGTTGTTCCCTGCCTTTGGGCTCTTCTGCTCTTATAATTTTATTCAAACTCCTTCTTAATTAAGGAACGCGGCAAATCTTTTGCCTCCGTTTCGAAAAAAAGGGCATCATCCTGTTTACCTCTTCACCCGTTGATCAAATAAAGCTGACCACGCTTACCGTACGAATAAAAGACTACTCCCTGGCTTAACCCCTAAAAAATGCTACTCCCTCAGTTCCCCTTCGAAAAACTACTCACTCAGTTTGATAATACACTCCCGTTTCAGGTCCAAGAACTAGATGTCCGTTTCAGGTCCGAAAATAGACGTCCGTTAAAATTTGAAACAAGAATTAAATCTGTGGAATGATCGAATCATTTCTATGCCCTTCTCTTCAACTTTCCCTAACTTGTTTTTAGAGGTTATAAAGTAGGACAGAGGATGCATCTTTTAGCACTGACTTGGTTTTGGTAATCTAGCGTGTACTCCCTCCGTCCCATAATATAAGATACAGTCTTAGCTTGCAAAAACATCTTACACTGTGAGATGGAAGGGTAGAACATACATGTTGTCTTGATAGAAATTCAGGAAAATATTCAGATGATGTACATAGACATACTCCCTTTGTCCCAAAATCAGTGTCTCAATTTTAGTACAACTTTGTATTAAAGTTAGTAGAAAATTGAGACACTTATTTTCGGATAGAGGGAGTACATGTTGTCTTGATAGAAATTCAGGAAAATATTTAGATGATGTACTGTACATGAGGGGGTAGAACATACATGTTGTCTTGATAGAAATTAAGGAAAATATTCAGATGATGTACAATGTTTTTCACACTTCAAGAAAAAAAATCTTTTGGAGACGTTTTAGCTTGCAAAAACATCTTATATTGTGGGATGGAGGGAGTACAAGCTAGATTATCAAAACAAAATCAGTACTAAAAGATGCATCCTCGATCGTACTGTATAGCCTCTAAAAACAAGTTAGGGGAAGTAGAAGAGAAGGGCATTGAAATGATTCAATAACTTCAAGAAAAAATCTGGGAGGTAAAAACATGTGTTGGCATATATTGTGTGCACTGCAAAGTGTTGTACAAATAAACAAATTGTGTTCAGATATGGACAATATTTTTCACGAAACAGTTATGAAGGTAGATAGTGCTACACATTGTATTTGCAATTACAAGGAGTAGCACCTATTTTGACTATTTCTTTTAAGTCCTCTGCAGTTTAGGTGTTAACCACCTATATGCTACCTGCAGCTCTGCTTTTGGGAAATAAAAATAGTCCCCTATAAATACTCCGGATCAAACTTTCAAGCAAACTTTGCATGATCCCTGCACATGTTCAGAAGCAACTAAAAGTGACAAGATGCTCTCTCCAGTCACAAATATAAGATGTTTTCGATATTTCAATACGGACTACATACGAACTGAAATGAGTGAACAAACACTAAAATGTGTCTATATACACCCGAAAAAAGTTACGAGTACAACGGAGGTTGTATCTTTTAGGGCTTGGATTCAGGCACACTAGTATTGTCTTCCCTCTCTTTATCCCCACGCTACAGGCTGGATTTGAACTTTTACATCTCCAGGAGAGCAAAATGCCCATGCCAAAAACTGCAAGAATTTCCACACCAGCATTTCAAGTTTTCCTTTTGTTTTTATAGATGGCATTTGAAGTTTCTTGGGATTACAGTAAACCACGTATACAGGACCAATATTGATTAGCTTCACCTAGACCTGGTTAGCCAGCTCTTGTTGGTGAGGTGTAACCTGCTCGACTGATATCCGAGGACGAACGTTCCGCTCCTGAAATAAGGAAATTGAAGAGAATGAGTGTACTGACATTGCTGTAATCCTACAGATAGGAAAGCCTGAACACAATAACGACCACAGACAGTCAAAGCTGAAGGTATACAAGGAGATCTAGAGCAGAACAGCGTCATATCGATTATAAAAGACAATGGAAGAGAAAAACTTCATATATTGGCTGGGATTCAGGGATGGCGGCATGTTTATTAAAGGAGCTGGCACACAGGTGCATGCATAGACAATTGGTGCTATTTTTTTCTTCAGTGGCAATAAAATTTTCCTTGCTCAGAAATACTCCCTCCGTGTTCCTAAACATAAGTTTTTGTAGAGATTCCACTATAAACTACATACGGATGTATATAGATGTATTTTAAGTGTGGATTCATTCATTTTGCTTCGTATGTAGTCCACCTAGTGAAATCTCTACAAAGACTTACATTTAGGAACGGAGGAAGTATAACACAAATAAGCATCGTGTGCCAAGTAAATTACATGAGTACTCATAGTTCACTTACTCCAATTTCAGTGACAAAAAGACACAAAGAACATTTAACAGCAGGAGCCCCAAAAGGATACATCAGCAATATCTCACATCGTCCAGTGTACATTCCCAACTTCATGTGCTGCAACACAAATATAAGGTAAGATACCCTTGGAAGCATAAGAAGGTGCTATGTTTCAACACCCATGCAAGGGTAAGAATGCACAAGGATAAAATCATGCTACAAGATTTTTTTGTATAAAATGAAACATTAAGGGCGTCCATGTTTCAAAAGATATTTAATTGAGATATATTTGAGCCGATGGCCATCCAGAACTAGCAGAGTAGAAACTTGGAATCCTCAAATCTCTGTCAAGTGAGCTAGTGTTGATATAGAGGACCCCCATAAAGTTCTAGACCATGATAGAAGAACTGAGGAGAAAAGAGGCAGCCTGAAAACTATTGTAATGGGAAATAAAGAATAAGAGACAAGACGTGATGTTCAATGACCAAAGAAAAAGCTGGATCGGTAATACATAACAACAACAACAACAACAACAACAACAACAACAAAGCCTTTAGTCCCAAACAAGTTGGGGTAGGCTAGAGGTGAAACCCATAAGATCTCGCAACCAACTCATGGCTCTGGCACATGGATAGCAAGCTTCCACGCACCCCTGTCCATAGCTAGCTCTTTGGTGATACTCCAATCCTTCAGGTCTCTCTTAACGGACTCCTCCCATGTCAAATTCGGCCTACCCCGCCCTCTCTTGACATTCTCCGCACGCTTTAGCCGTCCGCTATGCACTGGAGCTTCTGGAGGCCTGCGCTGAATATGCCCAAACCATCTCAGACGATGTTGGACAAGCTTCTCTTCAATTGGTGCTACCCCAACTCTATCTCGTATATCATCATTCCGGACTCGATCCTTCCTCGTGTGGCCACACATCCATCTCAACATACGCATCTCCGCCACACCTAACTGTTGAACATATCGCCTTTTAGTCGGCCAACACTCAGCGCCATACAACATTGCGGGTCGAACCGCCGTCCTGTAGAACTTGCCTTTTAGCTTTTGTGGCACTCTCTTGTCACAGAGAATGCCAGAAGCTTGGCGCCACTTCATCCATCCGGCTTTGATTCGATAGTTCACACCTTCATCAATACCAAAGTTCGGGAAAGCGCGCTTAATCGAGCGCTTATGCGCGCCTACGCGCAAGGCACTGGCCTACCGCCTCGCATAGGCCATGTGCGCTCGTAAAGGCGCGACGCGCGCCTAGGCGGAGCGCTTTTCTCGCTGAGGCGAGCTTCGCCTCAGCGCGCGGAACAGCGCAGAACGGGCGCTTAATAGCGCAGAACGACGAGAGGGGATCCATCGGGGAATCGGGATAAAGAGGCAGGGAGCCACGGGATGAAAGGCAGAGGGTCAAAATCAAGCCCGTGTTAGGGTTAGGGTCTCCTCTCCTCCATTCCTCGCGTCGCCGGACTCTCCTTGGGGCCGCCGGCAGCAGCACGCCCTCCGCCGTGGATCTGAAGCTCCTCCTCGCGCCTCTCCTGCTCGGGCCCTCCCCCGCACCTCCGGTTCCTGGCCTTCGACCTCATCCCCGTGGATCTCGCGGCCTGGTATTCTTCTCTTCAGGCAGGTGAGCCCCCAGATCCCCATCGAGCCTACCTTCTACTACTAGCTTCTGTCTGTTGCTGCTTTGCTGGTGCTACTAGTTGCCGCTGAAGTGATGTTAGCTGCTGTTGGTGGTAGTTAGTGGTGTTGTTTACTAGTAGAGTAAAAGTAGTAGTACTTGGTGCTGTTGCCTGTTGCTGTTAATTTGCTGCTGCTAGCTGCTACTGCTGTTTGATGCTGCTACTACTTGTTTGCTGCTGATGCTAGCTGATGCTGATGCTAGCTGCTGCTGCTACTTGTTTGTTGCTAATGCTAGCTGCTGCTGCTTGTTTGCTGCTGCTGTCTGTGGCTACTAGCTGCTAATTTGTGTTGTTGACTTGTTGTTGTAGGATGTCAACATCAGAGAACACCACCGCCGAAACAGAGTCCGAAAGGCCGATAGCTCTTAAGAGGAAATCCAATGATGTTGGATGGAACTATGGGAAACTATGTGATGTCACAAACAAGGAGAGGGTGAAGTGTGACTTTTGTGGCCATATTAGCACCGGAGGAATTAACCGTTTCAAGCTACACATCACAGGCACCACCTCAAGCGTTCTTTCATGTTTAAGATCAACTCCGGAGGCTAAAGCAATATGCCAGAGAGCTCTTGATGCATATGAGGCAAAGAAGGTGGCGAAGAAAAAACATACGGCAGAAGTGAGGGCTGATGTGCATGTTACAGCCCTAAATGAAGCAAGGGATGGTAGAGAATCTGTTTGTGTTGGAAGCACATCATCGGAGCCCAACAAATTAGGACCAATGGACAAGTTTGTGCGTCCTATTGATGGTAAATCAAGCAAAGAGGAAGCCTTGAAGCAGCTAAGTATGAATGAAGCACTATTCAAGGAGAGAAGAGGTCAATGTTCACCATATGTTGCTAGATGGGTGTATTCACATGGTAATTCTGAAGTCCTTCATTTCTTTGCTTGCTTGTGCTTGAAATGATTGCTTGATTGCATTGTTTTGTTCCTTTGCTTGTAGGCATACCATTTAATGCTCTTGACAATGATGAGTTTTGTCAAATGTGTGAGGCCATAGGCAAATTTGGTCCTGGATATGAGCCTCCTACTCAATATGAGCTTAGGGAGAAGTTGTTGAGTGATGAATATGCAAGGACCAAGAGTTTGTTAGATGAACGTGAGAAGGAGAAGATAAAGCTTGGGTGCACCATCATGACAGATGCATGGACGAACATGAAGAGGAGGAGCATAATGAATTTGTGCATGCATTGTAGTGGGGGACAAGTTTTCTCAAATCAAAGGAAACATCCGATGTGTCACATACAAGTGAAGTCATATTTCAGCTAGTGGACAGCACAATTGAGGAGGTAGGGGCGGAGCATGTGATGCAAGTGGTGACCGACAATGCTTCCAATAACATGGGAGCCAAGAAAATGTTGCTTGAGAAGAGGCCGAAGATCTTTTGGAGCTCTTGTGCAACTCACACTATCAACTTGATGCTCCAAGGAATTGGCAGCCTCAAGAGATTCAAAACAATAATTGATCAAGCAAAGAACCTCACCATCTTCATCTATGCGCATCACAAGACTTTGGCATTGATGAGGGTTGCTACAAAAAGGAGAGATATCATAAGGCCGGGGGTGACTAGATTTGCTTCCGCTTTTCTCACATTGCAAAGTTTGTTGGAGAAGAAAGATGCTTTAAGGTATATGGTGGTTGAAAGAGCTTGGGAAGATATGAGTCATGTGAAAACAAAGAAAGGCAAGGATGCAACGGCAACGGTGATGGATGCTAACTTTTGGAAAGGTGTGCTCCTATGCATAAAGGTGTTTGAGCCATTGGTGAGAGTTCTTCGTTTGGTTGATGGGGATATTAAGCCATCAATGGCTTGGTTGTATGGAGAGTTGGTGAATGCAAAGAGGGAGATGAAGGAGGCATTTAACAACTTGGAGAGGAACTACAAAGATACTATGGGCATTGTTGAAAAGAAAATGAATGGAAGGCTAGATTCTCCACTGCACATGGCCGCATATGTGTTGAACCCACACTACAGTTATGCAGATAGCTCCGTCTTTACCACTGCAAATGAAGGATTTCAGGAGTGTGCTGAACAATACTATGCAAATGATCATGATACTTGCATGCTGGTTGTCAATGACGAGTTTCTGAAATATGAAAACAAAGAAGGAACTTCTGGAAAGAAGCTTGCAAAAGCATGTGAAAATAAAAGCTACAGCCCCGGTATACTTGCTTGCTCCTGCCCACTAGTTGCTACTCTTTTCTTGCTGCTACCATGCTACTGCTGCTCCTACCTTGATGCTGCTGCTACCATGCTACTGCTGTTTTTTGCTGCTGCTACCTTGTTGCTGCTGCTACTACTAACTTGCTACTGCTATATGTTCTCCGATTTCTAGTTGGTTGGTGGAAGCTTTATGGAGGAGAAACACCAAATTTGAAAGAAATGGCTATGAGAATCCTCTCTCTGACCTCTAGCTCTTCTGGTTGTGAAAGAAACTGGAGTGCATTTGAATCGGTATATCTCTTCTCTCAATTTTGTCTCCTCATTTGTCTTGTCTCTCGTTTTTGTTTTTAAATATGCTCATGCAAAATGATGTTTAATATGTAGAATTGTAGATACATACCAAGAGAAGAAATAGGCTCACAACGGAGCGATGCAACAATTTGGTCTTCATAAGGTTCAATAATAGGATGTTGTCTAGGAAACAAAAGCTCCTAGAGAAGAAGAAATGGGATGTGCTCATTAGCACCGATGCTACCGAAGCTCAAGGATTTCTATTTGAAGGAGGGGATGATTATGCAAGTGTTGTTTATCTTGATGAGGAGGATGGAGATGTTCATCCGGGTACGGGGATATCATGGGATCTACTTGGTGAAGCAATGGGAGCACAAGAGCAACTCCAACTTCGGAGGAGTGCAAGACTGAGAGACCTTGAGGAGGAGGAGTTTGAATCCGATCATGATGATGAGATAGTGGATGAAGATGAGATTGAGTATGAGGATGATTGAGAGGCATTGAGCATTTGAGCTAGTGATCATTGGCTCATTGCATGATGGTTGGCAGCACCATGCCATTAAGTGATCAAGTTATCATGCATTTGCATTCATGCATTTGTCTTTTGTTTGTTATTTGTTATGTAAGAGACTATGATGGAGTATTCACGGACTATTGTGGATCGTGGTCGTGGTACTTTGGTTTGGTAGCACTAAGCAAGTTTAAGACTTTTATTTGTTATGTAATATGCTTGCTTGTGAAGTTGTGAACTTGTGATATGTTCTGCCTATTACATTGCCTGTTTGCTACTTTGCTAGTTTGCTTTGATTGCTCATTCAAGTTGTGAACTTGTGATATGTTCTGCCTATTACATTACATTTTACATATATGAATGGTGAATCTGATATATAATGCTTTGCTTGCTCGGTTGCTCCTTGCTTGTTGGTTGCTGCTGCTAACATCTTGTCATCTTCTCTATGATGTATTTAGCTGTTGCACAATGCATTGGAGGGAGACGATCAGAGTAGAACATACAAAGAGGCAGGGGCAACATATTGGAGAGAGAACAAGGTTATAAACTTATAATTGTACCTCCAGTTTACATTCTAGCACTTTTTTATGTCAAACTGCTCTTTTTTGCCCATATCCGTACAATTATATAGAAAACGCATAATTGCGCCTAATTGCGCCTAATCACGCCTAAGCTAGAAAAGCGCAAGTAGGTGGCCAAACGCATAATTAACGCCTAGCGCTTTCTCAAACTTTGATCAATACCCCCATCCTCCTGCAGCATTGACCCCAAATACCGAAAGGTGTCCTTCTGGGGTACCACCTGGCCATCAAGGCTAACCTCCTCCTCCTCACACCTAGTAGTACTGAAACCACACATCATGTACTCGGTTTTAGTTCTACTAAGCCTAAACCCTTTCGATTCCAAGGTTTGTCTCCATAACTCTAACTTCCTACTTACCCCCGTCCGACTATCGTCAACTAGCACCACATCATCCGCAAAGAGCATACACCATGGGATATCTCCTTGTATATCCCTTGTGACCTCATCCATCACCAATGCAAAAAGATAAGGGCTCAAAGCTGACCCCTGATGCAGTCCTATCTTAATCGGGAAGTCATCAGTGTCGACATCACTTGTTCGAACACTTGTCACAACATTATCGTACATGTCCTTGATGAGGGTAATGTACTTTGCTGGGACTTTGTGTTTCTCCAAGGCCCTACTTTGCTGGGACTTTGTGTTTCTCCAAGGCCCACCACATGACATTCTGCGGTATCTTATCATAGGCCTTCTCCAAGTCAATGAACACCATATGCAAGTCCTTCTTTTGCTCCCTATATCTCTCCATAAGTTGTCGTACCAAGAAAATGGCTTCCATGGTCGACCTCCCAGGCATGAAACCAAACTGATTTTTGGTCACGCTTGTCATTCTTCTTAAGCGGTGCTCAATGACTCTCTCCCATAGCTTCATTGTATGGCTCATCAGCTTAATTCCACAGTAATTAGTACAACTCTGAACATCCCCCTTGTTCTTGAAGATTGGTACTAATATACTCCGTCTCCATTCTTCTGGCATCTTGTTTGCCCGAAAAATGAGGTTGAAAAGCTTGGTTAGCCATACTATCGCTATGTCCCCGAGACCTTTCCACACCTCAATGGCGATACAATCAGGGCCCATCGCCTTGCCTCCTTTCATCCTTTTTAAAGCCTCCTTGACCTCAAACTCCTGGATTCGCCGCACAAAACGCATGCTGGTCTCATCAAAGGAGTCGTCCAGTTCAATGGTAGAACTCTCATTCTCCCCATTGAACAGCTTGTCGAAGTACTCCCGCCATCTATGCTTAATCTCCTCGTCCTTCACCAAGAGTTGCCCTGCTCCGTCCTTGATGCATTTAACTTGGCCAATATCCCTCGTCTTCCTCTCTCGGATCTTGGCCATCTTATAGATGTCCCTTTCGCCTTCCTTCGTGCCTAACCGTTGGTAGAGGTCCTCATATGCCCGACCCCTTGCTTCACCAACAGCTCGCTTTGCAGCCTTCTTCGCCATCTTGTACTTCTCTATGTTGTCTGCACTCCTATCCAGGTATAGGCGTCTGAAGCAATCGTTCTTCTCTTTAATCGCCTTCTGGACATCATCATTCCACCACCAGGTATCCTTATCTTCACTTCTCCTTCCCCTGGACACTCCAAACTCCTCCGAGGCCACCTTACGAATACAAGTCGCCATCTTCATCCACACATTGTCCGCATCCCCTCCTTCCTCCCAAGGGCCCTCCTTAATGACCCTTGAACGCCTGAGCTACCTCCCCCTTGAGCTTCCACCACTTTGTTCTAGCGACTTTGGCACGCTTATCCCGCTGGACACGAAACGAAAGCGAAAGTCAGCAACCACCAGCTTATGTTGGGGTACAACACTCTCTCCAGGTATCACCTTACAGTCTAGGCACGCACGCCTATCTTCTCTTCTCGAGAGGATCGGTAATACAGAAAATGAGTGAAAATGAAACCGGGGGCTTTTACCCTCCCTGGCAGTTTAAAAAAATACAGGAACAAAATGAATGACAAGAAAATGGGGAAAGCAGAGAACTGTTGAACAAAGTAGAAATGGTATGTACCTTCCACTACTAGGTTTATTGTCCGACAGGCAGCACACTGTACATGAACAGCACCTCTAGGATAAGCAATAAGTTCACGGCAGCTTCCACACACCATTTGACCTACTTCTGCACAAAGTTAACATATCAAACATTGTTATGAAGGTTGCCACCCTTGATTATGTAGGTACAGTTGGCTTCTTTAATTCAGAACTGCATGTGGTTTGCTACTATAACAGCCCAGATGAGAAGTTTGTTGTCGTTTATGGCTATTACGCGTAAGATGAATGCACCTAAATCTGGATTGTGCATGTGTGCAACACAATTTCTTCTGTCTATTGCTGTTCTTAAATACACAATATACGATAACTAGGTTTTCCTTGTTGAATTTGAAGATTGTTATCAGATCAGGTACCAAAGGAGGCTAGGCAACCAAACCCCACCATTTCGTTGGCTTTCAAAGGGCAAGGTTACATGCATGTAAACATCCACAACCATGTAACCATTTCGAGTAAATACGATAATAAATTTCAAGGAACAGCACTGGAGGCTCATGATAGCAGTCCAAGGGCAAATGCGAGAGACTCTCATGCTGGGTGATGGTGGAGGACAACAGGATGAAGATGTAAGGATGCAATGGATGAAGACGCTGATGAAATGGCCTGAAGCAAGATGAGTTTGGTTGGCCTCCTGGAGGAAGCTTTTTGTGTGCACCTGCGTGTGCTTCGAACCTTTTGTTTCTCTCCCCTTTTGGGTTGCCTCTAGAACTGTGTTCGTTTTCGTTAGCGTCTTGTTTTAGTTTGCTATGAACTTGTAACCCCCCCCCCCCGGTAGCGGCGCATGCAGCAGTTTGGCCTCCTTTTGAGAACCAGTGTGGTTGAGGGTTTAGGATGTTTTCTCTGGGGCCTTTTCGTTTGTTGCCTGCTTTGCGCTGTGGACGCGATGGACCTTGTTTGTTCCGTTATCTGATTGATAGTGGAACCCGATCCAATCTGGATTGCATGGAAAAAAAAATTGGAGCCTTTCATCGTGTTCATGTCTTTATATACTAATATCTTGATTGTGCAGCACTCATATCCAATCATTATCACCGCCAATAACTCCATAGATGACCATTAATTACTAGCTAATATATATGGTAATTTTGTAATATACATGAAATGCAGCCAAAAAATAATAAAATGGACCATTAGTAACCTTTGTTAATGAAAGGAGGTGGTGGTGGTGGCAGAAGTTCCACCGCGTCCAATGAACAAGGTGCGGCCTGAACATTTGGAGAAGATGACTGCTGCCTTAGCTGGGGCAATGACCCCTCTGCTCCATTCTCAAATCGCGGGAGCAATGTAGTTGCACTGTCCATGTTTGTAACCATCGCCTGCAATGCAGGCGGTGGCAGAACTGGTCCCTCTGAGTTAACTGCAACACAATCTGTGGCAGGTACATGCATCGGGGTGTCCACAACATGTGCCGTAACAGAATTCATCTGTGGCTCTAGCTGTGGCAATGACCCGCTCTCCAACGGTGGTGACAGAATGGGTGATGTGCCCTCTTCAATTGTCCCCAGTACAGGCGCTGGATGATGCATTTGGTCCAATGCCCCTATGACTGCCCCAGTGGCAACCACATCTGGGGTCTGAGCCTGAGGAAGAAAAGCAGGATATGGCAAAGGCTGCAAGTTCTCATGCCCTGAAGGCACCATCTCTGGTGAACAAGCAGTACCGTTCTCCTTAGGAGATGGCCGCCAGTGCATTTGTTGTGGTAATGACCCCTCTGCTCCACTCTCCGGTGATGTCTCCATTTTCACATCAATTGTTTCTAATGCAGGTGATAGCTGAGCTGCTTCCTCCGACACATATTCAGCTATAGTGGTGGTTGAATCGTGTAAGGTGAATGCAGTCTGTGAGAAGACTGGAGATGGTAGCAGTAGCTGTGATGACTTAAAATTCTCAAACCCTGGAGGTGCCATATCTGGCGAACTGGGCACATCTTGCGAAATAGGAGAAGGTGGTCTTGGCTGTGGCTCTTGCAGCGATCCTTCCACTCCACTCTCTAAAGGTACCGTTAGTGGATGTATGGCATTCATGTCCACATCCATTGCCTCCAGTGCAGGTGGTGATCCAGCTGCTTCCTCCAATGTCACGGGCAATGGCATCACAGCAGCATCTGGCATGATATATGCAGTCCCAGACGGAGGCGTGGATAATGGTTGCCATGACAATCTAAAACTCTCAAACCCGGGCGGTGCAATCTCCGGTGAACAAGGAGGAGACTCTGCAACTGGAGTAGTTGATCTCAATAATGGCTGTTTCAATAACCCTTCCAACTTGCTCCCCAATGGTGGCAGCAAGTTGCACGCACTGTCTGTCTCGACATCTATTGCCTCCAACGTTGGCACTGATAACACCGCCTCCTCAGGTGTCACTGCCACTGCCTTGGTGGCGATCACATCAGACGAGGCATATGTGTTTTCATTGGATAGTGGCATGCATGACAACTTGAAATTCTCAAACCCAGGAGGTGGCATATCTGGTGAGCAGGGCTCAGCTTGTGTGATGGGAGAAGGTGATCTCAGCAGTGGCTGCCACAATGGCTCCTCTGCCCCACTCTCCGATGATGGCAGTGGCAGGTTACGTGCAGCGACTACCTTTGTGTCCATAGTCTCCAATACAGGCAGTGGATTAGCCACCCCCTCCGGCACAGCCGAATTTAGCAATGAGTGTGCAGTTTCGACTGACAGGTTGGGAGGGGGTAGTGGCGGCCATAAAAATTTAAATTTCTCAAACCCGGGAGGCGCCATGTCCGGCGAACAGGGTTCAGCCTCCGTTGGGGAAGAAAGTGGTATATGCATTGCTACTTCAAATGACCCCTCAGAATCACTCTTACATACTGACGGCGCGCCAGGCTCTTCCGAGGTCACTGCAATTGCATTGGTCTGGGCCGCATCTGGCAAGCCATGTGCAGCTTCAACCTGGCGAGGGCGAGGAGAAGGCGGCTGTGAGTGCTCGAAATTTTCACACCCTGGAAGCACCGTAGGCCAAGGTGGTCGCCGATGCTGTTGTGGCAACAACCCCTCTGGTTCACTCTTCACTGGTAGCGTCGGCGGTGCAGGAGCAGTGGGCCGGTTGGCATCCATCGATTCGAGCGCAGCGGGTAGCCGGCCGGCTTCCTCGGACACCACTGCGGCCGAATCAGCGAGTGACCCATCCGACAGGGCGCCTGCGGTCCAAGCTGGAGGACTAGATGGGGTTGACGGCGATGGAGTTTCCGCCACCGAGGCCGCCACGATTTGGTGCGAGGGAGAAGGCGATGCCTCCGTGGTCGCTGCCTCGGGGAAAGCCTCGGCCGCTGGCGGCGGCAAAGGCGAAGCGTGCTGCTCCAGTTTGGTGGCTTCGAGAGCAGGTGAGGCGGAGAGCGAAGGCGGCCTGCCCGCCTCTCGCTTTTTTCCGTCAATATGCGCCGGCGCCGACACCGTAGATTCGCAAGCTTCCGGAGACGTCGCGGTGAGGCCTGGATGCGACGGTGGAGTCGACTCGGCGTGATCAGATTGGGCTGGCTCCAGCGGATCTGCGGTGGTAGGTTGGGGGGTTTCTTGGGGAGGTGGTGCGGAAGGGAATGGTGGTGGTGAAATCATCGGCTTGTTCTCCGACGGTGGCCCTATCTCCGGTGAGCTAAGCATAGGCCTCGGCGCCGTCAATGGCGGCGGGCGCTGGGAAGGAGAAACGCTCAGCCTGGTAGCGACAAAGAATGTGTTTCAGTGCTTCTGAGGCTCTCTTTTTTCAGTCGGTAATTCGCTAGGTTGGGCCTTCGCTGCTCGCTGCGCTCGCATTGACCTATCCAAACCTGGCCAGATGGGCCGGCCAGGTATGGCCCGACCCGGCATGGCCCAGCACAGCCTGGGCTATACGGGCCAGGCACGGCACGCCAAGGTTGTGTCGGGCCGGCACGTGTGCCTGGCTCGCTGGCCAGGCACGGCCCCATATACCGAAATCACTCTGTGAAAATCTTGGTCACACTTCCAAGGAATGCGGAGATGGGGTGCACTCTCCAAAAGCCCTAGTTTTCAAAGACCTCCGAGCAACATGGTTCAGAGGACCGGGGAGAGGCCCGGGTGAAGGATCAGGTGACAGGGGAGGCCGAGGAAGAGGCAGATCAGGAAGGGGCCGTGGGCGTGGAAACTCACAACACGACCCTTCTGAACAAGCTGAGCACGAGGGACCAGACAACAGGGCATTTGATGTGACAACGGAGGAAGTTGATAGAAACAGAAAAAGGGGGGTGGCCACAGCCGAGCTGAAAGACTCCTTGACCGCCTCATCGTCATTGACATCGGCTTCAACACCACCTCTATTGTCGCCACCTGAGATCCCACAGAGCCCACCACCGAAGCAGGAACCTAAGAGGAACAAACCAAGTCCAGCAACACCTGACAATGCACTGGTTAAGAGTACAGTTTCAAAAATCAATGATGCGCTTTTGGCGGGCCCCCTGAGTGGGCCGCGCCTAGCGCAATGAGTACCTTATGTTGGAACTGCCGCGGGGCTGGCAACCCCGCGACAGTTAGAGAGCTTCGTGACCTCACGAGGCGTTTGGCCCCCTCTATACTTTGTATCTTAGAGACTCAAATAGAGGGTACGAGAGTGGAAAATCTAGCAGACACGCTTGGTTTTAATAAAAGTTATGCAGTTAGTAGCTCTGGTAGGAGTGGTGGACTCGGCATTTTTTGAAATGATGAAATAAAGGTTGAAGTTGTTGGCTATTCGAAGTACCACATTGACACTTTAATTGATGAACTTGTTGAATCCCAAGTAAGAATTACTTTTGTATATGGGGAGGCCCAAGTCCCTGAGAGATATAAAACTTGGGACATGATTCGTGGTATTGCAGTCTCTCACGCAAACCATGGGCTATTGTTGGAGATTTTAATGAGGTACTACATGGTCATGAACACGATGGAATAGGCAATCGGAGTCAAGCTCAGATGGATGCTTTCAGAGATGCTCTGGATACATGCGGCTTGTCTGATATCGGTTATAGAGGGTCGAACTGGACCTTTGAGAAAGGAGTAGGAGGAGGAACATATACACGAGTCAGGATGGATAGATGTGTGGCAAACCATGAGTGGCTCCTCAACTTCCCGGCGACCACCCTTGAGCACAAAACGGCAGCTGGTTCTCATCACCTCCCGATCCTCCTCCGGATACGTGATGTGCATGCATGCAACGGTGGGGCCAGATCGTTTAAATACGCACCTATGTGGGAGAGAGACAAGAACCTATTTAATGTGGTTGGCAGCAGGTGGTCAGCACAGGCGGGCGACAAAGTGGAATCGCTGCGCGGAAAGCTAGGCGAGTTGGCGGGAGATCTCACCAGATGGGACAGAGATCACTTTGGATCGGTATGAACTGAGATTCGCCAATTAAACAATGCACTCCAGATTTTGCGCGCTGCCCCCGGGCGCTCTGGCCCAAGCCGCGAGGAAGTTAAGGTATGTGATAGATTGATTGAACTGTACCATCGAGAGGAGATCCTCTGGCGACAAAGGGCGCGTTTGGACTGGCTAGTACATGGGGACAAAACACATGTTTTTTTCACTTAAGAGCAAGCCGCAGACACAGGAAAAATCAGATAAAAATGTTGCAGAAACCTGATGGCCAAATGACAGAAGATAAAGCAGAGCTGGAGGAGATGACCATCGAGTTCTACAAAAACTTATACACATCTGAGGGGGTATAGAATATCGAGCAGGTCATTGACACGGTGCCAGTTAAAGTAACACCTGAGATGAATGATATACTCAATGCTCTGTATAGCCAAGATGAAGTCAAAAAGGCTCTTTTCCAGATGTTCCCTATCAAGGCACCAGGCCCTGATGGCTTCCCGGCTCACTTCTCCGAACGCCATTTGGACATGTGTGGCGCGGATGTGACTAAGGTGGTACTCAGAATAGTGGATGGGACAGAATCGGCTCACTGTATCAACGAGACCGTACTTCTCCTAATCCCTAAGGTAAAAAACCCAACATTGTTATCACAGTTTCACCCAATTAGCCTTTGTAATGTGCTCTATAAAATTGCCTCCAAGGTTATATCAAACAGATTAAAGGTTATCCTGCCTGACATCATATCCCAGGAACAGTCAGCTTTTGTGCCAGGTAGACTTATTACTGACAGTATCATAACTACTTATGAGTGACTACATTTCATGAAGCGCAACAAGGCGAAAAAACATCAAGCTTGCACTTTGAAACTCGATATGATGAAAGCCTATGACAGGGTTGAATGGGCATACATGATGGCCATAATGCTCAAGTTGGGATTTACAAAAACTTGGGTGAATATAGTCATGGGGCTAGTTAGCTCAGTGAAATTTTCAGTTCTATTTTATGGAAAGAAGCTTCAAGAGTTCAAACCTTCACAAGGAATCCGACAAGGGGACCCGATATCTCCATACTTGTTCTTGTTAGCAGCAGAGGGCCTTTCGTGCCTTTTAAAATCAAGAAGTGGGTCACCAAACTTGGGGGATACAAGTGGCACCTTCAGCACCGCAAGTAAACCAGCTTTTGTTTGCAGATGACAGCCTGATGTTTATCAAGGCGAATAGTGGGGGAGCTACCGAGGTCAACCAGGTGTTGGAAACTTACTGTCTAGCCACAGGGCGGCATGTTAACACAGCCAAGTCCTCAATTTTCTTCAACAAAGGAGTGCCGGAAAGCACTCGTATTGAGGTAAAGGGCCTGTTAAATATACCAAATGAAATGTTGAATGCGAATATTTGGGTATGCCATCAGATATTGGAAACTCCAAAAATGGTGCTTTTAAGTACCTTAAGGACCGTTTGTGGAGCAAGATACAGGGCTGGATTGAGAGGACAATGTCTACTGCGGGTAAGGAAGTTTTGGTGAAAGCGATTGCCCAAGCAGTGCCAATGTACTCAATGTCATGCTTCAAACTGCCTAGAGGTTTGTGTGAGCACCTAAACATGTTGATACGGAAATTTTGGTGGGGGAGTAAAGATGGACATCACAGGCCACATTGGGTCTCTTGGAAAGCTATGACACAACCAAAAGGAATGGGTGGCCTCGGTTTCAAAGATTTTGAGCTGTTTAATTTGGCTATGCTTACTCGTTAGCTGTGTCGTTTGCTTCAGAATCCTGATTCCCTGGCGGTGCAGGTTCTCAAAGGTGTATACTACCCAAACTCGTCCATATTACGAGCCACGCTAGGGGGTCACCCAAGCGAAGTATGGAGAGCCATCATCGAGGGGCGGGATACTTTAAAACAAGCCCTTATAAAAAGGATTGGAAACGGCTAGAGTACAAATATCTGGGCGGGGGGGATTGGATCCCTAGAGAAGAGATGATGAGACCATATGGATGCATTCACCCGAAACCTCCAACCCTAGTATCCAAATTGATTGACACAACAACGGCCCCTTGGGATAAACAGCTGCTCCAGACTGTCTTCTTGTCCTTTGATGCCAAGGTCATAGCTAATATTTCGATATGCACAATGAACATGCCAGATTTTTGGAGTTGGGCGCATGAGAGGAATGGTACCTTTTCTGTTAAATCTGCATATCACATGCTAGTCTCTACTAGACAGTGAAGAGAGGCCTGGCTGGAGGGTCGTGCGGGACCCTCGGGCCTTAATTCAGAAGAGGGATCATGGAAAGCATTGTGGAAGATTCAAGTTCCTGCAAAAATACGCATGTTTCTCTAGAGATTATCTAAATATTCCCTGCCCATGGAAGATATTAGAGCACATAGACATATGTCAGATACAAGTTCATGCGGATTATGTGGGGCGCCGGATTCATGGAAACATTCTCTCTTAGAATGCACGGTCGCCCGATGCACTTGGGCGCTACTGGAGGAGGAGCTTGGTTTCGAGATAGCTACCACATCTGAACCGGGGGCAAAGAATTGGCTGTTTGCACTGATGGAGAAGATACCACATGACAAGTTTGTGCTCGCGGCGGTAACGCTCTGGGCCATATGGACCGCCAGACGGAAAGCTATCCATGAAGGGATTTTTCAAACCCCACATGCAACAAAAGAGTTCATCACTTGCTTCGTCAGGGATTTAGAGGTGGTGAGGGAGAAGAGAGCTACGACCCCTACTCAGAGGGTAACAAGCGTGGCTACACCTGCCAGACGACCTACTGCACCACTAGCGGACTTCATAAAGATACATGTGGACGCAGGGATCAGGGCACAGAGAAGGGGGTCCGCGGCCGCTATCTGTCGAGACAGTCAAGGCGTCTACTTAGGCAGTACGGCATTGATAATAGATGGGGTGTACGACCCCGCAACCATGGAGGCTATAGCCTGCCGAGAGGGTATGCCATTAGCACAAGACCTCCAAATTCATAATCTTGTCATATCTTCAGATTCAAAATAGGTGGTCAATGACATTGTGAAGGGCAGTCAAGGGGTGTATGGAGCCACCATCAACGAAATTCAAGCCAGATCAGCAGCTTTTTCTTGTAATTTTATTTACAAAAGTCGAGTAGTTAATTTTGAAGCTCACAAACTGTGTGGAGTTTAATCAATAAAAGGCTTTTACCCCTAAAAAATACCGAAATCACTAATTGAGGAGTACTCGTTGTAGTTACTCAAAAAAATGTACTCGTTGCAAAGATCACTCCAACTCCCTGGTTGTGACAAGTGGCGCACATGCAACGTGTCACTTGTCGCAACCTGAGAGTTTCCCTTTTTTCGTAGATCCGTTTATTCAAAACGTTTTATCTCTCAAACCGCGCATCTCCGCTTTCATCGTTGGATTCCTCGCGTCGAGATCTGCAAAACTAGATCCCATGTTGATAGGTTCTGATGAACTTTTTTTCACGAAAAAACCGGACGAAAAAACTGAACCAGGAGCACGGGTTTGTCCCTTAAAAAAGAGAAAACGTGTTTTTTTCGTTTCCGAGGAGGGACGACCATGACTCTCGTGAAAGCACAACCGTGCCTCTTGCGGAAACAAAACCGTGACTCTTGCGAAAGGAAAAAAACAAAACACACGTTTTCCCTTTTTGAGAGGCACGACCGTGACTCTCGTGAAAGCACAACCGTGCCTCTCGCGGAAGCAAAACCGTGACTCTCGCGAAAGAAAAAAAAAAGAAAAAATGTGTTTTTTTTGTTTCCGAGAGGCACGACCATGACTCTCGCTAAAGCACAATCGTGCCTCTCACGGAAGCAAAACCGTGACTCTCGCGAAAGGAAAAAAATAGAAAACGCATTTATTTTTTGTTTCCAAGAGGCACGGCCATGACTCTCGCGAAAGCACACCCGTGCCTCTCGCGGAAGCAAAACCGTGACTCTCGTGAAAGAAAAAAACAGAAAACACATTTTTTTTCATTTTCGAGAGGCACGGCCGTGACTCTCGCGAAAGCAAAACCGTGCCTCTCGTGGAAGCAAAACCGTGACTCTCGCGAAATGGGAAAAAAAGAAAACACGTCTTTTCACACATTTTTTCAAAATTGTTTTTATTGAAAAGGTAAGGAAGACCGGTTGAAAACCAGAACGTCGAAAAAAATGGAAAAAACCGTTTAAAAGCCGAAAATGGTGCGGAAAAATAAAATAAAAAAACAAAATCTGGAGGGAGCGCTTAGAGCGCGACACATGGCGATTGGCTGAGAGCGCGCCAGGTGGCGCTGATCGTTGCGAGGCTCCCGAAGGAGCGCTCGTTAACTAGTTGCTCTCACGCTAAAAAGAAAAGACACGACCCCTATTATACGGGCTGCCACGACAGCACGTTAGGCCCGCTGGCTCGCGTAGAATTTGCCCTATTGGGCTGTTTTGGGCTTATAATTAGGCTTACTGTGATGTATACAAAAAAAATAAACAGGCTATAACGTGTCGGCATGCGTGCCTAGCCTCACGACCCAGGGCATGGCCCTGCGGGCCACAAGTCGGGCACACGAGATTTCAAGCCGGCACACCCGGACCGGCCCATTTGGCCACCTTTGGTTCCCCTCAAAAAAAATGGCCACCTTTGACTGTATCCCATCCTCTGTCATCTCATCTCTTTTCTCTCATTCTCCTTTCGAGCGTCATTGTGCAAAGGTTTGCAACCATCGTCAGCCTAGCTCCGGTCAGCACCATCATCTCCTTCTCTCATGTTCCAGCCTTCTCCATTCCCCATCCACACACTTTTCACCCTGTTCGTCCAGCCGCGACCACCCCAGCAGCCAACTACTTTACTGCATAAACTCCTTCATGCAGGTGGCCACCTCAAGCATTGTCCTCTTCGACGACATCGACACCTTCCTCGGGGAACCGCTGGCACCCATGCTAGACCAACTCCCCACTATGCTAAAGTTGCGGTCATTATGCCCCTTTTGATGTCATTGTTGGGAATCGTTGCATGGAAAACAAAAAAATTCTACACACACGCAATGATCTATCCATGAAGATGCATAGCAACGAGGGGGAGAGTGTGTCTACGTACCCTCGTAGACCGTAAGAGGAAGCATTACTCAACGCGGTTGATGTAGTCAAACTTCTTCGCGCTTCAACTGATCAAGTACTGAATGTTGGAAATATGCCCTAGAGGCAATAATAAAATGGTTATTATTATATTTCCTTGTTCATGACAATTGTCTATTGTTCATGCTATAATTGTGTTATCCGTAAATCGTAATACATGTGTGAATATATAGACCACAACACGTCCCTAGTGAGCCTCTAGTTGACTAGCTCGTTGATCAATAGATAGTCATGGTTTCCTGACTATGGACATTGGATTTCATTGATAACGGGATCACATCATTAGGAGAATGATGTGATGGACAAGACCCAATCCTAAGCATAGCACAAGATCATGTAGTTCGTTTTGCTAGAGCTTTTCCAAATGTCAAGTATCATTTCCTTAGACCATGAGATTGTGCAACTCCCGGATACCGTAGGAGTGCTTTGGGTGTGCCAAACGTCACAACGTAACTGGGTGACTACAAAGGTGCATTACGGGTATCTTCGAAAGTGTCTGTTGGGTTGGCATGAATCGAGATTGGGATTTGTCACTCCGTATGACGGAGAGGTATCTCTAGGCCCACTCGGTAATGCATCATCATAATGAGCTAAATGTGACCAAGTGTCTGGTCACGGGATCATGCATTACGGTACGAGTAAAGTGACTTGCCGGTAACGAGATTAAACGAGGTATTGGGATACCAACGATCGAATCTCGGGCAAGTAACGTACCGATTGAGAAAGGGAATTGTATACGGGATTGATTGAATCCTCGACATCATGGTTCATCCAATGAGATCATCGAGGAGCATGTGGGAACCAACATGGGTATCCAGATCCTGCTGTTGGTTATTGACCGGAGAGTCGTCTCGGTCATGTCTGCATGTCTCTCGAACCCGTAGGGTGTACACACTTAAGGTTCGGTTACGCTAGGGTTGTAGAGATAATAGTATGTGGTAACCCGAAAGTTGTTCGGAGTCCCGGATGAGATCCTGGACGTCACAAGGAGTTCCAGAATGGTCCGGAGGTGAAGAATTATATAGAGGAAGTCCAGTTTCGGCCATCGGGAATGTTTCGGGGGTCACCGGTATTGTACCGGGACCACAGGAAGGGTCCCGGGGGTCCATCGGGTGGGGCCACCTATCCCGGAGGGCCCCATGGGCTGAAGTGGGAGGGGAACCAGCCCCAGGTGGGCTGGTGCACCCCCCCTTGGGCCCCCCTGCGCCTAGGGTTGGAAACCCTAGGGGTGGGGGGCGCCTCACTTGCCTTGGGGGACAAGCCACCCCCTTGGCCGCCGCCCCCCTTTGAGATCCCATCTCCAGGGGGCCGGCGCCCCCCCCCCCCTTGGCCCTATATAAAGAGGGGGGAGGGAGGGCAGCCGCACCCAAGTCTCTGGCGCCTCCCTCTCCCCCTGCAACACCTCTCCCTCTCGTAAGTGCTTGGCGAAGCCCTGCCGAGATCGCCGCTGCTTCCACCACCACGCCGTCATGCTGCTGGATCTTCATCAACCTCTCCCTCCGCCTTGCTGGATCAAGAAGGAGGAGACGTCTTCCCAACCGTACGTGTGTTGAACGCGGAGGTGTCGTCCGTTCGGCACTAGGATCATCGGTGATTTGGATCACGACGAGTACGACTCCCTCAACCCCGTTCTCTTGAACGCTTTCGCGCAATCTACAAGGGTATGCAGATGCACTCCTCTCTCTTGTTGCTAGATGACTCCATAGATTGATCTTAGTGAAGCATAGAAATTTTTTATTTTCTGCAACGTTCCCCAACAGTGGTATCAGAGCTAGGTCTATGCGTAGTTACTATGCACGAGTAGAACACAAACTTGTTGTGGGCGTAGATGTTGTCAATTTTCTTGCCACTAATAATCTTATCTTGCTTCGGCGGCATCGTGGGATGAAGCGGCCCGGACCGACCTTACACGTACGCTTACGTGAGACGGGTTCCACCGACTGACATGCACTAGTTGCATAAGGTGGCTAGCGGGTGTCTGTCTCTCCCACTTTAGTTGGAGCGGATTCGATGAAAAGGGTCCTTATGAAGGGTAAATAGAAATTGGCATATCACGTTGTGATTTTACGTAGGTAAGAAACGTTCTTGCTAGAAACCTATAGAAGCCACGTAAAAACTTGCAACAACATTTAGAAGACGTCTAACTTGTTTTTGCAGCATATGCCTTGTGATGTGATATGGCTAAAAGGATGTGATGAATGATATATGTGATGTGTGAGATTGATCATGTTCTTGTAATAGGAATCACGACTTGCATGTCGATGAGTATGACAACCGGCAGGAGCCATAGGAGTTGTCTTTATTTTTTATATGACCTGCGTGTCATTGAATACGCCATGTAAATTACTTTACTTTATTGCTAAACACGTTAGCCATAGAAGTAGAAGTGATCGTTGGCGTGGCAACTTCATGAAGACACGATGATGGAGATCATGATGATAGAGATCATGGTGTCATGCCGGTGACGAAGATGATCATGGCGCCCCGAAGATGGAGATCAAAGGAGCAATATGATATTGGCCATATCATGTCACTATTTGATTGCATGTGATGTTTATCATGTTTTGCTTCTTATTTTCTTAGAACGACGGTAGTAAATAAGATGATCCCTTATAATAATTTCAAGAAAGATATCCCCCTAACTGTGCACCGTTGCGAAAGTTCGTTGTTTCGAAGCACCACGTGATGATCGGGTGTGATAGATTCTAACGTTCACATACAACGGGTGTAAGACAGATTTACACATGTAGAACACTTAGGTTGACTTGACGAGCCTAGCATGTACAAACATGGCCTCGGAACACAAAGAGACTGAAAGGTCGAACATGAGTCGTATGGAAGATACGATCAACATGGAGATGTTCACCGATGATGACTAGTCCGTCTCACGTGATGATCGGACACGGGCTAGTCGAGTCGGATCATGTATCACTTAGATGACTAGAGGGATGTCTAATCTGAGTGGGAGTTCATTGAATAATTTGATTAGATGAACTTAATTATCATGAACTTAGTCTAAAATCTTTACAATATGTCTTGTAAATCAAATGGCCCACGCTAATGTTGCCCTCAACTTCAATGCATTCCTAGAGAAAACCAAGCTGAAAGATGATGGCAGCAACTATATGGACTGGGTCCGGAACCTGAGGATCATCCTCATAGTTGCAAAGAAAGATTATGTCCTAGAAGCACCGCTAGGTGAAGCACCCATCCTAGAGAACCAAGACGTTATGAACGCTTGGCAGTCTCGTGCTGATGATTACTCCCTCGTTCAGTGCGGCATGCTTTACAGCTTAGAACCGGGGCTCCAAAAGCGTTTTGAGCAACACGGAGCATATGAGATGTTCGAAGAGCTGAAATGGTTTTCCAAGCTCATGCCCAGGTCGAGAGATATGAAGTCTCCGACAAGTTCTTCAATTGTAAGATGGAGGAAAATAGTTCTGTTAGTGAGCACATACTCAAAATGTCTGGGTTGCACAACCGCTTAACTCAGCTGGGAGTTAATCTCCTGGATGACGCGGTTATTGACAGAATCCTTCAGTCGCTTCCACCAAGCTACAAGAGCTTTGTGATGAACTTCAATATGCAGGGGATGGAAAAGACCATTCCTGAGGTATATTCAATGCTAAAATCAGCGGAGGTAGAGATCAAAAAGGAACATCAAGTGTTGATGGTGAATAAAACCACTAAGTTCAAGAAAGGCAAGGGTAAGAAGAACTTCAAGAAGGACGGCAAGGGGGTTGCCGCACCCGATAAGCCAGTTGCCGGGAAGAAGTCAAAGAATGGACCCAAGCCTGAGACCGAGTGCTTTTATTGCAAGGGAAGTGGTCACTGGAAGCGGAACTGCCCCAAGTACTTAGCGGACAAGAAGGCCGGCAACACCAAAGGTATATGTGATATACATGTTATTGATGTGTACCTTACCAGCACTTGTAGTAGCTCCTGGGTATTTGATATCGGTGCGGCTGCTCATATTTGTAACTCAAAGCAGGAGCTGCGGAATAAGCGAAGACTGGCGAAGGACGAGGTGACGATGCGCGTCGGGAATGGTTCCAAGGTCGATGAGATCACCGTCGGCAGCTACCTCTACATTTACCTACGGGATTAGTTTTAAACCTCAATAATTGTTATTTAGTGCCAGCTTTGAGCATGAACATTGTATCTGGATCTCGTTTAATACGAGATGGCTACTCATTTAAATCCGAGAATAATGGTTGTTCTATTTATATGAGAGATATGTTTTATGGTCATGCCCCGCTGGTCAATGGTTTATTCTTAATGAATCTCGAACCTGATGTTACACATATTCATAGTGTGAATACCAAAAGATGTAAGGCTGATAACGATAGTACCACATACTTGTGGCACTGCTGCCTTGGTCACATTGGTGTCAAGCGCATGAAGAAGCTCCATGCTGATGGACTTTTAGAGTCTCTCAATTATGAATCGTTTGACACATGCGAACCATGCCTCATGGGCAAAATGACCAAGACTCCATTCTCTACAACAATGGAGCGAGCGACCAACTTATTGGAAATCATACATACTGATGTGTGCGGTCCAATGAGCGTTGAGGCTCGTGGAGGCTATCGTTATGTTCTCACTCTCACTGATGACTTGAGTAGATATGGGTATGTCTACTTGATGAAACACAAGTCTGAGACCTTTGAAAGGTTCAAGGAATTTCAGAATGAGGTAGAGAATCAACGTGACCGAAAGATAAAGTTCTTATGATCAGATCGTGGGGGAGAATATTTAAGTCACGAATTTGGTACGCACTTAAGGAAATGTGGAATCGTTTCACAACTCATGCCGCCTGGAACACCTCAGCGTAACGGTGTGTCCAAACGTCGTAATCGCACTCTATTGGACATGGTGTGATCTATGATGTCACTTACCGATTTACCGCTATCATTTTGGGGATACGCTCTCGAGACAGCTACATTCACTTTAAATAGGGCACCGTCTAAATCCGTTGAGACGACACCGTATGAATTATGGTTTGGGAAGAAACCTGAGCTGTCGTTTCTAAAAGTTTGGGGATGCGATGCTTATGTCAAGAAACTTCAACCTGAAAAGCTCGAACCCAAGTCGGAAAAATGTGTCTTCATAGGATACCCTAAGGAAACCATTGGGTATACCTTCTACCTCAGATCCGAAGGCAAGATCTTTGTTGCCAAGAACTGGTCCTATCTGGAGAAAGAGTTTCTCTCGAAAGAAGTGAGTGGGAGGAAAGTGGAACTTGATGAAGTACTACCTCTTGAACCGGTAAGTAGCGTAGCTCAGGAAGATGTTCCTGTGGTGCCTGCACCGAATAGAGAGGAAATTAATGATGATGATCAAGGTACTTCGGATCAAGTTACTACTAAACTTCGTAGGTCCACGAGGACACGTTCCACACCAGAGTGGTATGGCAACCCTGTCCTGGAAATCATGTTGTTAGACAACGGAGAACCTTCGAACTATGAAGAAGCAATGGCGGGCCCAGATTCCAACAAATGGCTTGAAGCCATGCAATCCGAGATAGGATCCATGTATGAAAACAAAGTGTGGACTTTGACAGACTTGCCCGATGATCGGCGAGCGATAGAAAACAAATGGATCTTTAAGAAGAAGACGGACGCGGATGGTAATGTTACCATTTATAAAGCTCGACTTGTCGCTAAGGGTTATCGACAAGTTCAAGCGGTTGAATACGATGAGACTTTTTATCCCGTAGCGAAGCTGAAGTCCGTCCGAATCATGATAGCAATTGCCGCATACTATGATTATGAGATATGGCAAATGGACGTCAAAATGGCATTCCTTAACGGCCATCTTAAGGAAGAACTGTATATGATGCAGCCAGAGGGTTATGTCGATCCTAAGAATGCTAACAAGGTATGCAAGCTCCAACGCTCCATCTATGGGCTGGTGCAAGCATCTCAGAGTTGGAACATTCGCTTTAATGAAATGATCAAAGCGTTTGGGTTTATGCAGACTTATGAAGAAGCCTGCGTTTACAAGAAAGTGAGTGGGAGCTTTGTAGCATTTCTCATATTATATGTGGATGACATACTTTTGATGGGAAATGATATAGAACTTTTGGACAGCATTAAGGCCTACTTGAATAAGTGTTTTTCAATGAAGGACCTTGGAGAAGCTGCTTACATATTAGGCATCAAGATCTATAGAGATAGATCAAGACGCCTCATAGGTCTTTCACAAAGCACATACCTTGATAAGATATTGAAGAAGTTCAATATGGATCAGTCCAAGAAGGGGTTCTTGCCTGTGTTGCAAGGTGTGAAATTGAGCTTGGCTCAATGCCCGACCACGGCAGAAGATAGAGAAAAGATGAGTGTCGTCCCCTATGCCTCAGCCATAGGGTCTATCATGTATGCCATGACCTGTACCAGACCTGATGTAAACCTTGCCGTAAGTTTGGTAGGAAGGTACCAAAGTAATCCCGGCATGGAACACTGGACAGTGGTCAAGAATATCCTGAAGTACCTGAAAAGGACTAAGGACATGTTTCTCGTATATGGAGGTGACGAAGAGCTTGTCGTAAAGGGTCACGTCGACGCTAGCTTCGACACAGATCTGGACGACTCTAAGTCACAAACCAGATACATGTATATTTTGAATGGTGGGGCAGTAAGCTGGTGCAGTTGCAAGCAAAGCGTCGTGGCGGGATCTACATGTGAAGCGGAGTACATGGCAGCCTCGGAGGCAGCGCATGAAGCAATCTGGGTGAAGGAGTTCATCACCGACCTAGGAGTCATACCCAATGCGTCGGGGCCGATCACACTCTTCTGTGACAACGCTGGAGCTATTGCACTTGCCAAGGAGCCTAGGTTTCACAAGAAGACCAGGCACATCAAGCGTCGCTTCAACTCCATTCGTGAAAATGTTCAAGATGTAGACATAGATATTTGAAAAGTACATACGGACCTGAATGTGGCAGATCCGTTGACTAAACCTCTCCCTAGAGCAAAACATGATCAACACCGGAACTCTATGGGTGTTCGATTCATCACAATGTAACTAGATTATTGACTCTAGTGCAAGTGGGAGACTATTGGAAATATGCCCTAGAGGCAATAATAAAATGGTTATTATTATATTTCCTTGTTCATGATAATTGTCTATTGTTCATGCTATAATTGTGTTATCCGGAAATCGTAATACATGTGTGAATATATAAACCACAACACGTCCCTAGTGAGCCTCTAGTTGACTAGCTCGTTGATCAACAGATAGTCATGGTTTCCTGACTATGGACATTGGATGTCATTGATAACGGGATCACATCATTAGAAGAATGATCTGATGGACAAGACCCAATCCTAAGCATAGCACAAGATCGTGTAGTTCGTTTGGCTAGAGCATTTCCAAATGTCAAGTATCATTTCCTTAGACCATGAGATTGTGCAACTCCCGGATACCGTAGGAGTGCTTTGGGTGTGCCAAACGTCACAACGTAACTGGGTGACTATAAAGGTGCATTACGGGTATCTCCGAAAGTGTCTGTTGGGTTGGCACGAATCAAGACTGGGATTTGTCACTCCGTATGATGGAGAGGTATCTCTGGGCCCACTCGGTAATGCATCATCATAATGAGCTCAATGCGACCAATTGTCTAGTCACGGGATCATGCATTACGGTACGAGTAAAGTGACTTGCCGGTAACGAGATTAAACGAGGTATTGGGATACCGACGATCGAATCTCGGGCAAGTAACGTACCGATTGACAAAGGGAATTGTATACGGGATTGATTGAATCCTCGACATCGTGGTTCATCCGATGAGATCATCGAGGAGCATGTGGGAGCCAACATGGGTATCCAGATCCCGCTGTTGGTTATTGATCGGAGAGTCATCTCGGTCATGTCTGCATGTCTCCCGAACCCGTAGGGTCTACACACTTAAGGTTCGGTGACGCTAGGGTTGTAGAGATAATAGTATGCGGTAACCCTAAAGTTGTTCGGAGTCCCGGATGAGATCCTGGACGCCACGAGGAGTTCTGGAATGGTTCGGAGGTGAAGAATCATATAGAGGAAGTCCAGTTTCGGCCATCGGGAATGTTTCGGGGGTCACCGGTATTGTACCGGGACCACCGGAAGGGTCCCGACGGTCCACCGGGTGGGGCCACCTATCCCGGAGGGCCCCATGGGCCGAAGTGGGAGGGGAACCAGCCCCAGGTGGGCTGGTGCACCTCCCCTTGGGCCCCCCTGCGCCTAGGGTTGGAAACCCTAGGGGTGGGGGCGCCTCACTTGCCTTGGGGGGCAAGCCACCCCCTTGGCCGCCCCCCTTGAGATCCCATCTCCAGGGCGCCGGCGCCCCCCTTGGCCCTATATAAAGAGGGGGGAGGGAGGGCAGCCGCACCCAAGTATCTGGCGCCTCCCTCTTCCCCTGCAACACCTGTCCCTCTCGTAAGTGCTTGGCAAAGCCCTGCCGAGATCGCCGCTGCTTCCACCACCACGCCGTCGTGCTACTGGATCTTCATAAACCTCTCCCTCCCCCTTGCTGGATCAAGAAGGAGGAGACGTCTTCCCAACCATACGTGTGTTGAACGCGGAGGTGCCGTCCGTTCGGCACTAGGATCATCGGTGATTTGGATCACGACGAGTACGACTCCCTCAACCCCGTTCTCTTGAACGCTTCCGCGTGATCTACAAGGGTATGTAGATGCACTCCTCTCTCTCGTTGCTAGATGACTCCATAGATTGATCTTGGTGAAGCGTAGAAATTTTTTATTTTCTGCAACGTTCCCCAAGACTAAACGCACGGCACCTTCGCGTTCTACACACGTTCAGCTCGGTGATGTCCCTCGCCTTCTTGATCCAGCAAGATGCCGAGGTAGTCGATGAGTTCCGTCAACACGATGGTGTGGTGACGGTGATGGTGAAGTGATCCTCGTAGGGCTTCGCCTAAGCACTACAAAAATATGACCGAGGGTGTAAACGGTGGAGGGGGGCACCGCACACGGCTAGGCAATTGTCTGGTGTGTGCTAGGGGCGCCCCTCCCCCTACATATATATAGGTGGGAGGGGGAGAGGCTAGGAGGCGCCCCAAGTAGGACCGAATCCTACTTGAGTTCCTCTTTGGCCACGTGCCCCCCTGCCATATATGCTGGAGGGGGAAGGAAAGAAGAGGGGGAGAAAGGGAAGGGGGAGGCCGAATCCCCCCTTTCCTTTCTCTTCCCCTATTTCCTTCTCCCCTTGGTTCGGCCCATATGGGCGACGCAGCAGCCCCTGGTGGCTGGTGTGTTTCCCCTCTTGGCCCATAAGGCCCATATCTTTGCTGGGGGTGCCCGGAACCCCTTCCGGTGACTCGATATGTACCCGGTACCCTTCGGAACACTTCCGGTGTCCGAATACTATCGTCCTATATATAAATTTTTACCTCTCAACCATTTCGAGGCTCCTCGTCATGTCCATGATCTCATCCGGGACTCCAAACAACATTCGGTCACCAAATCACATAACTCATATAATACAATATTGTCATTGAACGATAAGCATGCGGACCCTACGGGTTCGAGAACTATGTAGACATGATCGAGACACCTCTCCGGTCAATAACCAATAGCGGAACCTGGATGCCCATATTGGCTCCTACATATTCTACGAAGATCTTTATCGGTCGAACTGTTATGACAATATACGTAATTCCTTTTGTCTATCGGTATGTTACTTGCCCGTGATTCGATCGTTGGTATCTTCATACCTAGTTCAATCTCGTTACCGGCAAGTATCTTTACTCGTTCCGTAATACATCACCTTGTGACCAACTCCTTAGTTGTTTTCTTGCAAACTAATGATGTGTATTACCGAGAGGGCCCAGAGATACCTCTCCAATACTTGGAGTGACAAATCCTAATCTTGATCTATGCCAACTGAACAAACACCTTCAAAGATACCTGCAAAGCATCTTTATAATCACCCAGTTACGTTGTGACATTTGATAGCACACAAGGCAATCCTCCAGTATTCAGGAGTTGCATAATCTCATAGTCGAAGGAATATGTATTTGACATGAAGAAAGCAATAGCAATAAAACTGAATGATCATAATGCTAAGATAACGGATGGGTCTTGTCCATCATATCATTCTCCTAATTATGTGATACTGTTATCAAATGAAAACTCATGTCCATGGTTAGGAAACCTTAACCATCTTTGATCAACGAGCTAGTCAAATAGAGGCTCAGTAGGGACAAGGTATTTGTTTATATATTCACACATGTATTTAGATTTTTGATCAATACAATTCTAGCATGAATAATAAACCTTTATCATGAATAAGGAAATATAAAATAACAACTTTATTATTGCCTCTAGGGCATATTTCCTTCAGTCTCCCACTTGCACTAGAGTCAATAATCTAGATTACATTGTAATGAATCTAACACCCATGGAGTCTTGGTGCTAATCATGTTTTGCTTGTGGAAGAGGCTTAGTCAACGGGTCTGCTACATTCAGATCCGTATGTATTTTGCAAAATTTCTATGCCTCCCTCCTTGACTTGATCACGGATGGAGTTGAAGTGTCTCTTGATGTGTTTGGTTCTTTTGTGAAATCTGGATTCCTTCACCAAGGCAATAGCTCCAGTATTGTCACAAAAGATTTTCATTGGACCCGATGCACTAGGTATTACACCTAGATCAGATATGAAATCCTTCATCTAGACTCCTTCATTTGCTGCTTCCGAAGCAGCCATGTACTCCGCTTCACATGTAGATCCCGCCACGACGCTCTGCTTGGAACTGCACCAACTAACAGCTCCACCATTCAATATAAATATGTATCCGTCTTGTGACTTAGAGTCATCTGGATCAGTGTCCAAGCTAGCATCGACGTAACCATTTACGACGAGCTCTTTGCCACCTCCATAAACGAGATACATATCCTTGGTCCTTTTCAGGTACTTCAGGATGTTCTTGACCGTTGTCCAGTGATCCACTGCTGGATTACTTTGGTACCTCCCTACTAGACTTATGGCAAGGCACACATCAGGTCTGGTACACATCATAGCATACATGATAGAACCTATGGCTGAGGCAGAGGGAATGACTTTCATTTTCTCTCTATCTTCTGTAGTGGTCGAGCTTTGAGTCTGACTCAATTTCACACCTTGCAACACAGGCAAGAACCCTTTCTTTGAGTGATCCATTCTGAACTTCTTCAAAACTTTGTCAAGGTATGTGCTTTTGCAAAAGTCCTATTAAGCATCTTGATCTATCTCTATAGATCTTGATGCCCAATATATAAGCAGCTTCACTAAGGTCTTTCATTGAAAAACTCTTATTCAAGTATCCTTTTATGCTATCCAGAAATTCTACATCATTTCAAATCAATAATATGTCATCCACATATAATATTAGAAATTCTACAGACCTCCCACTCACTTTCTTGTAAATACAGGCTTCTCCGAAAGTCTGTATAAAACCATATGCTTCGATCACCTCATCAAAGCGTATATTCCAACTCTGAGATGCTTGCACCAGTCCATAGATGGATTGCTGGAGCTTGCACACTTTGTTAGCACCATTAGGATCAACAAAACCTTCTGGTTGCATCTGAAGGGAATATGCCCTAGAGGCACTAATAAAGTTGTTATTTTATATTTCCTTATTCATGATAAAGGTTTATTATTCATGCTAGAATTGTATTGATCGAAAATCTAAATACATGTGTGAATATATAAACAAATACCTTGTCCCTACTGAGCCTCTATTTGACTAGCTCGTTGATCAAAGATGGTTAAGGTTTCCTAACCATGGACATGAGTTGTCATTTGATAACGGTATCACATCATTAGGAGAATGATATGATGGACAAGACCCATCCGTTATCTTAGCATTATGATCATTCAGTTTTATTGCTATTGCTTTCTTCATGTCAAATACATATTCCTTCGACTATGAGATTATGCAACTCCCGAATACTGGAGGAATACCTTGTGTGCTATCAAATGTCACAACGTAACTGGGTGATTATAAAGATGCTCTATAGGTATCTCCGAAGGTGTTTGTTGGGTTGGCAGAAATTGAGATTAGGATTTGTCACTCCGAGTATCTGAGAGGTATCTCTGGGCCCTCTCAGTAATGCACATCATAAGAAGCCTTGCAAGCAAAGTAACTAATGAGTTAGTTACAAGATGATGTATTATGGAACGAGTAAAGAGACTTGCCGGTAACGAGATTGAACTAGGTATGAAGATACCGATGATCGAATCTCGAGCAAGTAACATGCCGATGGACCAAGGGAATAACTTATGTTGTCATAACGGTTCGACCGATAAAGATCTTCTTAAAATATGTAGGAGCCAATATGAGCAGCGAGGTTCCGCTATTGGTTACTGACCGGAGAGGTGTCTCGGTCATGTCATAGTTCTCGAACCCGTAGGGTCTACACGCTTAACATTCGATGATGATTTAATATTATATGAGTTATGTGATTTTTGTGACCGAATGTTGTTCGGAGTCCTGGATGAGATCACAGACATGACGAGGAGTCTCAAAATGATCGAGAGGTAAAGACTGATATATTGGACGATGGTATTCGGACACCAGAAGTGTTTCGGAGGGTACCGGGTACATATAGGGTCACCGGAAGGGGTTCCGGGCACCCCTGGCAAAAATATGGGCTTAATGGCCAAGGGAGGGACAGACCAGCCCACAAGGGGCTGGTGCACCCCTCCACCAGGCTAGCCAGCCCTAGGTAAAGGAAAGGGGGAGGGCAAGTCCCTCATTCCTTCCCCTCCTCAAGGGAGAAAGGAAGGGGGGCACCACCTCCCCCTTCCTTCCCCTAGCGCCTATACAAGGAAGGAGGGGGCGAACCAGGGCAGGAGCCCAAGAGGGATTCAGCCCCACTTGGGGCGCCCATTGGCCTCTCTCCTCTTCCTCCCACCTATATATATGAGGAGGGGGCACCTAGAACACACAACATCAATTGTTAGCCGTGTGCGGTGCCCCCTCCATAGTTTACACCCCCGGTCATATTCTCGTGGTCCTTAGGCGAAGCCCTGCACGGATCACTCCACCATCACCGTCACCACTCGCATCATGTTGGGAAACTCATCTACTTCCTCGACACCTTCCTGGATCAAGAGGACGAGGGACGTCATCGAGCTGAACGCGTGCAGAACTCGGAGGTGCCGTACTTTCGGTGCTTGATCGGTCGGATCTAGAAGAAGTTCGACTACATCAACCATGTTGTCAAAACGCTTCCGCTTTCAGTCTACGAGGGTACGTAGACATACTCTCCTCGCCGTTGCTATGCATCTCCTAGATAGATATTGCATGAGCGTAGGATTTTTTTTGAAATTGCATGCTACGTTTCCCAACAGTGGCATCATGAGACAGGTCTATGCATAGATGATATGCACGAGTAGAACATAAAGAGTTGTGGGCGGTGATAGTCATACTGCTTACCACCAACATCTTATTTTGATTCGGCGGTATTGTGGGATGAAGTGGCCCGGACCAACCTTACATGTCCACACACATGAGACCAGTTCCATCGACAGACGTGCAACTAGTCTTGCATAAAGGTGGCTGTCAGGTGTCTGTTTCTCCTACTTTAGTTGAATTGAATTTGATTGCGTCCGGTCCTTGAATAAGGTTAAAACAGCAAACTTGATGAAACACTATTGTGGTTTTGATGCGTAGGTAAGAACGGTTCTTGCTTGAAGCCCGTAGCAGCCACGTAGAACTTGCAACAACAAAGTAGAGGACGTCTAACTTGTTTTTGCAGGGCATGTTGTGATGTGATATGGTCAAGACATGATGTGATATACGTTATTGTATGAGATGATCATGTTTTGTAAAACTTATCAACAACCGGCAGGAGCCTTATGGTTGTTTCTTTACTGTATGAAATGCAAACGCCATGTAATTGCTTTACTTTATCACTATGCGTTAGCGATAGTTGTATAAGCAATAGTTGGCGAGACGACCACGACGCAATGATAGAGATCAAGGTGTCGAGCTGGTGACGATGGAGATCATGACGATGCTTTGGAGATGGAGATCAAAAGCACGAGATGATGATGGCCATATCATGTCACATATTTTGATTGCATGTGATGTTTATCTTTTATGCATCTTATTTTGCTTAGTACGGCGGTAGCATTATAAGATGATCCCTTAACTAAAATTTCAAGGTATAAGTGTTCTCCCCGAGTATGCACCATTGCGATAGTTCGTCGTGTTGAGACACCACGTGATGATCGGGTGTGATAGACTCTACGTTCACATACAACGGGTGCAAGACAGTTTTGCACATGCAGAATACTCGGGTTAAACTTGACGAGCCTAACATGTACAAATATGGCCTCGGAACACTAGAGACCGAAAGGTCAAACATGAATCATATAGTAGATATGATCAACATAGAGATGTTCACCATTGATGACTACTCCATCTCACGTGATGATTGGACATGGTTTAGTTGATTTGGATCATGTATCATTTAGATGACTTGAGGGGTGTCTATCTAAGTGGGAGTTCTTAAGTAATTTGCTTAATTGAACTTAATTTATCATGAACTTAGTCCTGATAGTATTTGCAAACTATGTTGTAGATCAGTAGCTCGCGTTGTAGCTCCCCTATGTTTTTGATATATTCCTAGAGAAAAATAAGTTGAAAGATGATAGTAGCAATGAAGCGGACTCGGCCCATGATCTGAGGATTATCCTCATTGCTGCATAGAAGAATTATGTCCTTGGTGCACCACTAGGTGGCAAACCTGTTGTAGGAGCAGAGACAAACATTATGAACGTTTTGCAAGCTTGATATGATGACTACTTGATAGTTTAGTGCGCCATGCTTTACGGCTTAGAACCGGGACTTCAAAGATGTTTTGAACGCCATGGAGCATATGAGATGTTCCAAGAGCTGAAATTGGTATTTCAGACTCATTCCCGTGTCGATAGGTATGAGACCTCTGACAAGTACTTTGCCTACAAGATGGAGGAGAATAGCTCAACCAGTGAGCATGTGCACAAAATGTCTGGGTAATACAATCACTTGAATCAAGTGGGAGTTATTCTTCTAGATAAGATAGTGATTGACAGAGTTCTCTAGTCACTATCACCAAGCTACTAGAACTTCGTGATGAACTATAATGTGCAAGGGATAACGGAAAAGATTCCCGAGCTCTTCACGATGCTAAAATCGGCGAAGGTAGAAATCAAGAAAGAGCATCAAGTGTTGATGGTTAACAAGACCACTAGTTTCAAGAAAAAGGGCAAAGGAAAAGAAAGGGAACTTCAAGAAGAGTGAAAAGCAAGTTGCCACTCCCATGAAGAAGCCCAAAGCTATACCTAAGCCTGAAACTGAGTGCTTCTACTGCAAAGGGAATGGTCACTGGAAGCGGAACTACCCCAAATACTTGGCGTATAAGAAGGATGGCAAAGTGAACAAAGGTATATTTGATATACATGTTATTGATGTGTACTTTACTAGTGTTCATAGTAACCCCAGGGTATTTGATACCAGTTCAGTTGCTAAGATTAGCAACTCAAAACAGGAGATGCAAAATGAACAAAGACTAGTTAAGGGCGAGGTGATGATGCATGTTGGAAGTGATTCGAAGGCTGTTAAGATCACCATCACACACTCCCTTTACCTTAGAGATTAGTGTTGGACCTAAACAAATGTTATTTGGTGTTTGCATTGAGCATGAATATGATTGGATCATGTTTATTGCGATACAATTATTCATTTAAGTCAGAGAATAGTTGTTGTTCTGTTTACATGAATAAAACCTTCTATGGTCATACACCCAATGTAAATGGTTTATTGAATCTCGATCGTAGTGATACACATATTCATAATATTAATGCCAAAATATGCAAAGTTGATAATGATAGTGCAACATATTTGTGGCACTGCCATTTAGGTCATATTGGTGTAAAGCACATGAAGAAACTCCATACGGACGGACTTTTGGAATCACTTGATTATGAATCATTTGATACTTGCGAACCATGCCTCATGGGCAAGATGACTAAAACTCCATTCTTTGGAACAATGGAGCGAGCCAGTGACTTATTGGAAATAATGCATACCGATGTATGCGGTCCGATGAGTGTTGAGGCACGCGGCAGGTATCGTTATTTTTCTGATCTTCACAGATGATTTGAGTAGATATGGGTATATCTACTTAATGAAACACAAGTCTGAAACATTTGAAAAGTTCAAGGAATTTTAGAGTGAAGTGGAGAATCATCGTAACAAGAAAATAAAGTTTCTACGATCTGATCGTGGAGGCGAATATTTGAGTTACGAGTTTGGCCTTCATTTAAAAAAATGTGGAATAGTTTCACAACTCACGCCACCTGGAACACCACAGCGTAATGGTGTGTCTGAACATCATAACCGTACTTTATTAGATATGGTGTGTAATGGTGTGTCTGAACATCATAACCGTACTTTATTAGATATGGTGCAATCTATGATGTCTCTTACCGATTTACCACTATCGTTTTGGGGTTATGCATTAGAGACAGCTACGTTCACGTTAAATAGGGCACCGTCTAAATCCGTTGAGATGACACCGTATGAACTGTGGTTTGACAAGAAACCTAAGCTATTGTTTCTTAAAGTTTGGGGTTGCGGCACTTATGTCAAAAGGCTTCAGCCTGATAAGCTCGAACCCAAATTGGAGAAGTGCATCTTCATAGGATACCCTAAGGAAACAATTGGGTACACCTTCTACCATAGATCCGAAGGCAAGATCTTTGTTGCCGAGAATGGAACCTTTCTAGAGAAGGAGTTTCTCCCGAAAGAAGTGAGTGGGAGGAAAGTAGAACTTGATGAGGTAATTGTACCTTCTCTCAATTTGGAAAGTAGCACATCAGAGAAATTTGTTCCCGTGATGCCTACACCAACGAGAGAGGAAGCTAATGATGATGATCATGAAACTTCAGATCAAATTACTACTGGACCTCGTAGGTCGAACAGAGCATGTTCCGCACTAGAGTGGTATGGTAATCATGTCCTGGAAGTCATGTTACTAGACAATGACAAACCTACGAACTATGAAGAAGCTATGATGAGCCCAGATTCCAAGAGATGGCCTGAGGCCATGAAATCTGAGGTAGGATCCATGTATGAGAACAAAGTGTGGACTTTGGTGGACTTTCCCGATGATCGGCAAGCCATAGAGAATAAATGGATCTTCAAGAAGAAGACTAACGCTGATGGTAATGTTACTGTCTACAAAGCTCGACTTGTCACAAAAGCGTTTTCCGTAAGTTCGAGGGGTTGACTACAATGAGACTTTCTCACCTGTAGTGATGCTTGAGTCCGTCCGAATCATGTTAGCAATTTCCGCATTTTATAATTATGAAATCTGGCAAATGGATGTCAAAAATTGCATTCCTTAATGGATATTAAAGAAGAGTTTTATATGATGCAACCAAAAGTTTTTGTCGATCGTAAAGGTGCCAACAAAGTGTGCAAACTCCAGTGATCCATCTATGGACTAGTGCAAGCATCTCGTAGTTGGAATATCCGCTTTGATGAGATGATCAAAGCATATGGTTTTATACAGACTTTCGGTGAAGCCTGTATTTACAAGAAAGTGAGTGGGAGCTCTGTAGCATTTCTGATATTATATGTGGATGACATATTGTTGATTGGAAATGATATAGGTTTTCTGGATAGCATAAAAGGATACTTGAATAAGATTTTTTCAATGAAAGACCTCGGTGAAGCTGCTTATATATTAGGCATCAAGATCTATAAAGATAGATCAAGACGCTTGATAAGATTTTTCAATGAGTACATACCTTGACAAGATTTTGAAGGAGTTCAAATGGACCAGTCAAAGAAGGAGTTCTTGCCTGTATTGTAAGGTGTGAAGCTGAGTAAGACTCAAAGCCCGACCACAGCATAAGAAAGAGAGAGAATGAAAGTCATTCCATATGCCTCGGCCATAAGTTCTATAAAGTATGCCATGCTGTGTACCAGACCTATTGTGTACCTTGCCATGAGTTTGGCGAGGGGGTACAATAGTGATCCAGGAGTAGATCACTGGACAGTCGTCAAAATTATCCTTAGAGGACTAAGGAAATATTTCTCGGTTATGGAGGTGATAAAGAGTTCGTCGTAAAGAGTTACGTCGATGCAAGCTTTGACACCGACCTGGATGACTCCGAGTCTCGATCTGGATACATATTGAAAGTGGGAGCAATTAGCTAGAGTAGCTCCATGCAGAGCATTGTGGACACAGAAATTTGCAAAATACATAGGGATCTGAATGTGACAGACCCGTTGACTAAACTTCTTTCACAAGCAAAACATTATCACACCTTAGTACTCTTTGGGTGTTAATCACATGTCGATGTGAACTAGATTATTGACTCTAGTAAACCCTTTGGGTGTTGGTCACATGGCGATGTGAACTATGGGTCTTAATCACATGACGATGTGAACTATTGGTGTTAAATCACGTGGTGATGTGACTAGATTATTGACTCTAGTGCAAGTGGGAGACTAAAGGAAATATGCCCTAGAGGCAATAATAAAGTTGTTATTTTATATTTCCTTATTCATGATAAATGTTTATTATTCATGCTAGAATTGTATTGATCAGAAACCTAAATACATGTGTGAATATATAGACAAACATTCTGTCCCTAGTGAGCCTCTACTTGACTAGCTCGTTGATCAAAGATGGTTAAGGTTTCCTAACAATGGACATGAGTTGTCATTTGATAACAGGATCACATCTTTAAGAGAGTGATGTGATGGAAAAGACCCATCCGTTAGCTTAGCATATTGATTGTTCAGTTTTATTGCTATTGATTTCTTCATGTCAAATACATATTCCTTCGACTATGAGATTATGCAACTCCCGGATACCGGAGGATTACCTTGTGTGGTATCAAACGTCACAACGTAACTGGGTGATTATAAAGATGCTCTACAGGTATCTCCGAAGGTGTTTGTTGGGTTGGCAGAAATCGAGATTAGGATTTTTCACTTTGAGTATCGGAGAGGTATCTCTGGGCCCTCTCGGTAAAGCACATCATAAGAAGCCTTGCAATCAAAGTGACTAATGAGTTAGTTACAAGATGATGTATTACGAATGAGTAAAGAGACTTGCCGGTAATGAGATTGAACTAGGTATGTGGATACCGACGATCGAATCTCGGGCAAGTAACATACCGATGGACAAAGGGAATAACGTATGTTGTCCTAACGGTTCGACCGATAAAGATCTTCGTAGAATATGTAGGAGCCAATATGAGCATCCAGGTTCCGCTTATTGGTTATTGACCGGAGAGGTGTCTCGGTCATGTCTACATAGTTCTCGAACCCGTAGGGTCCGCATGCTTAACATTCGATGACGATTTAGTATTATATCAGTTATGTTATTTGGTGACCGAATGTTGTTCGGAGTCCCGGATGAGATCACGGTCATGACTAGGAGTCTCGAAATGATCAAGAGGTAAAGATTGATATATAGTACGATGGTATTCGGACAGCGGAAGTGTTCCAGAGGGTACCGGGTACATATAGGGTCACCGAAAGGGGTTCCGGGCACCCCCGACAAAGATATGGGCTTAATGGGCCAAGGAAGGGACACACCAGCCCACAAGGGGCCGGTGTGCCCCTCCACTAGGCCGGCTAACCCTAGGTAAAGGAAAGGGGGGAGGGCAAGTCCCTCCTTCCTTCCCCTCCTCAAGGGAGAAAGGAAAGGGGGGCGCCACCTCCCCCTTCCTTCCGCTGGCGCCTATACAAGGAAGGGGGAGCGAACCAGGGCAGGAGCCCAAGTGGGATTCGACCCCACTTGGGGCGCCCCTTGGCCTCTCCCCTGTCCCTCCCACTTATATATATGAAGAGGGGTCACCTAGAACACACAACATCAATTGTTAGCCGTGTGCAGTGCCCCCCTCCACAGTTTACACACCCGATCATATTCTTGCGGTGCTTAGGCGAAGCCCCGTGCGGATCACTTCACCATCACCGTCACCACGCCGTCATGCTGACAGAACTCATCTACTTCCTTGACACCTTCTTGGATCAAGAGGACGAGGGATGTCATTGAGCTGAACGTGTGCAGAAGTCGGAGGTGCCATACGTTTAGTGCTTGAACGGTCGGATCTAGAAGAAGTTCGACTACATCAACCGCGTTGTCAAAATGCTTCCGCTTTTGGTCTACGAGGGTATGTAGACATACTCTCCCCCTCATTGCTATGCATCTCCTAGATAGATCTTGCGTGACCATAGGATTTTTTTTTAAATTGCATGCTACGTTTCCCAACAAAATCATATACAACTCTCCTTTAAGAAATTTATTAAGGAATGCAGTTTTAATGTCCATTTGTCAGATTTCATAATCATAAAATGCGACAATTGCTAACATGATTTAGACAGACTTAAGCATCACTACGAGTGAGAATGTCTCAATGTAGTCAACTCCTTGAACTTTTCGAAAACCTTTCGCGACAAGTCGAGCTTTATAGATAGTAACATTACCATCAGCGTCAGTCTTCTTCTTGAAGATCCATTTATTCTCTATGGCTCGCCAATCATCGGGCAAGTCCACCAAAGTCCACACTTTGTTCTCATACATGGATCCTATCTCAGATTTCATGGCCTCAAGCCATTTATCAGAATCTGGGCTCATCATAGCTTCTTCATAGTTCATTTGTTCGCCATGGTCTAGTAACATAACTTTCAGAACAGGATTACCGTAGCACTCTGGTGCAGAACATGCTATGTTCGACCTATGAGGTTCAGTAGTAACTTGATCTGAAGTTTCATGATCATCATGATTAGCTTCCTCTCCAATTGGTGTAGGCATCATGGGAACAGATTTCTTTGATGTACTACTTTCCAAATTGAGAGAAGGTACAATTACCTCATCCATTTCTACTTTCCTCCCGCTCACTTCTTTCGAGAGAAACTGCTTCTCTAGAAAGGTTCCATTCTTGTCAACAAAGATCTTGCATCCGGATCTGTGGTAGAACGTGTACCCAATTGTTTCCTCTGGGTATCCTATGAAGACACACTTCTCCGATTTGGGTTCGAGTTTATCAGGCTGAAGCCTTTTGACATAAGTGTCACAACCCCAAACTTTAAGAAATGACAGCTTAGGTTTCTTGCCAAACCACAGTTCATATGGTGTCGTCTCAATGGATTTAGACGGTGCCCTATTTAACGTGAATGCAGTTGTCTCTAATGCATAACCCCAAAACGATAGTGGTAAATCGGTAAGAGACATCATAGATCGCACCATATCTAATAAAGTATGGTTACGATGTTCGGACACACCATTACGTTGTGGTGTTCCAGGTGGCGTGAGTTGTGAAACTATTCCACATTGTTTTAAATGAAGGCCAAACTAGTAATTCAAATATTCGCCTCCGCGATCAGGTCGTAGAAACTGTATTCTCTTGTTACGATGATTCTCCACTTCACTCTGAAATTCTTTGAAGTTTTCAACTATTTTAGACTTGTGTTTCATTAAGTAGATATACCCATATCAACTTAAATCATCTGTGAAGGTCAGAAAATAATGATACCCGCCGTGTGTGTCAACACTCATCGGACTGCATACATCGGTATGTATTATTTTCCAATAAGTCATTGGCTCACTCCATTATTCTAGAGAACGGAGTTTTAGTCATCTTGCCCATGAGGCATGGTTCGCAAGTATCAAATGATTCATAATCCAAAAGTCCATCTGCATGGAGTTTCTTCATGCGCTTTACACCAATATGACCTAAACGGCAGTGCCACAAATATGTTGCACTATCATTTTCAACTTTGCATCTTTTGGCATCAATATTATGAATATGTGTATCACCACAATAGAGATTCAACAGAAATATACCACTCTTCAAGGGTGCATGACCATAAAAGATATTACTCATATAAATAGAACAACCATTATTCTCTGATTTAAATGAATAACCGTGTCACACTAAACAAGATCCTGATATAATTTTCATGCTCAACGCTGGCACCAAATAACAATTATTCAGGTCTAAACCTATCCCCAAAGGTAGATGTAGAGGTAGTGTGCCGACGGCGATCACATCGACCTTGGAACCATTCCTAACGCGCATCGTCACCTCGTCCTTAGCCAATCTTCGTTTAACCTGTAGCTCCTGTTTCGAGTTACAAATATGAGCAACTGAACCAGTATCAAATACCCAGGCGCTACTACGAGCATTATTAAGGCACACGTCAATAACATGTATATCAAATATACCTTTGTTCATTTTGCCATCCTTCTTATCCGCCAAATACTTGGGGCAGTTCCGCTTCCAGTGACCAGTCCCTTTGCAGTAGAAGCACTCAGTTCCAGGCTTGGGTCCAGCTTTGGGCTTCTTCCCAGGAGTGGCAACTTGTTTGTCATTCTTATTGAAGTTCCCCTTCTTTCCCTTGCCCTTTTTCTTGAAACTAGTGGTCTTGTTAACCATCAACACTTGATGCTCCTTCTTGATTTCTACATCTGCAACTTTGAGCATTGCAAAGAGCTCGGGAATTGTCTTCTCCAACCCTTGCATATTATAGTTCATCACGAAGCCTTTGTAGCCTGGTGGTAGTGATTGAAGAACTCTGTCAATAACACTATCATCTGGAAGATTAACTCCCAGTTGAGTCAAGTGATTATGATATCGAAACATTTTGAGTATGTGTTCACTGATAGAACTGTTCTCCTCCATCTTACAGCTATAGAACTTGTTGGAGACTTCATATCTCTCAACTCGGGCATTTTCTTGAAATATTAACTTCAACTCTTGGAACATCTGATATGCTCCATGACGTCCAAAACGTCTTTGAAGTCCCGATTCTATGACGTAAAGCATGGCACACTGAACTATCGAGTAGTCATCAAATCAATCTTGCCAGATGTTTAAAACATCGCATCTGCTCCTGCAGTAGTCCTTTCACCTAGCGGTGCATCAAGGACATAATTCTTCTGTGCAGCAATGAGGATAATCCTCAAGTTACGAACCCAGTCCGTGTAGTTGCTACCATCATCTTTCAACTTAGCTTTCTCTAGGAACGCATTAAAATTCAGGGGACGATAGTATGGGCCATTCATCTAGATATGCAAATACTATCAGGACTAAGTGCATGATAAATTAAGTTCAATTAATCAAATTACTTAAGAACTCCCACTTAGATAGACATCCCTCAAGTCATCTAAATGATACGTGATCCAAATCAACTCCGGTCATCACGTGAGATGGAGTAGTCATCAATGGTGAACATCTCTATGTTGATCATATCTACTATATGTTTCACGTTCGACCTTTCGGTCTCCAGTGTTCCGAGGCCATGCTAGTCTCGTCAAGTTTAACCCAAGTATTCCGCATGTGCAAAACTATCTTGCACCTGTTGTATGTGAACGTAGAGTCTACCACACCCGATCATCACGTGGTGTCTCAACACGACGAACTGTAGCAACGGTGCATACTCGGGGAGAACACTTTTACCTTGAAATTTAGTTAAGGGGTCATCTTATAATGCTACCGCCGTACTAAGCAAAATAAGATGCATAAAAGATAAACATCACATGCAATCAAAATATGTGACATGATATGGCCATCATCATCTTGTGCTTTTGATCTCCATCTCCAAAGCATCGTCATGATCTCCATCATCACCGGCTCGACACCTTGATCTTCATCATTGCGTCATGGTCGTCTCGCCAACATTGCTTCTACAACTATCGCTAACGCATAGTGATAAAGTAAAGCAATTACATGTCATTTGCATTTCATACAATAAAGAGACAACCATAAGGCTCCTGACGGTTGTCGATAACTTTTACAAAACATGATCATCTCATACAATAACGTATATCACATCATGTCTTGACCATATCACATCACAACATGCCCTACAAAGACAAGTTAGATATCCTCTACTTTGTTGTTGCAAGTTTTACGTGGCTGCTAAGGGCTTCTAGCAAGAATCGTTCTTACCTATGCATCAAACCAAAACGGTGTTTCGTCAAGTTTGCTGTTTTAACCTTCTTCAAGGACTGGCCGCAGTCAAATTTGATTCAACTAATGTAGGAGAAATAGACACCCGCCAGCCACCTTTATGCAAAACTAGTTGCATGTATGTCGGTGGAACCGGTCTCATGTGTGTGGACATGTAAGGTTGGTCCGGGCCGCTTCATCCCACAATACCGCCAAATCAAAATAAGATGTTGGTGGTAAGCAGTATGACTATCACCACTGTCATGGATTTAACATGGCAGATGCCCTTGTGAAAGGACTTAGGTGTGGAGCCATCGCAACGTAGGTTAGCTTGAAGGGGTTGAATGGGACAAAAGACACAAAAGAGTTTACCTAGGTTCGTCCCCTCTCAATGAGGTAAAAGCCTACGTCCTACTTCTAGTTGTATTGGTGAGTTTTGATTACGCGGGAGCAAATACGCCTGACCTAGTTCTCGGTCTATTGTTTTCCTGATTAACCCGCCGTCGGGTCTCACCTTTATATTCACAGGTCGAGACCCGGAGGCTTACAGAGTCCCGACCGGCTCACACAATGTAACCGGCTCGGTTTCTAACTAGTCATGCCTTACAGTGCAAGTCTTCATACGGCGGTTCATAGGCCCGAGTCTTGGGCTTTCACCAGGCCTGCCTCCATAAGCCGCCGTCTTCACACTTCTCCTTGGGCCTCCTTGGACCTTCTTCATATTAAACCGCCAACGGTGTAACCCGGCCCCTCCTGGGCGGGTCACACCTCGGAGCTATATCCCCAACATTAGGCCCCAGGTTGATTTGAACTTGTTCATATCAATCTTCACTATTTAACTTAACAAATTGTGCATCAGTGTTGAATTTTATGCAGACCGCTATAACCCACCATGACGCCATATAAAGAGAATCATTATAACCCGCCATGACCTCATGTGCATTAATTCCTCACAAGACCCAGGATATCTCAGTGGATCTTTATCTTTAATGGGCTTCCGGAAAATCGAGGCACCCACATGGTTAACATAATCATTTTACCTCCTCGATTTCGGCGCATGCCATCTTATCATCTCCTTATAAATAGGGACATGGGGCCCTCTTTTTCACTTTTACCCCTGCCTCTGCCTCTTCTTCTTCCTCCCCGCGACGCCGGGCGCCACCGGAGCTCCGCCGCCCCTGTCGACAACGTCGCCTTGGCCGCTACATCAACCTGATTCTGACCAGAAAAACTGCAGCACCCCTCCGCCATCCATCAGCATCACCATGTACACATCTCCCTTTGCTTTCAATCTGGATTAGGGTTTCCCTAGTTCTTCAGTGTTCATCGTGCTTGCCCGTAGTTCATGTGCCATGCTGCTTAGTCGAGCCCAGACGCGATGCTGAAGTCATGCTTCAATTACTTTAGTATCTGCTATCAACCATAGATCTATTCCCTTTTGTTGAGATTCACTCCCCAACATAGTAGTTCGTCCTTAGTGTTTTAGGTTTAACAATTTCTGCCTGTTTTTCAAATTGCCGTAGATCCAAAATTATAAGCAGAACCTGTGAAACTTGTTTGTCTAGCACTACCAGGCATGTTAACAATGACTAAGACAATCACCTCATGTGATTGAGTCACCTCTACTGTTACGGAGAAAACTCTTAATGAATATGTTCAAGTGGGCATCTTATTAGCCAAAGATGTTATCCACTGGCGGGTTCCAGGGACAGAAGTTAGATCTCAACCAAAGGAAGGTGAAGTTGTAGTTTTTGCTGACCATATGATATGTGGTTTCTCACCGCCCGGCTCAAAATTCTTTTGCGATGTACTACACTTTTTTCAAATTCACCCCCAAGACGTCGGACCCAACTCCGTTTCCAACATCCGCCATTTTCAAGTTTTCTGTGAAGTGTACCTTCAAGAAGAGGCCAGCGTCGACCTTTTCAGAGAGTACTATTATTTGAACCGCTAGACCGAGTTTACAGACGGGCCCAACCTAGAACTTGGTGGAATTTCAATTCGAAAGCGAAGAGATGCTATCTTCCCCGCATCCGCACTTCCCAGTCACCCAGTGGCGGAGCCAGGATTTGGAGCAAGCCCTGGGACTAATTTGTTTTTTTGCCGCGAGGTAAAAACTTAATATCCATAAGGCTATAGCTACCACAAAAGCCTCTAAAAAAAGCTACCACAAAAGATACCCATATAAAATATGGCTAAATTGCACAGATAATTTATAATTTAAACTCAATGCTTGACATACAACAACATAGATAAAAACATGACAAAAACTACAAAAAAAGGGTATGTGATACAAAAGATTACCAAATCAATAATATGCTTCATAGTGTCTCCCGTAACCTCATCAAGGGTGGAATAAGAGCAACACCTTCAAGACATCAAAAGGAAAATTTCATAAGAGAAGGCATAAACATGAAGTGCAACAATTATCATTGATACAGATCTGAAATGATAGGTGTAGAAACTCTCTTGTAGACATTGGTGAAAAAAATCTCTTCATCTTCTTTTTCTACAATATATAAATTGCAACTCACAATTACATCAATTTGTGTTCAACAATAGCATGGATACTTGGGATACATCACTGAATACACACATAGATTATTTCTACTTCAAAACGTCAGCCATAAGCAGCGGCAGTCAAGCAGGCAGTAGACCAAAGACGATCATGCGCGCGGTGGCTAGGAGCAGCGCGGGCAAACAAAGAGCAGCGGAGCAGGGACTGAACAGGAGAGTGGTGGCCGGTAGTAGTTCGTCAGGGCCTGCCTGGGAAAGTAGGGGGTTGGGCGACAGCCTGGACGAGGAGTTGAGGATGACGGCGGCCAGTAGAGGCGGCGGCGCGAGCGCTGGATCAAGTCGCCGAGCGTCTCGTGTGCGTGCGTCCTGCACGCGAATTAGGTCGTGGGGTGGGTCGTGCTCGTGCGTGCATGGAAGGTGGATCGCTGGTGGGCTGGTGGGAACTGATTTTTGGTGAGCCAGCCAATCAGGCTTTGGGCCTCCTTCCTTTTACTGGGCTGCACCCCGGGCAAACCTATATACGTAATAGCTTGATATTTTTTCCATGCCCCGGGCCTGGGCCCTGGGTGCCCGGGACCCAGCTCCGCCCCTGCAGTCACCCTAAAGACTGGAACCAGACCTGGTTTTATTGTCGAGACACATCTCCATCTGGCGAAAATCCTCTGTCGGGTTTCCGCGACTGCCGGCTTAGCCCAAAACATCCACTTCTAGATCGGATCAGCACTGCTGAACGGGCTAAGTATATGCCTACCTTTTCAAAGGTAAGAACCTTGCTAGCTAACAGATTAACCGGAGTTGATTTGGTCTAATGTTGGGTCGCCTGGAGGATTATACCTTTGAGCCGCCGGCCCGGCTTAATGTGTGAATACACTGGTGATGTCAAAGATCCACAACGTCATTGTCAAATGCATTTGGAAGACAAAGAGATCAATGCTCGGGGAAAGCTTAGAAAACTATAGTAAAGCGGGGTTGAATCCCTTCTGCACCCTTAACCCGGCTCGAGCTATAAGTATTTCAAGCCATTTTTAGTTTATTCATTACTCTCATAGATTGCATTCTCCTTATCATGACTTGCTTTCTTCGGGCCGATTCTCCTTTCTGGAGCAAGAAACTATAGGATAAGCCAGCCAAAAAGGCCAGGGCAAAAAACAAGGCTTCAAGGAAAACTAAGAAGAAAATAGACGTAACAGAGCTATTCGGCCTGGATGATGAGTCGGAGGTAGAACTCGATTCTCTTGGCTCCTTTTTTATGTATCTTATTAATGTTGGTTCCTCTCAGGATGATATGGAGACCAACCAGGCAGACGTTGAAGAGGTAAGTATCATTTCCTCCGACACAGAGCTCTTGCCAAGATAGAAAGTTCGGCAAGTGACCTGGAAAGTAAGGTTTTCTCGCCCTTTAGCTTACTTGGATCCCAACTTTATTTTGAAGAAGGAACAACATGAAGCCTGACACACAACCCGGAACAGCGGAGGCGGAGAACTTTCTTCTAGTTTACCCAACACACCAGCCCCTCGCAAACGCTGGAAAGAGGTGCCTCAGAGTTCAATCCTCTTATTTCCAAAGGCGGGCGAGGGAGTCCTGGATTAGGGGGTCCTCGGACAGCCAGACTATATGCTTATGCCGGACTGTTGGACTATGAAGATACAAGATTGAAGACTTCGTCCCATGTCCGGGTGGGACTCTCCTTTGCGTGGAAGGCAAGCTTAGCAATTCGGATATGTAGATTCCCTTCTCTGTAACCGACTCTGTGTAACCCTAGCCCCCTCCAGTGTCTATATAAACCGGAGGGTTTAGTCCGTAGGACAACAACGATCAGAATCATAGGTTACCTTCTATGGTTTAGCCTCTACGATCTCGTGGTAGATCAACTCTTGTAATACTCATATCATCAAGATCAATCAAGCAGGAAGTAGGGTATTACCTCCATAGAGAGGGCCCGAACCTGGGTAAACATCGTGTCCCCCGCCTCCTGTTACCATTAGCCTTAGACGTACAGTTCGGGACCCCCTACCCAAGATCCGCCGGTTTTGACACCGACATCGGTGCTTTCATTGAGAATTCCCTTTGTCCATCGGTATGTTACTTGCCCAAGGTATCCCTATGTTGGGGAACGTAGCAGAAATTCAAAATTTTCCTACGTGTCACCAAGATCTATCTAAGGAGAAACCAGCAACGAGGGGAAGGAGAGTGCATCTACATACCCTTATAGATCGCTAAGCGGAAGCGTTCAAGAGAACGGGGTTGAAGGAGTCGTACTCGTCGTGATCCAAATCACCGATGACCTAGTGCCGAACGGACAGCACCTCCGTGTTCAACACACGTACGGAGCGGATGACGTCTCCTCCTTCTTGATCCAGCAAGGGGGAAGGAGAGGTTGATGATGATCCAGCAGCACGACGGCGTGGTGGTGGATGCAGCAGAACTCCGGCAGGGCTTCGCTAAGCGACTACGGGAGGAGGAGGAGGTGTAGTAGGAAGGGGAGGCGCCAAGGGCTTTAGGGTGCAGCCACCCCTCCATCCCCTCCCTTTATATAGGTGCAAGAGAGGGGGGAGGGCGCAGCCTTGCCCCTTCCTCCAAGGAAGGGGTGCGGCTAAGAGGGGGGGAGGAGTCCATCCTCCCCAAGGCACCTCGGAGGTGCCTTCCCCTCTTAGGACTCTCCCCTCCCCAAGTCTCCTTGGCGCATGGGCCTTTTGGGGCTGGTGCACTTGGCCCATATAGGCCAAGGTGCACCCCCACAGCCCATGTGCCCCCCCGGGGCAGGTGGACCCCCCCCCCCGGGTGGACCCTCGGACCCCTTTCGGCACTCCCGGTACAATACTGATAAAGTGCGAAACTTTTCCGGCGACCAAAATAAGACTTCCTATATATAAATCTTTACCTCCGGACCATTCCGGAACTCCTCGTGACATCCGGGATCTCATCCGGGACTCCGAACAACATTCAGTTTGCTGCATACTCATATTCATACAACCCTAGCGTCACCGAACCTTAAGTGTGTAGACCCTACGGGTTCAGGAGACATGCAGACATGACCGAAACGTTCTCCGGTCAATAACCAACAGCGGGATCTGGATACCCATGTTGGCTCCCACATGTTCCACGATGATCTCATCGAATGAACCACGATGTCAAGGACTCAATCGATCCCGTATACAATTCCCTTTGTCTAGCGGCATTGTACTTGCCCGAGATTTGATCGTCGGTATCCCGATACCTTATTCAATCTCGTTGCCGGCAAGTCTCTTTACTCGTTCCGTAACACATCATCCCGTGATCAATGCCTTGGTCACATTGTGCACATTATGATGATGTCCTACCGAGTGGGCCCAGAGATACCTCTCCGTTTACACGGAGTGACAAATCCCAGTCTCGATTCGTGCCAACCCAACAGACACTTTCGGAGATACCTGTAATGCACCTTTATAGCCACCCAGTTACGTTGTGACGTTTGGTACACCCAAAGCATTCCTACGGTATCCGGGAGTTGCACAATCTCATGGTCTAAGGAAAAGATACTTGACATTAGAAAAGCTTTAGCATACGAACTACACGATCTTTGTGCTAGGCTTAGGATTGGGTCTTGTCCATCACATCATTCTGCCAATGATGTGATCCCGTTATCAACGACATCCAATGTCCATGGTCAGGAAATCATGACCATCTATTGATAAACGAGCTAGTTAACTAGAGGCTTACTAGGGACATGGTGTTGTCTATGTACCCACACATGTATTTGAGTTTCCTATCAATACAATTATAGCATGGATAATAAACGATTATCATGAACAAGGAAATATAATAAGAACTAATTTATTATTGTCTCTAGGGCATATTTCCAACACCCTATACCTTGTTCAATCTCGTTACCGGCAAGTCTCTTTACTCATTCTGTAACACATGATCCCGTGACTAACTCCTTAGTCACAATGAGCTCATTATGATGATGCATTACTGAGTGGGCCCAGAGATACCTCTCCATCATACAGAGTGACAAATCCCAGTCTCGATTCGTGCCAACCCAACAGACACTTTCGGAGATACCTGTAGTGCACCTTTATAGTCACCCAGTTACGCTGTGACGTTTGATACACCTAAAGCATTCTTACAGCATCCGGGAGTTGCACAATCTCATGGTCTAAGGAAATGCTACTTGACTAGCTCTAGCAAACGAACTACTCGATCTTTTGCTGTGCTTAGGACTGGGTCTTGTCCATCACATCATTCTCCTAATGATGTGATCCCGTTATCAATGACATCCAATGTCCATGGTCAGGAAACCACAACCATCTATTGATCAACGAGCTAGTCAACTAGAGGCTCACTAGGTACATGTTGTGGTCTATGTATTCACACATGTATTATGGTTTTCGATTAATACAATTATATCATGAATAGACAATTATCATGAACAAGGAAATATAATAATAACCATTTTATTATTTCCTCTAGGGCATATTTCCAACATTTCCCACCAACAAAAATGACTAAGAGTTCCCAACACTTTCCATGCTAGATATATCATAGGCGGTTCCCAAACAGAAAATAAAGTTTATTCCTTTATCCACCATACTTTCATTTCCCATGTCTAACCGTATCCACGGGTGCCTTCTATACCAACACTTTCCAAGGAATTTATTATTTGACAACATAAAGTAAATTCATTTTTCATTTCGGGACTAGGCATCCCTAATACCTTTGCCTTACTCTCGTGCAATGACAAGTGAATAAACACTCATCGTGAGAATAACACATCTAGCATGGAAAATATTACCCACCCCTCACCGCCTCGCGAGTGGTACGAACACATAAAAGTGAAGTTTATTTTGAAAATTAGAGATGGCACATACAAATTTTCTTAGAACGGCAAAAGAATGCCGCATATAGGTAGATATAGTGGAATCATATGGCAAAACTGGTTTAAAGGGTTTTGGATGCACAAGTAGTGATCATACATAGTGCAAAATGAAGGCTAGCAAAAGATTGAGAAGCGACCAAGAAAGAAACGAACAATCTCATAAGCGAGTATTAAACATAATTAACACCGAATAATGCACCACAAGTAGGATATAATTTCATTGCATAATTATTGACTTTCATGCTTACATAGGGAATCACAAACCTTAACACCAATATTCTTAGTAAAGCACAATTACTCACCAACATGACTCACACATCACATCATCATATCTCAAAATTATTACAAGGAATCAAGTTTATTTTGTCCAATGATCGTCATGAAAGTTTTTATTATATCGTTCTTGGATATCTATCACTTTGGGACTAATTTTCATGTGTTGCTTTTGATAAGCTCAAACAAATATAAGTGAAGATCACGAGCATAATATTTCTTTCTCTCAAATTAATTTATGTGAAGTAAGAGAGAATTTCTTTAAAAAATTACTAACTCTCAAATAAATTTAAGTGAAGCATGAGAGATTTTCTTCAAAAATAACAAAGCACACCATGCTCAAAAAGATATAAGTGAAGCTCTAGAGCAATTCCATAGCTCATAAAAATTTAAGTGAAGCATAGAGAGCAATTCTAACAAGTCATGGCATCATTTTGGCTCTTTCAAACAAGTGTTTCCAGCAAGGATTCATGACTCAAAACAAAAAACAAAACAAGAAAAGACTCATATCATACAAGCGCTCCAAGCAAAGTTCATAGTATGTGACGAATAAAAATATAACCTCGAGTAAAATACCGATGGTCGTTAGAAGAAAGAGGGGATGCCACTCAGGGCATCCCCAAGCTTAGTTGCTTACTTCTCTTTGGATAATATCTTGGGATTCCATGGGCATCCCCAAGCTTAGGATCTTCTTACTCCTTATTCCTTCATCCATCCTAACATCCCAAAACTTGAAAACTTCAATCACACAAAACTCAACAAAACCTTCATGAGATCCGTTAGTATAAAAAACAAATCACTACTATAAGTACTATAGCAAACCAAATCATATTTTATTATTGCATTATATCTACTGCATTGCAACTTTTCTATGGCAAAAACTCATTAAAGAAAACCATAGTATCATCAAAACAAGCACACAACGCAAAGAAAACAGAATCTGTCAAAAACAGAATAGTCTGTAGCAATCTGGATATTTCGAATACTTCTGTAACTCCAAAAATTCTGAAACATTAGGACCACGTGAACTATTTGTATCATAATATTCTCCAAAAAGAATTTGTATTTTATCATGCTTCTGTTAAAAATGAGAATTATTTTTGTGAGCTCAAAAGTTTCTGTTTTTTAGCAAGATCAAATCTACCATCACCCAACATGATCCTAAAGGCTTTGCTTGGCACAAACACTAATTAAAACACAAAAAAACACAATCATAACAGTAGCATAATTGTGAAAACACTCAAGAACAAAATAAAAAATAAAAAATAAATTTTATTCATTGGGTTACCTCACAACAAGCGCTATATCGTTTCACGCCCCTAGCTAGGCATAAAGCAAGGATCTAAGTGTTGTCATCTTTGTTTCAAGATCCATAAGATGTCCTCGTGGTTGATTCATATGGTGGCCTAATTCTTATTCTAGGGAAGTGTTCCATACCCTTCCTTGGTGGAAATTGAAATTTAATATTGCCTTCTTTCATATCAATCACGACACCAATAGTGCGTAAAAACGGTCTACCAAGAATAATCAAGACGGATTGCAATCAGTAACAAGAATAATAAAATCTATGGGCACATAATTCCTATTTGCAATAATAAGAACATCTTAATTCTTCCCATAGGCTTTTTAATAGTAGAATCCGCCAAGTGCAAATTTAAAGAACATTCTTCAATATCGATAAGACCAAGCACATCACATAAAGATTTCGGAATTGTAGAAACACTAGCACCCAAGTCACATAAAGCAAAACACTCATAATTTTCAATCTTTACTTTGATAGTAGGTTCCATTCATCATGTAACTTTCTAGGAATTGAACTTCTAATTCCAACTTTTCTTCTAAAGCTTTCATCATAGCATCGATAATATGTTTAGTAAAAGCTTTATTTTGTTCATAAGCATGGGGTGAATTTATCATGGATTGCAACAAAGAAATACAATCAATCAACGAGCAACTATCATAATTAAAGTCTTTGTAATCCAAAAGAGTGGGCACATCACTAGTTAAAGTCCTGACCTCTTCAAACCCACTTTTATCAATGTTCTCAACAAGATTTTCACCCTCCGAATTATTGGGATTCCTTCTAGCTAAAGTTGACTCTTCTCCAGTCCCTTTATCATCAATCTTAATTTTACTAAACAAGGAATCAATAGAATAAACACCAATCACTTTAAGATCTTTATCATTTTTATCTTCTCGCGGGATTGGTTTAGCAGCCATTTGATTTACTAGGGTAGATTGTGCATAGGATATTTTTCCTAACAAACTTTCAGCGAAAGCATACTTAGATTGGAGATTGCAAAATTCTCTACTAATATCATCAAGTTGTTTTTTATGGCATCTAGCACAACGGAGTGCTCCTTGAGTTCTTCGGTAAAATACTTATTATGCTCAAATTGTGTAGTCATATATTCCTTAGTACTTTTCTCAATTTCAAGCAAAATATTGGGGTAAGGAACATCATAATATTTTCTTTGAGGCAACATGACTACACAAACAGGAACGCACACAAAAACAGATCTGACAAGAAAACGGGGAACCAAAAAAAGGGGGAATAAAACGACAAATTTTTGTGAAGTGGGGGAGAGGAAAACGAGAGACAAATGGCAAATAATGTAAATTGCGAGGAGATAAGATTTGTCATTAGGAACCTGGTACATGTTAATGATGTCTCCCGGGCAACGGCGCCAGAAATTCCTTTTGATGTGTGCTAGAACTACGTCGGTATTTCCCTAAAGAGGAAGGGATGATGCAGCACATCAACGGTAGGTATTTCCCTCGGTGATGATACCAAGGTTATCAAACTAGTAGGAGAACCAAGCAACACTACGTAAACAACACCTGCACACAAATAACAAATACTCGCAACCCGGCGTGTTAAAGGGGTTGTCAATCCCTTTCGGGCAATGGCGCCAGAAATTGGCAAGTGGACATGAGAAAGTTGTAATAAATTGATAGATCGAACGCCAAATAAAATAAAGTGTAGGAAGGTATTTTTGTATTTTTGGTTTAATAGATCTGAAAATAAAAGCAAAGGAAAATAGTTCACAACGGCAAATATAATAAAGAAGAGACCCGGGGCCGTAGATTTCACTAGTGGCTTCTCTCGAGAAAAATAGCAAACGGTGGGTAAACAAATTACTGTTCCGCAATCGATATAACTTCAAATATTCATGACGATATCCAGGCAATGATCATTATATAGGCACCGCGTCCAAGATTAGTAGACCCGACTCCTGCCTGCATCTACTACTATTACTCCACACATCGACTGCTATCCAGCATGCATCTAGTGTATTAAGTTCATGGAGAAACGGAGTAATGCAATAAGAACGATGACATGATGTAGACAAGATCTATTTATGTAGAAATAGACCCCATCTTGTTATCCTTAATAGCAACAATACATACATGTCGGTTCCCTTTCTATCACTGGGATCAAGCACCGTAAAATCAAACCCATCACAAAGCACCTCTTCCCATTGCAAGATTAATAGATCAAGTTGGCCAAACAAAACCCAAATATCAGAGAAGAAATACGAGGCTATAAGCAATCATGCATATAAGAGATCAAAGAAGACTCAAATAACTTTCATGGATAAAAAGATAGATCTGATCATAAACTCGAAGTTCATCCGATCCCAAGAAACACACTGCAAAAAGAGTTACATCATATGGATCTCCAAGAGACCATTGTATTGAGAATCAAACGAGAGAGAGGAATCCATCTAGCTACTAAATACGGAACTGTAGATCTACGAAGAACTACTCATGCATCGTCGGAGAGGCGCCGATGGACATGATGAACCACTTCGTGATGGTGTCTAGATTGGATCTGGTGGTTCTGGAACTTGTGGCGGCTAGAATTGATTTTCGTCGACTCCCCTATGGTTTCTAGAATATTGGGGTATGTATAGAGTGAAGAGGCGGTTCAGGGGGCACCCGAGGTGGGCACAACCCACCTGGGCGCGCCTGGGCCTACATGCGCACCCTGGTGGGTTGAGCTCCGTTCGGAGCAGCCCCCCAAGTGCTTCTCCAGCCCACTGGATGTCTTCTGGTCCAAAAAAATCCACAAAAAGTTTCTCTGCGTTTGGACTCCATTTGGTATTGATTTCCTGCGATGTAAAAAACATGCAGAAAACAGCAACTGGCACTTAACACTATGTCAATAGGTTAGTAAAAAAATGATATAAAATGACTATAAAATGATTATAAAACATCCAAGAATGATAATATAATAGCATGGAACAAACAAAAATTGTAGATACGTTGGAGACGTATCATTGCACAATCTTGGGAGAGGATGAAATTGATGATATGAAATTGTCCTACTCATGGTTTGAATTTATGGATGATCATACAATTTTTTTATGCCGGATTGAATTTTGCTTCTAGATATCTTTTAGATTCGGCCGCGGGAGGTACTTTTATGAAAAGTACTCTAGGATAAGCTACTAAACTCCTAGATAATATTATGGTTAATTATTCTCAATGGCATACCGAAAGATCTTCCACTAGTAAAAAAGTGCATGCGATTGAAGAGATTAATGTTTTGAGTGGAAAGATGGATGAACTTATGAAATTATTTGCTATCAAGAGTGCTTGTATTGATCATAATGATATGCCTTTGTCTACTTTGATTGAGAATAATAATGAATCTATGGATGTGAATTTTGTTGGTAGGAACAATTTTGGTAATAACACGTATAGAGGTAATTTTAATCCTAGGCCGTTTCCTACTAATTCGTGTAGTAATTATGGTAATTCCTATAACAGTTCTTATGGAAACTATAATAAGATTCCCTCTGATTTTGAGAATACCGTTAAAGAATTTATGAGTTTGCAAAAGAATTGTAATGCTTTGATTGAAGAAAAATTGCTTAAGATTGATGATTTGGCTAGGAACGTGGATAGAATTTCTCTTGATTTTGATTCTTTGAAAATTAGATCTATTCCACCCAAGCATGATATCAATGAATCTCTAAAATCTATGATAATCTCCATTGATGAGTGCAAAGAAAGAACTGCTAAGATGTGTGATAAACCAGATTGGTTTGTAAAAGCGTGTTCTTCTAGTTTTTGTGAAAATAATGATGAAGATCTTAAAGTGATTGATGTAAGTCCTATTGAATCTTCGTTTTCCAATATAAATATTGATAAATATGGGACTGGAGATGAGTCAACTTTAGTTAAAAGGCGTCCCAGTGATTCGAAGTTTTTAGATCTTGATGCAAAAATTGATAAAAGTGGGATTGGAGAGGTCAAAACTTTAAGTAGCAATGAACCCACTCTTTTGGACTTCAAGTAATTTAATTATAATAATTGTTATTTAATAGGTTGTATTTCCTTGTTGCAATCCATGTTGAGTTCTCCTCATGCTTATAATCAAAATAAAGCTTTTACTAAGCATATCGTTGATACTATGATGAAATCTTTTGAAGAAAAGCTTGAATTGGAAGTTTCTATCCCTAGAAAACTTTATGATGAGTGAGAACCTACTATTAAGATTAAGATTAAAGATTATGAGTGACATTCTTTGTGTAATTTGTGTGCTAGCGTTTCCATGATTCCAAAAACTTTAGGTTTTTGTGAATTTGATGATTGTTCTTTAAATTTGCATCTTGCAGATTCCACTATTAAGAAACCTATAGGAAGGATTAATGATGTTCTTATTGTTGCAAATAGGAATTATGTGCCCGTAGATTTCATTGTTCTTTATATTGATTGCAATCCTACATGTCCTATTATTCTTGGTAGACATTTCCTTAGAACGATTGGTGCAATTATTGATATGAAAGAAGGAAACATTAGATTTCAATTTCCATTAAGGAAGGGCATGGAATACTTTCCTAGAAACAAAATTAAACTGCCTTATGAATCTATTATGAGAGCTACTTATGGATTGCATACCAAAGATGACAATACCTAGATCTATGTTTTTATGCCTAGCTAAGGGCGTTAAACAATAGCGCTTGTTGGGAGGCAACCCAATTTTATTTTTGTTCTTTGCTTTTTGGTTCTGTTTTTCAATAAATAATTCATCTAGCCTATGGTTAAATGTGTTTTTGTGTTTTAATTAGTGTGTGTGCCAAGTAAGACCTTTGGGATGTCTTATGGTGATAGTTGATTTGATCTTGCTGAAAAACAGAAACTTTTGTGCCCAGTCCCAGAATTTTTAAAAATCACAGAAGCATGAAAAAATCCTGAATTTTTTACACAAGATTGATATACAAATTTCCTCTGTTTTACAATTTTTTTAGAATTTTTGGAGTTACATAAGTATTCGAAGTTTCCAGATTACTACCGACTGTTCTATTTTTGACAGATTCTATTTTCCATGTGTTGTTTGCTTATTTTGATGAATCTATGGGTAGTATCAGGGGGTATGAACCATGGAAAACTTGGAATACAATAGATATTACACCAATATAAATAAATAATGAGTTCACAACATTACCAAAAGTGGTGATTTATTTGCTTATACTAATGGAGCTTATGAGATTTTCTGTTGAGTTTTGTGTTGTGAAGTTTTCAAGTTTTGGGTAAGGATTTGTTGGACTATGGAATAAGGAGTGGAAGAGCCTAAGCTTGGGGATGCCCAAGGCACCCCAAGGTAATATTCAAGGACAACCAAGAGCTAAGCTTGGGGATGCCCCGGAAGGCATCCCCTCTTTCGTCTTCGTCAATTGGTAACTTTACTTGAGGCTATATTTTTATTCACCACATGATATGTGTTTTTCTTAGAGCGCCTTGTATGGTATGAGCCTTTACTTTTTAGTTTTCCACAATCATCCTTGCTATACACACCTTCTGAGAGGGACACGCATGAATCGTGATTTATTAGAATACTCTATGTGCTTGACTTATATCTTTTGAGCTAGGCAATTTTGCTCTAGGGCTTCACTTATATCTTTTTAGAGCATGATGATGGCTTTATTTTGTAGAAATTATTGAACTCTCATGCTTCACTTATGTTATTTTGATAGTCTTTTTAAACAACATGGTAATTTGCTTTGGTTATGAATTTAGTCCTAATATGATAGGCATCCAAGAGGGGTATAATAAAAACTTTCATATAAAGTGCATTGAATACTATGAGAAGTTTGATTCCTTATGATTGTTTTGAGATATATAGATGGTGATATTAGAGTCATGCTAGTGAGTAATTGTGAATTGGAGAAATACTTGGGTTAAGGTTTGTGATTCCCGTAGCATGCATGTATGGTGAACCGTTATGTAATGAAGTTGGAGCATGAGGTATTTTTTTTTGATTGTCTTCCTTATGAGTGGCGGTCGGGGACGAGAGATGGTCTTTTCCTACCAATCTATCCCCCTAGGAGCATGCGCATAGTACTTTGTTTCGATGACTAAAATATTTTTGCAATAAGTATGTGAGTTGTTTATGACTAATGTTGAGTCCATGGATTATACGTACTCTCACCCTTCCACCATTGCTAGCCTCTCTAGTGCCGCACAACCTTCACCGGTACCATATACCTTCCTCAAAACAGCCACCATACCTACCTATTATGGCATTTCCATAGCCATTCCGAGATATATTGCGATGCAACTTCCCACCGTTCCGTTTTATTATGACATGTTCCATCATTGTCATATTGCTTTGCATGATCATGTAGTTGACATCGTATTTGTGGCAAAGCCACATTTCATAATTCTTTCATACATGTCACTCTTGAGTCATTGCACATCCCGGTACACCGCCGAGGAATTCGTATAGAGTCATATTTTGTTCTAAGTATCGAGTTGTAATTTTTGAGTTGTAAGTAAATAAGAGTGTGATGATCTTCATTATTAGAGCATTGTCCCATGTGATAAAAAATAAATAAAAGGGAGGCCAAAGAAGCCAAATAAAAAAGAAATAAAAAAGAGAAAAAGAGAGAAGGGGCAATGTTACTATCCTTTTTTTCCACACTTGTGCTTCAAAGTAGCACCATGATCTTCATGATAGAGAGTCTCCTATGTTGTCACTTTCATATGCTAGTGGGAATTTTTCATTATAGAACTTGGCTTGTATATTCCAACGATGGGCTTCCTCAAATTTCCCTAGGTTTTCATGAGCAAGCAAGTTGGATGCACACCCACTTAGTTTTCTTTTGAGATTTCATAAACTTATAGCTCTAGTGCATCTGTTGCATGGCAATCCCTACCCACTCACATTGATATCTACTGATGGGCATCTCCATAGCCCATTAATACGCCTAGTTGATGTGAGACTATCTCCCTTCTTTGTCTTCTCCACAACCACCATATTCTATTCCACCTATAGTGCTATGTCCATGGCTCACGCTCATGTATTGCGTGAAAGTTGAAAAGGTTTGAGAACACCAAAAGTATGAAATAATTGCTTGGCTTGTCATCGGGGTTGTGCATGATTTGAATATTCTGTGTGATGAAGATGGAGCATAGCCAGATTATATGATTTTGTAGGGATAAACCTTCTTAGGCCATGTTATTTTGAGAAGACATAATTGCCTTGTTAGTATGCTTGAAGTATTATTGTTTTTATGTCAATATTAAACTTTTGTTTTGAATCTTATGGATCTGAACATTCATGCCACAATAAAGAAAAAATACATGGATAAATATGTTAGGCCTTGTACAATGCTAGATGCTTAGGGAGATGCTTAGAAAATAAACCGGTTTTTCTGAAGCATCGACGCTTATTTCTATATGAGAGACGCCTAATTAAGCATCTACCCTGTACAAATAAGCACCAGTGCTTAAGGAAAGCCTGGTTTATTTCTCTAAGCACCTTGCATTGTACAAGGCCTTAGGTAGCATTCCACATCAAAAGTTCTGTCTTTATCATTTACCTACTCGAGGACAAGCATGAATTAAGCTTGGGGATGCTTGATACGTCTCCAATGTATCTATAATTTTTGATCGTTCCATGCTATTATATTATCTGTTTTGGATGTTTTATATGCATTAATATACTATTTTATATTTTTTTGGGACTAACTTATTAACCTAGAGCCTAGTGCCAGTTTTTGTTTTTCCTTGTTTTTGAGCTTCGCAGAAAAGAAATAGCAAACGGAGTCCAAACGGAATAAAACCTTCGCAATGATTTTTTGTTGGACCAGAAGACACCTCAGAGACTTGGAGATCAAGTCAGAAGAGCCGCGAGGCGGCAACATGGGGGGAGGGCACGCCCTAGGGGGGGCACCCCCCAGCCTTGCCGCCTCCTCGGGACTCCTCTAACCTAACCCTTGGCCCTATATATTCACATATATTCCCAAACCACCACAGGTATCCACGAAAACACTTTTCCACCGCCACAACATTCTGTTCCCGTGAGATCCCATCTTGGGGCCTTTTCTGACATCCTGCCGGAGGGGGATTCGATCACAGCGGGCTTCTACATCAACTCTATTGCCCTTCCGATGAAGCGTGAGTAGTTTACCACAGACCTACAGGTCCATAGCTAGTAGCTATATGGCTTCTTCTCTCTCTTTGATTCTCAATACCATGTTCTCCACGATGTTCTCGGAGATCTATCCGATGTAATCTTCTTTTGCATTGTGTTTGTCGAGATCCGATGAATTATGGATTTATGATCGGCTTATCTATGAATATTATTTGAATATTCTTTGAATTCTTTTATGCATGATTTGATATCTTTGTAATTCTCTTCGAACTATCGATTTAGTTTGGCCAACTAGATTGGTTTTTCTCGCAATGGAAGAAATGCTTAGCTTTGGGTTCAATCTTGTGGTGTCCTCACCCAGTGATAGTAGGGATAGTGAGGCACGTATTGTATTGTTGCCATCGAGGATAAAAATATGGGGTTTATATCATATTGCTTGAGTTTATTCCTCTACATCATGTCATCTTACTTAAAGTGTTACTATGTTCTTCATGAACTTAATACTCTAGATGCAGGCAGGAGTCGGTCTACTTGACACGGACCTGATGCCTATATTTCATAATCATTGCCTTAGATATCATCATAACTTTGCGCTTTTCTATCAATTGCTCGACAGTAATTTGTTCACCCACCGTATTATTTGCTATCTTGAGAGAAGCCTCTAGTGAAACCTATGGCCCCTGGGTCTATTTTCCAGCATATAAGTTTCTGGTCTACTATTCTGCAATCTTTTACTTTCTGGTCTATAAACCAAAATCCCCAAAAGTATTTACTTTAACTTTTGTTTAGTTTTATCTATATCTATTAGATCTCACTTTTGCAAGTGACCGGGGAGGGATCGACAACCCCTTTATCGCGTTGGGTGCAAGCGTTTGATTGCTTGTGCATGTATCGGTGATTTGTGCATTGTCTCCTACTAGATTGATACCTTGGTCCTCTAACTGAGGGAAATACTTATCTCTACTTTGCTGCATCACCCTTTTCTCTTTAAGGAAAAAACCAACACAAGCTCAAGAAGTAGCACACCCCAGGGGGGCCCTAAGGGCTTGTGGGTCCTGATATGTCTCCAATGTATCTATAATTTTTTATTGTTCATGATATTATATTATTTGTTTTGTATGTTTTATATGCATTAATACGCTATTTTATATTATTTTTTGGGACTAACTTATTAACATAGAGCCCAGTGCCAGTTTCTGTTTTTTCCTTGTTTTTGAGTTTTACAGAAAAGGAATATCAAACGGAGTCCAAACGGAATAAAACTTTCGCGATGATTTTTCTTGGAACAGAAGACACACGTAGCACTTGGAGATGAAGTCCGAGGAGTCCGGAGGAGGCCACAAGCCTCCAGGGCGCCCCTGGCTTGTGGGCCCCTCGGAGCTCCTCTTAATCTAATTCTTGGCCTATGAATTTCCAAATATTCCCAAACTACTAGAAGCATCCACCAAAATACTTTTCCACCGCTGTAACCTTCTGTTCCCATGAGATCCCATCTTGGGGCCTTTTCTGGCATCCTGTCGGAGGGGGATTCGATCATGGAGGGCATCTACATCAACCCTATTGCCCTTCCGATGAAGCGTGAGTATTTTACCACAGACCTATGGGTCGATAGCTAGTAGCTAGATGGCTTCTTCTCTCTCTTTGATTCTCAATACCATGTTCTTCTCGATGTTCTTCGAGATCTATCCAATGTAATCTTCTTTTGTGGTGTGTTTATCAAGATCGATGCATTATTGATTTATGATCAGCTTATCTATGAATATTATTTGAATCTTATCTAAATTATTATATGCATGATTTGATATCTTTGTATATTTATTCGAATTATCGGTTTGGTTTGGCCAATTAGATTGTTTTTTCTTGCAATGGGAGAGGTGCTTAGTTTTGGGTTCAATCTTGCGGTGTCCTCACCCAGTGACAAAGTAGGGGTAGTGATACGTCTCCAACGTATCTACTTTTCCAAACACTTTTGCCCTTGTTTTGGACTCTAACTTGCATGAATTGAATGAAACTAACCCAGACTGACGCTGTTTTTAGCAGAACTGCCATGGTGTTATCTTTGTGTAGAAACAAAAGTTCTCGGAGTGACTTGAAAATCCACGGAGATTACTTTTGGAAAATATAAAAAATACTAGTGAAAGAATCAAGGCTAGGGGGCCCACACCCTGTCCACGAGGGTGGGGGGCGCGCCCCCTGCCTTGTGGGCCCCTGGATGTCCACCGACCTCAACTTAAATTCTATATATTTGCTTTCACGGAGAGAAAAATCAGAGAGAAAGTTTTCATCGCGTTTTACGATACGGAGCCGCCGCCAAGCCCTAATCTCTCTTGGGAGGGCTGATCTGGAGTCTGTTCGGGGCTCCGAAGAGGGGGATTCATCGCCGTCGTCATCATCAACCATCCTCCATCACCAATTTCATGATGCTCACCACCGTGCATGAGTAATTCCATCGTAGGCTTGCTGGACGTGATGGGTTGGATGAGATTTACCATGTAATCAAGTTAGTTTTGTTAGGGTTTGATCCCTAGTATCCACTATGTTCTGAGATTGATGCTGCTATGACTTTGCTATGCTTAATGCTTGTCACTAGGGCCCGAGTGCCATGATTTTAGATCTGAACCTATTATGTTTTCATGAATATATGTGAGTTCTTGATCCTATCTTGCAAGTCTATAGTCACCTATTATGTGTTATGATCCGACAACCCCGAAGTGACAATAATCGGGATACTTCTCGGTGATGACCGTAGTTTGAGGAGTTCATGTATTCACTAAGTGCTAATGCTTTTGTCTGGTACTCTATTAAAAGGAGGCCTTAATATCCCTTAGTTTCCATTAGGACCCCGCTGCCACGGGAGGGTAGGACAAAAGATGTCACGCAAGTTCTTTTCCATAAGCACATATGACTATATTTGGAATACATGCCTACATTACATTGATGAACTGGAGCTAGTTCCGTGTCACCCTATGTTATAACTGTTACACGAGGAATCACATCCGACATAATTATCCATCACTGATCCAATGCCTACGATCTTTTCACATATTGTGCTTTGCCTATTTACTTTACCATTGCTACTGTTACAATTACTACAAAACTGCTACCATTACTTTTGCCACTGTTACCATTACTATCATACTACTTTGCTACTAAATACTTTGCTGCAGATACTAAGTTATCCAGGTGTGGTTGAATTGACAACTCAACTGCTAATACTTGAGAATATTCTTTGGCTCCCCTTGTGTCGAATCAATAAATTTGGGTTGAATACTCTACCCTCGGAAACTGTTGCGATCCCGTATACTTGTGGGTTATCAAGACTATTTTCTGGCGCCGTTGCCAGGGAGCATAGCTCTATTCTTTGAGTCACTTGGGATTTTTATCTGCTGATCACTATGAGGAACTTGAAAGACGAAAGAACTAAGATTTTCCCCTCAACTATGAGGGGAGGTAAGGAACTGCCATCTAGCTCTGCACTAGATTCTCCTTCTGTTTTGAGTAAGCTTGCAACACCTAAACCTGCTACTGCTATGAATTCTGATATGTCGCATGTTATTGATGATGCCACTTCCGCTATGCATGATACTTATGATGAAACTACTTCTATGCTTGATACTAATGTGCCATTAGGTGAATATCTTGATGAACAACTTGCTAGGGTTAGAGAGAATGAAATTATTAAGGATGATATTATTGAAGATAGTGATGATGAAGGTTCTCCCCCTAAGTATGAATTGCATGTTGTTCCAGAGGGTTATGTTATGGATGAAGAAACTGCTAGAGATCTTTTTGCTTGCAATGATAGATCTGATCTTAAGAAGTTATTAGCTAAACTTAAACATAAATCTCTAAATGCTAGAATGAAATATGACCCTGCCTTTGCTACTTCACCTATCTTTGTTACTGATAAGGATTATGAATTCTCTATTGATCTTGAAATAATTACTTTGGTTGAATCTAACCCTTTTTATGGCAATGAATCTGAAACTGTTGTGGCACATCTTACTAAGTTGAATGATATAGCCACCTTGTTCACTAATTAATGATGAAATATTTAGCATCCTGGTTGTGTGCGTAGTCCCCAGGATATGATTTATTACTTCTCTGCTAAATATTTCCCTTCTCATAAGAAACAAGCTGCTTTGCGGGAAATATATAATTTTGTGCAAATTGAAGAAGAGAGTCTTCCACAAGCTTGGGGGAGGCTTCTCCGATTACTTAATGCTTTGCGTGATCATCTTCTTACGAAAAATTAAATACTTGATATCTTTTATAATGGACTAACTGATGCTTCCAAGGACCACTTGGATAGTTGTGCTGGTTGTATTTTTAGGGAAAGAACAGTCGATCAAGCTGAATTACTATTGAATAATATGCTGACTAATGAAAATAATTGGACTCTTCCTGAGCCAATTCCTGAGCCAATTGAGCCAACTCCTGAGCCTATTCCTAAACCAACTCCAAAGAAAAGGGGAGTTGTATTTCTCAGTCCTGAAGATATGCAAGAGGCAAAGAAATCTATGAAAGAGAAAGGTATTAAAGCTGAAGATGTTAAGAATTTACCTCCTATTGAAGAAATGCATGGTCTTAATATACTGCCTGTCGAAGAAGTACATGGTCTTGATAACCCGACACAGGTAGTAAAGGTAAATTCTCTCTATAGATATGATAAAGTTGAAATCCCGTCTACTAAATTTCCTAGCCAATGTTTAGATGAATTTGATGACTTTATGGCTAGACAAGAAAGTTTTAATGCTTGTGTTGGTAGAGAATTAAAGAGTAATGCTTACATGATTGGACGCTTGAGTGATTATATGGCTAGAGTTAAAGGTGAACTTAAACTCATTAGCAAATATGCTTCTATGGTTACCACTCAAGCAGAATAAGTACTTAAAGCTCAAAGTGATTTGCTCGATGAATTAAATAATAAACATGACTTTGCTGTTAGAGTGGCTACTAGAACTGGTAGAATGACTCAGGAACCTTTGTATCCTAAAGGCCACCCTAAGAGAATTGAGCAAGATTCTCAGAGAAATAATGTAGATGCACCTAGTCCTTCTGAAAAGAAGAAAAAGAAAGATGATAGGACTTTGCATGCTTCTAGTGAACCTGTTGTAGACACACCTGAGAATCCCAATGATATTTCTATTTCTGATGCTGAAACACAATCAGGTGATGAACATGAACCTAGTGATAATGTTAATGATAATGTTCATGTTGATGCTCAACCTAGCAATAATAATGATGTAGAGATTGAACCTACTGTTGATCTTGATAACCCACAATCAAAGAATCAACGTTATGATAAGAGAGACTTTGTTGCTAGGAAGCACGGTAAAGAAAGAGAACCATGGGTTCAGAAACCCATGCCTTTTCCTCCGATGCCATCCAAGAAAAAGGATGATCAGGATTCTGAGCGCTTTGCTGTAATGATTATACCTATATTCTTACGTATGCGCTTAACTGATATGCTTAAAGTTAATCCTTATGCTAAATACATGAAGCATATTATTACAAATAAAAGAAAGATACCAGAAGCTGAAATTTCCACCTTGCTTGCTAATTACACTTTTAAAGGTGGAATATCAAAGAAACTTGGAGATCCTGGAGTACCAACTATACCATGCTCCATTAAAAGAAACTATGTTAAACTGCTTTATGTGATCTTGGAGCTGGTGTTAGTGTTATGCCTCTCTCTTTATATCGTAGACTTGAATTGAATAAGTTGACACCTACTGAAATATGTTTGCAAATGGCCGATAAATCAACTGCTATACCTGTCGGTATTTGTGAGGATGTGCCTGTTGTGGTTGCAAATGTCACTATCTTAATAGATTTTGTTATTCTTGATATTCCCGAGGGCGATAGTATGTCGATTATCCTTGGTAGACCCTTTTTGAATACTGCAAGGGCTGTTATTGATTGCAACAAAGGCAATGTCACTTTTCATGTTAATGGTAATGAGCATACGGTACACTTTCCGAGGAAACAACCTCAAGTTCATAGCATCAATTCTATTGGAAAAATTCCAACGATCATTGTTGGAGGTTTTGAATTTCCTCTTCCTACTATCAAGAAAAAAAATGATATTCTTAATATTGGGGATGTTCATATCCCCGTTGAGGTAACCTAGTGTTATTCGAAATTTCTCCGGTTCCATGCTATTCGGAATGAGTTTGTTAACAAGACTTGATCAACCTTGTTAGTGGATTCCTTTTGATGATCATGAGATGGATGAAACTAGAAGGCACAACCTTCTATACCCTTCTTTTACTTTCTGTTATTTAGAATAAATAAAGCAAAAATAGTATTATCTGTCTGTTTTCTGAATTATCCATGCAATAAAAAATATCTCGAAAATAGAAGTTCTCCAAATGCCCTGCAAATTTAGTATGTTTTTATGGAATATTTGAGGATATTAGGAACTGAGAACACAGCAGGGGGGGAAGCACCTGGCCACGAGGGTCCAGGGCGTGCCCACCCTTACTGGGCGCGCCCCCATGCCTTGTGGGCCCACGGTAGCCCCCCTCCACTTATTCCTGCACCCACACACTCCATCTTCCTCCCAAAAAATCCCCATCCAGCTCAAGCACGAGTTCTAGCTCATTTTGCTGCGATTTTCGATCTCCTTGCTCAAAGCTCCATTCACAAAACTGCTTTGGGAGATTGTTCCTCGGTATGTGACTCCTCCAATGGTCCAATTAGTTTTTGTTCTACTACTTTATTCATTGCAATTTTTTGCTGCCTAGGTGACCCTGCTCTTGAGCTTGCATGCCAAATTTATGAGGTCCCAAGTAATTCTAATGCATGATATAGGCTCTAGGCACTTGTGGGAGTAGTTGCTATCAATCTTGTTAGTTTGATTCACTTTTATTTTGAACTAAAATTTTTAGAAATTTTCAGAAAATGATGAGGAGATTATTGAGGGGATCTTCTAGCCAAGGCTCCAAGGATAAACAAGCTAAGGAAAAAGAAAAGGCCAAGTATAATCTTCCTCGCGTAGCGGAAGTAAGGTCGTGTGAGTGGCCTTGTGATAATTTCTTGAGAGCAGCCGGGATTTATGAAGACTTTTATTCTCTGGCTACTAATGCAGGCCTCACAGACTTCCTCCACGACCGGATCGAACAACCATTAACTCGTCCTGCCGACGGCTGTGTACGTGCATCAAGGCAGACATCAGCTCTAGAGCCTGAGCCGGAACCACCACTGGACCCTTATTGTCCATCATCTTATCAGTGGGATCCGGAAGAGATTGCCAGCCAGTGGTACCCTGATGACACTCCTCAGTACACCGGGGAGAGTAGCCGCGATCCATGGGCATAGACCAACTTAGGTAAAAAGCCTAAGCTTGGGGGAGTACGTATTTCTCACCGACATTACATTCATGTTCACACACTTATTCTAGTTGTCGGTGCTCATACTTTTTCATTGTACCATCCATGCTAGTTTAATTTCTATTTCTAGCTTTCTTCTTGTGTGTTTGATAAACCTTAAGAAAAACCAAAAAAATTAGTTAGTTTACTTTCCACGTGTCACGCCCAATATCCTAAAGAGACTCGAAGGTCCCACCAAGGATAGAACCGCATATTGATACACTTTTGCAAGGTGGATATCATTACATCAACATTACATAATAGATGGGGATACATACAAGAGGCATACAATGCCACACGAATACAACATCATACATAAGAGCACCATCTGACTACGGATGAAATACAAACAGAAACTCAAACGACATCCACCCTGCTAGCCCAGGCTGCCGACCTGGAACCTATCCCCTGATCGAAGAAGAAGCAGAAGAAGCACTCCAAAACAAGCAAGCATCGCTCTCGCATCATTATCATCACATAACCCGCACCTGCAACTGTTGTTGTAGTAATGTGTGAGCCACGAGGACTCAGCAATCCTATTACCATGGGTATCAAGACTAGCAAAGCTTAATGGGAAGGGAAGGGCTAAAGTGGTGAGGTTGCAGCAGCGACTAAGCATGATATGGTGGCTAACATACGCAAATGAGAGCGATAAGAGAAGCAAAGGAACGGTCGTGAAGCTAGCAATGATCAAGAAGTGATCCTGAACTCCGACTTACGTCAAACATAACCCAAAACCGTGTTCACTTCCCGGACTCCACCGAAAAGAGACCATCACGGCTACAGACGCGGTTGATGCGTTTTAAATCATATCTCGTGTCAAGTTCTCTACAACCGGACATTAACAAATTCCCATCTGCCACATAACCGCGGGCACGGCTCTCAAAAGTTTATACCCTGCAGGGGTGTCCCAACTTAGCCCATGATAAGCTCTCGCGATCAATGAAGGATATTCCTTCTCCCAGGAAGACCCGATCAGTCTCGGACTCCCGGTTTACAAGACATTTCAACAATAATAAAACAAGACCAGCAAAGCCGCCCGATGTGCCGACAATCCCGATAGGAGCTGCACATATCTCGTTCTCAGGGCAACACTGGATAGGTCAGCCTACGAGTAAAACCAACCCTCGAGTTGCCCCGAGGTGGCCCCGCAGTCTGCCCGGTTCAGACCAGCACTTAGAGAAGCACTGGCCCGAGGGGGCTAAAATAAAGATGACCCTCGGGTTTGCCGACCCAAGGGAAGGGTATAGGTGGTGGTGAGGCAACTGGTAAAACCAAGGTTGGGCCTTGCTGGAGGAGTTTTATTCAAAGCGAACTATCAAGGGGGTCCCATAAATCACCCAACCGCGTAAGGAACGCAAAATCCGGGAACATAATACCGATATGATAGAAAATAGGGCGGCAAGAGTGGAACAAAACACCAGGCATAAGGCCGAGCCTTCCACCCTTTACCAAGTATATAGATGCATTAATTAAATAAGAGATATTGTGATATCCCAACCAAAATCCTGTCCACCATGGAGCAATCTTCAACTTCACCTGCAACTAACAACGCTATAAGAGGGGTTGAGCAAAAGCGGTAACATAGCCAAACAACGGTTTGCTAGGAAGGGTGAAAAGGTTAGAGGCTGACATGGTAATTTGGGGAGGCTTGAAGAACAAGTGATAGGAAGAGCATCATAGCGATAGAACGAAACAACTAGCATAGCAATGATAGTAATGTGATCCAAGGTGACGGTCATCTTGCCTGAAATCCCGCTAGGAAGAAGAACGAGTCCATGAAGAAGACGAACAGACGAAGACGAGCCAAGCGTAGTCGAACGAATCCTCACGATCGCATTGAATAGGAACTAACGATAAGAAGCAACACCAGAAAGAAACAAACAACATGGTAAACAACCAAGCATAAACATGGCATGATGCACAAACAAGTATGATGCATGTCCGTTTTAATGAGGCATGGCATGGCAAAGTGCAACAAACAATACTACAAGTTAAGTGGAGCTCAATATGCAACGAGTTGCATATTGACGAAACACCATATCAATTATTTAGTTCTCTCTCTCGGTTATGTACCCAACAATATTAAATGTTATTAAACATGGCAAGGGGTGAAGCATAATTAAACTACCTATCTAGGCAAGTATAAATGAGGCCGGAACAACAAACAACAATTTCGGAAAATCCCCATATGCACATTTCGAATTTGGTACTGTTCTGCCCTAAAACATATTTTATTGTTGTAAAACAGGAAAATAAAGTGCATCATGTTAAACTAGGCATTTTTCCACCCCATTTACATATAAAGGACATTTAAAACCGAGCTACGGTTATTTAGTTATGAAATAAATCATTTTAACATGGCATTTAAGCAAATTTAAACAAACATCATTTTAAGCATTTTAAACACGGATGAAAGTGGCATATTATGAAACTAGATGTAATTCCAAGCATTTTACATGTTTAACTCATTTTAATCTGATGCACAGTTTGTGAGATATTAAATGCATGAAGTGCAAGGACTTTTCTGTAAAACAGTAAATCCCGGATAATTAGCTAAAATCGTTTCGCGGGAAAAAACATGAATCGGGCCAAAACTGATTGGGCTATCAGTGCACAGGAGGGTTGGGGGGCTGCTCACCCTTGGGCTTCGGCCCGGTTCGAAGCAAAGGCTGGAGGAGGCCGGTCCCTGGGCTGCTCTTGGCTGGATCGAATGAGGAGGTGGAGGGGACGCGGTCAACGCACGGACGACCTACGACCTACTGCCGCTCGATCTAAACGAACAGGAGGGAGCACGTGCAGGGGAAGCAGAGCTCGACTGTGCTCGGTGCAGTTCGTGAAGACGACAGCGGCGCGGGACTTGGCGAAGGGCGGCGTGACAAGGGGCTTGGCGCGGTCGAGGACGACGGCCTCAGGTCAGGGGAAGCTCGGGAGGAGCTGGGCCTTGAGATTGGGACGAGGCAGGGGGTTGCGGGCACGGTCCTCTGCTCGTCAGGAAGCAGAGCAGCGACGGCGAGCTGGCTTGGCGGTTGGATGCAGGGCGACGACGAGGGTCCGGCGGGACGGCAGGAACGAAGTGGACGGGCGAATCGGGGCTTGGGACGGCCGGTCCGTGCCGGATCGAAGAAGGTGCAGCGGCGCAGCAGGGCTCGAGCGGCTCCCTCGTACAGAGAAGAGAGAGAGGAAAACGTGAGCGAGAGAGGAGAGCGGAAGGGAGAGATGGAAGGCAGGGGTGCCACAACCTGGTGGTGCTCGCCGGAAGAGATGCAGACGACGGGGATGCCGGGGATCCGGTTCAGGGCGGCGGGGTCCCGTTCCCCGCCGGATCAAAGCGGATGTAGTGGGGAGACGCGAGGTGAGGCCACGGCCTTGGCACAGAGGAGGCATGCGGCTGTATCTGCAGGGAATCGGCGGGTCGACGAGGAGGGAGATGGCAACTCGATCTGCTCGCGGACAAGCTCTGGCTCGGGATGCTCCTGCGAGGCCGCAACGTCGGGGAAGAGGAGGCGGGACGGCCTGGTTGCTGCTGCTGCTTGCCGGTGGCGGGGACGAGGCAAAGGAGGCTGCAGGCGCTGTGGTTGGTGGATCGAGAGGAGTGGCTGGTTGGATCGGTGGCAAAATCGAGGAGGGGAAGGTGGTGGCTGCTGATTTGGAGCGGGGGAGATCCCGAGGAAGAGGGGAGTTGGTCGGGTGGCGGCGGATGGGAAGGAATGGATGGGACATGGCTCCTAAAATTTAGGGTTAGGTGGGTATATAGAGCGATGGGATTAGACTAAGGGCTATCTCGTCCGTCCGATCGTAATCGGACGGACGAAAAAATAGGCAAGGAAGTCCAAATAAGAAAACGGAGATGTTTTATAGATGTTTGGGGATGATCCGAATCCAATGGCGATGACTGGGCGGTTCGGGTTCGGGGCAAGTTTCGGACGCATGCCAGAGGTCTGAGAGAGGTCGACGAAGACAAAGGGGGAATGTGGCAACTACGAGTGGATACGGGTGTTATGAAAACATATGGATGCGATGCACATGATGCTATGAGATGAGATGCATGGCATGAACAAAATGCAAGACGAACGACAAAAACCCAACCACGAAGGAAAAATCATATCGCATCTCCGGAAAAGGCAAGAGTTGGAGTTACGAATATGGAAAGTTGTATCCGGGGTGTTACAACACTCCACCACTACGAGAGGATCTCGTCCCGAGATCTAGGATGGCACCAGAGGGAGAAGAAAGAGGAATATAAGAGGTAAAACTAAGTTGCTTCTTTGACGAACGAGTGAAACCATGAATCTTGAGAGGTTGAGCAATTTAAAAGAAAGAGTGCAACAGAGATGAACGAGATTGCAAACAATCCGTTAGAAAAGAGGAACAAGGAGTACGACGAGAACCAAGAGGTTTAATGATAAAATAGATATTGAAACCACTCCGGTTAAAACTAGATAGAGAAGGAATAAGATTGATATAATTTGGGCAGCACTCTGACTGAAAGGAGAAGGAAAACTAGATAAGATGAAAAGAACTTGAAGAGATGACACAACACTCCGGTTAAATGGATAAGCATGAAAAAAACACGATCCTCACAATTCGAGATGATGAGTGAAGAGAGCAACATCACCATGCCTCCGGAAAAAAGAATAGAAGATAGATCATTGAAATAAAAGAATGGAGAAGAAAATGCCAACTTCTGCCACAAATGAACTTGGAAAGCATCCTTGCAAAGTAGGATTTAACGGAGTTGTTGGAAAATCAACAACGAAAAGAATAAGCTTGTAGTGGGCTTATGGAAAACATCTCAAGACTATGAGGTGACAACCGGCCACTAATGGAAACCATTGATTTGATTGAGAGCACCAAAGAGATGAAAACTTCTTCCACCAAGAGAATAAAGAGCAAGCTTGGGTCTGCATAATCACCACAAATAGCAACAACCCTTAAGGAAAAGCTTTAGGTGAAATCTGACACAAGATAACTCCAACGAAGAATTTGATTGGTCGAAAAGATCTCTTGAACACAGAGAAAATGATGGATTTAAAATACCCTATTCTTGACAACATATGAATCATGAAACATGAAGGAAATTGTCAAGAGTGACATAACACCACCTCAAAAGATAAGGTAGAAAGAATTGCACTTTGGAATGCAAGATGAAGAATACTTGAGCTCCTCAAAACAAAACATGTGTTGAGCACCATGTTTATTTTAGAGTATAACTTGGCGGGTCATAACTTCAAGAGAAATCTTGAAGAACAATTGAAGAATGAAAAGAATCCTTGATGGATCACCATGTTGAGCCTCCATGAAGAACTCCGGATAGGAAATGATAACATAAAAGAATTGAAGGTTGAAGCGAACAAGATTGAAGCCTTGCAATGATATAGATGGAGCTTCGTGACGAGACATCCAAGAAAACTTGGAACTCCAGAAAAGAAAAGATGAATCAACTCGAACCGAGAATGTGATATGATGAACAACTCCGGAAAGACGAAACTAGATCACTTGGATGAAGCAATAATAAGAATTACGTTATGTGTATCCTTCACCAATATAAATTGATGACAAGCAACGGATTTGGCATACTACTTATTCTCGTTGAAAGGATTAAGAGAGATATAGTGCAAACTTGAGAAAAGTCTTCAACGATCCACCGGTAGGATTTGAAAACAACGAATGAATTGATAAGATAATGAAGGAAGTGAAATCTTGAACGAACCACCGTAAGAATTGAAAATGAACGTAGCAAAGGCACAATTCACCGGAAAGAATGAAGATACTTGAGAGGATTTAGATACAAGTGACCGAAGAGATCATGAGCTTATTAGAGAATACTTGAGTGATGCACCGGTAGAATATGGAGAAGGAGAGCTAAAAGCTGAGAATGAATAAACCCGAAATGATGGCCTTCGTAGGAATAAAATGGAAAGAACTCACGAAATGCCCCGGATGGTAAGAAAAGAATTCTCACAATCAAAACAATTATGAGGATAACATGAAGTTAGAACCATGAATCTTCAAGAGAATGGACCAAGATTTAGAGGAAACACTTCTTCGGTCTTCACATGTTGAGAATGATGACGAGAACCACCAAAATTGTCGAGGCACTTCAGAACAAAGAAGAATAGAAATGATGAAGCAACGATGAAAATATTTTGAAAACGATCTTGGAGAAGGGATATGACTGATGAAAATTCATTCTTACGTCACACTCTGAAAAGAATTTGGGAATAGCTCCGGAATAACTAGAAGAGTCAGGTAAGATCCCGGGAAAAAAAAACTGTGGGTTAGGGCCCACTCAAAAGAAAACACCGCTAAACAATTTTAAAGAGAGGTTGCACCGGTTGAATTAAATGGCTTGAATGAGGTAACAACCTCGAAATAGTTAGGATTGATGTGGAGTGGAAACACGAATCTTCAGAGATATCTTCAGCACTCTGGAACAAATGAATAGGAAGAAGTGAATGAATAAGAGGTGCATCGGCATGAGAAAGCATTAGAAACGAGGAAAGGAATATGATGAATATCGAAAGCTTGAATTGGATCCACCGGAGAATAAACAACAATGAAGGATGATGAACTTGAAACTGTTGAGCATCTTCATGGGGAATCACCAGATAAGAACATTGAAAGAAAAGAATGAAGAGACTTCCCACAAATAAAAGGATACATGATTAAGAAATCTGAGTCCTTGAAGAAAAAGGGTGGGAGGGCGGGAAAACAAAGGCAACTTCGGGACGGATGAAACAAACACCTTTGAGAAAACATAGAATTTATCTCTCAAATATTGAAATGATCGGATCCACTTGAAGAGAAGCACGCCGGTTGGAAAAGAATTAACACGATGACCTCGATGATCACGAAGGATTAGTATTCACATAGCAATATGAGAACACTGTTTAGGGAAGGTATGGATTCCACATTTGACTTCGAAGCAACTCGAATACCACAAATAAAACAAATCAAAGGATTTGGCTTGCAGAATAAGCCGAAACAAATACATATGATAGAGATTTACCCAATCCCGTATCATGCATTTGTCGGAAAGATATTCTAGGAGCTACTTGAATTCCCACCTATAAAACTCCCGAAACTTTCTAGTTATGCAATCTGGTGTTGGGGATACAGGGGAAGCAATATATCTCACCCAAACTAACAATACCTACATCCAAGCTGTATCCATCCGTCAACACATAACCAAGAAAACTTCAGAAATCGTGTACCTCAACCTTCGAAAAGCATCCGTTATACGAGCTATGGCAATACTCCCTGTCGGTGTCAAAACCAGCGGATCTCGGGTAGGGAGTCCCGAACTGTGCGTCTAGGCGGATGGTAACAGGAGACGAGGAACACGATGTTTTTACCCAGGTTCGGGCCCTCTTGATGGTGGTAAAACCCTATGTCCTGCTTGATTAATATTGATGATGTGGGTTACAAGAGTAGATCTACCACGAGATCAAGGAGGCTAAACCCTAGAAGCTAGCCTATGGTATGATTGTTGTTCATCCTATGGACTAAGGCCATCCGGTTTATATAGACACCGGAGAGGGCTAGGGTTACACAGAGTCGGTTACAAAGGTAGGAGATCTACATATCCGTATCGCCAAGCTTGCCTTCCACGCCAAGGAAAGTCCCATCCGGACACGGGACGAAGTCTTCAATCTTGTATCTTCATAGTCTTGGAGTCCGGCCGATGATGATAGTTCGGCTATCCGGACACCCCCTAGTCTGGGACTCCCTCAGTAGCCCCTGAACCAGGCTTCAATGACGACGAGTCCGGCGCGCATATTGTCTTCGGCATTGCAAGGCGGGTTCCTCCTCCGAATACTTTATAGAAGATCGTGAACACCAGGATAGTGTCCGGCTCTGCAAAAATAAATTCCACATACCACCGTAGAGAGAATAATATTACACCAGATCAATCTGTTGACATATTCTGCGGCATGACGTCACACCACTTCCAAGCCTTTACTCGAATTGTTTTTATTGTTCCACCTCAGCGCGTTTAGCGAGGCGGTTTCCTTGGCACATCTTGTCGAAGCAGAGATAGTGTTCCCCTTATTCCGGGATTCCCATCAATACGGACGTGGGTAACCCAACCGCGCCCGTTGCCACGCCCCCTCCATCGAAGGCGGGTTCCAAACGGTCACGGGGACGGCTCTTGTTATTCTTCCTCTTTATAATGAGACCAAGGCCCGTTCTTTTTATTCAATCCTCTATCGAATCCGCCCCTCTCCCTGAGTTCCAACACCCAGGGCTCCGAATTCAGGTACCTTCGATCCTCGACAATGCCTGGTCCTGATCTACGAGGCCGGTGGATGCCCTCCTCCGTCACGGAGGAGGACATGCTAAAGCTGAGAGATGCCAGGTACTTAACCTACGAGATTTCGCATAGGCTGCCTGCCCGAGGGCAAGTTATCCCAACTCCCGAGCCTGGCGAGATCGTCGTGTTCATGTCTCACTTCCGTCGGGGTTTAGGCTTCCCGACGGATCCCTTCATGAGGGGGCTCATGTTTTACTATGGGCTGGAATTCCACGACCTGGCTCCGGAGTCCATCCTCCATATCTCATCATTCATTGTCGTCTGTGAAGCCTTCCTCCGCACTACCCCTCCCTTCGGCTTATGGCTCAAAACCTTCAACGTGGAGCCGAAGATGATTGAGGGGCGTCAGGCAGAGTGCGGCGGGGCGATTATAAGCAAGAGGGCCGAAGCTCCATGGCCCAAGGGCTCTTTCCAAGAGGAGATCGGCTTGTGGCAACAGGAGTGGTTTTATATCACTGCTCCCCGGGGCAGCAGGCAGAAGCCGCCGCCCGTCTTTCGCTCGGGCCCTCCACAGCAGCTGACGTCATGGGTCAACAAGGGGCGTGACTGGGGGCCGCCCAAAGACGTCCCCCTGTTGCAGGACCGGATTCGAGTCCTCCAAGAAAGGGAGATCAATCTGGTCGCAGTGGTGCAGGTCATGTTGATCCGGCGCCTATTGCCCTGCAAACGTCGCCCCCTCTGTCTGTGGGAATTTAATCCGGAGGGGCCGCGAGCTCTTCAACACTTCATGGGTTTGACTCCCATGGAGATGTATAAACTGTTCTTTGGATCGCAAGAGACACATCCGGAATTGACCGAGGACGCTGGCCTAAGCTGCAATCGCCCGGATACTCAAGTAAGTAGCCCTGTGTCCGGACACACCATCCATTTATTTATCGTGAGCTTGCCTTTTAACCAGCTATCCCTGGACAGGAGTGGATAGCGCAAGCACAATTGATACGGTGTCCGACCCCCTCCCTGAGACCACGCAGGATCCCGTGTTAATCAAAATGTTGGAGGTTGCACCTTCGAATGAGGGCGAAGGGGGGCACAGGGAAACTGTCACCTCTGCCAAGGAGGCGTTTAGTAAGGGAGGAACCGAGAGTCCCTCCTTCCAGGGGGAGAAGAGGAACGCTTCCGAAGACCCGGAGGCCAAGGCCTCAAAGCGGGGAAAGAAATCTGTACCGGAAGGTCCTGCGCCAGAAAGTGCCCCGGCCGTACTGCCTCCTCGGAGGAATCAGCCCTCTAACGAGCCGTATGTGAAAAGGGGGATTTTAATATTATCAGACACCCCTGCTTAATGTATAAAGGTAACGAAGTTTTTACCTTGTAGTTCGGATCCCAGCCCATCTTAGCACAACTCATCTTCGGGAGACCTTTGTCCGGAGATGATGGAAAGCGAAACGCCTTCATCTGCTGCCCCGTCGTGCGGGGCGGACGACCCTGAGGTGTCGTCGCGGAGGGTCTCCCCGAATCCGGCGGGAGCGGAGAGTTCGGCGCCCATTGGAGTACGGCCGGTGGAGCTGCAGGATTTGCTTAAGAGGGCGTCCCTCTCAGAAGATCACCGCACATTAATGGGTGATGTGATTGAGAGGATCTCGTCCGCCGAAACCGGGTTGTATGAGGCCGTCGGAAGTTTACTGACGGGATTTGAGGTACACAAAAAATGACATACCTGTTGACAGTTTTGCACATGAAGTGCGCCCTGTATAGATAGTAGCCCCCGAGACTTGGTATGCTGTCAAAAACGACAACATGCCTAGGATTGTAATCTCGGTTATTAACTGTCAGCTTTCCCATGCAGGTGGTGGAACGTTCGGTGGCCAGCCGGACTGATGAATTTGCCGAGCTGAAGAAGCAACTCGACGCTGCAGATGCGGACATCTCACTGGTCAATAGACGACTTGATGAGTCACAAGGTATGTGGTTGCCTCGCGGTTAGTTAGTAAGGGAGCTGACGCCCATTCCTTACAAATTGTATGCTTAGATGCAGATGGTGCTGCTGCTGTGGAGGACCTTCGAGCAGAACTTGCTCGGGCCAAGGAGCAAGCCAGAAGAGCGAGGCGGCTGCCTTGAAGGCAGCGAAAGGGCTAGAAGCCGAGAAGGCTGCTCACTGCCGAAGCAGGGAGGAGATGGCTGGAGTGGCCATGAAATTAAGAGTTGCTACCGACCGCCTGGAAGTTCTTGAAGGAGAATGCCGAGCGGAGAAAGAGGACCTGAAGAAGGCCGATGCCGAGGCCAAGGATGCCCGTAGTGCAATGCGGGCTATGAAGGAGGAACTGCGTTAGGTCGGAGACATTGTGGCTGGAAAGCCCTTTATGCTGCGTAGGAAGTTCACGGATCCGAAGTATGCTCAGCTGGGCCGATTGTATGGTGCGGAGGATCCTTATTTGGACTTGGCGGCGAGTGCGGCTGACGCAGTCGTGCACTTTCGAAGCCAGGAGGATCATGAAATGGAAGAGCTTTTCTGGTCTCAATTCCATAGTCCAGAGCGTCCACTTCCGTTGAGTGATCGGCTGGTTGAGTGGGCTGAGCTGAATAGATTGTCCGGACTGGCCATGACGGATGTGGTAACTCATCTGTGGCCGAAAAGGCCCAAGCCGAAGAGTTATTTTGGCTTGTTGCAGCAATTCCTTGGGGCAGTGCCGCATATTAAGGCGATGAAGCGGTCGGCATGCATAGAAGGTGCGCAGATGGCTCTCGCCCATGGTAAAACATACTGGGCGGAGATGGATGCCACCGCTGTTGCATCCCGGGGTTCGGACAGAAGCCATTCCCCATCGAGCATTACTTTGAGAAAGTCCTGCAGGGCGCTCGTATAATAGAGTCGCAGTGCTCGAAAGATGTTATGTTTGAATGACATGTATGATTTCTAAGATCATGTTTATAATGCAATGACTTTTTATACTTGTGTGTTCAAGTATTGAACTATCTCCTGTGCGGCCGTATATGTATGTATAATTTGAAAGATGGCAGTCTTTGGCTTCAGCCCCCACGCACATGGTGCGGGGGTGTTTGCAAAAAGAAAAACGCTTTTTCACACTTAATCCAATGTCTTGGTCCTTTTAAGGTGATAGCATAGCAAACTAGGCAAGCAGACTATAATGCTTTATCACTTTCACTTAGCCATAGGAGCTCGAATGTGGGGCTACTATATAGCCCCTGATGGCACCGCGCTTCTCCGAACTTGGGGCGCGTATGTGCCTGACCGGGAAGCGGTCCTTCGTCAAAGTGGAGGAATTCTAAACATTCCAATGGTCGATCGAGTGGTTGACCAGTCTCTCGCTATATCATGACAGTCAGTTTTTGGCTTTCTCTACTGAGGTGCTCTCCCGGCCGAACCGGGGCACAATCGCAGTAGTTCTCCTGGTGCCGCGTTAGCCGATGATACGGAACGTAAGGCAGCAAAACACAGGAGCCAGGCAAACCCAACGTTTGACCAAAGACATGATTCGGAGCTGATGCATATAAGGCCTAACTCGAGACGCCGAACACTCCCTGAGGTGTTCGGTCTTTATGATATCGGGCAGAATAAAGCCCTAAGCCCCTATTGTCCAGGTATAGGCGGGAACTTCTGACGCGGCCGATGCCAAAACGCCAGCCTCCTCCTCGGCTCTAGTAGGAAACCGGGGGATGTGTATCAACAAGAGACAGTGAGAAAGGTTTATGCAGGGTCTTAATCTGAAAAGAATCCTTGCAACGGGTCCCTACTGTACGTCTGCACCTGTGTCTCCGTTGTGCTGTATCCTGGACGGGTGTAGCACGTGCTTCATCTGTAAAAGAGAAGGACTTAGTTTCTAAGAAATATCGTGCAAAAAGTGTATCAAAATAAAGTATAATTTGGAAGATGAAGAAAGTTGAGCTTTATTAGCTTTCATCATTTATGCGTGCGGCCCCCTAAAAAAGGGGTATGCGGCTGGGAAGCCCCTTGTTAAGTTACACCGGACTCGTCTAACCATGTCCGAAGTCTAAATGACCTATTTTTAGGGGCTTTGACCTGCAAGGTCGGAATAATGTGTGGCTGTCTAGGCAGCCGCACATTCTCCGTGGTCGAGAGACACCTGGAGTTTTAAGAATATGCCACGTGGACTGGGCATTTTTAAGCATAAGAGACGCGTAATGTGGTATTGCATTAAAGCGGGCGAAAGCTGCACGCCCCAGTAGTGCTTAAGGGCTACTGCTAAATGGGGCGATGGAGGGTGAGCTTTTCGCGACGGAGGTTGTTGGATGAACCGAACACGACCCCTAGTGGTACAGAGCCTGTAAAATTGGCTGAAAAGGCCTGGCGTCACTCCTTTGAAGGAAGTGCTTGCTGTAGCGAATTTTGGTGGGTTCTATCCCCAGTCTGCGGACGGTGTCCTGGTATAGCAGGGGCCGCGCTGCGTGTTATCACGTGAAGTGAGTTCACTGTTTTGACTTCTGATGGGAAAGTCTTTTGGTTTCCGGGGCGCTTCTTTTGGGTTTCGTCACTTTCACTTGGTGTGTCGAGCCCTTTGTGTTCGGTGTTAAGTTGGCCGGACTGCTTGAAGACCCAACAATCTCTGTGGGTATGGTTTGCAGGCTTCCCGGAGGTACCGTGTATTTGACACAGTCTATCCAGGATCTTGTTGAGGTTGGATAGCTCGTCACTGTTATCCTTTAAGGGCAGTGTTTTGTTGTTCGGCCGAGAGCTTTTGAATCCGGCGTTGACCGCCATACTACTTGGGCCATTCTCCTTATTTCAGCGCTGATCTTTTTTGCGTCGTGATTTCCCATTTCCATCCCTGATTTCGGATGTACTCGGGTCGCTGGTGCTGCATCTAGCCAACCAGCTGTCTTCCCCCGCGCAAAAGCGGGTCATGAGACTTGTTAGTGCGGCCATTGTTCTTGGTTTTTCCTGGCCGAGGTGTCTGGCGAGCCATTCGTCTCGGACGTTGTGTTTGAAGGCTGCTAAGGCTTCAGCGTCCGGACAGTCGACTATTTGGTTCTTTTTAGTGAGGAACCTGTTCCAGAATTTGCGTGCTGATTCTTCGGGCTGTTGAGTTATGTGACTTAAATCATCTGCATCCGGAGGCCGGACATAAGTCCCCTGAAAATTTGCTCGAAACGCATCCTCAAGCTCTTCCCAACTCCCAATCGTATTTTCTGGGAGGCTTTTAAGCCAATGCCGGGCCGGCCCTTTGAGCTTGAGGGGAAGGTATTTTATGGCATGGAGATCGTCTCCTCTTGCCATGTGTATGTGTAGGATATAATCCTCAATCCAGACTCTGGGGTCTGTTATTCCGTCGTATGCCTCTATGTTTATGGGTTTAAATCCCGCTGGAAATCCATGATCCAGTACCTTGTCGGTACAACATAGTGGGTGTGCGGCGCCCCTGTATTTGGGTGTGCCGTTGTCTTCAAATGCTCGGCTGGTTGTGTTACTTCCTGGAGTCTTCTTTTTTGGCCCTTAGATAGACCTGGCCGGGTTATCCTTTTTCTGAAGATCTTTATGCTGATCATGTGCCGGCTTGTGTGTGGCGCCCCGTGTTGCTCTTGGCCTGTCATCTGGTCGTCTATCCGTCCAGGCGTCCCCTTTCTTTTTTGACTGCGGGGGCTCGAAGGCCTCCTCGTCAAATTCAGGCAACAACTTATGCTTCGGGTAGCTCTTTGTCTGGTGACTAGTGCCATATTTATCTGCGGTGTTGAGTACTTTGCTCCATCTTATTCTGAGTGTGTCTTCCGCTGTTTTGAGCTTCCGCTTTAGCATCTTCAAACTTCTTGCAGTGGCGACGAGCCTGTTACGGAGATTCATATGCTCTGGTGATGTGAGATCATCTTCGCCGGGGATGGGTTGCTTGTCGGGTTCATGTCCGGCTGGCTGCTTGTTGACGTGTGCGTCGTCCACTGCTTCGCCCTGCTCTAGGGCCGGGTCCATATGGGTACCGTTTTTGTCGATGCCGGTCTTCAGGCGGCGCTTGCGTCGCCGCTTTGTTTGTCTGTTGGGGGAGTTGTCCTTCGCCACGTCCCGTTTTTCCTCATTGTCGCTTCCTTTAGGTGTGTCCACCATGCATACGTTGTGGGATGGGGTGGCTTTCCTGCGCCCATTAGGCGCTGGTTCTTGGTCGTCCCCGGCATCGTCGTCCATACCGTCGATGTCCTCGGAGTCGTAGTCTAGCCTGTCAGTTAAATCGTCGACAGCGGCTACCAAGTGGGTGGTGGGTGGGCTTTGAATTTCTTCGTCGTCCGCATCCTAGCCGTCCTGACCACAATCTGGCCAGGTCTCTCCTGATAACGAGAGGTATTTTAGCGAACTCAAGATGTCGCCGAAAGGTGAGTGTTGAGAGACGTCCGCTGCGGTGAACTCCATGATCGGCGCCCAATCGGATTCGATCGGGGCGGGCGCAGGAGGTTCGGAGTCCGGCACCTTGGAGTCACGAGCTTTATGAGGGACGAAGTCAGTGTTCGGCTCTATCGCCGTAGAGGTTGCAGCCCCCGAGGCGGTGTCTAGGCATCCATCCTCGATCTGCGGGGCTGGCTCCGAATTGAAGATCGGAGTGGTTTTGAGTGCGGCCTCCAGAGTACTATCCGGCGGCAGAGCTAAATCATGCCCGACGTGACAGTGCGGCACGCTCGGCTGTGGCTCGAATCCGTCGAAGATCAAGTCCCTGCGGATGTCAGCCGTGAAGTCCAAACTTCCAAATCTGACCTGACGGCCCGGGGCGTAACTTTTGACCTGCTCTAGATGGCCAAGCGAATTGGCCCGCAGTGCAAAGCCGCCGAATACGAAGATCTGTCTGGGGAGGAAGGTCTCACCCTGGACGGCGTCATTGATGATGATCGAAGAAGTCATCGATCCTATCGGTGACGACACAGAGGAACTCTCAATGAAAGCACCAATGTCGGTGTCAAAACCGGCGGATCTCGGGTAGGGGGTCCCGAACTGTGCGTCTAGGCGGATGGTAACAGGAGACAAGGGACACGATGTTTTTACCCAGGTTCGGGCCCTCTTGATGGAGGTAAAACCCTACTTCCTGCTTGATTAATATTGATGATGTGGGTTACAAGAGTAGATCTACCACGAGATCAAGGAGGCTAAACCCTAGAAGCTAGCCTATGGTATGATTGTTGTTCGTCCTATGGACTAAGGCCATCCGGTTTATATAGACACCGGAGAGGGCTAGGGTTACACAGAGTCGGTTACAAAGGTAGGAGATCTACATATCCGTATCGCCAAGCTTGCCTTCCACGCCAAGTAAAGTCCCATCCGGACACGGGACGGAGTCTTCAATCTTGTATCTTCATAGTCTTGGAGTCCGGCCGATGATGATAGTTCGGCTATCCGGACACCCCCTAGTCCAGGACTCCCTCACTCCCGAACTCCCCAGTACTGGGTGGCGTCGAGGTTATCTCACCAACAACTTCATAAAAGAGATTTTCGATGTCGGCAAAACTCAGGTATTCCAGAACTGCAATGATAAAATTGTGACAACAACACCTCGGAGTTCAACTCCCCGGGACACTGCCACAACCCTTAAATGTCAGGAGGCACCAAGAACAATGTTCTCGTCACAAGACTATCGGAACGATCCCAAGATACCCGTGTGATCCTAAAATTTTTTTGTGAAAAAATTGAGGAGAGGAAAGACAAAACATCTATGTCGAGAGTCCTCACCAGAGCGACGAAGGGGGCTGAGGAGTAAAAAGAATCCTACTCTCCGATATATATAATCCTAAGACTCAAAATAGTTTTCTTCTAGACTCAACAACGGCCAACAAACAAGGGGTCTCATATGGTCGGTCGAGGCTCTGATACCAACTTGTCACGCCCAATATGCGATACTATCCTAAAGAGACTCGAAGGTCCCACCAAGGATAGAACCACATATTGATATGCTTTTGCAAGGTGGATATCATTACATCAACATTACATAATAGATGGGGATACATACAAGAGGCATACAATGCCACACGAATACAACATCATACATAAGAGCACCATCCGACTACGGATGAAACACAAACAGAAACTCAAACGACATCCACCCTGCTAGCCCAGGCTGCCGACCTGGAACCTATCCCCTGATCGAAGAAGAAGTAGAAGAAGCACTCCAAAACAAGCAAGCATCGCTCTCGCGTCATGATCATCACATAACCAGCACCTGCAACTGTTGTTGTAGTAATCTGTGAGCCACGAGGACTCAGCAATCCTATTACCATGGGTATCAAGACTAGCAAAGCTTAATGGGAAGGGAAGGGGTAAAGTGGTGAGGTTGCAGCAGCGACTAAGCATGATATGGTGGCTAACATACACAAATGAGAGCGAGAAGAGAAGCAAAGGAACGGTCGTGAAGCTAGCAATGATCAAGAAGTGATCCTGAACTCGACTTACGTCAAACATAACCCACAACCGTGTACACTTCCCGGACTCCGCCGAAAATAGACCATCATGGCTACGCATGCGGTTGATGCGTTTTAAATCGTATCTGGTGTCAAGTTCTCTACAACCGGACATTAACAAATTCCCATCTGCCACATAACCACGGGCATGGCTCTTGAAAGTTTATACCCTGCAGGGGTGTCCCAACTTAGCCCATGATAAGCTCTCGCGATCAACGAAGGATATTCCTTCTCCCAGGAAGACCCGATCAGTCTCAGAATCCCGGTTTACAAGACATTTCGACAATGGTAAAACAAGACCCGCAAAGCCGCCCGATGTGCCGACAATCCCGATAGGAGCTGCACATATCTCGTTCTTAGGGCAACACCAGATAGATCAGCCTACGAGTAAAACCAACCCTCGAGTTGCCCTGAGGTGGCCCCGCAGTCTGCCCGGTTCGGACCAGCACTTAGAGAAGCACTGGCCCGGGGGTGCTAAAATAAAGATGACCCTTGGGTTGGCTGACCCAAGGGAAGGGTATAGGTGGTGGTGAGGCAAATGGTAAAACCAAGATTGGGCCTTGCTGGAGGAGTTTTATTCAAAGCGAACTGTCAAGGGGGTCCCATAAATCACCCAACCGCGTAAGGAACGCAAAAATCCGGGAACATAATACTGATATGACAGAAAATAGGGCGGCAAGAGTGGAACAAAACACCAGGCATAAGGCCGAGCCTTCCACCCTTTACCAAGTATGTAGATGCATTAATTAAATAAGAGATATTATGATATCCCAACCCAAATCATGTCCATCATGGAGCAATCTTCAACTTCACCTGCAACTAACAATGCTATAAGAGGGGCTGAGCAAAAGCGGTAACATAGCCAAACAACGGTTTGCTAGGAAGGGTGAAAAGGTTAGAGGCTGACATGGCAATTTGGGGAGGCTTGAAGAACAAGTGATAGGAAGCGCAGCATAGCGATAGAACGAAACAACTAGCATAGCAATGATAGTAATGTGATCCAAGGTGACGGTCAACTTGCCTGAAATCCCGCTAGGAAGAAGAACGAGTCCATGAAGAAGACGAACAGACGAAGACGAGCCAAGCGTAGTCAAACGAATCCTCACGATCGCATTGAATAGGAACTAATGAGAAGAAGCAACACCGGAAAGAAACAAACAACATGGTAAACAACCAAGCATAAACATGGCATGATGCACAAACAAGTATGATGCATGTCCGGTTTAATGAGGCATGGCATGGCAAAGTGCAACAAACAATACTACAAGTTAAGTGGAGCTCAATATGCAATGAGTTGCATATTGACGAAACACCATATCAATTATTTAGTTCTCTCTCTCGGTTATGTACCCAACAATATTAAATGTTATTAAACATGGCAAGGGGTGAAGCATAATTAAACTACCTATCTAGGCAAGTTTAAATGAGGCCGGAACAACAAACAACAATTCCGGAAAATCCCCATATGCATATTTCGAATTTGGTACTGTTCTGCCCTAAAACATATTTTATTGTTGCTAAACAGGAAAATAAAGTGCACCGTGTTAAACTAGGCATTTTCCACCCCATTTACATATAAAGGACATTTAAAACCGAGCTACGGTTATTTAGTTACGAAATAAATCATTTTAACATGGCATTTAAGCAAATTTAAACAAACATCATTTTAAGCATTTTAAACATGGATGAAAGTGGCATATTATGAAACTAGATGTAATTCCAAGCATTTTACATGTTTAACTCATTTTAATCCGATGCACAGTTTGTGAGATATTAAATGCATGAAGTGCAAGGACTTTTCTGTAAAACAGTAAATCCCGGATAATTAGCTAAAATCGTTTCGCGGGAAAAAACATGAATCGGGCCGAAACTGATTGGGCTAGCAGTGCACAGGAGGGTTGGGGGGGCTGCTCACCCTTGGGCTTCGGCCCGGTTCGAAGCAAAGGCTGGAGGAGGCCGGTCCCTAGGCTGCTCCTGGCTGGATCGAACGAGGAGGTGGAGGGGACACGGTCAACGCACGGACGACCTACTGCTGCTCGATCTGAACGAACAGGAGGGAGCACGCGCAGGGGAAGCAGAGCTTGACTACGCTCGGTGCAGTTCGTGAAGACGACAGCGGCGCGAGACTTGGCGAAGGGCGGCGCGACAAGGGGCTTGGCGCGGTCGAGGACGACGGCCTCAGGTCAGGGGAAGCTCGGGAGGAGCTGGGCCTTGAGATTGGGACGAGGCAGGGGGTTGCGGGAGCGGTCCTCTGCTCATCAGGAAGCAGAGCAGCGGCGGCGAGCTGGCTTGGCGGTTGGATGCAGGGCGATGGCGAGGGTCCGGCAGGACGACAGGAACAAAGCGGACGGGCGAATCGAGGCTTGGGACGGTCGGTCCGTGCCGGATCGAAGAAGGTGCGGCGGCGCAGCAGGGCTCGAGCGGCTCCCTGGTACAGAGAAGAGAGAGAGGAAAATGTGAGGGAGAGAGGAGAGCGGAAGGGAGAGATGGAAGGCAGGGGCGCCACAACCTGGTGGTGCTCGCCGGAAGAGATGCTGACGACGGGGACGCCGGGGATCCGGTTCAGCGCGGCGGGGTCCCGTTCCCCGCCGGATTGAAGCGTATGCAGCGGGGAGACGCGAGGTGAGGCCGCGGCCTTGGCACAGAGGAGGCACGCGGCTGTATCTGCAGGGAATCGACGGGTCGACGAGGAGGAGGGAGATGGCAACTCGATCTGCTCGCGGACGAGCTCCGGCTCGGGATGCTCCTGCGGGGCCGCAACGTCGGGGAAGAGGAGGCGGGACGGCCTGGTTGTTGCTGCTGCTTGCCGGCGGCAGGGACGAGGCAGAGGAGGCTGTAGGCGCTGTGGTTGGTGGATCGAGAGGAGTGGATGGTTGGATCGGTGGCAAAATCCTGGAGGGGAAGGTGGTGGCTGCTGATTTGGAGCGGGGGAGATCCCGAGGAAGAGGGGAGTTGGTCGGGTGGCGGCGGATGGGAAGGAATGGATGGGACATGGCTCCTAAAATTTAGGGTTAGGTGGGTATATAAAGCGATGGGATTAGACTAAGGGCTATCTCGTCCCTCCAATCGTAATCGGACGGACGGAAAAAAATAGGCTAGGGAGTCCAAATAAGAAAACGGAGATGTTTTATAGATGTTTGGGGATGATCCGAATCCAACAGTGATGACTGGGCGGTTCGGGTTTGGGGCAAGTTTCGGACGCATGCGAGGGGTCTGAGAGAGGTCGACGAAGACAAGGGGGGAATGTGGCAACTATGAGCGGATACGAATTTTATTAAAACATATGGATGCGATGCACATGATGCTATGAGATGAGATGCATGGCATGAACAAAATGCAAGACAAATGACAAAAACCCAACCACGAAGGAAAAATCATATCGCATATCCGGAAAAGGCAAGAGTTGGAGTTACGAATATGGAAAGTTGTATCCGGGGTGTTACAACACTCCACCACTACGAGAGGATCTCGTCCCGAGATCTAGGATGGCACCAGAGGGAGAAGAAAGAGGAATATAAGAGGTAAAACTAAGTTGCTTCTTTGACGAACGAGTGAAACCATGAATCTTGAGTGGTTGAGCAATTTAAAAGAAAGAGTGCAACAGAGATGAACGAGATTGCAAACAATCCGTTAGAAAAGAGGAACAAGGAGTACGACGAGAACCAAGAGGTTTAATGATAAAATAGATATTGAAACCACTCCGGTTAAAACTAGATAGAGAAGGAATAAGATTGATATAATTTGGGCAGCACTCTGACTGAAAGGAGAAGGAAAACTAGATAAGATGAAAAGAACTTGAAGAGATGACACAACACTCCGGTTAAATGGATAAGCATGAAAAAAACACGATCCTCACAATTCGAGATGATGAGTGAAGAGAGCAACATCACCATGCCTCCGGAAAAAAGAATAGAAGATAGATCATTGAAATAAAAGAATGGAGAAGAAAATGCCAACTTCTACCACAAATGAACTTGGAAAGCATCCTTGCAAAGTAGGATTTAACGGAGTTGTTGGAAAATCAACAACGAAAAGAATAAGCTTGTAGTGGGCTTATGGAAAACATCTCAAGACTATGAGGTGACAACCGGCCACTAATGGAAACCATTGATTTGATTGAGAGCACCAAAGAGATGAAAACTTCTTCCACTAAGAGAATAAAGAGCAAGCTTGGGTCATGCATAATCAGCACAAATAGCAACAACGCTTAAGGAAAATCTTTGGGTGAAATCTGACACAAGATAACTCCAACGAAGAAGTTGATTGGTCGAAAAGATCTCTTGAACACAGAAAAATGATGGATTTAAAATACCTCATTCTTGACAACATATGAATCATGAAACATGAAGGAAATTGTCAAGAGTGACATAACACCACCTCAAAAGATAAGGTAGAAAGAATTGCACTTTGGAATGCAAGATGAAGAATACTTGAGCTCCTCAAATCAAAACATGTGTTGAGCACCATGTTTATTTTAGAGTATAACTTGGCGGGTCATAACTTCAAGAGAAATCTTGAAGAACAATTGAAGAATGAAAAGAATTCTTGATGGATCACCATGTTGAGCCTCCATGAAGAACTCTGGATAGGAAATGATAACATAAAAGAATTGAAGGTTGAAGTGAACAAGATTGAAGCCTTGCAATGATATAGATGGAGCTTCGTGATGGGAAATCCAAGAAAACTTGGAACTCCGGAAAAGAAAAGATGAATCAACTCGAACCGAGAATGTGATATGATGAACAACTCCGGAAAGACGAAACTAGATCACTTGGATGAAACAATAATAAGAATTATGTTATGTGTATCCTTCACCAATATAAATTGATGACAAGCAACGGATTTGGCATACTACTTATTCTCGTTGAAAGGATTAAGAGAGATATAGCACAAACTTGAGAAAAGTCTTCAACGATCCACCGGTAGGATTTGAAAACAACGAATGAATTGATAAGATAATAAGGAAGTGAAATCTTGAACGAACCACCGTAAGAACTAAAAATGAACGTAGCAAAGGCACAATTCACCGGAAAGAATGAAGATACTTGAGGGGATTTAGATACAAGTGAACGAAGAGATCATGAGCTTATTAGAGAATACTTGAATGATGCATCGGTAGAATATGGAGAAGGAGAGCTAAAAGCTGAGAATGAATAAACCCGAAATGATGGCCTTCGTAGGAATAAAATGGAAAGAACTCACGAAATGCCCCGGATGGTAAGAAAAGAATTCTCATAATCAAAACAATTATGAGGATAGCATGAAGCTAGAACCATGAATCTTCAAGAGAATGGACCAAGATTTAGAGGAAACACTTCTTCGGTCTTCACATGTTGAGAATGATGATGAGAACCACCAAAATTGCTGAGGCACTTCGGAACAAAGAAGAATAGAAATGATGAAGCAACAATGAAAATATTTTGAAAACGATCTTGGAGAAGGGATATGACTAATGAAAATTCATTCTTACGTCACACTCTAAAAAGAATTTGGGAATAGCTCCGGAATAACTAGAAGAGTCAGGTAAGATCCTGGGAAAAAACCTGTGGGTTAGGGCCCACTCAAAAGAAAACACCGCTGAACAATTTTAAAGAGAGGTTGCACCGGTTGAATTAAATGGCTTGAATGAGGTAACAACCTCGAAATAGTTAGAATTGATGCAGAGTGGAAACATGAATCTTCAGAGATATCTTCAGCACTTTGGAACAAATGAATAGGAAGAAGTGAATGAATAAGAGGTGCATCGGCATGAGAAAGCATTAGAAACGAGGAAAGGAATATGATGAATATCGAAAGCTTGAATTGGATCCACCGGAGAATAACAACAATGAAGGATGATGAACATGAAACTGTTGAGCATCTTCATGGGGAATCACCGGATAAGAACATTGAAAGAAAAGAATGAAGAGACTTCCCACAAATAAAAGGATACATGATTAAGAAATCTGAGTCCTTGAAGAAAAAGGGTGGGAGGGCGAGAAAACAAAGGCAACTTGGGGACGGATGAAACAAACACCATTGAGAAAACTTAGAATTGATCTCGCAAATATTGAAATGATCGGACCCACTTGAAGAGAAGCACGCTAGTTGGAAAAGAATTAACATGAAGACCTCGATGATCACGAAGGATTAGTATTCACATAGCAATATGAGAACACCGTTTAGGGAAGGTATGGATTCCACATTTGACTTCGAAGCAACTCGAATACCACAAATAAAACAAAACAAAGGATTTGGCTTGCAGAATAAGCCGGAACAAATACATATGATAGAGATTTACCCAATCCCGTATCATGCATTTGTCGGAAAGATATTCTAGGAGCTACTTGAATTCCCACCTATAAAACTCCCGAAACTTTCTAGTTATGCAATCTGGTGTTGGGGATACAGGGAAAGCAATATATCTCACCCAAACTAACAATACCTACATCCAAGCTGTATCCATCCGTCAACACATAACCAAGAAAACTCCGGAAATCGTGTACCTCAACCTTTGAAAAGCATCCATTATACGAGCTATGGCAATACTCCCGAACTCCCCAGTACTGGGTGGCATCGTGGTTATCTCACCAACAACTGCATAAAAGAGATTTTCGATGTCGGCAAAACTTAGGTATTCCAGAACTGCAACGATAAAATTGTGACGACAACACCTCGGAGCTCAACTCCCCGGGACACTGCCACAACCCCTAAATGTCAGGAGGCACCAAGAACAATGTTCTCGTCACAAGACTGTCGAAACGATCCCAAGATACCCGCGTGATCCTAAAAAAATTTGTGAAAAAATTGAGGAGAGGAAAGACAAAACATCTACGTCGAGAGTCCTCACCAGAGCGACGAAGGGGGCTGAGGAGTAAAAAGAATCCTACTCTCCGATATATATAATCCTAAGACTCAAAATAGTTTTCTTCTAGACTCAACAACGGCCAACAAACAAGGGGCTCATATGGTCGGTCGAGGCTCTGATACCAACTTGTCACGCCCAATATGCGATACTATCCTAAAGAGACTCGAAGGTCCCACCAAGGATAGAACCGCATATTGATATGCTTTTGCAAGGTGGATATCATTACATCAACATTACATAATATATGGGGATACATACAAGAGGCATACAATGCCACACGAATACAACATCATACATAAGAGCACCATCCGACTACGGATGAAACACAAACAGAAACTCAAACGACATCCACCCTGTTAGCCCAGGCTGCTGACCTGGAACCTATCCCCTGATCGAAGAAGAAGCAGAAGAAGTGCTCCAAAACGAGCAAGCATCGCTCTCACATCATGATCATCACATAACCTGCACCTGCAACTGTTGTTGTAGTAATCTGTGAGCCACGAGGACTCAGCAATCCCATTACCATGGGGTTGCGGGCGCGGTCCTCTGCTCGTCAGGAAGCAGAGCAGCGGCGGCGAGCTGGCTTGGCGGTTGGATGCAGGGCGACGGCGAGGGTCCGGCGGGACGGCAGGAACGAACCGGACGGGCGAATCGGGGCTTGGGACGGCCGGTCCGTGCCGTATCGAAGAAGGTGCGGCGGCGCAGCAGGGCTCGAGCGGATCCCTGGTACAGAGAAGAGAGAGAGAGGAAAACGTGAGCGAGAGAGGAGAGCAGAAGGGAGAGATGGAAGGCAGGGGCGCCACAACCTGGTGGTGCTCGCCGGAAGAGATGCAGACGACGGGGACGCCGGGGATCTGGTTCAGGGCGGCGGGGTCCCGTTCCCCGCCGGATCGAAGCGGATGCAGCGGGGAGACGCGAGGTGAGGCCGCGGCCTTGGCGCGGAGGAGGCACGTGGCTGTATCTGCAGGGAATCGGTGGGTCGACGAGGAGGAGGGAGATGACAACTTGATCTGCTCGCGGACGAGCTCCGGCTTGGGATGCTCCTGCGAGGCCGCAACGTCGGGGAAGAGGAGGCCGGACGGCTTGGTTGCTGCTGCTGCTTGCCGGCGACGGGGCGAGGCAGAGGAAGCTGCAGGCGCTGTGGTTGGTGGATCGAGAGGAGTGGCTGGTTGGATCGGTGGCAAAATCAAGGAGGGGAAGGTGGTGGCTGCTGATTTGGAGCGGGGGAGATCCCGAGGAAGAGGGGAGTTGGTCGGGTGGCGGCGGATGGGAAGGAATGGAGGGACATGGCTCCTAAAATTTAGGGTTAGGTGGGTATATAAAGCGATGGGATTAGACTAAGGGCTATCTCGTCCCTCCGATCGTAATCGGACGAACGGGAAAAAAATAGGCTAGGGAGTCCAAATAAGAAAACGAAGATGTTTTATAGATGTTTGGGGATGATCCAAATCCAATGGTGATGACTGGGCGGTTCGGGTTCGGGGCAAGTTTCGGACGCACGCGAGGGGTCTGAGAGAGGTCGACGAAGACAAGGGGGGAATGTGGCAACTATGAGCAGATACGGGTTTTATGAAAACATATGGATGCGATGCACGTGATGCTATGAGATGAGATGCATGGCATGAACAAAATGCAAGACAAACGACAAAAACCCAACCACGAAGGAAAAATCATATCGCATCTCCGGAAAAGGCAAGAGTTGGAGTTACGAATATGGAAATTTGTATCCGGGGTGTTACACCATGCTTGTAGTAGTAATTAAAAAGAAAACCCAAAAAGATTTCTCATTCTTCATTTGGTTGTTGGGAGTTTTCCCGTGTAAATAGTTTTATTTTCTTTTCTTTCCTTTGGGGGTCAAGAGGAGAAGACCATAATGAAAATGTTTAGTGGCTCTCATATGCATGATTGTTGATTTAACTTAGAGCCCATATTACCTTGTCTTCTCCCTTGAATTTAATGCTTGCAGATTCTAGCTTAGTCCAATGCACGTGCACTATTATTATTATACACACCGTTCGGTCGTGCAAGTGAAAGGCAATAATGAAGATATATGATGGACTAATTGAGATGAGAGAAGCTGGTATGAACTCGATCTCTCTTGTTTTTGTAAATATGATGAGTTCATCATTCCTGATTCATCCTATTATGAATAAACATGTTTGCAATGATAATTAGAGATTATAGTTGCTTATGCCATGCTTAATTAGCTAGGAGCTTATAATGGTTTACCTTGCGTGCCAACATGCTAGTAAAATGGCTGTGATGTGGTATGATAGGGTGGTATCCTCCTTTGAATGATTCGAGTGACTTGACTTGGCACATGTTCACGCATGTAGTTGAAACAGAATCAACATAGCCTTCACGATATTTATGACCATGGTGGATTATATCCTACTCATGCTTGCACTCAGTGTTGATTAATTTTCATGCATGTTCATGATTTTTGTCACTCTCTCAGTTGGCCGCTTCCCAGTCTTTTGCTAGCCTTCACATGTACTAAGCGGGAATACTGCTTGTGCATCCAAACTCCATAAACCCCAAAGTTGTTCCAAATGAGTCCACCAAACCTTCTTATATGCGGTATTTACCTGCCGTTCCAAGTAAATTTGTATGTGCCAAACTCCAAACCTTCAAATGAAATTCTGTTTTGTATGCTCGAGCAACTCATGTATCAACTAGGGTTGTCTATATCTTCCATGCTAGGTGGGTTATTCTCAAGAGGAGTGGACTCCGCTCCTCATTCACGAGAAAATGGCTGGTAACCGGGATGCCCAGTCCCATGATCAAAAAGATCAAAGCAAATCAAAATAATTAAACAAAACTCCCCCAAGGCTGTTGCTAGTTGGAGGCACTCATTGTTTCGAGCAAGGCATGGATTGATGCTTGTTGGTGGCGGGGGAGTATAAACTTTACCATTCTGTTTGGGAACCGCCTATAATGTATGTAGCATGAAAGTGAAGGAAATATGCCCTAGAGGCAATAATAAAGTTATTATTTATTTCCTCATATCATGATAAATGTTTATTATTCATGCTAGAATTGTATTAACCGGAAACATGATACATGTGTGAATACATAGACAAACATAGTGTCACTAGTATGCCTCTACTTGACTAGCTCATTGATCAAAGATGGTTATGTTTCCTAACCATAGACATGTGTTGTCATTTGATTAATGGGATCACATCATTAGGAGAATGTTGTGATTGACTTGACCGATTCCGTTAGCTTAGCACTTGATCGTTTAGTATGTTGCTATTGCTTTCTTCATGACTTATACAAAGTTCCTACAACTATGAGATTGTGCAACTCCCGTTTACCGGAGGAACACTTTGTGTGCTACCAAACGTCACAACGTAACTGGGTGATTATAAAGGTGCTCTACAGGTGTCTCCAAAGGTACATGTTGAGTTGGCATAATTCGAGATTAGGTTTTGTCACTCCGATTGTCGGAGAGGTATCTCTGGGCCCTCTCGGTAATACTCATCACTTAAGCCTTGCAAACATTGTAACTAATGAGTTAGTTATGAAATGATGTATTACGGAACGAGTAAAGAGACTTGCCGGTAACGAGATTGAACTAGGTATTGGATACCGACGATCGAATCTCGGGCAAGTAACATACCGATGACAAAGGGAACAACGTATGTTGTTATGCGGTTTGACCGATAAAGATCTTCGTAGAATATGTAGGAACCAATATGAACATCCAGGTTCCACTATTGGTTATTGACCGAGAATAGTTCTAGGTCATGTCTACATAGTTCTCGAACCCGTAGGGTCCGCACGCTTAACGTTACGATGACAGTTTTATTATGAGTTTATAAGTTTTGATGTACCGAAGTTTGTTCGGAGTCCCGGATGTGATCACGGACATGACGAGGAGTCTCGAAATGGTCGAGACATAAAGATTGATATATTGGACGACTATATTCGGACACCGGAAGTGTTCCGGATGATTTCGGAGAAAACCGGAGTGCCGGAGGGTTACCGGAACCCCCCCGGGAGAGTTAATGGGCCACATGGGCCTTAGTGGAAAGAGAGAGGGGCGGCCAGGGTGGGCCGCGCGCCCCCTCTCCCTCTGGTCCGAATTGGACTAGGAGGGGGGGGCGGCGCCCCCCTCTTTCCTTCCCCCTCTCCCCCTTCCTTCTTCCTCCTAGTAGGAGTAGGAAAGGGGGAGTCCTACTCCTACTAGGAGGAGGACTCCTCCTCCTTGGCGCGCCCACAAGGGCCGGCCGGCCGCCCCCCGGCACCCTAGAACACACAAGTTGATCTACGGATCGTTCCTTAGCCGTGTGCGGTGCCCCCCTCCACCATATTCCACCTCGGTCATATCGTCGCGGAGTTTAGGCGAAGCCCTGCGCCGGTAGAACATCATCATCGTCACCACGCCGTCGTGCTGACGGAACTCATCCCCGACGCTTTGCTGGATTGGAGCCCGGGGAACGTCATCGAGCTGAACGTGTGCTGAACACGGAGGTGCCGTACGTTCGGTGCTTGGATCAGTCGAATCGTGAAGACGTACGACTACATCAACCGCGTTGTCATAACGCTTCCGCTTACGGTCTACGAGGGTACGTGGACAACACTCTCCCCTCTCGTTGCTATGCCATCACCATGATCTTGCGTGTGCGTAGGAATTTTTTTGAAATTACTACGTTCCCCAACAGTGGCATCCGAGCCTTGGTTTTATGCATTGATGTTATATGCACGAGTAGAACACAAGTGAGTTGTGGGCGATACAAGTCATACTGCTTACCAGCATGTCATACTTTGGTTCGGCGGTATTGTTGGATGAAGCGGCCCGGACCGACATTACGCGTACGCTTACGCGAGACTGGTTCTACCGACGTGCTTTGCACACAGGTGGCTGGCGGGTGTCAGTTTCTCCAACTTTAGTTGAACCGAGTGTGGCTACGCCCGGTCCTTGCGAAGGTTAAAACAACACTAACTTGACGAACTATCGTTGTGGTTTTGATGCGTAGGTAAGAACGGTTCTTGCTAAGCCCGTAGCAGCCACGTAAAACTTGCAACAACAAAGTAGAGGACGTCTAACTTGTTTTTGCAGGGCATGTTGTGATGTGATATGGTCAAGACGTGATGCTATATTTATTGTATGAGATGATCATGTTTTGTAACCGAAGTTATCGGCAACTGGCAGGAGCCATATGGTTGTCGCTTTATTGTATGAAATGCAAACGCCCTGTAATTGCTTTACTTTATCACTAAGCGGTAGCGATAGTCGTAGAAGCAATAGATGGCGTAAACGACAACGATGCTACGATGGAGATCAAGGTGTCGCGCCGGTGACGATGGTGATCACGACGGTGCTTCGGAGATGGAGATCACAAGCACAAGATGATGATGGCCATATCATATCACTTATATTGATTGCATGTGATGTTTATCCTTTATGCATCTTATCTTGCTTTGATTGACGGTAGCATTTTAAGATGATCTCTCACTAAAAATTATCAAGAAGTGTTCTCCCTGAATATGCACCGTTGCCAAAGTTCGTCGTGCCCAGACACCACGTGATGATCGGGTGTGATAAGCTCTACGTCCATCTACAACGGGTGCAAGCCAGTTTTGCACACGCAGAATATTCAGGTTATACTTGACGAGCCTAGCATATGCAGATATGGCCTCGGAACACAGAGACCGAAAGGTCGAGCGTGAATCATATAGTAGATATGATCAACATAGTGATGTTCACCATTGAAAACTACTCCATCTCACGTGATGATCGGTTATGGTTTAGTTGATTTGGATCACGTAATCACTTAGATGACTAGAGAGATATCTATCTAAGTGGGAGTTCTTAAGTAATATGATTAATTGAACTTAAATTTATCATGAACTTAGTACCTGATAGTATTTTGCTTGTCTATGTTTGTTGTAGATAGATGGCTCGTGCTGTTGTTCCGTTGAATTTTAATGCGTTCCTTGAGAAAGCAAAGTTGAAAGATGATGGTAGCAATTACACGGACTGGGTCCGTAACTTGAGGATTATCCTCATTGCTGCACAGAAGAATTACGTCCTGGAAGCACCGCTGGGTGCCAGGCCTGCTGCAGGAGCAACGCCAGATGTTGTGAACGTCTGGCAGAGCAAAGCTGATGACTACTCTATAGTTCAGTGTGCCATGCTTTACGGCTTAGAACCGGGTCTTCAACGACGTTTTGAACGTCATGGAGCATATGAGATGTTCCAGGAGTTGAAGTTAATATTTCAAGCAAATGCCCGGATTGAGAGATATGAAGTCTCCAATAAGTTCTACAGCTGCAAGATGGAGGAGAATAGTTCTGTCAGTGAGCATATACTCAAAATGTCTGGGTATAATAATCACTTGATTCAACTGGGAGTTAATCTTCCGGATGATAGCGTCATTGACAGAATTCTCCAATCACTGCCACCAAGCTACAAGAGCTTCGTGATGAACTATAATATGCAAGGGATGAACAAGACAATTCCCGAGCTCTTCGCAATGCTAAAGGCTGCGGAGGTAGAAATCAAGAAGGAGCATCAAGTGTTGATGGTCAACAAGACCACTAGTTTCAAGAAAAAGGGCAAAGGGAAGAAGAAGGGGAACTTCAAGAAGAACAGCAAGCAAGTTGCTGCTCAAGAGAAGAAACCCAAGTCTGGACCTAAGCCTGAAACTGAGTGCTTCTACTGCAAGCAAACTGGTCACTGGAAGCGGAACTGCCCCAAGTATTTGGCGGATAAGAAGGATGGCAAAGTGAACAAAGGTATATGTGATATACATGTTATTGATGTGTACCTAACTAGAGCTCGTAGTAGCACCTGGGTATTTGATACTGGTTCTGTTGCTAATATTTGCAACTCGAAACAGGGACTACGGAATAAGCGAGCACTGGCCAAGGACGAGGTGACGATGCGCGTGGGAAACGGTTCCAAAGTCGATGTGATCGCGGTCGGCACGCTACCTCTACATCTACCTTCGGGATTAGTTTTAGACCTGAATAATTGTTATTTGGTGCCAGCGTTGAGCATGAACATTATATCTGGATCTTGTTTGATGCGAGACGGTTATTCATTTAAATCAGAGAATAATGGTTGTTCTATTTATATGAGTAATATCTTTTATGGTCATGCACCCTTGAAGAGTGGTCTATTTTTATTGAATCTCGATAGTAGTGATACACATATTCATAATGTCGAAGCCAAAAGATGCAGAGTTGATAATGATAGTGCAACTTATTTGTGGCACTGCCGTTTAGGTCATATCGGTGTAAAGCGCATGAAGAAACTCCATACTGATGGACTTTTGGAATCACTTGATTATGAATCACTTGGTACTTGCGAACCGTGCCTCATGGGCAAGATGACTAAAACACCGTTCTCCGGTACTATGGAGAGAGCAACAGATTTGTTGGAAATCATACATACAGATGTATGTGGACCGATGAATATTGAAGCTCGTGGCGGATATCGTTATTTTCTCACCTTCACAGATGATTTGAGCAGATATGGGTATATCTACTTAATGAAACACAAGTCTGAAACATTTGAAAAGTTCAAAGAATTTCAGAGTGAAGTGGAAAATCATCGTAACAAGAAAATTAAGTTTCTACGATCTGATCGTGGAGGAGAATATTTGAGTTACGAGTTTGGTTTACATTTGAAACAATGCGGAATAGTTTCGCAACTCACGCCACCCGGAACACCACAACGAAATGGTGTGTCCGAACGTCGTAATCGTACTTTACTAGATATGGTGCGATCTATGATGTCTCTTACTGATTTACCGCTATCGTTTTGGGGTTATGCTTTAGAGACGGCTGCATTCACATTGAATAGGGCACCATCAAAATCCGTTGAGACGACGCCTTATGAACTATGGTTTGGCAAGAAACCAAAGTTGTCGTTTCTTAAAGTTTGGGGCTGCGATGCTTATGTGAAGAAACTTCAACCAGATAAGCTCGAACCCAAATCGGAGAAATGTGTCTTCATAGGATACCCAAAAGAGACTGTTGGGTACACCTTCTATCACAGATCCGAAGGCAAGACATTCGTTGCTAAGAATGGATCCTTTCTAGAAAAAGAGTTTCTCTCGAAAGAAGTGAGTGGGAGGAAAGTAGAACTTGATGAGATAACTATGTCTGCTCCCTTATTGGAAAGTAGTTCATCACAGAAATCAGTTCCTGTGACATCTACACCAATTAGTGAGGAAGATAATGATATTGATCATGAAACTTCAGATCAAGTTTCTACTGAACCTCGTAGGTCTACCAGAATAAAATCTGCACCAGAGTGGTACGGTAATCCTATTCTGGAAGTCATGTTACTTGACCATGATGAACCTACGAACTATGAGGAAGCGATGATGAGCCCAGATTCCGCAAAATGGCTAGAAGCCATGAAATCTGAGATGGGATCCATGTATGAGAACAAAGTATGGACTTTGGTTGACTTGCCCGATGATCGGCAAGCCATTGAGAATAAATGGATCTTTAAGAAGAAGACTGACGCTGACGGTAATGTAACTGTCTATAAAGCTCGACTTGTTGCGAAAGGTTTTCGACAAGTTCAAGGGGTTGACTACGATGAGACTTTCTCACCCGTAGCGATGCTTAAGTCTGTCCGAATCATGTTAGCGATTGCCGCATTTTATGATTATGAAATTTGGCAGATGGATGTCAAAACTGCATTTCTGAATGGATTTCTGGAAGAAGAGTTGTATATGATGCAACCGGAAGGTTTTGTCGATCCTAAGGGAGCTAACAAAGTGTGCAAGCTCCAGCGATCAATCTATGGTCTGGTGCAAGCCTCTCGGAGTTGGAATAAACGCTTTGATAGTGTGATCAAAGCATATGGTTTTATACAGACTTTTGGAGAAGCCTGTATTTACAAGAAAGTGAGTGGGAGCTCTGTAGCATTTCTAATATTATATGTGGATGACATATTGTTGATTGGAAATGATATAGAATTTCTGAATAGCATAAAAGGATACTTGAATAAAAGTTTTTCAATGAAAGACCTCGGTGAAGCTGCTTACATATTGGGCATTAAGATCTATAGAGATAGATCAAGACGCTTGATTGGACTTTCACAATGCACGTACCTTGATAAAGTGTTGAAAAGGTTCAATATGGATCAGGCGAAGAAAGGGTTCTTGCCTGTATTACAAGGTATAAAGTTGAGTCAGACTCAATGCCCGACCACTGCAGAAGATAGAGAGAAAATGAAAGGAGTTCCCTATGCTTCAGCCATAGGCTCTATCATGTATGCAATGCTGTGTACCAGACCTGATGTGTGCCTTGCTATTAGTTTGGCAGGGAGGTACCAAAGTAATCCAGGAGTGGGTCACTGGACAGCGGTCAAGAACATCCTGAAATACCTGAAAAGGACTAAGGATATGTTTCTCGTATATGGAGGTGACAAAGAGCTAGTCGTAAATGGTTACGTCGATGCAAGCTTTGACACTGATCCGGACGATTCTAAATCGCAAACCGGATACGTATTTTTATTAAACGGTGGAGCTGTAAGTTGGTGCAGTTCTAAACAAAGCGTCGTGGCGGGATCTACATGTGAAGCGGAGTACATAGCTGCTTCGGAAGCAGCAAATGAAGGAGTCTGGATGAAGGAGTTCATTTCCGATCTAGGTGTTATACCTAGTGCATCGGGACCAATGAAGATCTTCTGTGACAATACTGGTGCAATTGCCTTGGCAAAGGAATCCAGATTTCACAAGAGGACCAAGCACATCAAGAGACGCTTCAATTCCATTCGGGACCAAGTCCAAGTGGGAGACATAGAGATTTGCAAGATACATACGGATCTGAATGTTGCAGACCCGTTGACTAAGCCTCTCTCACGAGCAAAACATGATCAGCACCAAGACTCCATGGGTGTTAGAATCATTACTATGTAATCTAGATTATTGACTCTAGTGCAAGTGGGAGACTGAAGGAAATATGCCCTAGAGGCAATAATAAAGTTATTATTTATTTCCTCATATCATGATAAATGTTTATTATTCATGCTAGAATTGTATTAACCGGAAACATGATACATGTGTGAATACATAGACAAACATAGTGTCACTAGTATGCCTCTACTTGACTAGCTCATTGATCAAAGATGGTTATGTTTCCTAACCATAGACATGTGTTGTCATTTGATTAATGGGATCACATCATTAGGAGAATGATGTGATTGACTTGACCCATTCCGTTAGCTTAGCACTTGATCGTTTAGTATGTTGCTATTGCTTTCTTCATGACTTATACAAAGTTCCTACAACTATGAGATTGTGCAACTCCCGTTTACCGGAGGAACACTTTGTGTGCTACCAAACGTCACAACGTAACTGGGTGATTATAAAGGTGCTCTACAGGTGTCTCCAAAGGTACATGTTGAGTTGGCATAATTCGAGATTAGGTTTTGTCACTCCGATTGTCGGAGAGGTATCTCTGGGCCCTCTCGGTAATACTCATCACTTAAGCCTTGCAAGCATTGTAACTAATGAGTTAGTTATGAAATGATGTATTACGGAACGAGTAAAGAGACTTGCCGGTAACGAGATTGAACTAGGTATTGGATACCGACGATCGAATCTCGGGCAAGTAACATACCGATGACAAAGGGAACAACGTATGTTGTTATGCGGTTTGACCGATAAAGATCTTCGTAGAATATGTAGGAACCAATATGAACATCCAGGTTCCTCTATTGGTTATTGACCGAGAATAGTTCTAGGTCATGTCTACATAGTTCTCGAACCCGTAGGGTCCGCACGCTTAATGTTACGATGACAGTTTTATTATGAGTTTATAAGTTTTGATGTACCGAAGTTTGTTCGGAGTCTCGGATGTGATCATGGACATGATGAGGAGTCTCGAAATGGTCGAGACATAAAGATTGATATATTGGACGACTATATTCGGACACCGGAAGTGTTCCGGGTGATTTCGGAGAAAACCGGAGTGCCGGAGGGTTACCGGAACCCCCCCGGGAGAGTTAATGGGCCACATGGGCCTTAGTGGAAAGAGAGAGGGGCGGCCAGGGTGGGCCGCGCGCCCCCTCTCCCTCTGGTCCGAATTGGACTAGGAGGGGGGGGGCGGCGCCCCCCACTTTCCTTCCCCCTCTCCCCCTTCCTTTCCCCCTCCTAGTAGGAGTAGGAAAGGGGGAGTCCTACTCCTACTAGGAGGAGGACTCCTCCTCCTTGGCGCGCCCACAAGGGCCGGCCGGCCTCCCCCCTTGCTCCTTTATATACGGGGGCGGGGGGGGCACCCTAGAGACACACAAGTTGATCTACGGATCGTTCCTTAGCCGTGTGCGGTGCCCCCCTCCACCATATTCCACCTCGGTCATATCGTCGCGGAGTTTAGGCAAAGCCCTGCGCCGGTAGAACATCATCATCGTCACCACGCCGTCGTGCTGACGGAACTCATCCCCGACGCTTTGCTGGATTGGAGCCTGGGGAACGTCATCGAGCTGAACGTGTGCTGAACACGGAGGTGCCGTACGTTCAGTGCTTGGATCGGTCGAATCGTGAAGACGTACGACTACATCAACCGCGTTGTCATAACGCTTCCGCTTACGGTCTACGAGGGTACGTGGACAACACTCTCCCGTCTCGTTGCTATGCCATCACCATCATCTTGCGTGTGCGTAGGAATTTTTTTGAAATTACTACGTTCCCCAACAGAAAGATATTGAGATCTCATAGTTGTTGCGTTGACAGTGTAAGTATACCGCTCAAAATATTCTCTATTTTAAAATCAAGTTCTGGCACCACTACAAATCCCTGCTTACCTCTACGAAGGACCTATCTATTTACTTTTATGTTGAGTCATCATCCTCTTATTAAAAAGCACCCGCTAGAGAGCACACTGTCATTTGCATTCATTACTATTAGTTTATATTGGGTATGACTTGAGTGGATCTCTTTTACCATGAATTACAATGTTTAGTTAGTCCTTGATCTTTAAAGGTGCTCTGCATTTATGTTTTGCGGTCTTAGAAAGGGCTAGCGAGATACCATCTTGTTATATCATATGATGATTGTTTTGAGAAAGTGTTGTCATCCGAGATTTATTATTATTGCTCGCTAGTTTATTATGCCATTGACATGAGTAAATATGAGACCTAAGTGTTATTGTGAATATGGTTAGTTCATAATCTTTGCTGAAAACTTGAATGCTGGCTTTACATATTTACAACAACAAGAACAAACAGAGTTTGTAAAAGTTTTTCTTTATCACTTTGAGTTTATCAACTGAATTGCTTGAGGACAAGCAAAGGTTTAAGCTTGGGGGGGTTGATACATCTCCAACATATCTACTTTTCCAAACACTTTTGCCCTTGTTTTGGACTCTAACTTGCATGATTTGAATGAAACTAACCCGGACTGCCGCTGTTTTCAGCAGAACTACCATGGTGTTATTTTTGTGCAGAAACAAAAGTTCTCGGAATGACCTGAAAATCCACGGAGATACTTTTGGAAAATATAAAAAATACTGGCGAAAGAATCAAGGCAAGGGGGCCCACACCTTGTCCACGAGGGTGGGGCGCGCCCCTGCCTCGTGGGCCCCCTGGATGTCCACCAACCTCAACTCCAATTCTATATATTTGCTTTCACGGAGAAAAAAAATCAGAGAGAACATTTTCATCGCGTTTTACGATACGGAGCCGCCGCCAAGCCCTAATCACTCTCGGGAGGGCTGATCTGGAGTCCGTCATTGCCAATCTCATGATGCTCACCGCCGTGCATGAGTAATTTCATCTTAGGCTTGCTGGACGGTGATGGGTTGGATGAGATTTACCATGTAATCAAGTTAGTTTTGTTAGGGTTTGATCCCTAGTATCCACTATGTTCTGAGATTGATGTTGCTATGACTTTGCTATGCTTAATGCTTGTCACTAGGGCCCGAGTGCCATGATTTCAGATCTGAACCTATTATGTTTTCATGAATATATGTGAGTTCTTCATCCTATCTTGCAAGTCTATAGTCACCTATTACGTGTTATGATCCGACAACCCCGAAGTGACAATAATCGGGATACTTCTCGGTGATGACCGTAGTTTGATGAGTTCATGTACTCACTAAGTGCTAATGCTTTGGTCCGGTACTCTATTAAAAGGAGGCCTTAATATCCCTTAGTTTCCATTAGGACCCAGCTGCCACGGAAGGGTAGGACAAAAGATGTCATGCAAGTTCTTTTCCATAAGCACGTATGACTATATTTGGAATACATGCCTACATTACATTGATGAACTGGAGCTAGTTCTGTGTCACCGTATGTTATAACTATTACATGAGGAATCGCATCCGACATAATTATCCATCACTGATCCAATGCCTACGAGCTTTTCACATATTGTGCTTTGCCTATTTACTTTACCGTTGCTACTGTTACAATTACTACAAAACTGCTACCATTACTTTTGCCACTGTTACCATTACTATCATACTACTTTGCTACTAAATACTTTGCTACAGATACTAAGTTATCCAGGTGTGGTTGAATTGACAACTCAACTGCTAATACTTGAGAATATTCTTTGGCTCCCCTTGTGTCGAATCAATAAATTTGGGTTGAATACTCTACCCTCGAAAACTGTTGCGATTCCCTATACTTGTGGGTTATCAGGTAGTGAGGCACGTATTTGTATTGTTGCCATCAAGGGTAAAAAGATAGGGTTTTCATTGATACGTCTCCCACGTATCTATAATTTATGAAGTATTCATGCTATTATATTATCCATCTAGGCTGTTTTATATGCATTTATATGTCATTTTATATGATTTTTTGGGACTAACCTATTAACCTAGAGCCCAGTGCCAGTTTCTGTTTTCTCCTTGTTTTAGTGTTTTACAGAAAAGGGATACCAAACGGAGTCCAATTGACGTGCCAATTTTTGAGGATTTTTTCTGGACCAAAAGAAGACCACAGGGCATCGGAGTTGGGCCATAGGAGTCCCGGGCTGCCCACGAGAGTGGGGGGCGCCCCCCTAGGGCGCGGCCCCCTCTCTCGTGGACAGCCCGGAGGCCCCCTTGACGTGAAACCAACGCCAAAAATTCCTATAAATACAGAAACCTTCGGGAATTAACCTAGATCGGAAGTTCCGCCGCCGCAAGCCTCTGTAGCCACGAGAAATCAATCTAGGCCCTCTCTGGCACCCTGCCGGAGGGGGCCATCATCACCGGAGGCCATGGAGGAGGATATCGGAGGGGCCATCATCGCCATGAAGGCCAAGGACCAGAGGGGGAAAGCCATGGAGGAGGAAGCACAAGGGGGAGAACCTCTCCTCCTCTCTCCTGGTGGCACCGGAGTGCCATCGGGAGGGGAATCATCGCCGTGGTGATCGTCTTCATCAACATCACCATCATCATCACCACCCTCATCTCTTTTATGTGGTCCACTCTCGCGCACCCCGATGTAATCCCTACTTGAACATGGTGCTTTATGCTACATATTATGATCCAATGATGTGTTGCCATCTTATGATGTTTTGAGTAGATATCTTTTGTCTTTGAGTTAATTGATGATTTAGATTGGTATGAGTTGTATGTTTTATTTCGGTGCTGTCCTATGGTGCCCTCTGTGTCGCGCAAGCGTGAGGGATTCCCGCTGTAGGGTGTTGCAATACGTTCATGATTCGCTTATAGTGGGTTGCTAGAGTGACAAAAGCTTAAACCCGAGTAAGGGGGTTGTTGCGTATGGGATAAAAGGGGACTTGATGCTTTAATGCTATGGTTGGATTTTACCTTAATGAATTTATAGTATTTGTGGATGCTTGCTAGAGTTCCAATCATAAGAGCATATGATCCTAGTAGGAAAAGTATGTTAGCTTATGCCTCTCCCTCATATGAAATTGCAATGACGACTATCGATCTTGTTAACAATTGCTTAGGACAATTCCGCACACCGATCCACCATTATTCCACACTCGCTATTTATATTATTTAGTATATATTCTAACTTTATGATAACAGCACCTACTTTTATATTTTAGCTCTCCGATATCATACAAAGTTATCCTCTTTATACCCACAACACAGTTTTATTTCTTGTTTCTAGTTGGAAGCAAACGTTCGGTGCACGTAGAGTCGTATCAGTGGCAGATAGGGCTTGAGAGAATATTGATCTTACCTTTAGCTCCTTGTGGGTTCGACACTCCATACTTATCACTTCCACCTTTGGGAATTGCTACGATGATTCCCTGCACTTGGGGATTATCAAGCTCTTTTCTGGCGCCGTTGCCGGGGAGCAATAGCGTGGGGTTGATATTCTCGTGTGTGCTTGTTTGCTTTCTTCACTAAGTAGATTTTGTTTTTCCTTTTTGTTTCTGTTTAGTTGTGGGTGAAACATACAATTTTTTTAAAAGAATGAAAATACCAAAAAATATTTACTTGCCTCTCATGCCTAAAAAAGTTTTTCAAAAAGAGAAGTGATTGGAAAGTTATGCATTGAAGAAGTGAGGGTCGACCTTGAGCACTTGTGTTCATGCTCACGGAAACAATGTAGAATTTTTCATGGAAGTTTCTCTGTAAATAATTATCCCCTTCTTTATATCCATTGTATTATAAAAATAATGTGCCAAGCTTTGGTTTTAGTATGATAAGATTGCTTGCTTACTATGTGCAGAACAAAAACAGAAACTTTGGCTGTAGTGCATGAATTTACATTTTTTACTGGAAAGTCAAATGGGTCTGAAACTTTTTGCACATTACTTCTGTACAAATTGTTCAAATTTTCAAATTTATTTCATAATTTTTGGAGTTACAGAAGTTTACTAAACTTCCAGATTACTACAGACTGTCCTGTTCTTAAGAGATTCTGTTTTTCGTGTGTTGTTTGCTTATTTTGATGCATCTATGGCTAGTATGTGGAGGTATGAACCATAGAGAAGTTGGAATACAGTAGGTTTAACACCAATATAAACAAAGAATGAGTTAATTACAGTACCTTAAAGTGGTAGTTTGCTTTATTACACTAACGGATCTCACAAGTTTTTGTTTAAGTTTTTGTGAATGAAGTATTTGAAGAACGAGGAGTTACCAATGTGATAAGAATAAAGAGAGACAAGAGTTCAAGCTTGGGGATGCCAAGGCACCCCAAGTAAATATTTCAAAGGATACTCAAGCATCTAAGCTTGGGGATGCCCCGGTTGGCATCCCATCTTTCTTCTTCAACAAATATCGGTATACCTCGGTTTTTGTTTTGTTCACATTGTTTGTGCCCTTTGTGTTTTTGTTTTTCTTTAAGAATCATGCTAGTATGAGATAGCTCTTCATTGATTTATAGAATACTTCATGTGCTTCACTTATATCTTTAAGTATGATCTTATAGAATTGCTCTTTGTGCTTCACTTAAATCGTTTGAGTATGGTTTTATAGAATGCTTCGTGCGCTTCACTTATATATTTTGAGCTTGGATATTGGCTAGTCTATATTAATTGTAGAATGCTCCAGGAACTTCACTTATATCTTTTGGAGTATGAATAATACTATAATTTAAAGTGGGTTTGGAAGAGTGTCAACTTTAGGAATTAGTGATCCCACTATCTTGGAGGGTGTTGAATCTTCGTACGATATTTATGAAAGTGGATTTGGAAGAGTGTCAACTTTAGTTAGTATTCCACTATTTCGGAAGAGGTTCCAATTGAGTATGAGAACAAAGTTGCTATCCATGATGCTACTGAAAATTATTATGAGGGAGGAATATGTGCTTGTAGGAGTTGCAATACTGTCAAGTTTCCTCTCTATGTGCTTAAAGTTTTGAAGTTATACTTGTTTTGCCTTCCTATGCTTGTTGACTTTTGTCCCTATAAATTGTGTGCTCACAAAATCCCTAGGCATAGGAAGTGAGTTAGATTTAAATGTGCTAGTCATATTCTTCATGATGCTCTCTTTGTGTTTCAACTCTTATCTTTTATGCGAGCATCATTGAAATCATCATGCCTAGCTAAAAGGCATTAAAGAAAAGCGCTTGTTGGGAGACAACCCAATATTTACCCTTACTGTTTTTGTGTGTCCACATGATTAAGCTACTGTAATAATCATGGTTTATAGCTTTTGTTTCAATAAAGTGCCAAGTAAGACCTTTGGGAAGACTTGGGTGAAAGTTAATGTGATCTTGCTGTAAAAAACAGAAACTTTGCGCTCACGAGATTAGATGTCATTTTTTACAGAAGAGTTATTTTGAGTTGATTCTTTTTGAAGAAGATTAATAGACAAATTCCTCACGTCCACCAATTTATTTCATAATTTTTGGAGTAGCAGAAGTATGATTATTGTTCAGATCATTACAGACTGTTCTGTTTCTGACAGATTCTGTTTTCATTGCATAGTTTGCTTGTTTTCTAGTATCTATGGCTTATATTTCACAATATAAATTGTAGAAATGATATGGTACAGTAGCAATTTAGTGAAAACAATTATGAACCTTGTCTTTTACAGTACCAAAGTGCATGGTTTACTCTTTATCATACTAACCTATCTCACGAAGTTCCATTAAGTTTTGTGTGATTGAAGTTTTCAAGTTTTGGGTGAGATATCGATATGAGGAGAATAAGGAGTGGAAAGACCCTAAGCTTGGGGATGCCCAAGGCACCCCAAGTTAATATTCAAGGAAGACTCAAGCGCCTAAGCTTGGGGATGCCCCAGAAGGCATCCCCTCTTTCGTCTTCAAAACTATCGGTACATCTTACTCGGAGCTATATTTTTATTCGTCACATGATATGTGTTTTACTTGGAGCGTCATTTTCTTTTGTTAGTATTAGCTTGCTGTTATTTAGAATAGTGTTTTGCATCTTTAGTTTCAATAAAAATGTCAAGGATAGCCTTTACCATGCTTATTTTGCTAGTATACATGTTGCTGTTTGAAAACAGAAAGTTTACCGCTGTTGCAAAAATTCCCTAGAAAAGTCAGAGCATGATATAATGTTGAAACTTTTTGCATAATGAGCTCTGATAAATATACTACAGTGGGAATTTTCTCTCATAATTTTTGGAGTTAGGGAAGTATTGATACTCTTGCATTCTTTACAGGCTGTACTGTTTTGACAGATTGCTGTTATGTTTGCATTGTTTGCATATGTTTGCTTGTTTAATGATTCTATTTGAGGATAGGAGTATTAAATATGCAGAGGCATTTAGTATTCAATGTTGAATAATAATTCTAGTGATTTGTTACAGTAGAAAATGATAAGGTTTTGCATTGGTTTATACTAACCTATCTCACGAGTTCTTGTTGAGTTTGGTGTGGATGAAGCTTTTGATAAAAAGAGAAACCATGATATGAGAGGAATTAAGGAGACATAAAAGTTCAAGCTTGGGGATGCCCAAGGCACCCCAAGATAATATTCCAAGAAGTCTCAAGCATCTAAGCTTGGGGATGCCCCGTTAGGCATCCCACCTTTCTTCTTCAACAACTATCGATTAGTATCGGTTGAGCCTAAGTTTTTGCTTCTTCACATGAGTTGTGCTATCCTTACAATGTCATTTTATTTTATTTTACTTGCTGTTTGAATAAAATCATTGGATCTGAAATATTGAATAAAAAGGAACCCTCCCATGGCTAGTTAATTATTTGACTACTCAGTGTCCTTCACTCATATCTTTTGGAGTAGTTTGTCATTTACTCATGTGCTTCATGTATATCCTATGAGTAAATGGGGGAAATGAATTGAATGTCATAAATCTGAATTTTTATATGTTTCGTATGCTTATAACATGGTTAGTGATGACTTCACACATAAAAAGTATGAGGCATAAAAGTTGTTCAGAGTTGGCAAACGTAGTTTTGGTCATCGTTGCAATTAATAGGAAGTAATAAGGAAAGAGAGGTTCACATACAAATATATTATCTTGGACATCTTTTATGATTGTGAAGCACTCATTAAGTATGACATGCTAAAAGAGTTGACGTTGGACAAGGAAGACAACGTAATGGTTTATGTTTTCCGACATCTCAGTTAAAGTATATTGTCATTGACCTTCCAAACATGTTGAGCTTGCCTTCCCCCCTCATGCTAGCCAAAATTCCTTGCACTAAGTAGAGATACTACTTGTGCTTCCAAATACCCTTAAACCCAGTTTTGCCATGAGAGTCCACCATACCTACCTATGGATTGAGTAAGATCCTTCAAGTAAGTTGTCATCGGTGCAAGCAATAAAAATTGCTCTCTAAATATGTATGACTTATTAGTGCAGAGAAAATAAGCTTTGTACGATCTTGTTGTGGAAGTAATAAAAGCGACGGACTGCATAATAAAGGTCCACATACAAGGGGCAATATAAAGTGACGTTCTTTTGCATTAAGATTTTGTGCATCAACCCTAAACGCGCATGACAACCTCTGCTTCCCTCTGCGAAGGGCCTATCTTTTACTTTATGTTTTTACTTTATGCCTGAGTCAAGGTGATCCTCACCTTTCCCTTTTTCATTTTATCCTTTGGCAAGCTCCTCGTGTTTGAAAGATCATGATATATATATCCAATTGGATGTAAGTTAGCATGGGCTATTATTGTTGACATCACCTAAAGGTGAATACGTTGGGAGGCAACACAATAAGCCCCTATCTTTCTCAGTGTCCGGCTGAAACTCCATAACCACAAGTATTGCGTGAGTGTTAGCAATTGTAGAAGACTATATGATAGTTGAGTATGTGGACTTGCTGAAAAGCTCTATTCTTGACTCTTTCTGATGTTATGATAAATTGCAATTGCTTCAATGACTGAGATTATAGTTTGTTAGTTCTCAATGAAGTTTCTGAACCATGCTTGACATTGTGAATAGATTGTTACTTGATCATGAAAAGTTTTATGAGATAAGCTATTATTATGACAAATATTGATGCTAGAAAAGGTGATTGAAATTATCATTGATCAAACTTGTGCACCTACTAGCATTCACACTTCATAAATTATTTCTTTTATCATTTACCTACTCGAGGACGAGCAGGAATTAAGCTTGGGGATGCTGATACGTCTCCAAGGTATCTATACTTTATGAAGTATTCATGCTATTATATTATCCATCTATGATGTTTTATATGCATTTATACGTCATTTTATATGATTTTTGGGACTAACCTATTAACCTAGAGCCCAGTGCCAGTTTCTGTTTTCTCCTTGTTTTAGTGTTTTACAGAAAAGGGATACCAAACGGAGTCCAATTGACGTGCCAATTTTTGAGGATTTTTTCTGGACCAAAAGAAGACCACGGAGCATCGGAGTTGGGCCAGAGGAGTCCCGGGCTGCCCACGAGAGTGGGGGCGCCCCCCCTAGGGCGCGGCCCCCTATCTCGTGGACAGCCCGGAGGCCCCCTTGACGTGAAACCAACGCCAAAAATTTCTATAAATACAGAAACCTTCGGGAATTAACCTAGATCGGAAGTTCCGCCGCCGCAAGCCTCTGTAGCCATGAGAAATCAATCTAGGCCCTCTCTAGCACCCTGCCGGAGGGGGCCATCATCACCGGAGGCCATGGAGGAGGATCTCGGAGGGGCCATCGTCGCCATGAAGGCCAAGGACCAGAGGGGGAAAGCCATGGAGGAGGAAGCACAAGGGGAGAACCTCTCCTCCTCTCTCTTGGTGGCACCGGAGTGCCATCGGGAGGGGAATCATCGCCGCGGTGATCGTCTTCATCAGCATCACCATCATCATCACCACCCTCATGTCTTTTACGCGATCCCCTCTCCCGCACCCTGCTGTAATCCCTACTTGAACATGGTGCTTTATGCTACATATTATGATCCAATGATGTGTTGCCATCTTATGATGTTTTGAGTAGATATCTTTTGTCTTTGAGTTGATTGATGATCTAGATTGGTACGAGTTGTATGTTTTATTTGGTGCTGTCCTATGGTGCCCTCCGTGTCGCGCAAGCGTGAGGGATTCCCACTATAGGGTGTTGCAATACGTTCATGATTCGCTTATAGTGGGTTGCTAGAGTGACAGAAGCTTAAACCCGAGTAAGGGGGTTGTTGCGTATGGGATAAAAGGGGACTTGATGCTTTAATGCTATGGTTGGGTTTTACCTTAATGAATCTTTAGTATTTGCGGATGCTTGCTAGAGTTCCAATCATAAGAGCATATGATCCAGTAGGAAAAGTATGTTAGTTTATGCCTCTCCCTCATATGAAATTGCAATGACGACTATCGATCTTGTTAACAATTGCTTAGGACAATTCCGCACACCGATCCACCATTATTCCACACTTGCTATTTATATTATTTAGTATATTCTAACTTTATGATAACAACACCTACTTTTATATTTTAGCTCTCCGATATCATACAAAGTTATCCTCTTCATACCCACAACACAGTTTTATTTCTAGTTTCTAGCTGGAAGCAAACGTTCGGTGCACGTAGAGTCGTATCAATGGCAGATAGGGCTTGAGAGAATATTGATCTTACCTTTAGCTCCTTGTGGGTTCGACACTCCATACTTATCACTTCCACCTTTGAGAATTGCTACGATGATTCCCTGCACTTGGGGATTATCATTCATCATATTGTTTGAGTTTATCCCTCTACATCATGTCATCTTACTTAAGGCGTTACTCCGGTCTTATGAACTTAATACTCTAGATGCATGCTGAATAGTGGTCGATGTGTGGAGTAATAGTAGTAGATGCAGGCAGGAGTCGGTCTACTTGACACGAACATGATGCTTATATTCATTGCCTTGGATACCGTCATAACTTTGCGCTTTTCTATCAATTGCTCGACAGTAATTTGTTCACCCACCGTATTATTTGCCTTCAAGAGAGAAGCCTCTAGTGAAACCTATGGCCCCCGAGTCTATTTTTCTTCATATATTTTCAGATATATATACCAAAAATACCTTGTGCAATTTATTTACTTTTATTTTGTTTTACATTTTAGTAATCTTTTGTATCTATCTCTATCAGATCTCACCTTTGCAAGTGACCGTGAAGGAATTGACAACCCCTTTTTCGCGTTGGGTGCAAGTGTTTGATTGTTTGTGTAGGTGCATATATTGGGGACTTGCGTGTTTCTCCTACTGGATTGATACCTTGGTTCTTAAATAAGGGAAATACTTATCTCTACTTTGCTGCATCACCCTTTCCTCTTTAAGGAAAAAATCAACGCAAACTCAAGAAATAGCAGGAAGAATTTCTCGCGCCATTGCCGGGGAGATCTACATTGATCCAACCAAGTACCCACCATAAACTCTCATCTCTTGCATTACATTATTTTCCATTTGCCTCTTGTTTTCCTCTCCCCCATTTCTGAAATGATTTCAGAAAAATACAAAAAGATTTGCTTTTTTCGCCCTTCTTCTGTTCGTCTTTTCGTTTGCTTTTTGGTTGCTTGTGTGCTAGATTGTTTGATTTGCTCTTATGGCTAGTACCCCCTACCATTGCTAGTACTCCCGAGAGCGGGGTTCTTAATTTTAAGCAAAGGGAGGGAGACAATTTAAAATATACTTGGTATAGAATTTGCAATGCTCAAAATAGATCTACTCGTAAGCAATCTACTACCGTTCTCCTTCGTAATTTTTATGTGGGTGTTACTCCTTGGAATAGATATGTTCTACATACCATTATCGGGGGAAATTTCTTGGGAAGCCACACTTTGGATGCTTATAATGCTATGATAGATTTGGTAGGCTCACCACCTCTTATGGTTAATGAAACTGTTTTAACTTTGGAACATGTGATGCAAAGGCTTGATATTACTGAGAATAAAATTGCTACCATAGATCTTATTTAAAACTTGGATAAAAATATTCATAATCATATTACTCAATATGGATCAAAGGTAGGAGTTACTTTGAAGAATCTAAAGGAAAAAGAACCCATAGTTAATGAGAAGTTAGATCAAGCTTCCACTGGGATTAATAAGTTGGAGAATATTATTACTAACTTGGGTTTCGCTTTTGCTTCCGTTAAAACTAACCCCAAATTTTCCTTCCACCCAGGCGGCTAAGTTTATTTATGTTCCTAAAAATAGAGGTGGATCATCTAGTGGGGAAAATGAAGATCTTAAGATGATAAGTGTTCACCCTCGTTTTGTCAATATCGTGAAGGAACCTTTTGTTATGAATGAATTTCTTGATTTCTTATCAAGGTGTAATTGAGGAATTGCATACCAAAGATGACAATACCTAGATCTATTTTTTATGCCTAGCTAGGGGCGTTAAACAATAGCGCTTGTTGGGAGGCAACCCAATTTTAATTGTGTGTTTTTTTTGTTTTTGCTTCAGTTCTTCAATAAATATACATTATTACCTCTATATTAATTGTGTTTTAGTGTTTGAGCCAAGTAAAGCCTTTGGGATACTTTGGTATATTGTTGATTCGATCTTGCTAAAAAACAGAAACTTTTGCGCCCAGAAACATAATTGATCTGAGCTGCTGGAACGTGATAAATTCTTGAATTTTTTTACAAAAGATTGATATACAAATTGCCTCTGGTGTCCTAATTTTTCATAATTTTTGGAGTTACAAAAGTATTCAAAGTTTCCAAATTACTACTGACTGTTCTGTTTTTGACAGATTCTGTTTTCTTTGTGTTGTTTGCTTATTTTGATGAATCTATGGGTACTATCGGGGGGGGGGGGTATGAACCATGGATAAGTTGGAATACAGTAGATATTACACCAATATAAATAAAGAATGAGTTCACAACAGTACCAAAAAGTGGTGATTTATTTTCTTATACTAATGGATCTCATGAGTTTTGTGTTGTGAAGTTTTCAAGTTTTGGGTAAAGATTCGATGGACTATGGAATAAAGAGTGAAAAGAGCCTAATCTTGGGGATGCCCAAGGCACCCAAGCTAATATTCAAGGACAACCAAGCATCTAAGCTTGGAGATGCCCCGGATGGCATCACCTCTTTTGTCTTCGTCTATCGGTAAATTGGCTATATTTTTATACACCACATGATATGTGTTTTGCTTGGAGCGTCTTGTATGATATGAGTCTTTTCTTTTTAATTTGACACAATCATCCTTTCTGTACACACCTTTTGAGAGGGACACACATGAATCATGAATTTATTAGAATACTCTATGTGCTTCACTTATATCTTTTGAGCTAGGCACTTTTGCTCGAGTGCTTCACTTATATCTTTTTAGAGCACGACGGTGGCTTTATTTTATAGAAATTGTTGAACTCTCATGCTTCACTTATATTATTTTGAGAGTCTTTCTTAACATCACGGTAATTTGCTTTGGTTATGGATTTAGTCTTAATATGCTGAGCATCCAAGAGGGAAGTGCATGGATGAACCCGGGTACATATGAACCCACTTTGAAAAACACATTTCTAAATGCTAAAAAAATCCGAAAAGGAGGCATGGGTATGTATTCATGTTCTATGTGCGCACATAAAGTTTCACGGAAAAATAACTTTTTTGTGGCCTAGGCAAAAAAGACAAAAAATTGTCCTGGAACGCTATTTAGAAACACTAAAATTTGTCTTTTTTGCTTTAACAAAATAAAAAGACATTTTTCACAAAACTTTGCACCGCGCACACACATTTGTGAACATGTATGCATGGAATTTTCTTTTGATTTTTTTGAGATTTTAAAACGTACTTAAAATGCATTTTTTGAAAAGTGGGTGCAGATGCCCATGGTTTCAGATCGTGCCCACTCGCATCCAAGAGGGATATAATAAAAACTTTCATATAAAGAGCGTTGAATACTATGTGAAGTTTTATTCCTTATGATTGTTTTGAGATATAAAGATGGTGATATTAAAGTCATGCTAGTGAGTAATTGTGGATTGGTATAAATACTTGTGTTAAAGTTTGTGATTCCCGTAGCATGCACGTATGGTGAACCATTATGTGATGAAGTAGAAGCATGGTTTATTTTATGATTATCTTCCTTATGAGTGGCGGTCGGGGATGACCGATGGTTTTTTCTACCTATCTATCCCCCTAGGAGCATGCATGTAGTACTTTGTTTTGATGGCTAATAAATTTTTGCAATAAGTATGTGAGTTCTTTATGACTAATGTTGAGTCCATGGATTATACGCACTCTCACCCTTCCACCATTTGCAGCCTCTCTAGTACCGTGCAACTTTCGCTGGTGCATTAAACCCACCATATACCCTTCCTCAAAACAGCCACCAGACCTACCTATTATGGCATTTCCATAACCACTCTGAGATATATTGCCATGCAACTTCCACCATTCTGTTTATTATGACTCACACCATCATTGTCATATTGCTTTGCATGACCGTAAGATAGCTATCATGATATTTTCATGGCTTGTTCGTTTTTTGATGTCATTGCTATGCTAGATCATTGCACATCCCGGTACACCGCCGGAGGCATCCATATAGAGTCATATCTTGTTCTAGTACCGATTTGTAATTCTTAAGTTGTAAGTAAATAAAAGTGTTATGATCTTCATTATTAGAGCATTGTCCCATGTGAGGAAAGGATGATGGAAGCTATGATTCCCTCACAAGTTGGGACAAGTCTCCGGACTTCATAAAAAATAAAAGAGGCCAAAGAAGCCCAAAGTAAAAAAGAGAGGCCAAAGAAGCCAAAACAAAATAAAATGACAGAAAGAGAGAAGGGACAATGTTGCTATCCTTTTCCCACACTTGTGCTTCAAAGTAGCACCATGATCTTCATAATAGAGAGTCTCCTATTTTGTCACTTTCATACACTAGTGGGAATTTTTCATTATAGAACTTAGCTTGTATATTCTAATGATGGGCTTCCTCAAATGGTCCTAGGTCTTCGTGAGCAAGCAAGTTGGATGCACACCCACTTAGAGTTTTTTTGAACTTTCATACACTAATAGCTCTAGTGCATCCATTGCATGGCAATCTCTACTCACCTGCATCGATATCAATTGATGGGCATCTCCATAGCCCATTAAATTGCCAAGTTGATGTTTGACTTTCTCCTTCTTTTTGTCTTCTCCACAACCATCGTATTTTATTCCACCTATAGTGCTATATCCATGGCTCACGCTCATGTATTGCGTGAAAGTTGAAAAATAGTTGAGAACACCAAAAGTATGAAACAATTGCTAGGCTTGTCATCGGGGTTGTGCATGATGAAATACTTTGTGTGATGAAGATGGAGCATAGCCAGACTATATGATTTTGTAGGGATAACTTTCTTTGGCCATGTTATTTTGAGAAGACATGATTGCTTTATTAGTATGCTTGAAGTATTATTGTTTTTATGTCAATATTAAACTTTTGTTTTGAATCTTATGGATCTGAATATTCATGCCGCAATTAAGAAGATTACATTGATAAATATGTTAGGTAGCATTCCACATCAAAATTTTGTTTTTATCATTTACCTACTCGAGGACGAGCAGGAATTAAGCTTGGGGATGCTTGATACGTCTCCAACGTATCTATAATTTTTTATTGTTCCATGCTATTATATTATCTGTTATATATGTTTTATATGCATTAATATGCTATTATATATTATTTTTGGGACTAACTTATTAACCTAGAGCCCAATGCCAGTTTCTGTTTTTTCCTTGTTTTTGAGTTTTACAGAAAAGCAATACCAAACGGAGTCCAAACGGAATAAAACTTTCGCGATGATTTTTCTTGGACCAGAAGACATCCAGAGGACTTGGAGAGGGGGCTAGAAGTTTCCCGAGGAGGCCACAAGCCTGATAGGCGCACCCCAGGGGGGCGCCTTTAGGGCTTGTGGGCCCTCGAAGGACTTCCAACCCTAATCTTTGCACTATAAAATCCCAAATATATCCAAACCATCAGAGGCATCCACCAAAATACTTTTTCGCGGCCACAAGCCTCAGTTCCCATGAGATCCCATCTTGGGGACTTTCCCGGTGATCTGCCGGAGGGGGCTTCGATCATGGAGGGCTTGTACATCAACCTTGCCGCCCTTCCGATGAAGCGTGAGTAGTTTACCACAGACCTACGAGTCCATAGCTGGTATCTAGATGGCTTCTTCTCTCTCTTTGATCTTCAATACAATGTTCTCCTCGATGTTCTTTGAGTTCTATCTGATGTAATATTCTTTTGCGGTGCGTTTGTCGAGATACGATGAATTGTGGATTTATGATCAGATTATCTTTGAATATTATTTGTGTTTCTCTGAACTCTTTTATGCATGATTAAGATATCTTTGTATTTCTCTTCGAACTATCGGTTTGGTTTGGCCAACTAGATTGGCTTTTCTTGCAATGGGAGAGGTGCTTAGTTTTGGGTTCAATCTTGCAGTTTCCTCACCCAGTGACATAGTAGGGGTAGCGAGACACGTATTGTATTATTGCCATCAGGGATAAAAAGATGGGGTTTTCATCATATTGCTTGAGTTTATCCATCTACATCATGTCATCTTACTTAAGGCGTTACTCCGTTCTAATGAACTTAATACTCTAGATGCATGCTGGATAGCAGTCGATGTGTGGAGTAATAGTAGTAGATGCAGAATCGTTTCGGTCTACTTGACACGGACGTGATGCCTATATTCATGATAGTTGCCTTAGATATCATCATAACTTTGCGCTTTTCTATCGATTGGTCGACAGTAATTTGTTTAAGCACTGTATGCTATCTTCAAGAGAGAAGCCTTTAGTGAAACCTACGGCCCCGGGGTCTATTTTCCATCATATATTTTCAGATCTATAAACCAAACAACCCAAAAATACGTTGCTGCAATTTATTTATATTTACTTTAGTTTGCCTTTTTATTTATCTTTTATACCTATCTCTATTAGATCAAACTTTTGTTCGAGACCGTGAAGGGATTGACAACCCCTTTTTCGCGTTGAGTGCAAGTGTTTGTTAGTTTGTGCATGTGCATAGATTGGAGATTTGCTTGTGCCTCCTACTGGATTGATACCTTGGTTCTTAACTAAGGGAAATACTTATCTCTACTTTGCTGCATCACCCTTTCCTCTTCAAGGGAAAAATCAACGCAAGCTCAAGAAGTAGCATGAAGCAAAGGGAACATCACATGATAACCATAGGTTCACTCGAATATCATTCGTGTCCTCATAGCTATGGATATGGACGTCCACAGTCCCGCTATCGATCATTGAACGAACGGTTTCATTCATGTCTATGAGTTACCAAACCTACGGGGTCACAAGCTTAAGGCAATAACGATATGTTGAGTGTTAGTAGGATGGGAGTGATGAGAATATATTTGTGGAATTTTTTCATTAATATTCGGAATAGTCCCGAGAGGATTTAGAAGCGTTTCGGGGTACCGGGAGGGTTGCAGTGAATATCGGGTAATACAGGGTATTACCGTTAAATATATATATAGGTGGAAATTTTTTCAGGGATGTTAAATTATATATAAAATGATCTGAAAGTATTTAGAACTATTTTATATTTAATTTAACATCAATGGGTCTAAAAAAAGAGGTGGAAGGCAATTTGGGCCACAAAGGCCCAAGTGGGGCGGCGGGGCCTAATTGAAGGAGGGAGAGGATTCCTATTCCCCTCCTTAGGCCGGCGCCCCAAGGGGGACTCCTTCCCCCTTGGTGGCAGCCCCTCCTCTCCCATCTATCCTATATATACTAGAGGATTTTGTCCTTTGAGACACAAGTTTTGGAGCCTCTAGTTCTTCTAGTTCTATTCCTAGTTGGTCCTAGTTGACTAATTAGAGTTAGGCTAATCCTCTTGTCCTCATAACTAGAAGCCCTGTGTGGTTCTAATCTGCTCCCTCTAATTCTCCGGCGATAATTAGCTCTAGACGGCGAAGCGCTGCCGGATCGTGAAGGTTGCACGCTTGCAACCAAGTAGAGAGGTCGTGCTTTCGGTCTTCGGTTCGAGGGACTATTCGTGGGCGGTTCGTGGGATCATTCATTGACGGTTCGAGGGACTCCAAGTACGATCTACGCCGACACGTTCTTCTTCTGCTGCAATTCGATTACGGTAACGATCGTGATCTCAACCCGTTATGCATCTTCATATTGATCTTGGGTGTGCATAGGCGTGATTTTTTATTTTCTACTACGCTTCTCAACAGCTACCACCCTTATGATTGAATAAAGGAGGAGATGATTGTAAAAAAAGATAGATGCCTTTTTTGACAAATCATCGCACGAGGTGGGGGGGGGGAGACATGGTGTGCCGACCAATGGGAAGGGGGGCCCTTTGGTGGCAATACTCCTTGGCAAGTGGCACCTAATGGGATGCCCCCCCCCTTGGGGGAAGTCCCCCTTCTTGTGTGTTGTGTGCCAAGTTCTAAAGGGGGAGGGGGCAAATTTTGTTTTTTAGGGGGGGGGGGGGGGCTTGGGGCTGCCTCCTTCCATGAGCCATCTCCTACAAATAGAGAAGGAGGGCAACCATCATTCACACACTAAAGTTCTCATCATTTGGCATGCAATGATCTGCCCCTTCTCTCTCTAGTTTCTCCATGAAATATTTTTGTTCTACCGCAAGGCTGCTCCACCCCTTCTTAGTCTCTAGTGACGATTAGTTTTGGACGAGAAAGCGCTGCCAGATCAGTGAAACTATATGCATGCAAACCCGGTGGAGAGATTGTGCTATCGATACTTGTTCAAGGGAAAAAATTCTTGCGATTGGTAGGTTGCAAATCATAGTTGCGGGAATCTGCACCAACTCTTCTTCCGTTGCCACTCCAAGTCGATAACGATATCAAACCTTGGATGCATCTTCATAAAAGTCTTGGGCTTGTACGCAGGACTTTTTTTATTTTCTGCTGCATTACCCAACAAACAGCCTCACGGAGCTAGCCGTGGGAGACACGTGCCAAGACTCCCATGAAGCGGGTACTCTAGCATCCTTTATAGGAGTAATGTCTCGGCACCACATAACCCACGCACCAGTCCGGGAGCCTTTCATATACTTCACCACAAATAACCGCACTTGACCCTTCTGAGCTATAGATACTGCATTTTTCAAAGGCTTGCCAACGTCAATCTTGATATTTCATTGCCATAAAGTCATAGGTGGGGAGCTTCTGTTGCTACATATTCACCAACCTTGGATACTAGCGACTTCACCAAATGCCAATTTCCATTTGGAAGGTCATGTATCTAGAGCCACATGCGCCACATATGAAGATTAATTGGTAATGGCTTAGTGAATCCATCATATGGTGCAATCAATACATTCTTGCCCTAGAAAACTCATGGTCATCCCTCCACCACCTTCTACCAACCGCCTAGGCATGAGAACTTGAACACAAACACATTGTCCTCATTCACCCTGATCCATACTTCTTCCCAATGTCCCATGTTGATATCATATTTTTGAAGAATCATTATTGATAAAAATCATGTTCCATATGGACTTGGGAGATCGCCATCCAACTTGTATCCTTGGCCGGCGGCGGATCCTCTTCCTCGAACACCACATCGTCTAGATCTTCCTCACGAAGTCCTAATCTATCAATACTATCTAGATCCTCCTGCCCCACAGTCCCTGAAGCAAATGCTTTCTTCTTAGATGTAGTCACTAAACTCTAAAAACTGACGTATACTAGTAAGGCGGAGAAAATAAAACATGAATACATAAGCCCACCACCATCGAGTCAAGGCCGAGAGGTGGGCAAGGCCACCCCTTGATTAGACCAAGCTCTCCAATGGTGAGGACCGGATTGTGGTGGAAGGAGAAAACTCAATGGCGACATAAGGTTAGCAATAGGAGATGAATCCTTAACTAGAGGGGAAAACTAAGTAGCTTTTTTTAGAAGAAAAACTTGGTGGCTTTTTTCTGAGTTGAAAAAAAAGAACCTGAGTAGCTTTATAATCTGTTGGAGCTTCTCTTTGTTTAGCCTTGTATTGTAGAGCCCAGCTTTATGCGGCTTAAGAAAGACTAAGCACCCAGACGTGAGGCCGGGATAACGGACGGATCCTAAGCATTTGTTGGCAAACGGGCGCCGTGCCATGAAGAAGTCGAACTTGCGACCTCCTCTCCGAAGGTTGGCTGGTGTAACCACCCCGCCAACCAGCGCGGTCGTGCTAACATTTAAACCTATTCGTCTTTTATTTGATCCTTTCTTTCTTTTTTCTTTTTTTCTTTTCTCATTGTTTTCTTCTTTTTCCTTGCCGATGAATTGTCCACAAATATGTGAACTTTTTTCTTCAAATCGATGGATTTTCCCCCAAAATCCATTAATTATTTTTGATTTTTGTGAACTTTTTTTCAAATATAATAAACTTTTTTCAAATTGGATGATCTTTTTTTTTCAATTTTGATGAACTTTTTTCAAAATCGATAATATATTTTTCAAAATCAATGAACAGTTTTTCAAATGGATGTTTTTTTTTCAAAATAGATGAACTGTTTAAAGAATCAATGAATTGTTTTTTTTCAAAATCGATTAACTTTTTCCAAAAAAATCGATGAACCTTTTTTAGAGATATAAACTTTTTTTCAAACAAATGAACTTTTTTATTTAAATCTGTAACCCTTTTTTGATTTTACATTTTCATTTCGTAACAAATAAAAAAACTGGGTGGTTTTTTCCTACCGGATCAACAACAAAAAGCGAAAAAAAAACTAGACTGCAAGCGAGCGGCCGATCCTGCTAAGCGAGCGATCGAAATCAGCAGTACCGACCGTTTTCGTTTTCCCGAGCCCAGCAGTAGCGATCGAATTCAGCACGCTCCTGGGCCGGCCCATGTCAGCGACAGTGCGAGCGCCAGCTCGTTAACGGGCGCCTGCAGCGCTGGCTAGGAGCTCCCGGGATACCCGTCAAAAAAAAGGAGCTCCCGGGATAACCCACCCGGCTGGACTCGATTCGCTACACTCGGTCATGGAATCCGGCGGCGGCGCCCGCGTACGGCGGCAGCTCCAAGCCGTGGGACGTGTCGCGGGGTACCTCGGCGGCGGCTTGCTCCTCCTCTCCACAGCATCCACCGCCGCCGTTCGCTCCCTCCGCTTCCTCTCCGATACCAACCAGGTAACGCCCCCCCAAGTCCCCAATCCATCCAAAGTCCAGAGCACAAATCCTTCGCTGCTACCATGCCTTTGCTCTGACTCCGATAGCATCCAATCTGCACTGTTGCCAGAGAAAATTCGCGATGCAGTGTGGTGCCTGCGAGGGGAAGGGAACCTACGGGTGCAGGCTCTGCAGGGGTAGCGCCACGGTCGAATGGTCTCGGCTCTACGACCCGGTGTTCGTTAACCCGTGTCTCTGCCCTACTTGTGATGGTACCAGGTTGGCCTTCTTTTACGTAGCTTGCTTCTTCCTGGTTGCTGCTGGATGCTACTAGTACTATTAGTTTTGCCATGGACGTTCCTTCCTTGATTTGTTCACATTTTCAGGGTACAGCGCTGCTTGAATTGCATGGGCAAAGGCTATGCATGAAGGAACAATTTGTATCAAACGCCACTTTTTATGAGTGGACTGTTTGCATCATCAGTTTCTTTTGTTACCTGTTTGAAGCTTAGGTGTGTATTCTTAGAAGCGGGTGTTAAAAAGTGTTGGCAGGGGAGGCATTGTATTTTGCTCATGCAATGTAATTGATTGATGACCAAACTGTCCTGTTTGTGTTGAGAAACCAAAGAATAATTTATGTTTCAGTACAAAATGAACTAGTATCAAGGAGCGAATTAAAATGGAAAAGTGACTTCTTTTAATTAAACTCTGTTTTGAGTTAGAAGTTGTAGAATTGATCTCAGTTCATTGAGTTTTCAGATAACGAAACTTTGATATAAGAATGTCTGACTGGTTTTATTTTGTTCAGTATGAACTTAAACCATAACCTGATTGTATATGCATCATTTTGGGAGTAATTTGCATCCCAACAAAGAAAAATACTGCACTCCAACTTTGATGGTTAGTTTGGAAATTAACTCGCTGCTAGTACAGTATTATTTTGGGATCCATGGTCCACACATGGTGGCCGTGATGACAAGGGGCCACTCACTGTCATCTGAAATTTTGAATCATTCCTTCATCTAGTTGATGACATTTAATCACACTACACGATGGGTAGCAATTTCTTTTAACATGTAGTATGTAGTGACGCTAGTTGGTCTTAAGTCAACGGGAATCATTTCTTGGCTAAACTTTTTATACGAATACAATACTTGATCGTATTTGATTAAAAATATTTTTTTCTTATTTTTTATGCAATTACTAAATTATTTTCCACATATAGTGTGTGCTGGGACCCGAGAGCTGGCCATTTCTCTTCCTCATTCTTAGAAAATTCAGAACGTAAATGTGGTGAAGAGGTTTGGTGCACGTCTGAATGTTTGTTTCACGAGTCTGAAATATAAATGCTGACATGAGGAAGGAAAATTAACTACGCCCCAGTAGCTCAACTATGTGAATGCTTGAGGGCCTCGTCTCTAAAATATGAATGATGACATGATGAAGGAAAATTAAGCACCCCCAGTTGCTCAGCTACCACGGATACTTAGGGCATCTCCAACGGCAACCCGTAAATTTCCTCCCGCGGCCATGCCCATGGACTGGTCTACTTAGGGCATCTTCAACGGCAACCCGCAAATTTCCTCCCGCATCCGTCCGTGGAAAGGGGGACTAGTCCGCGGACACGGATACGGGAGGGCGTCATCCAACCGTAGCCACATACATTTCAAACTGCATTTTAACTAATCGAACGAAATTCATGCAAAGCGGCCGATATTCATCAAAATTCGAATAGAAAATACTCCCTCTGTCCCATAATATAAGAGCGTTTTTTACACTACACTAGTGTCAAAAACACTTTTATATTATGGGACGGAGGGAGTAGCACAAACCATTCACACGTAGCATGCAAATTAAGTCTAGTACAACAATGTCTCTAATTCGACTAGATTCCGAATGCCCAACAATTTTTTCATGAACAGATCATGTCGTTCCACACAAACTCCTCCCTTTTGCTTCATCCAACAGTGTGTGCACGTAAATGGCCATCCCTTTGTACTGTTGTACACCACGGCGGCGCGTGCGGGGTACATATAATGTGTAGACCAATATTGAGTGAATGAATCAATCAAAAAGTTAAGCAAGATGACGTAAAACTTACGAACTCGTTCATGTCCGCGTGCAATGGCCACCTTGCCTCGAGCTGACTAATCAACTTGCAAATTTTGATGATGCTGATCTAGATAGCGTGTCAGCGATACGACAACGATCTCACGTCGCATGGTTGAATGATGTACATGTCGTAGGGCGCAATGTGCTTTCGTGCGTGAAACTTTTCTTGCACTTGCTCCCAGAGGGGCTCCCCTCTACTCATGCCTATGAAACCCGAGGATACGACCAGCCACGCATCGCACAACAACTCATCCTTCATGGTCGAGTAGCTCACCATCCTTCGTACTCTAAAAAATGACATAGAATTTAAAAATAAGCTCAATGGCATTTGATCGAACACTTGTCGGGCGTGGTGTCCGCAATAGAGGTCGTCGGGGGCGGAGTGTACCTGGGTACAAACGACTCCAAGGTGGAAAGCTCCGTCGAAACGACGAGCGGTCGCGTCGGTGCTAGTTGCGGACGTCTGGCAATGCCTCTGTGGTCGCCGGAGACAAACATCAGCGACAGTGGAGGTAGAGGGTGCGGATGCAAAGCAAGGAGGAGAAGGGGCGGAGTGGAAGGAAATGGGACGGGGGAGGGGGATTGGGTGGGTCGGGGATGTCGGAGTCCTACATTTCGGGTGTCCGGACTCCCGCAAACCTTCCCTCACTTTGTCTCCAATTTGTGGGAGAAATAGCATCCGGACCGCCCCTCGGACCGATACACATCGGCATTGGATGGCTTCCGCGGTCCGAGTAGCGCGGTCCGGACGGTTGTGGGAGGTTTATGGGTCCGCCTTGTAAATTCCCTTACACGATGTCTGATTTGAAGCTTACTTGCCTTCGAGCCTGGCATATAGTAGCATCCAATATTTTCTTCTGATCAAGGGTGGATTTCTATCCACTCAAAATAAAACATCAAGTGAATACAAACATAGTAAACACACAACTGCCTCACGTTGACATTGACATTTATTTTGATGTCCCGACCACCGAAGCCACTTGATTGAGATTTCGGATGAACCTGCCCGTACAATTAGACTTCGTGGGATCAATCATTGATGACTACTACCGTTGCAACAAGAACGATTTTGATAAGAACCTTCACCAACGTTGGACTGAGTCACTGTGCAGGGGATGAATCAACTACGCATGCAGGGACGCATATGCATGCTATGACATATGGATGCGAATCCTCAACACCCAAGAGGGTCTGCTACAAGCAAAGGATAATAAAGTGATGAAGGCCATTGCAGCGCGCATCAAGAAGGCTGAGCTTGAACAACTCAAACTGAAGGAGGGGGAGGAGCATTGAAGAAAACTAGATTGTTCAGTTTATGTATTGTGTCATTGCGACCTCATCCGCGTGTGCGGCCGTGATTTGCTTTTCCGTTGCCAGATGCTCCTGAGCTCCTTGCTATACTGCGTGCAAAAGTAGTTGTGGGCAGTGCATATTTGGAGGACAGGGCAGTGATTTGGACGGAAGGTGTCGCGCCGTCGGTCGGGGCATGTGGGATGAAGAAGGAGGAGGAGGATGCGGATGGGGTGTGGATTACCTATATCGACAAGGCCGCACAACAAGAAGAAGGGTAGCTGGCGAGGAGGTGGTACTGCAAGTTAGCAGTGAAGGTTTGAACTTGAAAGGAAGGAGGAACAGTGGAAATGTGGCTTCTGGTCGGGGAGGGTGTGGGGAGCTAGATATTTTCACGGTTGCCGATAATTTTCGCTCGGTGCCGCAAGAAACTGGCCCGAAGTGTGGTTGAAGTGAGGCCGTGGACTGTAGATGACGAAACTTCCAGCATAAGTCATACAAGAGGGCGCGCCAAGATATTTTATATCGCATCGCACACGATTCTCGCTTGTAACCTGTTTGTGGTGTACTTAATTTTTCATTTTGATTTGAAAGACAAATTGGTGTTACGAAGGAAAGGACGGTGTTTGAATTGCTAGAACATTTATCTGCAGTGAACATGCAACTATATGAGTGTTGTGTTAAAATTTAGAATTATTCAGGGTTCATTTGGTCTTTTTAATACATTGATTGAATTTCTAGGCATTTAATGTGCATAATTCTAATTTGAACTACAAGCACATGCTCTACTGCACCGAAATGAGTTGAAAAATTATATATGGGTCCTTGGGTGAATGTTTAGGTCACATGCAAGAAATGAGAATGAATTTCAAACACCTTGGCATCGTGGCTCGGCTGGAAACATTGAGATACTTGGTTTTTAAATTCCTGTAAATCCAAAAATTGCCTAAAAATCACAAAACTTGGCACGATATCATGAAATGGCACTAACATGCCGTGGTAAAATATTGTCTAATTTAGGACAAGTTTTGGTGTAAACTTCTTACAAAATGGAGCTGCTCTCATGAAGCCTCATGGTTCTGAGAGGGGACGTGTCACCTCTATGTGCGAAACAACATAGACCGCCTCCTCCTGCCTTGATTTTTTATAGAGGCAACATAGACCAATAGGAGTGTCATGCTAATTTTAGGAATTAATTCGGATTCATCTAGCCTTTTTATACATTAACTGAGTTTTGTAGGCATTTAATGTGCATAATTCAAATTTGAAGTACATGCTCCAATGCACCAAAGCTGGTTGAAAAATCATATGTGTGTCCTTGAGTGAAAGTTTAGGTCCCATGTAATAAATTAGAATGAATGTCAAACATCTGGGTGTCGTGGCTCGACCGGAAACATTGAGAAACTTGGTTTTTAAATTCCTGTAAATCCAAAACTCGTCCGAAAATCATGAAACTTGGCATGGTCTCATTACATGGCACCAACATACTATGGTAAATTGTTTGTCCAATTTGGGACAAGTTTGGGTGTAAGCTTGTTACAAAACGAGCTTCTCTCAAGAAGCCTCATGGTTCCGAGAGGGGACGTGTCACCTCTGTGTGCGAAACGACATAGACCGCCCCTCTTCCCGCCTTGATTTTTTATAGAGGCAACATAGACCAACAGGAGTTCCATGTTAAAATTTGGAATTATTTCGGGTTCGTTTTGCCTTTTTTATACATTATTTGAGTTTTCTAGGCATTTAATGTACATAATTCAAATTTGAGCTACATGCACATTCTCAAGTGCACCAAAATTGGTTAAAAAATCATGTGTGTCCTTGGGTCAAAGTTTAGGTCCCATGCAAAAATGAGAATGAATTTCAAACATCTGGGCACCGTGGCTCGGCCGGGAACATTGAGAAACTTGGTTTTTAAATTCCTGTAAATTCAAAACTCGCCCGAAAATCATGAAACTTGGCATGGTCTCATGACATGGCACCAACATGTTGTGGTAAAAATTTCGTTCGATTTGGGACAAGTTTTGGTGTAAGCTTCTTACAAAACTGAGCTTCTCTCAAGAAGCCTCATGGTTCCGAGAGGGGACGTGTCACCTCTATGTGCGAAATGACATAGACCGCCCCTCTTCCCGCCTTGATTTTTTACAAAGGCAACATAGACCAACAGGAGTTCCATGCCAAGTTTTTGAATTATTCAGGGTTCGTTTGGCCTTTTTATACATCATTTGAGTTTTCTAGGCCTTTAATGGAATAATTCAAATTTGAGCTACATCTACATGCTCCAGTGCGCCAAGATGTGTTGAAAAATCATACATGTGTCCTTGGGTGAATATTTAGGTTCCATGCAAGAAATGAGAATGAATTTCAAACATCCGGGCGTCGTGGCTCGACCGAAAACATAGAGAAACTTAAATTCCTGTAAATCCAAAACTCAGCTGAATCATGAAACTAAGCATGTTGCCTTCACATGGTACCAACATGTTGTGGTAAAATTTTTGTCCGATTTGCGAAGGCGCACACACTAACAACCAACAAAGTTATTTTGGAACAAGAGCTGTCATGTTACAATCGGAAACACAAGTTTTATTGAAACTATGGGCATTCTACTAACCATTTACATGCCGCCACGCGTCCCCTTTTTTATTGGCTAGGAGGCGTGGCGGGGTAGCTATTTGAGTACGGGAGGCGTGTGATCAAACCCCTGCACGTGCTTATCGGGAGGCGAGCCCTTTGACCTCCATCCGTCGCCCACCTCTCTCCCAACTTCTCCATTAATGGCGCCCGAGCCCCTATTTTATGGTCTGGCTATGTCTCACCCAACTGAGATTTAAGAGAGAAAAAAGAAAATCTGATATTTTTGCATGAATCTTGATGTAAGATCTGACGGACATATATAGCATCGACTGAGACTTATAGCAAGACTGATATGAATATAATGATGATGATAGTGGATAACAATTGTCTTACATATTTAGGAAGATAATTAAATATGCCACATGTGGCAACACCCGAAATACACAAGGGCAATATAAGAAGGAAGACACAGACAACGATCTAGCTCGCTGATCTCTACTTTCTTTATGCGCTGTTGCAGGGCGCAGAGACTAGTTCTGGCGACGAGCGGTGATGATATCTTTCATGTCCTCAATATGCTGCTTGGCATCATCCACGGATTCCTCCACCAGCCTTTCGTGCTTGATGCGGAGCATGGCATTCTCGTCCATAAGTTTCTTGATGATGACGCATGCCCTCTTCAAGAAGGCAGTGGTCTCCTCGTGCTGCTTCGCCCTTTCGGTGATCTTCACCCTCAGCAGGTCACGCTCGGTGCGGAGCTTCGCCTTGTACTCCTAGCCCCCGGATGACGCCGGTAGCATTTTCAAACTAGGCATTCATCTCGTCCTGCAGCTTCATCCAGCCGGAGATGCGATCCATCAGGTTGCTAAACATAGCGTGCATGCGTATGTGAGAGTCCTCGCCTTCCCGTGAGACATTTTCCCAGGCCGCCGCGACGTGGGAGGACCTCTCTGCTGCATCCACGATTGATACGTCTCCATCGTATCTACTTTTCCAAACTCTTCTGCTCTTGTTTTGGACTCTAATTTGCATGATTTGAATGAAACTAACCCGGATTGATGCTGTTTTCAGTAGAATTGCCATGATGTTGTTTTTGTACAGAAATCAAAGTTCTCGGATTGACCTGAAAATTTACATAGAACTTTTGTGGAATATATAAAAAATACTGGCGAAAAAATATACCAGAGGGGGCCACCCAGGAGCCACAAGCTCAGGGCGTGCTCTGCATGCTTGTGGGCCCCCAGACCTCTAGCAACCCTAACTCCAACTCCATATATACCTATTCACTAAGAAAAAAAATCAGAGAGAAGGATTCATCGTGTTTTACGATATGGAGCCGCCGCCACCTCCTATTCTTCATCGTGAGGACTGATCTGGAGTCTGTTCGGGGCTCCGGAGAGGGGATTTGACACTGGCATCATCATCAACCTTCCTCCATCACCAATTTCATTATGGTCACCGCTGGGAGTGAGTAATTCCTTCGTATGCTTGATGGACGGTGATGGGTTGGATGATATTTATATGTAATCGAGTTAGTTTTGTTAGGGCTTGATCCCTAGTATCCACTATGTTCTGAGATTGATGTTGCTATGACTTTGTTATGCTTAATGCTTGTCATTAGGGCCCGAGTGCCACGATTTTAGATCTGAACCTATTATGTTTTCATGAATGTATGTGTGTTCTTGATCCTATCTTGCAAGTTCTATGCACCAATTACGAGTTATGATCCGCATACCTCGAGGTGACAATAATTGGGATTCTTTCCGGTGATTACCGTAGTTTGAGGACTTCATGTATTCATTAAGTGCTAATGCTTTGCTCCGGTTCTCTATTAAAAGGAGGCCTTAATATCCGTTAGTTTTCTTGTGGACCCCACTGCCATGGGAGGGTAGGACAAAAGATGTCATGCAAGTTCTTTTCCATAAGCACATATGACTATATACGGAATACATGCCTACATTACATTGACGAATTGGAGCTAGTTCTGTGTCGCTCTAGGTTATAGCTGCTACATGATGGATATTATCCAACGCAATTATCCATCATTGATCCAATGCCTACGCTTTGCATATATTGATCTTTGCTAAGTTACTTTTGTTGTTGCTGCTGTTACAATCGCTACAAAACTGCAACTGTTTTTGCTACTGTTACTATTGCTACTGTTACTGTTACTACCATATTACTTTAATACTAATCACCTTGCTACAGATATTAAGTGTTCCAGGTGTGGTTGAATTGAGAACTCGACTGCTAATACTTGCGAATATTTTCTTTGGCTCCCCTTGTGTCGAATCAACAAATTTGGGTTGAATACTCTACCCTCAAAAACTGTTGCGATCCCCTATACTTGTGGGTTATGAAGACCTTTTTCTATGCCGTTGCCGGGGAGCATAGCTCTATTTGCTGAGTCACTTAGGAATTATATCTGTTGATCACTATGAGGAATCTTAGGGATTATATAACCAAAATCGTTCCCTCTAAGACGAGGGGAGGTAAGGAACTACCATCTAGCTTTGCACTTGATTCACATTCTATTTTGAGTAAGCTTGCGACACCATCACCTGCTATTAATTCTGATATGTCGCACGTAATTGATGATGCTACTTCTGCTATGAATGATGGTACTGATGATGCTAGTACTTTGCTTGACAAGACTGTGCCGCTAGGTGAATTTCTTGATGAACAATTTGCTAGAGCTAAAGAAATTGAGAATGCTGAAACAAATGAAATTATTGAAACAGAAAATAGACCTAGCTCTCCTAGACATGAATTGCCTGATATACCTGAGGGTTATTTTATGGACGGAGAGGTAGCTAGAGAATTTCTTGCTTGTAACGATAGAGATGATCTTAAGAAATTACTAGTCAAGTTGAAAGAAAAATCTTTGAAGGCTAGAATGAAATATAATCCTAAGTTTGCTACTTCACCTATCTTTATTACTGATAAGGATTATGAATTCTCTTGTGATCCTGAGTTAGTTACTTTGGTTGAATCTCATCCTTTCCATGGTTATGAATCTGGAATTGTTGTGGCACATCTTACTAAACTAAATGATATAGCCACCCTATTTGCTCATGAGGAAAAAATTCGCTACTAATATATTCTTAAGTTGTTTCCTTTCTCATTAAAGGGTGATGCTAAGATATGGTTTAATTCTCTTGCTCCTGGTGGTGTGCGTAGTCCCCAGGACATGACATATTACTTCTCTGAAAAATAATTTCCTGCTCACAAGAAACTGTTGGCCCTAGAGGCAATAATAAATTGGTTATTATCATATTTCCTTATTCATGATAATCATTTATTATCCATGCTAGAATTGTATTGATCGGAAACTCAAATACATGTGTGGTTACATAGACAACAACGTGTCCCTAGTGAGCCTCTACCGGACTAGCTCATTGAACAAAGATGGATATGGTTTCCTAGTCATGGACATGAGTTGTCATTTGGTAACGGGATCACGTCATTAGGAGAATGATGTGATGGGCAAGACCCAAACTATGCACGTAGCATATGATCGTATGAAGTTTATTGCTATCGTTTTCCGCATCTCAAGTATACATTCCTATGACCATGAGATTATGCAACTCACTGACACCGGAGGAGCACCTTGTGTGTACCAAACATTGCAATGTAACTGGGTGACTATAAAGTTGCTCTACAGGTATCTCCGAGGGTGTCTGTTGAGTTGGCATGGATCAAGACTGGGATTTGTCACTCCGTATGATGGAGAGGTATCTTTGGGCCCTCTCAGTAATACAACATCACAAGAAGCTTGTAAGCAATGTGACTAAGGAGTTAGTCATGGGATCTTGTATTACAGAACAAGTAAAGAGACTTGTCGGTAACGAGATTGAACTAGGTATGGAGATACCGACGATCAGATCTCGGGCAAGTAACATACTGATAGATAAAGGGAACTACATACGGGATTAACTGAATCCTTGGCATCGAGGTTCGACCGATAAGATCTTCATAGAATATGTGGGAAGCAATATGGACATCCAGGTCCCACTATTGGTTATTGACCATAGAGGTGTCTTGGTCATGTCTGCATAGTTCTCAAACCCGCAGGGTCTACACACTTAACGTTTGGTGACGATATAAGTATAGTTGAGTCATTATGGTGGTTACCAAAGGTTATTCGGAGTCCCGGATGAGATCCCGGACGTGACGAGCAACTCTGGAATGGTCCGGAGGTGAATATTGATATATTAGACAAAGGGTATTGGAGTCCGAAAGTGTTCCTGGGGTACCGGGTGATGACCAGCATGACCGAAAGGGGTTTCGGGGTGCCCCGACAAGTGTTGGGGGGCCTCATGGGCCAAGGGGAGGGGGCAAACCAACACACTAAGGGGTTGTGCGACCCCCTCACCCCATCCCATGTTGCTAGAGGAGGTGGGGGAGCCCCATATGGTTCCCACCCTTTTGGCTTGGGGGCCAAGTCTCCAAAGGGGGAAACCCATCTAGGGTTTCCCTCTTATGGCCGTCGGCCCTAGATGGGATCCCCTAGGGACGCCTGTAACGCCCTGAGACCGATGCACCAGATGTCTTCCAGTTATTCGCCATTGTTTCCATGTCAATCGCTTGCGTGTTGCACTTTGCCATGTCATCATGTGCATTTCATCTGCATGATTTTTAATACTTGCATCCGCCTGGGTCTCCCAGTTCTCTCCGTTGTCCGTTTCGAGATCCAACACACTCGCACGCACCCGCCACACCTCTGAGTTGTTCTTTTGTGAGTGGGATAAAAATGTTCTCGGAACGGGATGAAAGTTGGCGCACGGCCTTGTTTTGTTGTAGGTAGACCGCCTGCCAAATTTCGTCGCATTCGGAATCTGTTTGATGCCCCAACGGATAACTATAGCGACAATATAGCCGGTCTATTCGTCGGATATTTTCGGTCTCCGGAAACAGTCGTCAGGCCTCTCTCTCTCTTATCGCCCGCAGCCCACGGCCTTCTACACAACCCATCTAGCCCACCTACACTACCCCTCCATTTCGGACCATCCGATCGAGATCAAACGGTCCGAAAACGGACTAAATCGCTCAAACCCTAGCCTATATCTATATATAGACATCCCCTTCCAAAAATAGGCTAAACCTAGCTCCTAACCCTCCCCTAACCTCCAGCCGCCGCATCCACCTCAAAAACCGCGCCGCCAGCCAGATCCAACCACCTCCTCCTCGTTTTCCGGCGCCCTCCACCTCCACCTTGCCACTTGGCACCGTCTGAGTGGCTGCACCCGCCACCCAGCGCCGCTCCCCTCCAATCCTGCGCTGCCACGTCGCCCTCCACCTCCTCCCACTATCACGGCCCGCCAGGCCCGGGCGCAGCCCGCCCGAGCCCATCAAGGCCCGAGCGAGCCTACGCCTCGCTGCCTGCTGCCCCTGCACGCCCTTGGCGCTCCGCCACCCGGTGCCCCATCGCCTAGCACGACGCCTCGCTCCACCTCACCGGAGACCGACGCCGGCAACCGCCCTAGGTCGGTCCCGCTTCCTCCTCCCTCTCTGTACCTCGCCTTGTCCTCTCTCTCTCTCTCTCTCTCACTCTCTCTCTCTCTCTCACTCGAGCTCCCTCTCTCCCGCAGGAACTCCGCCATCGCCGCGTCGCCCCGGCCCGAGCTTGCCGACCCCGCCGCCAACCGTCGCCAGAGAACGGCCGGATCTGGCCGCCCCGCTCCAGATCAGGCGAATCCCATGTGCCCCGCGCCCTCCCAGCCGTCCCAGCGTCCTCACCGGAGCCCCGCACCTCCGCCCCGCTCGTCGCCGGAGCCAGCGCCGCCACTGTGTTGGCCCTGCTCGCCCCGCCCCGTGAACCGGCGAACCGACCAGTTCTCTGTTGAACCGGCCCGGTCCTTTAGGACCGTGTGAATCGGCCGGTCGCTCTAGACCGCGCTCGTTTTCTTTCCCTTAGACCTCCTCGACCTGCCCGATGGGCCTCTGGTGAGTGAGCCTCGCCTATCCCTCGCCCGTGCACATTTTAGTATATGTCGCTCGATCTGTTTTTCCCTTCTGTTAAAACGCCCAAGTCCCTGAATTTCAGCATGATGTGTGCATGTTTGACCTACTATAACTTTGTGCATATTGGTCCGTTTGGAGTGCATGATATGTCAAAATGTTCCATCTCTTGATGCTATACATGCTAGTGTAATTTGCATGCATGTCGCTGTTCATATTGATGCCTTAATCATTGTTGCAAAAGTGCTAAGTAATATAACCTACTGAAAACTGCTGTAACATGTCATTTTGTCTTTTTCATATCTTTTTGTGTGATTTTGTTTTGAGGATCATGCCTACATGTTTTAGGAGCATAATCATGCCATCTTTGGAATGGTGTAATCCATTTATCATTATATGCCCTGTGGTGACTAGCAAAAGTTTGCCAAGTAGGGTACTTGCTGTTACAGTTCTGCTAAGTCTAAACTGTTATATTGTGATGCCATGTTTGTTTGATGCTACCATCAAATCTATGCACAATCTGGAGATATTCAGTGATCATTTTTTGATGTCCATGCTATGCTCTATCCATCCATGTCCTTGTTTGAAATTATAACCTGCTGTAGCTTGTCCTTTTGGTGCCCTCAAGTTGCTTGAAAATATAACTGTCAGCATACCCAGTTTTCAGAGTCTATTATATCATATTGCCATGTTCACTTGAAGCTATTATCAAATTTTTTGCTCCAATGATCATGCTCAGTAATGATGTTTTGTTAAGGGTATTTAGTAAATGCTTTCCATGCTCTTTTATGCCATTAATAGTTCATGTAGCATATACTTGTCTCAAAATATGCATCATGAATCTGTCTTCTGCCATACTCTATTTTTCACCAAGTTTGAGAATCTGTTATAACTTACAATCTTGTCTTGATGAATGCCATTGATCTAGGGGTTATATGGAGATACTTAGTAATCATGTTATGCCATGTTTAACCTGTAAATTAATGTCATTCTTTTGGTTGCTATTATCTTGCAATGTAACATCATTGTTTCATGCCTCCAACATGTTAACATGTTATTTCTGCTCACTTGTATGCCCTGTTTTTCACCGTCATAATCCGTGTTATAAAGTTGCCTTTTGCATTGATCATATTGGTTTAATATTGATGCCTATGAACCTGAACCTTGATGATGTTTGAAGTATGTCAACTTTACTTTAATTGAATATCAAGTGTGTGCTCATATGATTCCTGTAGCATGTTGTTTCCTTGCTTGCAAGCTGTCTAGTTGCTGTTTTGGTCCACTTGTCCTTTAAACTTGTTTCATGTGTATGTGTTAAACCGTGGCTCCGTTTGGAGCATGTTCTATATGAAACCTTCTTGGTTTTGTATGTTTTCACCATGCCATGTTGCATCCAAGTTTTGGAGTGTTGTGATTGGTTTTGCTTGCATTTGATTCAATGCCATGTTTAACTTGTTTTGCTCATATCTTCTAGGCCGTAGCTCCGAATTAAATAAACTTTATATGTAACTTGATTAGAAAAACATGTAGATCCTCATGGTGCATATTAACTTGCTGTTCAACAACTTCAACATAATGTGTTATTCAGATCAGTACCAATTTTGAAATTTGCATATGGGTAGTTTCCGGAATTGTTGTATGTTGATTCCGGCCTCATTTAAACTTGCTTTGTTGTGATGTTCTTGTATGCATCATCTCTTGCCATGAGTAGCATCATGTAGCCTTGTCATGCATCATACTTGGTTGAGCATCATGTCGTGTTTATGTGTTGGGTGTTTACTATGTTGTTTTCTTCTTTCCGGTTGTGCTTCTTCCTGATAGTTCGTGTTTCACTGCGATCATGAGGATTCGTTCGACTTCACTTGGTTCGTCTACACCGTTCGTCTTCTTCATGGTCTCGATCTTCTTCCTAGCGGGATTTCAGGCAAGATGACTGTCACCTTGGATCTCACTACTATCTTTGCTATGCTAGTTGTCTTGATGCTATCGCTATGTTGCGCTACCTACCACTTGTTTATCAAGCCTCCCAAATTGCCATGATAGCCTCTAACCCTTTCCACCATCCTAGCAAACCGTTGTTTGGCTATGTTACCTCTTTACTTAGCCCCTCTTATAGCGTTGCTAGTTGCAGGTGCAGTTGCAGGTTGTTCCATGTTGGGACATGGATATCCTGGGATATCACAATATCTCTTATTTAATTAATGCATCTATATAGTTGGTAAAGGGTGGAAGTCTCGACCTTTTTCCTGGTGCTTTGTTCCACTCTTGCCGCCTTAGTTTCCATCATACCGGCGTTACGTTCCTTGATTTTGTGTCCCTATCACAATGAGGGTTTATGGGACCCTCTTGACAATTCACTTTGAATAAAACTCTTCCAGCAATGCCCAACATTGATTTTACCATTTGCCTAATAACAACTAAAAACTTGCATAGGGACTTCCCAGGCCCCAAGGATAATTAATCAACAACCCCAAGCCAGTGCTCCTCATGAGTGCTGGTCCGAACTAGAGCACCTTGCGGCGCCCCCTTGGCAATTTGGGTCTCAGCGACCATAAGCTTAGCTCATCCGATCGTGGCTTGAGACGAGATACGCGCGACTAGTATCAGGGTGTCGGCATGTCGAGAGGTCTTGCTAGTTTTGTTTTACCATTGTCAAAATGTCTTGTGCACCGGGATTCCAAGTCTCATCGGAGGGTTCCGAGATGGAGGATTGTCTCCGTGGATCGTGAGCTTGTCATGGGCTAAGTTGGTACACCCTGCAGGGTATAAACTTTCGAGAGCCGTGCCCGCAGTTATGTGGCAGATGGGAATTTTTAATATCCGGTTGTAGTGGACTTGAACTAAACTCAAATAAAATACACCAACCGCATGCGTAACCGTGATCGTCTCTTTTCGAGTAAGGGCGAGAAGAGAACATGGTGTGGTTATGTTTGAACGTAAGTAGTTCAGGATCACTTCTTGATCATTACTAGTTTGCGACCGTTTGCGTAGTTTCTCATCTTATTCTTGTACTCGTAAGTTAGCCACCATACGATGCTTAGTGGTGCTGCAACCTCACCACTTATCCTTTCCATATCCATTAAGCTTTGGTAGTGTTGATACCCATGGTAATGGGATTGCTGAGTCCTTGTGGCTCACAGATTACTACAACAACGGTTGCAGGTACAGGTAATGCGATGATCATGACGTGAGAGCGATGTTTACTTGTTTGGATTTCTCCTTCCGCTTCTTTAATCAGGGGATAGGTTCTGGGTCGGCAGCCTGGGCTAGCAGGGTGGATGTCGTTTGCGTTTCTGTTTGTGTTTCATCCATAGTCGGATGTTGTTCTCATGTATGGTGTTTGATGTATTCATGTGGCATATGTATGCCTTTGTATGTATCCCCAACTATTATGTAAGGAAAATATTTGTTTCCCATGCAACGTTCCCCAACAGTGGCATCATGAGCTAGGTCTATGCATAGATGATATCACGAGTAGACACAAAGGAGTTTGTGGGCGTTGATATTCAGATTGCTTCCTTCCTTGACCTTTTCTTGATTCGACGGTATTGTGGGATGAAGCGGCCCGGACCAACCTTACATGTCCACGTACATGAGACCGGTTCCATCAACAGACATGTGACTTTGTTGCATAAAGATGGCTTGCGGGTGTCTGACTCTCCAACCTTAGTTGAATCGGACTCGACAAAGGCGGTCCTTGTAGAAGGTTAAATAGGAACTTGCATATCACCGTTGTGGCTTTGCGTAGGTAAGAATCGTTCTTGCTAGATACCCATAGCAGCCGCGTAAAACATGCAACAACAGAGTAGAGGACGTCTAACTTGTTTTTGCAGGGTATGTTGTGATATGATATGGCCAAAGACATGATGAGATATATTTGATGTATGAGATGATCATGTTTGTAATAGTTTATATCGACTTGCATGTCGATGCATACGTCAACCGGCAAGACCCATAATAAGGTTGTCTTTAATTATTGTATGACCTGCGCGTCAATCATTAAGCGCTATGTAATGCTTTACTTTATCGCTAAGCGGTAGAAATAGTAGTAGAAGCATGGTTGGTGTGACAATCCTGATGGTGGCACGATGATGGAGATCATGGTGTCATGCCGGTGCTTTGGAGATGTAGATCAAAAGCACAAGATGATGGCCATACCATGTCACTTATGATTTGCATGTGATGTTAATCCTTTTATGCATCTTATTTTTCTTAGGATGACAGTAGCATTATAAGGTGATCCCTCACTAAAATTTCAAGATAAAATTGTGTTCTCCCCAAGTGTGCACCGTTGCGAAAGTTCATCGTTTCGAAGCACCACGTGATGATCATGTGTGATAGACTCTACATTCACATACAACGGGTGCAGGCCAGTTTTGCACATGCGGAAAATTGGGTTAAACTTGACGAGCCTAGCATGTACAGACATGGCCTCGGAACACAAGAGACCGAAAGGTTGAACATGAGTCATATAGTTGATATGATCAACATGGAGATGTTCACCATTGAAACCACCTCATCTCATGTGATGATCGGACTTGGGTTGGTGAATGTGGATCATGTTACACTCGGAAGACCGGAGGGATGTCGATTTGAGTGGAAGTTCTTAGGTAATATGATTAATTGAACTCATTTATCATGAACAATGGTCCAAGCTGTGGAATTATGTTGTAGATCAATAGCTCACGTTGTAGCTCCCTGTTTTAATACGTTCCTAGAGAAAGACTAAGTTGAAAGATATTGTAAGAAATTATGCGGACTAAGGCCATAGTCTGATGATTGTCCTCACTGGTGCACCGAAGGCTTATGTCCTTGATGCACCGCTCGGTGTGCGAACCCCTCTAGCATCGTCCATGGATGTTGTGAACATCTGGTAGACACGTTCTGATGACTACTTGATAGTTTAGTGCGCCACACTTTATGGCTTAGAATCGGGACTCCAAAGGCGTTTGAACGCCATGGAACATATGATATGTTACAAGAGTTGAAATTGGTATTTCAGACTCATGCCCGTGTTGAGAGGTATGAGACCTCTAACAAGTTCTTTGCCTACAAGATGGAGGAGAATTAGCCAGTGAGCATGTGCTTAGAATGTCTGGGTGCTATAATCGGTTGAATCAAGTGGGAGTTAATCTTCTAGATAAGATAGTGACCGACAGAGCTCTCCAGTCACTACCACCAAGCTACTAGAGCTTCGTAATGAACTGACATGCAAGGGATGGAGATGATCCCGGAGCTATTCGCGGTACTTAAGACCGCGAGGTAGAAATCGAGAAGGAGCATCAAGTGTTGATGGTTATCAAGACCACCGGTTTCAAGAAGGGCAAGGGAAACAAGGGAAACTTCATGAATGGCAAGCCAGTTGGCGCTCCAGTGAAGAAACCCAAGTTTGAACCCAAACCCGGGAACGGTCACTAGTAGCGGAACTGCCCCAAATACTTGGTAGACTAGCTCATTGACCAAAGATGGCTATGGTGTCCTAGTCATGGACATGAGTTTTCATTTGGTAACGGGATCACATCATTAGGAGAATGATGTGATGGACAAGACCAAAACTATGAATGCAGCATATGATCATATCAAGTTTATTGCTATTGTTTTCTGCATGTCAAGTATATGTTCCTTTGACCATGAGATCATGCAACTCACTGACACCGGAGGAGTACCTTGTGTGTACCAAACATCGCAACGTAACTGGGTGACTATAAAGGTTCTCTATAGGTATCTTCGTGGGTGTCTATTGAGTTGGCATGGATCAAGACTAGGATTCGTCACTCTGTATGACGGAGAGGTATCTCTGGGCCCTCTTGGTAATACAACACCACAAGAAGCTTGCAAGCAATGTGACTAAGGAGTTAGTCACGGGATCTTGTATTACGGAATGAGTAAGGAGACTTGCCGGTAACGAGATTGAATGAGGTATGGAGATACCGACGATCGGATCTCGAGCAAGTAACATACCGATATGCAAAGGGAACTACATACGAGATTAACTAAATCCTTGACATCGAGGTTCGATCGATAAGATCTTCGTAGAATATGAGGGAACCAATATGGACATCTAGGTCCCGCTATTGGTTATTGACCATAGAGGTGTCTTGGTCATGTCTGCATAGTTCTTGAACCCGCAGGGTCTACACACTTAACGTTTGGTGACGATATAAGTATAGTTGAGTCATTATGGTGGTTACCGAAGGTTTTCGGAGTCCCAGATAAGATCCCGGACATGACGAGGAAATCTGAAATGGTCCGGAGGTGAAGACTGATATATTGGACGAAGGGTATTGGAGTCCGGAAGTGTTCTAGTGGTACCGGGTGATGACGAGCATGACTGAAAGGGGTTTCGGGGGCCCGACAAGTGTTGGGGGCCTCATGGGCCAAGGGGAGGGGGCTAACCAGCACACTAAGGGGTTGTGGAACCCCCTCACTACATCCCATGTTGCTAGAGGAGGTGGGGGCGCCCCCTAGGGTTCCCACCGCTTCATCTTGGGGGCCAAGTCTCCTAAGGGGGAAAACCCATCTAGGGTTTCCCTCTTGTGGCCGCCGGCCCTAGATGGGATCCCCTAGGGGCGCCCCCTCTCCCCCTTCCCCCTATATATAGAGAGGTAGAGAGAGGGCAGCCACACCCTCATACGCCACGACGCTGCCCCTCCTCTCCCTCGTAGCCTTCTTCCTCTCCGTAGCGCTTAGCAAAGCTCCGCTGAGATTCCGCCACCACCACCGCCACCACGCCGTCGTGCTGCCGGAGGACTCGAGCTACTACTTCACTATCGCTCGCTGGATCAAGGAGGTGAAGGTGTCGTCAAGCCATACGTGTGTTGAACATGGAGGTGCCGTCTGTTCGCTACTTGGATCGGGAGTTCGCGGGATGGATCATGATTGGATCGTGAAGACGTTCGCGGGACGGATCATGATTGGCTCACAAAGACGTTCGACTACATCAACCGCGTTTCTTAACGCTTCCGCTTAGTAATCTACAAGGGTATGTAGATCCAATCTCTCCTCTCGTAGATGGTCATCTCCTATATTGATCTTGGTGAGCGTAGGAAAATTTTGGTTTCCCATGCAACGTTCCCCAACAAAAACAAGCTGCTTTCAGGAAATATTTAACTTTGTGCAAATTAAAGAAGAGAATATCCCTCAAGCTTGGGGGAGGCTTCTCCAGTTACTTAATGCTGCCTGATCATCCTTTCAAGAAAAATTAAATACTTGATATCTTTTATGATGGACTAACCGATGCTTCTAGGGACTACCTAGATAGTTGTGCTGGTTGTGTTTTCAGGGAACCAACTATTGAACAAGCTAGAGAACTATTGAATAATATAGTGAGGAATGATAATGATTGGAATCTTCCTGAACCACCACCCAAGCTAACTCCAAAGAAGAGAGGTATTCTATTTCTCAGTCCTGAAGATATGCAAGAGGCAAAGAAATCTATGAAAGAAAAAGGTATTAAAGCCGAAGATGTCAAGAATTTACCACCTATTGAAGAAATACATGGTCTCGATACCCCGACACAGATTTGATGAAGGTGATATTACTTATACTAAATCTTCTAGTCAATGCTTAGATGAATTGGATAACTTTATTGTTAAACAAGAAAACTTTAATGCATATGTTAGTAGACAATTGAAACAAAATGCTTATATGATTGAACGCTGGAGTGACTTTATGTTTAGAACTATTAATGATGTCGAGGGTGTGAGTAAACATGCATCCATGATTAAAACTTGATACGTCCATTTTGCATCATGCTTTTATATTAATATTTATTGCATTATGGGCTGTTAGTACACATTATATCACAATACTTATGCCTTTTCTCTCTTATTTGATAAGGTTTACATGAAGAGGGAGAATGTCAGGAGCTGGAATTCTGGACTAGAAAAGGAGCAAATATTAGAGACCTATTCTGCACAACTCCAAAAGTCTTGAAACTTCACGGAGAATTGTTTTGGAATATATAAAAAATATTGGGCGAAGAAAGCACTAGAGGGGGGCCACCTGCCATCCACAAGGGCCTGGGCGCACCCCCTGTCATGTGGGCCACCTGGCAGGCCCCCAATGCCCATCTTCTGCTATATGGTGTGTTTTGCCCTGGAAAAAATGAGGAGGAAGCTTTCGGGATGAAGCGCCGCCATCTCGAGGCGAAACCTGGGCAGGCCCAATCTAGGGCTCCGGTGGAGTTGTTCTGCCGGGGAAACTTCCCTCCAGGAGTGGGAAATCGAAACCATCATCATCACCAACGATCCTCTCATAGAGAGGGGGTCAATCTCCATCAACATCTTCACCAACACCATCTCCTCTCAAACCCTAGTTCATCTCTTGTATCCGATCTTTGTCTCAAAACCTCAGATTGGTACCTGTGGGTTGCTAGTAGTGTTGATTACTCCTTGTAGTTGATGCTAGTTGGTTTATTCGGTGGAAGATCATATGTTCAGATCCTTAATGATAATTAATACTCCTCTTATCATGGACATGAATGTGCTTTATGAGTAGTTACGTTTGTTCCCGAGGATATGGGAGAAGTCTTGTTATAAGTAATATGTGAATTTGGTATTTGTTCGATATTTTGATGAGATGTATGTTGTCTTTCCTCTAGTTGTGTTATGTGAACATCGACTACATGACACTTCACCATGATTTAGGACAAGGGGAAGGCATTGGGAATTAATAAGTAGATGATGGGTTGCTAGAGTGACAGATGCTTAAACCCTAGTTTATGCGTTGCTTCGTAAGGGGCTGATTTGGATCCATATGTTTCATGCTATGGTTAGATTTATCCTAATTCTTATTTTGTTGTTGCGGATGCTTGCGAGAGGGGTTAATCATAAGTGGGAAGCTTGTCCAAGGAAGGGCAGCACCCAAGCACCAGTCTACCCACATATCAAATTATCAAAGTAACGAACGCGAATCATATGAGCATGATGAAACTAGCTTGACAATAATTCCCATGTGTCCTCGGGAGCGCTTTGCTTTATATAAGAGTTCGTCCAGGCTTGTCCTTTGTTACAAAAAGGATTGGGCCACCTTGCTGCACCTTGTTTACTTTTGTTACTTGTTACCCGTTACAAATTATCACATCATACAACTATTTATTATCGATAATTTTAGTGCTTGCAGAGAATACCTTGCAGAAAACCACTTGTCATTTCCTTCTGCTCCTCGTTGGGTTCGACACTCTTACTTACCGAAAGGACAATGATAGATCCCCTATACTTGTGGGTGATGTCTACTAAGCAATTTTATTCTTGTAGACATGTGTTGGGCCTCCAAGCGCAGAGTTTTGTAGGACAGTAGCAATTTTCCCTCAAGTGGAGGAACTAAGGTTTATCAATCCATGGGAGGCGTAGGATGAAGATGGTCTCTCTCAAACAACCCTGCAACCAAATAATAAAAATCTCTTGTGTCCCCAACACACCTAATACAATGGTAAATTGTATAGGTGCACTAGTCCGACAAAGAGATGGTGAGAAAAGTGTAATATGGATAGTAGATATTGATTTTTGTAACAGGAACAATAAGAAACAGCAAGGTAGCAAGTAACAAAAGTGAGCACAAACAGTATTGCAATGCTTTAAAATGAGGCCTAGGTTCCGTACTTTCCCTAGTGCAATCTCCCAACAATGCTAATATAATTGGATCATATAACCATCTCTCAATGTGCGATAAAGAATCACTCCAAAGTTCCTATCTAGCGGAGAACATAAGAAGAAATCATTTGTAGGGTATGAAACCACCTCGAAGCTATTCTTTCCGATTGATCTATCCAAGAGTTCGTACTAAAATAACACCAAATAAATTCAGATTCATAATACTCAATCCAACACAAGGAATCCTCAAAGAGTGCCACAAGATTTCTACTGGAGAAACAAAGACAAGAACATGCATCAACCCCTATGCATAGATTACCCCAATGTCACCTCGGGATTCCGCGAGTTGAGTGCCAAAACACATATCAAGTGAATCAATATGATACCCCATTGTCACCGCGAGTATTCATAGACATATATCAAGTGCTCTCAAATCCATAAAAGTATTCAATCCGATAAAACGAAATCTCAAAGGGAAAACTCAATTCATCACAACAAGATAGAGAGGGAGAAACACCATACGATCCAAGTATATTAACAAAGCCCGCGATACATCAAGATCATGACATCTCAAGAACAAGAGAGAGAGAGAGAGAGAGAGAGAGAGATTAAACACATAGCTACTAGTACAAACCCTCAACCCCGAGGGTGGACTACTTCTCCTCATCGTGGTGGCCGCCAGGATGATGAAGATGGCCACCGGTGATGATCCCCCCCTCCGGCTGGGTGCCGGAATGGGGTCTAGATTGGTTTCTCGTGGCTACGGAGCCTTGCGGCGGTGGAACTTCTAATCTAGGTTTTTTGAATATTTGGTGATTTATAGGGAAAAGAGGGGGTGCGGGAGGCCACTGAGGTGAGCACAACCCACCTGGGCGCGCCTGGGCCCCCAGGCACGCCCTGGTGGGTTGTGCCCCCCTTGGGGCACCCCCAGGTGCTTCTCTGGCCCACTAGATGTCTTCTGGTCCATAAAAAATCCACAAAAAGTTTCGCTGTGTTTGGACTCTATTTGATATTGATTTCCTGTGATGTAAAAAACAAGCAAAAACAACAACTGGCAGTGGGCGCTGGGTAAATAGGTTAGTCCCAAAAAATGATATAAAGTTGCTATAAAATGATTGTAAAACATCCAAGGATGATAATATAATAGCATGAATACTTCATAAATTATAGATACGTTGGAGACATATCAGTGGGTCATCAAGACTATTTTCTGGTGCCGTTGCCCGGGAGTGAAGCGTCTTTGGTAAAGAAACATTTACATAGTGTGCTGAAATTTACTGTCACTTGTTACTATGGAAAATAATCCTTTGAGGGGCTTGTTCGGGGTATCTTCACCTCGACCGAAAGAGCAAAGAGTTGCTTCTCAACCTATTGCACCTACTGAAAATATTTATTATGAAATTCCTTCAGGTATGATAGAGAAACTGATGGCTAATCCTTATGCAGGAGATGGAACATTACATCCTGATATGCACCTAATCTATGTGGATGAAGTTTGTGGATTATTTAAGCTTGCGGGTTTGACCGAGGATGTTGTCAAGAAGAAGGTCTTTCCTTTATCTTTGAAGGGAAAGGCATTGACAAGGTTTAGGCTATGTGATGATATTGGATCATGGAACTACAACTGACCGAAATTGGAATTTCATCAGAAGTTTTATCCTATGAATCTGGTTCATTGTGATCGGAATTATACATATAATTTTTGGCCTCGTGAAGGAGAAACTAGCGCTCAAGCTTGGGGGAGGCTTAAGTCAATGTTATATTCATGCCCAATCATGAGCTCTCAAGAGAAATTATTATTCAGAATTTTTATGCTCGACTTTCTCATAATGATCGATCCATGCTCGATACTTCTTGTACCGGTTCTTTTATGTAGAAGACTATTGAATTCAAATGGAATTTATTGGAAAGAATTAAATGCAACTCTAAAGATTGGGAACTCGACGAAGGTAATTAGTCAGGTATAAACCTTAAGTTTGATTGTATTAAATCTTTTTATGGATACATATGCTTTTCGTGATTTTAGCACTGAATATGGACTTGACTCTGAGATAGTAGCTTCTTTCTGTAAATATTTTGCTACTCATGTTGATCTCCCTAAGGAGAAGTGGTTTAAATATTATCCCACCCTTGAAGTGAGAGTAGTAGAACCTATTAAAGTTGAAGAAGAAACTATTACTTATAATGTTGATCCTATTGTTCCTACTGCTTATATTGAGAAACCACCTTTTCCTGTTAGAATAAAGGATCATGCTAAAGCTTCAACTGTGGTTCGTAAGAGTTATACTAGAACATCTACACCCCCTGAACAAATTGAAGTTGAACCTAGTTTTGCTATGGTTAAAGATCTCTTGGTCAATAATATTGATGGACATGTTATTTATTTCTATGATGAAGCTACTAGGATTGCTAAACCTGATATTCAAGATAAACATAGACCTGTTGTTGGCATGCCTATTGTTTCCACTAGAATAGGAGATCGTTGTTATCATGGCTTATGTGATGTGGGTGCTAGTGTGAGTGCAATTCCTTATACCTTGTACCAAGAAATTATGAATGATATTGCACCTACTGAGATAGAAGATATTGATGTTACTATTAAGCTTGCCAATAGAGATACTATTTTGCCAATTGGGATTGTTAGAGATGTTGAAGTCTTGTGTGGGAAAATAAAATACCCTACTAATTTTCTTGTTCTTGCTTTCCCACAAGATGATTTTTGTCCCATTATATTCGGTAGACCTTTCTTGAATACCGTTAATGCTAAGATAGGCTGCAAGAAAGATATTGTTACTGTTGGTTTAGGGGATATGTCTCGTGATTTTAATTTCTCTTTGTAGACAACCCCATGATAAAGAATTTCCTAGTAAGGATGAAATTATTGGTCTTGCTTCTATTGCCGTGCCTCCTACTGATCCTTTAGAACAATATTTGCTAGATCATGAAAATGATATGTTTATGAATGAAAGAAGCAAAATAGATGAAATATTCTTTAATCAAGGGCCTGTTTTGAAACACAATTTGTCTGTTGAAATTCTTGGAGATCCTCCTCCACCCAAGGGTGATCCCGTGTTTGAGCTTAAACAATTACCTAATACTATGGAATATGCTTATCTCGATGAAAAGAAGATATATCCTGTTATTATTAGTGCAAACCTTTCAGAGCATGAAGAAAAGAAATTATTGAAAACTCTGAAGAAGCACCGTGCCGCCATTGGATATACTCTTGATGATATGAAGGGCATTAGTCCCACTCTATGTCAGCACAAAATTAATTTGGAGCATGATGCTAAACCAGTTGTTGATCACCAACGACCGTTAAATCCTAAGATGAAAGAAGTGGTAAGAAGTGAAATACTAAAGCTTCTGGAGGTAGGTATAATTTATCCTATTGCTGATAGTAGAGGGTAAGTCTCGTTCATTGTGTCCCTAAGAAGGGAGGTATTACTGTTGTTCCTAATGATAAGAATGAATTGATTCCACAAAGAATTGTTACAGGTTATAGAATGGTAATTGATTTTCACAAATTAAACAAAGCTACTAGAAAAGATCATTACCCTCTACCTTTTATTGATCAAATGCTAGAAAGATTATCCAAACACACACATTTTTGCTTTCTAGATGGTTATTCTGGGTTCTCTCAAATACCTGTGTCAAAACATGATCAGGAAAAGACCACTTTTACTTGCCCTTTTGGTACCTTTGCTTATAGACGTATGCCTTTTGGTTTATGTAATGCACCTGCTACCTTTCAAACATGTACGACTGCTATATTCTCTGATTTTTGTGATAAGATTGTTGAAGTTTTCATGGATGATTTCTCCGTTTACGGAACTTCTTTTGATGATTGCTTAAGCAACCTTGATCGAGTTTTGCATAGATGTGAAGAAACTAATCTTGTCTTGAATTGGGAAAAAGCCACTTTATGGTTAATGAAGGTATTATCTTGGTGCATAAAATTTTTGAAAGAGGTATTGAAGTTGATAAAGCTAAAGTAGATGCTATTGAAAAGATGTCATGTCCTAAAGATATCAAAGGTATAAGAAGTTTCCTTGGTCATGTTGGTTTCTATAGGAGGTTTATTAAAGACTTCTCTAAAATTTCTAGGCCTCTCACTAATCTCTTGCAAAAAGATATTCCTTTTATTTTTCATGATGATTGTGTAGAAGCATTTTAAATACTTAAGAAAGTCTTGATTTATGCACCTATTGTTCAGCCACCTGATTGGAATTTACCCTTTGAAATTATGTGTGATGCTAGTGATTATGTTGTTGATGATGTTCTAGAACAAAGAGTTGATAAGAAATTAAATGTTATTCATTATGCTAGTAAAACTCTAGACAGTGCCCAGAGAAATTATGCTACTACTGAAAAATATTTTTTAGCAGTTGTATTTTCTTATGATAAGTTTAGATCTTATATTGTTGATTCCAAAGTAACTATTCACACTGATCATGCTGCTATTAAATATCTTATGGAAAATAAAGATGCTAAACCTAGACTTATTAGATGGGTTCTCTTATTACAAGAATTTGATTTGCATATTATTGATAGAAGGGGAGCTGAGAACCCCGTTGTAGACAACTTGTCTATGTTAGAAAATGTTCTTGATGACCCACTGCCTATTGATGATAGCTTTCCAGATGTCATAAATGCTTCTCGTAATACTCCATGGTATGCTGATTATGCTAATTACACTGTTGCTAAATTTATACCACCTAGTTTCACATGCCAGCAAAAGAAAAAGAAGGAGTAGATGGTGTTATTAGACGTTGTGTACCTGAGCATGAACAGGAACATATCCTACACAAGTGCCACTCCGAGTCTTACGGAGGACACCACACTAGAGATAGAACTGCACATAAGGTATTGCAATCTGGTTTTTATTGGCCTACTCTCTTCAAGGATGCCCGTAAGCTTGTCTTGTCTTGTGATGAATGCCAAAGGATTGGTAATATTAGTAGATGTTAGGAAATGCATATGAATTATTCACGTGTTATTGAACCATTTGATGTTTGGGGCTTTGATTATATGGGACCTTTTCCTTCCTCTACCGGGAATACACATATTTTAGTTGCTATTGATTATGTTACTAAGTGGGTAGAAGCTATTCCAACTAGTAGTGCCGATCATAACACTTCTATTAAGATGCTTAAAGAAGTTATTTTTTCGAGGTTTGGAGTCCCTAGATATTTAATGTCTGATGGTGGTTCAAATTTTATTCATGGTGCTTTCTGTAAAATGCTTGCTAAGTATGGTGTTAACCATAGAATTGCATCTCCTTATCACCCTAAGTCTAGTGGTCAAGTAAAATTGATCAATAGAGAGATTAAATTGATTTTCCAAAAGACTGTTAAAAGATCTAGAAAGAATTGGTCTAAGAAACTTGATGATGCATTATGGGCTTATAGAACTCCTTATAAGAATCCTATGGGTATGTCTCCGTATAAAATGGTTTATGGAAAAGCATGTCACTTACCTCTCGAACTAGACCATAAGGCATATTGGGCTATTAAAGAGTTGAGTTATGATTTCAAACTTGCCGGTGAGAAGAGGTTATTTGACATTAGCTCGCTTGATGAGTGGAGAACCCAAGCCTATGAGAATGCCAAGTTGTTTAAAGAAAAGGTTAAGAGATGGCATGACAAAAGGATACAAAAGCATGAGTTTAATGCAGGTGATCATGTTTTGCTATAGAACTCTCATTTAAGATTTTTTGCAGGAAAACTTCTCTCTAAATGGGAAGGTCTTTACATTATCGAGGAGATCTATCATTCTGGTGCCATCAAAATCAACAACACCGAAGGTACAAATCCGAAGGTGGTAAACGGTCAAAGAATCAAACATTATATCTTAGGCAATTCCATAAATATTGAGACCAATATAATTGATACCGTAACACCAGAGGAGTACATAAAGGATACTTTCTAGAACATTTCAGACTCCGAAAAGGAATAGGTATGTAGTACGGCAAGTAAACCGACTCCAAAATTGTTCTAATAGCAATTTTCTCCATTTTGGAACATTTAAAATATTAGGAAAACTAAAACTAGTCCGAAGAGCGCACGAGGCATCCACAAGGGTGGAGGGCGTGCCCTACCCCCTGGGCACGCCCCCTACCTTGTGGCACCTCGTGTGCCCTCCGGACTTTGTTTTCTTGCACAGTACTTCTTTTGGTCCGTAAAAATTCATTATATAATCTCCCGAAGGTTTTGACCACCGTACCACAACAATATCTTCTGGGCTAGTCTCGAGTTGTTTTTTGACAGATCTAGATCACCATGACGTCTCCAAGCGCCCCCAAGGACAAGTTGGTCGAGAAGGTCATCAACCCCTACCTTGCGGAGGTGCTACAACACCCGCAAACCATTGAGATGCGTGAGGGGGTGCTGCACATCCGTGACATTGAGGGGCCGAAGAAGACCAGAAGCAATGGAGAAACAAGTTTTCAAGTGCCAAGGGATGGTGGAACATGGACTCAACGCCAATCACATGATGATCGCGGAGTTCACCAACAATCACAAGTTGGATGCCAAGAACATCGGGGAGGCCATCTTCAAGCTTCACGATAAAATCGAGCACCTCCAGGCCCCGATCTATGACCTGCAAAACCAAAACTGTGAGCATGAATATAGATTCAAGAGGTTGAGTTTGGCTGCAGATTTGAGGATCCCGGAGACTCGTTCATCCTTCTATGATGGCGAGCCTATGCCTGGAAGATGGACGACAAGCCTACATCCTCAACAACTCCCTCATCACGACCCCCGAAGAAAGAGACATAAATACATGGGTATGGGCACTCCCCTTGGCAACTGCCAAGCTTGGGGGAGGTGCCCCGGTATAGTATCATTATCACACCTTTACCTTTATCGTTTGTCTTAGTTCGATCCTTTTGGTTATATCTTGATCTAGTAGAATAAAATTTTAGCATGATCTAGTTTTGAGTTTTGCTTTATGTTCCCTCTATGTAATCGAGTCCTTGAGTTATATATAATAAAGAGCAATTTTGATTTGAGGGCTTTACTTTCTTGCTATGATCTTGAGGGAATTAAATAAAAGAAAGAATAAAAAGAAATACAAGATATCATATATTGATCTTATGGAGAGTAATGACTTCACATATAAAGAGTATGATGAATAAAAGTTGTTGTGAGTTGACAAACATAGTTTTGGTCATTGTTGCAATTAATAGGAAGTGATAAAGAAAGAGAGGCTTCACATATAAGTATACTATCTTGGACATCTTTTGTAATTGTGAGCACTCATTAAAATATGACATGCCAAAAAGTTGATGTTGGACAAGAAAGACAACATAATGGTTTATGTTTTCTTATATCCGAATAGAATTTATATTGTCATGGATCATCCAACATGTTGAGCTTGCCTTTCCCTCCAAATTCTTTGCACCAAGCAGAGATACTACTTGTGCTTTCAAACATCCCTTAAACCAGTTTTGCCATGAGAGTCCACCATACCTACCCATGGATCGAGTAAGATCCTTCAAGTAAGTTGTCATCGGTGCAAGCAATAAAAATTGCTCACTAAATATGTATGATCTATTAGTGTGAATAAAATAAGCTTTATACAAACTTGTGATATGGAAGAAATAAAAGCGACAGAATGCATAATAAAGTTCTTTATCACAAGCGGCAATATGAAGTGACATTCTTTTGCATTAAGATTTTGTGCATCCAACCATAAAAGCGCATGACAACCTCTGCTTCCCTCTACGAAGGGCCTATCTTTTACTTTTATCTTCTACCCTTATACAAGAGTCATGGTGATCTTCACCTTTACTTTTTACACTTTTTCCTTTGGCAAGCACTATGTGTTGGAGAGATCTGTATATATTATTGACATTACCCTTGAGGTAAAAGGTTGGGAGGCAAAACTATAAGCCCATATCTTTCTCCGTGTCCAATTGAAACTTTGTACCCACAAGTATCGCATGAGTGTTAGCAATTGTGAAAGACTAAATGATAGTTGAGTATGTGGACTTGCTGAAAAGCTCTTGAATTGACTATTTTCGATGTTATGATAAATTGCAATTGCTTCAATGACTGAGATCATAGTTTGTTAGTTTTCAATTAAGTTTCTGATTCATACTTTACCTTGTGAATGAATTGTTACTTTAGCATAAGAAACTATATGACAATATATGTTGCTATTCTAAAGATGTTTATGATGCCCTCATGTCCGTATTTTATTTTATCGACACCTCTATCTCTAAACATGTGGACATATTTTTCGATATCGGCTTTCGCTTGAGGACAAGCAAGGTCTAAGCTTGGGGGAGTTGATACGTCCATTTTGCATCATGATCTTATATTTATATTTAGGGTCTTTTACATCTGTGTCCCTAACTCGAACCCACTACTCAGATTTGCCCCTAATTTCGAAGTCTGCTCAAATTTGTCCCTCTGCTGTTAGGTGCCATTATAGAAATGCCCTTCCGTGCCGTTTCCGTCTGGTCAAAGGGCTTTGACCGCTATCTGAACGTTTCTTTGACATTTTTGCCCCTGTGTCCATGTGCCACTTACTGGTGGGTCCCACTCTCAAAAAATAAAATGAAAAACACTTTCTCTCACCCCCTCTCTCTCACACACACTTACATGTGGGCCCCCTCATTTATAGAAAAAATAAAAAGGAAACACTATCTCTCTCACCTCTCTCTCCCCCTCTGCCGAACGACGGGCCGACGCCCACTACCTCTCAACTCCGGTGAGAGTACTGAACGGCCACCGCCTCTGTCGCTGGCCTCCACTGACGCCGTAGTCCTCTGTACCTCATGCTCTCTCCGCCGCCCGCTCGTTCCTCTCCCGCCCTCTCCCGCAAGCACGCCAGCGAGTGCCCCGTCGCTGGCGTCACTCAAGGACGTGGCCAACGACAACTTGAAGCACCACTACCTCGCCAGGAAGCTCATATGCCATGACCTTGTCCAACCAGCTGACGATTTTGACCAGAGATATCCAGCACAGAGCGCCACAACGCATCTTCCCCGCCTCTGAGCTCGGACCGCCGCCTTCGATTCGACTCCATTGAAGCATGTCGGCCGATCCCGGCGGCTCCTATGGCATCCTTATGCACCATAGAAGACTTGGGAGTCCTCCATAGCAAGCTCCATGACCTCGGGTCATCTTCCCCATGAGCTTCGAGCTCTTCCATGGCTGCCATCGTCGAAGTCATCGCTTCGGTCACCCCCGAGTCCTAGCGGCGTCGCCGTCGTGCTCCAAGTGTGCTCCCTATTGTCACACAAACCGTTCCCCTCTCTCTACCCCTCGCATGGTTGCTGCCCCACTTGCGTTGCCTGGAGCCCCCATGGGAATGGTCGCCGCCGTTTGCTCCGGCGACCATATGGTCCGACAACCACATCCTTGGATGCGGTAGAGCCACGCCTATAGCCTGGTTCCCTCAGCCGTCCTCCTCGCAGCATCCCGACGTGCCTCCACCGCGGGATTTGGTCGCCGCCGGCCATCGTCGACCCAATCCACAGTTAAGAATTAATTAAGGGACTAATTAAAACAAAATATTTCTAGAAAATATTAATAAGGCAATGACATGTGGGCCCAATATCTGTTTGAAAAGTCCTTTTTTCCTTTTCTTTTTTTAGACTGGCCCCACATGTAAGTGTGTGTGTGATAGAGAGGGTGAGAGAAAGTGTTTTTTCATTTTATTTTTTGAGAGTGGGACCCACCGGTAAGTGGCACATGGATGCAGGGGCAAAAATGTCAAAGAAACGGCCAGATAGCGGTCAAAGCTCTTTGACCGGACGGTAACGGCACGAAAGGACATTTCTGTAAGGGCACCTAATGACGAAGGGGCATTTTTGAGCAGGCTTTCGAATTAGGGGTATATCTGATAAGGTGGTTCAAGTTAGGGACAGAAATGCAAATGGCCCTTATATTTATTGCATTATGGGCTGTTAGTACACATTATATCACAATACTCATGCCTTTTCTCTCTTATTTTATAAGGTTTACATGAAGAGGGAGAATGCCGGCACCTGGAATTCTGGACTAGAAAAGGAGAAAATATTAGAGACCTATTCTGCACAACTCCAAAAGTCCTAAAACTTCACAGAAAATTGTTTTGGAATATATAAAAAATATTGGGCGAAGAAAGCACCAGAGGGGGACCACTTGTCATCCACAAGGGCGGAGGGCGCGCCCCCTGTCTTATGGGCCACCTGGCAGGCCCCCGATGCCCATCTTCTGCTATATGGTGTGTTTTTTCCTGGAAAAAATGGGGAGGAAGCTTTCAAGACGAAGCGCCGCCGTCTCGAGGTGAACCTTGGCAGAACCAGTCTAGGGCTTCGACGGAGCTATTCTGTCGGGGAAACTTCCCTCCGGGAGTGGGAAATCGAAGCCATCGTCATCACCAAGATCCTCTCATCGAGAGGGGGTCAATCTCCGTCAACATCTTCACCAGCACCATCTCCTCTCAAACCCTAGTTCATCTCTTGTATCCGGTCTTTGTCTCAAAACCTCAGATTGGTAATAGTGGGTTGCTAGTAGTGTTGATTACTCCTTGTAGTTGATGCTAGTTGGTTTATTTGGTGGAAGATCATATGTTCAGATCCTTAATGATAAAAAATACTCCTCTGATTATGAACTTGAATGTGCTTTGTGAGTAGTTATGTTTGTTCCTGAGGACATTAGAGAAGTCTTGTTATAAGTAATCATGTGAATTTGGTATTCGTTCGATACTTTGATGAGATGTATGTTGTCTTTCCTCTAGTCATGTTATGTGAAGGTCGACTACATGACACTTCACCATGATTTGGGCCTTGGGGAAGGCATTGGGAAGTAATAAGTAGATGATGGGTTGCTAGAGTGACAGAAGATTAAACCCTAGTTTATGCGTTGCTTCGTAAGGGGTTGATTTGGATCCATATGTTTCATGCTATGGTTAGATTTATCTTAATTCTTCTTTAGTAGTTGCGGATGCTTACGAGAGAGGTTAATCATAAGTGGGAGGCTTGTCCAAGGAAGGGCAGCACGCAAGCACTGGCCCACCCACATATCAAATTATCAAAGTAACGAGCGCGAATCATATGAGCATGATGAAAACTAGCTTGACAACAATTCCCATGTGTCCTCTGGAGCGCTTTGCTTTATATAAGAGTTCGTCCAGGCTTATCCTTTGTTACAAAAAGGATTGGTCCACCTTGCTGCACCTTGTTTCCTTTTGTTACTTGTTACCCTCTATGAATTATCTCATCATACAACTATCTGTTACCAATAATTTCAGTGCTTGCAGAGAATACCTTGCTGAAACCGCTTGTCATTTCTTCTGGTCCTTGTTTGGTTCAACACTCTTACTTATCGAAAGGACTGCGATAGATCCCCTATACTTGTGGTTCATCAAAACTCAAGTAGAACAAGTCCTCCAGTCAGAAAATGATTTGCTTAATGAGATGAAGAATAAGATGAACGATCTTGTTGTTAGAGTTATGACTAGGGGTGGTAAAATGACTCAGAAACCGTTGTATCCTGAAGGCCATCCTAAAAGAATTGAGCAAGATTCTCAAACAATTAATAGTGATGCACCTAGTCCATCTAAAAAGAACATGAAAGATGATAGGACCTTGCATGCCTCTAGTGAGCCTACTGTAAACACACCAGAGAATCCAAATGACATTTCTATTTCTGATGCTGAAACACAATCCAGTGATGAACATGAACCTAGTAGCAATGATAATGATGATGTTCATGTTGATGATCAACCTAATGATGATAATGATGTGGAAATAGAACTTGCCGTTGATCTTGATAACCCACAACCTAAGAATAAAAGATATGATAATACAGACTTCATTTCTAGGAAACATGGTAAAGAAGGAGAACCATGGGTTCAAAAACCCATGCCATTTCCTCCTGAAACTTCAAAGAGTAAGTATGAAGAAGAATTTGAGCGTTTGTTCAAATGCTTAGACCTGTCTTTTTGCGCCTTCATTTGACAGATATTCTAAAAATGTCTCCTTATGCTAAGTACATGAAAGATACTGTTACAAACAAAAGAAAGACACCGGAGGCAGAAATTTCCACCATGCTTGCAAATTATTCATTTAAGGATGGAATACCAAAGAAACTAGGAGAAACTAGGAGACCCAGGAATACCAACTATACCATGCTCCATTAAAAGAAACTATGTTAAAATTGCTTTATGTGATCTAGGAACCAGAGTTACTATTATGTCTTTCTCTTTGTATCGAAGACTTGATTTGAATAAGTTGACAACAACTGAAATATCTTTGCAAATGGCTGATAAATCAACTGCTATACCCATTGGTATTTGTGAGGATGTGCCTGTCATAGTTGCAAATGTTACTATCTTAATGGACTTTGTTAACCTTGACATACCCGAGGACGACAGTATGTCGATCATCCTTGGTAGACCCTTTTTGAATACTGCAGGGGCTGTTATTGACTGCAACAAAGGCAATGCACTTTTCATGTCAATGGTAATGAGCATACGGTACACTTTCCAAAGAAACAACCTCAAGTGAATAGTATCAACTCTATTGGAAAATTTTCAACAATTACAACTGGAGGTTTTGAATTTCCTATTGCTACTGTCAAAAAGAAATATGAAATTCTTATTGTTGGGGACATGCATATCCCCGTTGAGGTAACCTAGTGTTATACAAAGATTCTCCAGTCTCATGTCATTTGGAACAAGTTTGTTGATACGTCTCCGTCGTATCTACTTTTCCTAACATTTTTCCTCTTGTTTTGGACTCTAATTTGCATGATTTGAATGAAACTAACCCGGACTGACGCTGTTTTCACCAGAACTACCATGGTGTTGTTTTTTGTGCAGAAATAGAAGTTCTCGGATTGGAACGAAACTTTGCGGAGATTTCTTATACAATAAAAGATAATTTCTAGAGCCAAGAACCACCGAAGGGGGGCACCTGGGTGGGCACAACCCACTAGCACGTGCCACCCCCTCCAGGTGCGCCTAGGTGGGTTGTCCCCACCCGGTGGCCCCGCAAACCCTGGAACCGACGTGATAAAATCACATTTTTCGAGAAAAAATCAGGGAGAAAGAATTATCATGTTTCATGAGAAGGAGCCGCCGCAATCTCCTGTTCTTCATCGAGAGACTAGATATGGAGTCCATTTGGGGCTCCAGAGAGGGGGATCTTTGATCTTCGTCACCACCAACCCTTCTCCATCGCCAATTCCATGATGCTCCCCACTGGGAGAGAGTAATTCCTTCGTAGGCTCGCTGGTCGGTGAGGAGTTTGATGAGATTCATCATGTAATCGAGTTAGTTTTGTTAGGGCTTGATCCCTAGTATCCATTATGTTCTGAGATTGATGTTGCTATGACTTTGCCATGCTTAATGCTTGTCACTTTGGGCCCGGGTGCCATGATCTCAGATTTTAATCGTTTATGTTATCACCATTATATCTATGTTTATGATCTGATCTTGCAAGTTATAGTCAACTACTACGTGTTATGATCTAGCAACCCCAGAGTGACAATAATCGGGACACTTCCCGGTGATGACCATAGTTTGAGGAGTTCATGTATTCACCATGTGTTAATGCTTTGTTCCGGTTCTCTATTAAAAGGAGGCCTTAATATCCGCTAGTTTCCAATAGGACCCCACTGCCACGGGAGGGTAGGACAAAAGCTGTCATGCAAGTTCTCTCCGTAAGCACGTATGACTATTTAAGGAATACATGCCTACATTATATTTATGTACTGGAGCTAGTGCTGTATCGCCCTAGGTTATAACTGTCACATGATGAATATCATCCAACAAATCGCCGATCCAATGCCTAAGATTTTCCTACATATTGTTCTTGCTAAGTTACTACTGCTATCGTTTACTATTGCACTTGCTACAAAATCACTTCTATCACTATTACCGTCACTATTGCCATTGCTACTACTATCAAAACTATCATACTACTTTGCTACTGATCACTTTGCTGCAGATAATTAATCTCCAGGTGTGGTTGAATTGACAACTCAACTGCTAATACTTACAAATATTCTTTGGCTCCCCTTGTGTCGAATCAATAAATTTAGGTTGAATACTCTACCCTCGAAAACTGTTATGATCCCCTATACTTGTGGGTTATCAAGACCTTTTTCTAGCACCGTTGCCAAGGAGCATAGCTATATTTATTGAGTCACTTGGGATTATTATCAAATTGCCACTATGAAGAATCTGAAGGATGCTAAGACCAAGATTTTTCCCTCTAGCACGAGGGGAGGTAAGGAACTAATGACCCACAAGTATAGGGGATCAATTGTGTTTCTTTTCGATAAGTAAGAGTGTCGAACCCAACGAAGAGCAGAAGGAAATGACAAGTAGTTTTCAGTAAGGTAATGTCTGCAAGTGCTGAAATTGTAAGTAGTGGGTAGTTTGATAGCAAGATAATTTGTAACGAGCAAGTAACGGTAGTAGTAACAAAAGTGCAGCAACATAGCCCAATCCTTTTGAGGTAAAGACAGGCCAAAACAGTCTCTTATGATAAGCAAAGCGTACTTGAGGGTACACGGGAATTTCATCTAGTCACTTTCATCATGTTGGTTTAATTCGTGTTCGCTACTTTGATAATTTGTTATGTGGGTGGACTGGTGCTTAGGTGCTGTTCTTACTTGAACAAACCTCGTACTTATGATTTACCCTCCCGCAAGCATCCGCAACTACGAGAAAAGTATTAAGAATAAATTCTAACCATAGCATTAAACTTTTGGATCCAATCGGTCCCTTACGGAATAGCGCATAAACTGGGGTTTAAGCTGCTGTCACTCTCTCAACCCATCATCTAATTGCTACTCCACAATGCATTCCCTTAGGCCCAAATATGGTGAAGTGTCATGTAGTCGACATTCACATGACACCACTAAGGGAATAACAACATACATACTATCAAAATATCGAACACATATCAAATCCACATGATTACTTGCAACATGATTTCTCCTGTGACCTCAAGAACAAAAGTAACTACTCACAAATGATAAACATGCTCATGATCAGAGGAGTATTAAATAGCATAGTGGATCTGAACATATAATCTTCCACCAAATAAACCATATAGTAATCAACTACAAGATGTAATCAACACTACTAGTCACCCACAAGCACCAATCTATAGTTCCGGTAACAAGATTGAATACAAGAGATGAACTAGGGTTTGAGATGAGATGGTGTTGTTGAAGATGTTGATGGAGATTACCCTCCCCAAGATGGGAGAGTTGTTGGTGATGATGAGGACGAAGATTTCCCCCTCCGGGAGGGAAGTTCCTCGGGCAGAATCGCTCTGCCGGAGGGCAAAAGTGCTCCTGCCCAAGTTCTGCCTCGATATGGCGGTGCTCCGTCCCGAAAGTCATCTCCTTATTTTTTCTAGGTAAAAATGACTTATGTACGGCACCAGAGGTGGGCCTGGATGAGCACGACCCACCAGGGCGCGCCTGGGCTCCCTGGCGCGCCTAGGTGGGTTGTGCCCACCTGGTGGGCCCCCTCTAGTAGTTATTTGCTCCAATTATTCTTAAATATTCCATAAAAAATCTCCATGAAGTTTTAGCTTGTTTGGAGTTGTGCAGAATAGGTAGCCTGACGTAGCTTTTCCAGGTCCAGATTTCCTACTGTCGGAATTCTCCCTCTTGGCGTGTACCTTGCAAATTATGAGAGAAAAGGCATCAGAATTACTCCAAAAAGCATTATTATGGATAAAAACATCATAAATAACAGTAAGAAAACATGATGCAAAATGGACGTATCAGGAACTGCCATCCAGCTCCGCTTTAGATTCACCTTCTGTTATAAGTAAACTTGCAACACCACCACATGCTATTAATCCTGATATGTCACAAGTTATTGATGATGCTACTTCTACTATGAATGATGCTAGTACCTTGCTTGATGATAATGTGCCAGTAGGTAAATTTCTTGATGAACAAATTGCAAGAGTAAGACAACATGATATTGTTGAAACGGACGATGAGCTTGAAACTGAAAATATTGAAACACCTATTAGAACTAGTTCTCCTAGACATGAATTGCCAGAGGTATCGGAAGGTTATGTTTTGAATGAGGAGACAACTAGAGACATTCTTGCTTGTAATGATAGAGATCACTTGGAAAAATTACTATGCAAGTATAAAGAAAAATCTTTGAATGCTAGAATGAAATGCGATCCTAAGGTTGCTACTTCACCTATCTTTGTTGATGATGAGGATTATGAATTCTCTGTCGACCCAGAGTTAATTACTATGGTTGAATCTGATCCTTTCCATGGTTATGAAACTGGAACTGTTGTGGCACATCTTACTAAATTGAATGACATAGCCACCCTTTTTGCTCAAGATGAGAAGATTCGCTATTACTGTATTCACAAATTATTTTTGTTCTCATTAAAGGGTGATGCCAAAGCTTGGTACAATACTCTTGCTCCTGGTTGTGTGCATAGTCCCGAGGATATGATTTATTACTTCTCTGAAAAATATTTTCCTGCTCATAAGAAACAAGCTGCCTTATAGGAAATATTTAACTTTGTGCAAATTTAAGAAGAGAGTCTCCCACAAGCTTGGGGGAGGCTTCTCCAATTGCTAAATGCTTTTCCTGATCATCCTCTTAAGAAAAATGAAAAACTTGATATCTTCTATAATGGACTAACTGATACTTCTAGGGATTTCCTAGATAGTTGTGCTGGTTGTGTTTTCAAGGAATGAAATACTGGGAAGCTGAAGAATTATTGAATATCATATTGAAAAATTATGATGATTGAACTCTTCCCGAACCACCGGCTAAACCCACTCTGAAGAAGAGGGGTATCTTATATCTTAGTCCTGAAGATATGCAAGAGGCAAAGAAATCTATGAGAGAAAAAGGTATTCAAGCTAAGGATGTGAAAAATTTACCTCCTATTGAAGAAATACACGGGCTTGATACACCACCACCACATAAGGTGGTAGAGGTAAATTCTCTAATGAAATTCAATTATAATGATAATCCTCAAAATATGCACCCTAGCCAATGCCTTTATGAGTTTGAAAATTATATTAGAAAACAAGATCACTTCAATGCAAATGTGATGAAAGAGTTGAAATACAACTCTAATATGATTGCTCGCTTGAGTGACTTGTTATTTAGAATCTCAAATGATGTTAGAGGTGTGGGGAAGCATGCTTCTATGGCTCAAACTCAGTTAGAACAAGTTGCTAAATCTCAAAGAGAGTTGTTAGATGAAATGAATAATAATATCAATGATCACGACTAGAGGAGGTAGGATGACTCAGGAACCACTTTATCCCGAGGGACTGATGTCTACTACACAACCTTCTTATTGTAGATGTTGTTGGGCCTGCAAGTGCACAGGTTTGTAGGACAGTAGCAAATTTCCCTCAAGTGGATGACCTAAGGTTTATCAATCGGTAGGAGGCGTAGGATGAAGATGGTCTCTCTCAAGCAACCCTGCAACCAAATAACAAAAAGTCTCTTGTGTCCCCAACACACCCAATACAATGGTAAATTGTATAGGTGCACTAGTTCGGCGAAGAGATGGTGATACAAGTGCAAAATAGATAGTAGATATAGGTTTTTGTAATCTGAAATAATAAAAACAGCAAGGTAGCGAGCGGTAAAAGTGAGCATAAACGGTATTGCAATGATAGGAAACAAGGCCTAGGGTTCATACTTTCACTAGTGTAAGTTCTCTCAACAATAATAACATAGATAGAACACATGACAAGCCCTCAACATGCAACAAAGAGTCACTCCAAAGCCACTAATAGCGGAGAACAAACGTAGAGATTATGGTCGGGTACGAAACCACCACAAAGCTATTCTTTCGGATCGATCTATAAAAGAGTTCGTACTAGAATAACACCTTAAGATACAAATCAACCAAAACCCTAATGTCACCTAGATACTCCATTGTCACCTCAATTATCTGTGGGCATGATTATACGATATGCATCACACAATCTCAGATTCATCCAACCAACATAAAAGTACTTCAATGAGTGCCCCAAAGCTACTACCGGAGAGTCAAGAACGTGTGCCAACCCCTATGCATAGGTTCCCAAGTGTCACGAAACCCGCAAGTTGATCACCAAAACATACATCAAGTGGATCAATAGAATAACCCATTGTCACCACGGTTATCCCACGCAAGACATACATCAAGTGTTCATAAAAGACTCAATCCAATAAGATAACTTAAAAAGGGGAAACTCAATCCATCACAAGAGAGTAGAGGGGGAGAAACATCATAAGATGCAACTACAATAGCAAAGCTCGGGATACATCAAGATCGTGCCATCGAGGGAACACAAGAGAGAACACGAGAGAGAGAGATCAAACACATAGCTACTGGTACATACCCTCAGCCCCGAGGGTGAACTACTCCCTCCTCGTCATGGATAGCGCCGGGATGATGAAGATGGCCTCCGGTGATGGGATCCCCCTCCGGCAGGGTGCCGGAACAGGGTCCCGATTGGTTTTTGGTGGCTACAGAGGCTTTCGGCGGCGGAACTCCCGATCTATTTTCTGTTCTAGAAGTTTTAGGGTACGTAGGTATATATGGATGCAGGGAGAACGTCGGTGGAGCTACGGGGGACCCACGAGGCATGGGGGCGCGCCCAGGGGGGAAGGGCACGCCCCCACCCTCGTGAGCACCTCCCGTATCTTCTGACGTGGGGTCCAAGTCCATCAGGTGGGTTTCCTTCCAAAAATAACTTCTCCAGTTGATTTCGTTCCGTTTTGACTCCGTCTGATATTCCTTTTCCTCGAAACACTGAAATAGGCATAAAACAGCAAATCTGGGCTGGGCCTCCGGTTAATAGGTTAGTCCCAAAAATAATATAAAAGTGGATAATAAAGCCCAATATTGCCTAAAATAGTAGATAAAGTAGCATGGAGCAATCAAAAATTATAGATACGTTGGAGACGTATCAGGGACACCCAAAAAGAATTGAGCATGACTCTCATAGGGTTAACACTAATGCACGTAGTCCGTCTAAAAAGAAAAGGAAGAAGAAAAATGATAGGACTTTGCATACCTCTAGTGAACCTGAAGTAGAAAAACCTCCTAATAATGATAATGAAGTTTCTATCCCTGATGCTGAAACTCAATCTGGTAGTGAACACTCACCTTCTAATAATGAAAAAGATAATGATGAGGTTCATGAAGATACTCAAACAAATAATAAAGAACCAGACAATGATGTGGAGATAGAACCTGTAGTTGATCTTGATAACCCACAACCTAAGAATAAAAGATATGATAAAAGAGACTTTGTTTCTAGAAAACATGTTAAGGAAAGAGAACCATGGGTTTAGAAACCTATGCCCTTTCCACCTAAGTTAACTAAAAAGAAAGATGATGAAGAATTTGAACGCTTTGCTGAAATGTTGAGGCTAGTCTTTTTGCGTACTCGCTTGACTGATAGCTTGAAAATGCCTCCTTATGCAAAGTACATGAAAGACATCAAGCTGAAATCTCCACCATGCTTGCTAATTACACTTTTAAAGATGGAGTACCTAAAAAACTTGGAGATCCAGAAATACCAACTATACCTTGCTCCATCAAAAGAAATTATGTGAAAACTGCTTTATGTGATTTGGGAGCTGGTGTTAGTGTTATGTCTTTCTCTTTATATAAAAGACATGATTTGAATAAGCTCACACCTACTGAAATATCTTTGCAAATGGCTGACAAATGAACTGCCATACCTACTGATATTTGTGAGGATGTGCTAGTTATTGTTGCTAATGTTACTATTTTGACTGACTTTGTTATACTTGAGATGCCCAAGGACGACAACATGTAGATTATCCTTGGTAGACCCTTCTTGAATACTGCAGGGGCTGTTATAGATTGCAATAAAAGCAAGGTCACTTTTCATATCAATGGTAATAAGCATACCGCGCACTTTCCGTAGAAACAATTCCAAGTGAATGGTATTAATGTTATTGAAAAATCTCCGACAATCACTATTGGAAGTTTTCGACTACCTCTACCTACTATTAAAAAGAAATATGAAATGCTTATCATTGGGGACATTCATATCCCTGTTGAGGTAACCTAGTAATTTACGGAAGTTCTTCGGTTTCATGCTAATCGAAAGTGGTTGTTAATAAGACCTAGTCAACCTTATTAATGGATCATTTTTAGAGGTATGAAGTTGATGAATTTAGTGAGCACTACCTTCTGTCCCTACCTTTTGTTTTTTGTTTTTATTAGTTAAATAAAATAAAATGCCATGTTTTGTCTGTTTTCTGATTTTCTTGTGCAATAAAAAAATGACCCAAAAAATAAAAGTTCTCAGAATGCTCTAAAAATTTAATATGATTTTTTCTGAATATTTAAGAATTTCTGGTGCAAATAATATCAAAGTGAGGTGCACCAGGTGGGCACAACCCACCTGGGCGCGCCAGGACCCCCAGGCGCGTCCTGGTGGGTTGTGGTCCCCACGTGGCCCCCCTCACTTATCTCTTCATCCCACATCACCACCTACCTCCAGAAAAAAATCACCATGTCTCTCTCTCTCTCTCTCATTTTCTTGCTCTCAAACTCACATGTTTCGACCTCTTTGCTCGAAACTCCGTTTTTGAAACTATTTCAAGGGATTGTTGCTTGGTATGTGACTCCTCCGTTTGTCTAATTGGTTTTTTGCTTTAGTGGTTTATATTTTGAATAATTAGCTATTCTTGGTGCTGCTATAGATGAGCTTGCATATTGAATTCTTAGAGTTCTAAGTAGTTTGAATGCTTGATATGGCCTCTTTGCTTCCCTATGAGTAGTTGCTATCAATCTTGTGAAGTTTTATTGAGAAAAATTTTGTGGACTAAATTTTTTAGAATTTTGCTCATAGGAAAAAGATAAGTATCTTTAGGAAGTTTGCGTCCAAGAAGAACTCCAAGGGAGTTATTGGTGAGTCATGTGACAGTGATCACCATACCCAGAGAATGGCGAAGGTACGGGCATGTGAATGGCCGCATAACCCGTTCATGGAAGGGGCCGGAATCCTTCAGGAGTTTGCACAATATGCTGCTAATGCCGGCCCCACCGACTTCATCGCAGCTGAATGTGAACAGTATCATCTCCTCACAAATTCCTTTGTGCAAAGTTTTAATTTCCTTCCTAGGAATAATCCCCCTGAGGTGCAGTTTAATTTGTATGCTGAACCCCATCAGATACCACTTACTGAATTCTGTGACATATGCTTGCTTCCTTCTGATGGTGGTTTATTAGAGCCTAGGCCCGCAGAGTTTGATGGTTTTTATCATGCTCTTACTGTGGGGGATGATAGAGGGGTATCGAGTGTCACCACCACTAGCTTACACTTTCCTGCTCTGCACTATTTTGCTCTATTTATTGTAAAGTGTTTACTTGCTAGAGAGAAGGTAGGCGCACTCAGTGCTCCAGATTTTGCTGTTTTACGTCGTGTACTTTACGGTGACAAGACTTATAACTTGGGAGCTATTGTGGCACGTCGCCTTCACATTAACAAATCCAAGGGTAAAATACATGGTGGTATTTATGCTACTCGCTTGGTGGCTCGCTTTAATGTTCAGATACGCCAACATGATTATCCATTGCCCAAGGTTTACATAGATCGCCGCTATGTAATACCACCAGTTTATTGTTGTCGATTACCCTAACATGCCTATTCCTTATAACCTAGTTTTCAGTGTGAACACTCGTGATATTATTCCATTGCCTGCACCTGCTTTGTTTGATCCTATTGCCAGGGCGGATACAGGATTATGCCTGTGGACATCGTTGCCTACCGGAACAACCTAGCTGTAGGACAGGCAGAGCCTCAGCAGTGGGATCCACAGGTACCTGCTCCTCAGCATTTCAACGTAGGACCCCCATGGTTTCTTTGACTGACTGATTACCAAGTTAGGCCCAAAGCCTAAGCTTGGGGGAGTACGTATTTCTCACCGACATTACATTCATGTTCACACATTTCAGTTGTCAGTGTTCACACTTTTTCATCGTATTATCCATTTTAATTTTATCGCTTTCTTCTTGTGTGTTTGAAAAACGTTGAGAAAATCTAAAAATATATTTCCCGCTTCGTTTCGGGTTTTCTTCCTAGTTTAAATTGTTGCAGCACTAAAAAGAATACCCAAAAATATTTCCTTGTTCTTGTTTTACTTGTTGGGAGCTTTCCCGTGTAAATAGTTTTTCTCATTTTTGTTTTTCCCTTTTATTTGCTTGTTCAAGAAAAAAAACAAAAACTCAAAAAATATTTCAGTGTGTTTCTCTAAATTTCTTTTCTTTTTATTGAGTTGTACCGAGGAGAAGACCACGATGAAAATGTTGAGCGGCTCTCATATGCATTATTATTGATCTAACAAAGAGCCAATATTACCTTGTCTTCTCCTTTTGAATAAAATGTTTGCAGACTCCATCTTAGTCCATGGCACTCTTGCACTATTATTATTTTCATATCGTTTGGTCGTGCAAGTGAAAGGGAATAATGACGATATTTGATGAACTAGCTGTGGCAGAGAGAAATGGGTATGAACTCAACTTGTTCTGTTTTTTGTAAATATGTTTAACCTAGTATCCATGATCCAGCCTATTATGATCAAACATGTTTGCAATGACAATTAGAGATTATAGTTTCTCATACCATGCATAAGTATCTAGGAGTGGACAATGATTTATCTTGGATGTCAACATTGTGTTAAAATGATTGTGATGCAGTATGATGATATGGTATCCTCCTTTGAATGTTTGAGTGGTGTGACTTGGCACATGTTCATGCATGTAGTTGATCAAAACCAACATAGCCTCTATGATATTTATGTTCATGGTGTTCATATCCTACTCATGCTAGTATCCAATGTTACTTATGCATAATGCATGTTCATGACCGTTGTTGCTCTCTAGCTGGCCACTTCTCAACCTAATTGCTAGCCTTCACTTATACTAAGTGGGAATTCTGCTTGTACATCCAAAACCTGAAACCCAAGTTATTCCAGATGAGTCCACCATATCTACCTATATGTGGTATTAACCTGCCATCCTAAGTAAATTTGCATGTGCCACCTCTAAAAACTTCAAATAAATATCCATTTTGTGTGCCTGGATTGTTCATAGAGTGATAGGAGGTAGTCGATATCTTCCATGCTAAGCGGGTTATTCTCAGGTTGAGTGTTTATTCACTCACCATTGCATGAGAAGGGGGCTGTACTAGAGATGCCCAGTCCAAAACTGCAAAAAGAATAGAGCTTACAAATAGTCAAACAAAAACTCCTACGGAGTAATAACCTTTACTTTATCGCTTGGGAACCGCCACTAATGTGTTTAGCATGGAAGACATTGGTAACTGATGGTCGCAAAGTAAACAAGAAGGGTGCATTTCTCAAAATATTATTTACCTCTGTTTTAAAAACTTGAGCTCTGGCACCGCTGCAAATCATTGCTTCCCTCTGCGAAGGGACTATCTATTTATTTTATGTTGTGTCATTACCTTCTAAAATAAGCGCCAGAACTTGAGAGCACTGATGTCATGCTTATGCATTGTGTGTAGCTAATGTTGGGTGCATCATGACTGGATCTTTTCTACCATGAATTACAATGTTTAGTCGCTGCTTGAACTTTGGAGGTGCTTTGCATTTATGTTTTGCAGTCTCAGAAAGGTCTAGCGAGATACCACTATTGTCATATTATATCATGGTTGCTTTGATAATGTGTTGCTGCTTGAGATATCTTATTATTGCTCGCTAGCTGATTATGTCATTGATATGAGTTAATATAACTTTTAAGAGTTATTGTCGAGATCGTTAGTTATAATATTGGCTAAAAACCTAGGTGTTGTTTAAGCTTATTTACGCAAACATGAGCAAAAGAGTTCGTAAAAGTTTTTCTTTTTCACTTTTAGTTTATCAACTGAATTGCTTGAGGACAAGCAAAGGTTTAAGCTTGGGGGAGTTGATACGTCTCCATCGTATCTACTTTTCCTAATGCTTTTGCTCTTGTTTTGGACTCTAATTTGCATGATTAGAATGAAACTAACCCGGACTGACGCTGTTTTCAGCAGAACTACCATGCTGTTGTTTTTTGTGAGGAAATAAAAGTTCTTGGATTGGAACGAAACTTGCGGGGATTTTTTATACAATAAAAGAAATTTTTTGGAGCCAAGAACCACCGGAGGGGGGCACCTGGGTGGGCACAACCCACCAGGGCACGCCACCCCCTCCAGGCACGCCCAGGTGGGTTGTCCCCACCTGGTGGCCCCGCAGACCCTGAAACCGACGCTATAAAATCACATTTTTCCAGAAAAAAATCAGGGATGAAGAATTATCGCATTTCACGAGACAGAGCCGCCGCCATCTCATGTTCTTCATCGGGAGACCCAATCTGGAGTCCATTTGGCGCTCTGGAGAGGGTGATCTTCTATCTTCGTCACCACCAACCCTTCTCCATCGCCAATTCCATGATGCTCCCCACCGGGAGTGAGTAATTCCTTCGTAGGCTCGCTGGTCGGTGAGGAGTTGGATGAGATACATCATGTAATCGAGTTAGTTTTGTTTGGGCTTGATCCCTAGTATCCTTTATGTTCTGAGATTGATGTTGCTATGACTTTGCCATGCTTAATGCTTGTCACTTTGGGCCTGGGTGCCATGATCTCAGATCTGAACCATTTATGTTATTACCATTATATCTATGTTCTAGATACGATCTTGCAAGTTATAGTCACCTACTATGTGTTATGATCCGGCAACCACGGAGTGACCGTAATTTGAGGAGTTCATGTATTCACCATGTGTTAATGCTTTGTTCCGGTTCTCTATTAAAAGGAGGCCTTAATATCCCTTAGTTTCCAATAGGACCCCGCTGCCATGGGAGGGTACGACAAAGGATGTCATGCAAGTTCTTTCCATAAGCACGTATGACTATTTACGGAATACATGCCTACATTTAATTTATGAACTGGAGCTAGTGCCGTATCGCCCTACGTTATAACTATCATATGATGAATATCATCCAACAAATTGCCAACCAACGCCTACGATTTTCCTACATATTGTTCTTGCTAAGTTACTACTGCTATCGTTACTGTTGCACTTGCTACAAAATCATTGCTATCACTGTTACTGTTACTATTGTCGTTGCTACTACTATCAAAACTATCATACTACTTTGCTACTGATCACTTTGTTGCAGATAATTAATCTCCAGGTGTGGTTGAATTGACAACTCAGTTGCTAATACTTACAAATATTCTTTGGGCCCCTTATGTCGAATCAATAAATTTGGGTTGAATACTCCACCCTCGAAAACTGTTGCGATCCCCTATACTTGTGGCTTATCATTTGTTAATAAGACTTGATCAACCTTATTAATGGATTCCTTTTGACGGGCATGTGGTTGATGAATTTAGTAAAGATAACTGTCTGTACCCACATTTTACTTTATACTATTTAGAATTAATAAAGTAGAAATGCCATGATTATGTTGTTTTCTGAATTATCCATGCAGTAAAAAATGACCAGATAATAAAAGTTCTCAGAATGCCCTGAAAATTTAATATGGTTTTTTCTGGAAAATATAAAAAATAGTGGCACTGAACACAGCCCAGGGGGCTGCACTTGTGAGCCACAATCTCATAGGGCGTGCCCAACCCCTGGGCACGCCTAGCAAGCTTGCGGGGCCCATGTAGGCCCCCTCACTTATTGATGCCACCCATGCTCATCCTCTTCCTTCAGAAAAAGTCAAACTTGCTCCATAGCCCGTGTTCTTGCTCTTGTTGCTCGGATTTTCGATCTCCTTGCTCGTAGGTCTGTTCCCAAAACTGTGTTGGGTGATTGCTCATCGGTATGTGACTCCTCCGTTGGTCCAATTAATTTCTGTTCTAGTGGTTTATTATTTGCACATTTAGCTATTGTTGGTGACCATGTTCTTGATCTTGCATGTTAAATTTATATGGTTCAAACTAGTTATATGGCCTCTAGACACTTGTGGGAGTAGTTGTTATCGATTTTGTTGAGTTTGTTTCACTTTTATTTTTAGTTACTGAAAAATTCAGAAAATTTTAGAAAAAGGGAAAACCATGAGAGGGTGGTTAAGGGGCTCATCAAGCCGGGATTCGTAGGAAACTCCTGAGAGGAAGCCCAAGTACCATATCTAGCATGCAGCGGAGGTCCTACCGTGTGAGTGGCCGAGCGATCCATTTTTGAAGGAAGCGTGAATTTATGAAGATTTCTACTATTTGGTGAACAATGTCAGCATCATTCCCTTCCTTGAAGATAAGTGTGATCAGTATGTCCTACTCACTAATACCTTTGTGCGAAGCTTTCACTTTTATCCTAGGAAGGAACCACCCATGGTAGAATTTAACCTCTATGATGTGCCTAAGGAAATGACACTGTATGATTTTTGCAATGTTTGTAAAATACCCGATGAGGGCAGTCACAGTGATCCACGTCATAGAGACATGGAGGATTTCATATTTGAAACTACTGTGGGAGAGACAAGGGGAGTGTCAGAAGTGAGAGTGGCTAGTTTACATTTTCCCCGTTTTATGTTACAATGCATTATTTGCCCTAGTCGGTGGGAGAGTGAATTGCTCAGTGCACCTGATCTTGCTATTTTGCGCCATGCTTTATATGCTGATAGAAATTTTAGTTTGGGCAATATGGTTGCTCGGTGGTTACACATAAACCATTCAAAGGGTGCTATTTATGGTGGTATCTATGCGTCCCGCCTCGCTGCACATTTTGAGATTCCTATTAGACATGATGAGGCGGAGGCAATGCTGCTACCTACTAAATATATGGACTACACTAGTATGGCGGCGCACCATTTTATTGATAAGGACAAGCATATGTGACTTTGTTATAACTTAGTATTTAGCCAGGGGACTCGTGAGATTATTACTTTGCCTGCACCTTCTTTGTTCAATCTTTATTCACATAGGTACACTATTATGCCCGAGGACATCTATGCACACTGGGGTCTAACACAACTCCCAGTACCTGAGCCAGCACCAGTACCTGAGCCATATCAGGAGCTCGCCGGCCAGTGGAACCCCCAGGACCCTCCATAGTATCCAGGGGAGGGGTACTTCAAGCCGTGGCCATAGACCAACTTAGGCCAAAAGCCTAAGCTTGGGGGAGTACGTATTTCTCACCGACATTACGTTCATGCATCACACATTCATTCTAGTTGTCAGTGTTCATCCTTTTTCATTGTATAATCCATGTTATTTTTATTTTTTCTTTCTTCTTGTGTGTTTGAAAAATGCGAAAATCCAAAAATATTTCGCATTTCTTTTGGTTTTTCTTTCTGTTTTCATTTGTTTACTAGTTTGTAATATTAAAAGAAAACCCAAAATATTTCTCGTTCTTCTTTTGCTTGTTGGGAGCTTTCCCGGGTATATAGTCTTTCTCGTTTTTGTTTTTCTTTCATTTTGCTTTCTTCAGAAAAACAAAAACTCCAAAATTATTTTAGTGTGTTTCTTTGAAATTATTTTCTTTTTCCTTGGGTCGTAGAGAGAAGACCACGATGAAAATGTTGAGTGGCTCTAATATGCATTATTGTTGATCTAACAAAGAGCCCATATTACATTGTCTTCTCCTTTGAATAAAAGTTTGTAGATCTTAGTCCACGACATGTGCACTGTTATTATTATTCACATCGTTCGGTCCTGCAAGTGAAATGCAATAATGACAAAATTTGATGAATTGATAGAGGTGAAGAAAAGCTAGTATGAACTCAACCTATTTTGTTTTTGTAAATATGATTAGCTCATCATTCTTGATTCAGCCTATTATGAGTAAACATGTTTGCAATGACAATTAGTGATCATAGTTACTCATGCCATGCTTAATAGCTAGGAGTGGATAATGGTTTATCTTATGTGTCAACATGTATTTAGAATGGTTATGGTGTAGTATGATAGGATGGTATCCTCCTCTAAATGATTCAAGTGGCTTGACTTGGCACATGTTCACGCATGTAGTTGAATCAAAACCAACAAATCCTCCATGATATTTATGTTCATGGTGTTTTATATCCTGCTCATGCTCGTATTCAATGTTGATTAATCTCAATGCATGTTTATGACCGTTGTCGCTCTCTGGTTGGTCGCTCCTCAATCTATTTGCTAGCCTTCACTTTACTAAGCGAGAATACTGCTTGTGCATCCACTTCCTTAAACCCAAAGTTATTCCATTTGAGTCTACCATACCTACCTATATGTGGTAATTACCCGTCGTTCCAAGTAAATTTGCATGTGCCAAACTCTAAATCTTCAAATAATAATTTGTTTTGTATGCTCGAATCGTTCATGAAGTGACAGAGGGCGGTTAGTATCTTCCATGCTAGGTGGGTTATTCTCACAATGAGTGTTTATTCGCAAAATTATATTCATCTCTGTTTTAGAAGCTTTGAGGTCTTGCACCTCTGCAAATCCCTGCTTCCCTCTGCGAAGGGCCTATCTATTTACTTTTATTGTTGAGTCATCATCTTCTTATTAAGGCACCAGGTCGAGAGCACTATTGTCATTTTCATGCTTTGTGTTTAATTTATGTTGAGTATGAGTATGATTGGATCTCTTTTGCCATGAACTACAATGTGTACTCAGTGCTTGAACTTTAGAGGTGCTCTGCATTTATGTTTTGCGGTCTCAGAGAGGGCTAGCGAGATACCATTGTGTCATATCATATCATGATTGTTTCAAAAAAAAGTGTTGTCATCCGAGATATCTTATTATTGCTCGCTAGTTAGTTATGTTATTGATATGAGTAAATGTGATACCTAAGTGTTATCGTGAATATTGTTAGCTCATAATCTTTGCTGAAAACCTGAACATTGGTTAGACATATTTGCAACAACAAGATCAAACAGAGTTTGTAAAAGTTTTTCTTTGTCACTTACAATTTGTCAACTGAATTGCTTGAGGACAATACCAATGAGTTAAGCTTGGGGGAGTTGATACATCTCCATCGTATCTACTTTTCCAAATACTTTTGCTCTTGTTTTGGACTCTAATTTGCATGATTTGAATGAAACTAACCCGGACTGACGCTGTTTTTAGCAGAATTGCCATGGTGTTGTTTTTGTGCAGAAACCAAAGTTCAAGGATTGACCTGAAAATTTATGGAGAATTTTTGTGGAATATATAAAAAATACTGGCGGAAAAATATACCAGAGGCGGGGGCACCCAGGAGCCACAAGCTCAGTGGGTGCACCCACCCCCCAGGGCGTGCTCTGAAGGCTTGTGGGCCCCCTGGACCTCTGGCAACCCTAACTCCAACTCCATATATACGTATTCGCCAAGAAAAAAATTAGAGAGAACGATTCATAGCGTTTATGATACGAAGCTGCTGCCACCTCATGTCCTTCATCAGGAGGGCTGATCTGGAGTCTGTTCGGGGATCCAGAGAAGGGGGTTTGACACCGTTGTCATCATCAACCTTCCTCCATCATCAATTTCATGATGGTCAACGCCGGGAGTGAGTAATTCCTTCATAGGCTTGCTGGACGGTGATGGGTTGGATGAGATTTATCATGTAATCGAGTTAGTTTTGTTAGGGCTTGGTCCCTACTATCCACTATGTTCTGAGATTGCTGTTGTTATGACTTTCTATGCTTAATGCTTGTCACTTGGGCCCGAGTGCCATGATTTCAGATCTGAACCCATTATGTTTTCATGAATATATGTTTGTTCTATCCTATCTTGCAAGTTATATATGCACCTATTACGATTTATGATCCGCATACCCCAAGGTGACAATAATTGGGATTCTTTCCGATGATTACTATAGTTTGAGGAGTTCATGTATTCACTAAGTGCTAATGCTTTGTTCCGGTTCTCTACTAAAGGAGGCCTTAATATTCCTTAGTTTCCTTATGGACCCCGCTGCCACGGGAGGGTAGGACAAAAGATTTCATGCAAGTTTTTTCCATAAGCACGTATGACTATATACAGAATATATGCCTACATTACATTGATGAATTGGAGCTAGTTATGTGTCGCTTTAGGTTATAACTGCTACATGATGAATATTATCCAATGCAATTATCCATCGCTAATCCAATGCCTACACTTTTCATATATTGATCTTTGCTAAGTTACTTTTGCTATTGCTGCTGTTACAATCGCTACAAAACTGCTACTGTTACTATTGCTACTGTTATAGTTGCTACCATATTACTTTGTTACTATTCAGCTTGTTGCAGATATTAAGTCTTCCAGGTGTTGTTAAATTGAAAACTCAACTGCTAATACTTGTGAATATTCTTTGGCTCCCCTTGTGTCAAGTCAATAAATTTGGGTTGAATACACTACCCTCGAAAACTGTTGCGATCCCCTATACTCGTGGGTTATCAGCGGCATGGCAGGACATCTCTGCTGCTTCTGCGGTGCGGCCGGACTAGTCTGCTGCTTCGAGGGTGCGGTGGGGCCTCTGTGCTGCTTCGACGGCGTGGCAGGACCTCTATGCTACTACGGCGGTGCGGTGGAACATGTCGGCTGCTTTCGCGACGAGGTGGGATATCTCTCGTGCTTCCACTTCCATGCTCGCTTCTCCCTGGTAGTAATTTCTCAACCCAGAACTCATGAGGGCCATGGCAGACGCAAGGGAACAATGATGAAAGACTTGTTTTTTGTGTGGATGAGGAATTGAGGAGGAATGTGCAGTCATCTTGGAGTAGGTAGTATTTATAACCGAGTACTAATACACTCCTAAGTGGGAAACCGTTTAGGTTTTGATCAGTGTGAACAGGTTTGCAATTAAATATAGCGTGGTAGCAATTTGGAATGTGACGGGACGCAATCTCAAAATTTATTGATGGTTCTAGTTTCGAACTACGGCATGATTCCCGGATGGCATAATGTGGGCACACATTCTCGTACACGTACGTGGTGTTTGCATCATAGGGTGCACCGCAATAGGCGATCTGAGCACATGAGTTGTTCCATCAACCGTGTGCGTTCCTTATTACCATCGCACACGCTTATTTTAATTAGAATGTGTGCCCGTCTAGCACACACACCTTGATCTATCTAACCATTTCTGTTTGTTGTGGCTAATCGCAAACAGTTCATCCGTGTGAAGTGTATGCCGTCAATCGCAGACACCTTGATCTGGCTGACCGTTGCTGTTGTGTTGCCTAACCGCAAATAGTTCATCCGTGTGAATTGTATGCCGCCAATCGCACACACACCTTGATCTGACTAACCGTTTCTGTTGTGTTGCCTAATCACAAATAGTTCATCCGAGTGAATTCTATGTTGTATATTGCACACATCTTCATCTGCCTGGCCATTCCTGCTTTTATGCTCATCGCAAACAATTCCTTCGAGTGAATTGTATGCCACACATCGCACAAGAAACTATAATGCAAATTGTGTTTGATGCCTCCGCCATTGCAAACATTTTGTATCCTTTTTACTATTATTTTACATCACCGTTTGCGATTAATGTAGCGCACATAGTTTCGTCGAAGGGTCTCTGATTGTAGTGTCACATTAGCAACATCCTATAGTAGTGATCACTCGAAGGAAAAAGAGGTTGTGCTGCAACAAGGATGACTAGTTTTCCTTGAGCTTGTGATACGTCTCTGTCGTATCTATAATTTTTGATTGTTTCATGCCAATACTATACAACTTTCACATTTTTTGGCATCATTTTATATGATTTATTGTACTGACCTATTGATCCAGTGCCCAGTGCCAGTTCCTGTTTGTTGCATGTTTTTTATTTTGCAGAATATCCATATCAAACAAAGTCCAAATGTAATAAAAATTTACAGAGAATTATTTTGGAATATATGTGATTTTTGAGACTTGGAATCAACGAAAACGGGGGCCCACAGTGCCCACAAGACACCAGGGCACGCCCAAGTGGCTTGTGCTCACCTCGTACGCCAGTTGGATCTCTACTTTGGGCGTAAGGAAGATTATATCTGGAAAAAAATCGTGTTAAAATCTCAGCGCAATCGGAGTTACGGATCTTTGGGAATATAAGAAACAGTTATCGGCTAGAAAACATGAGCGCGAAACAGAAGAGAACAGAGAGGGAGATCCAATCTCGGAGGGGCTCCCGCCCCGCCGACGCCATGGAGGCCATGGACCAGAGGGGGAACTCTCCTCCCATCCAGGGGGAGGCCAAGGAAGAAGAATAAGAAGGAGGGGGGCTCTCTCCCCCTCTCTCCCGGTGGCGCCGGAACGCCGCCGGGGCAAGGATCGTGACAGCGATCGACACCAACAACTTCGCAGCCGTCAACACCAACTATCTCCCCCTCTATGCAGTGGTGTAACCTCCCTTCTCCCCGCTGTAATCTCTACTTAAACATGGTGCTCAACTCCATATATTATTTCCCAATGATATTTGGCTATCCTATGATGTTTGAGTAGATCCGCTTTGTCCTATGGGTTAATCATGATCTTGGTTGGTATGAGTGTATATTTCATTTATGGTGCTGTCCTACGGTGCCCTCCGTGTAGCGCAAACGGAGGGATCCCCTCTGTAGGGTGTTGCAATATATTCATGATTTGCTTATGGTGTGTGGCGTGACTGACAGAAGCACATACCTGAGTAAGTGGATTGTTGCGTATGGGAGTAAAGAGGACTTGATACTTAATGCTATGGTTGGGTTTCACGACCTTAATGATCTTTAGTAGTTGTGGATGCTTGCTACAGTTCCAATCATAAGTGCATACGATCCAAGTAGAGAAAGTATGTATGCCTCCCCCTCATATAAAATTGCATGAATGATTACAAGTTATCGATTGCCTAGGAACAAATGACTGTCTCATTGACCAAAGTATCTACTTTTATTATTTCGCAATTTATTCATAGTTTTATTCTTGCAAAGTACTCGTAGTTTTATTCTTGCAAAATAGTTTTATACTTGTTCTAGGTAAAGCAAATGTCAAGTGTGCGTAGAGTTGTATCGGTGGTCGATAGAACTTGAGGGAATATTTGTTCTACCTTTGGCTCCTCGTTCGGTTCGACACTCTTATTTATCGAAAAAGCCGACAAACAATCCCCTACACTTGTAGGTTATCAAGACCTTTTTCTGGCGCCGTTGCCGGGGAGCAATAGCATGGGGTGAATATTCTCGTGTGTGCTTGTTTGCTTTATCACTAAGTAATTTTTATTTTCTATCCTAAGTTGTTCTCTATCTTTAGTTATGGATGTGGAACACGAAATACCAAAAAAATTAGTTGTACTTACTACTCATGGAGATGGGGAACCTCCTAAAACCCTCGATGCTCTTTATGTGAAAGATATTATGCACTACTTTGGTAATCCTGGGAAACCCCCATTCAACATGATAATGGGAGACACGTTGGATCAACGTGAATACTTTACGGTTTATCGCTTGACACAAAAAGGGAAACTGTTATGGGATCAAATTGAAATATTGCATTGGTATGCTCGGGATCTATGCTTGAGAGATGATTATACTTGTTGCTCTAGGATGAAGTCGCCACACCTTACCTTTTCATGCAAATTTAGTGATAATGAAGCCTTGGATTCTTATGCTAAAGGTAGATATGATTATTATGATGTGGAACGAATAGAAGATTTTTTTTGCTTTTAAGGGTGCTTATGAAATTGAGTCTCCGTTTCAAAAGTATGAAGATTATGATGATTCTGTTTATAGGCCTGAAAATTTTGCTCTACTTAAATATTGCTATGAGAATTATGACAATGCCGATATTGTGTGTTTATTGAGAAAGTCTCCGCTCTCCAAGAGGAGACTAATATTTTGCAGGAAACTATGGAAGAAGAGATTGGTGAAACTGTGAGCTCATTGGATGAAAAAGATGATGAGGAGAGCAAAGAACAAAGGGAGGAAAAGCGGATTGATCACCCGTGCCCACTTTCTAATGAGAGTAACTCATCGTCTCATACATTATTTAATATCCCTTCGTTCTTACCGAAGCATGAATGCTATGATCCCGTTGATTCATTTGAAATATCCCTTTTTGATGAAATTGATGCTTGCTATGCTTGTGGCCATGATGCCAATTTGAATTATGCTTATGGAGATGAACTTGCTACAGTTCCTTATGTTAAGAATGAAATTGCTGCTATTGCACCCATGCATGATAGTCCGATTATCTTTTTGAATTCTCCAAACTACACTATATCGGAGAAGTTTGGTCTCATTAAGGATTACATTGATGGGCTGCATTATACCATTACACATGATGATTTTGATGAATATAATATGCATGTACTTGCTGCTCCTACTTGCAATTATTATGAGGGAGGAACTAAATCTCCGCCTCTCTATATTTCCAACACGACAAAATTGCAAGAAACTGTTTATGCTATGTATTGGCCTTTACTTGGCGTGCATGAATTCTTCTTGTATGACATGCCGATGCATAGGAAGAGAGTTAGACTTCTTCATTGCATGATATATTGTAGCGACTAGACCACAAACAGTCTAGTCCCTGTGCATCAGTGTCATCCCTGGATCGGTAATGCTGACACGCACAATACTTGAGAGGATTTATAATAGAGTTTCAATCACACACTTATTACATCGAATGTCTCAAGAGAGAGCTTATTACAATAATATGGCTTAAGGCCATCTAAAAACGATAACAGCGGAAGGCTTGGAAGATAAAGTGAGTCCATCAACTCCAACGACATAGCTGAGTGAAAGAGAATGACCTATGGCACCTTACTCGTCGTCTGAAAAGTCTGCAACAAGAAACGTTGCAGCCCGAAACGAGTCAGCACATGGAATATGCTGGCAATGTAACACATAGAATAATGAACAGAATAATTGCTATCACTACATGCATATATGGCTGGTGGAAAGCTCTATGGCTACAGTTTTTGCATAAAGCCAAATTTTCCCTACGACAAAGGAATAAATTTTATTTAACTATCATGGTGGTTGTTAAACATTGAGAAGGTTCCTCCAACTCAATCCCAATTAAGCATCATCGTTAACCCAAACAAATTAGTTTAGAGTGATGAGATCAACATGATAATCCAAGAACCAGATACTCAAGATGTCCATAACCGGGGACACGGCTAACCATGATTAGATTATACACTCTCCAGAGGTTTGCACACTTTTCCCCACAAGACTCGAACACATCCTTGGTCGGAGATTCGAGACACAGTCTTTCTGAAGCATTAACTCTCTACTCTGGCTAGACAGTGCCACCTACAACCCACTACATCTGCTAGTCTACCTCTTCAAGAGCTTCACGCAACTTACTCAACTATGCCAGAGCCCATATTGGCTTGTGGCTGCACACGGAAGTTTCTAGCATGAATAATCTTATGATCCCTTTGAGCCTGGGTGGCGGACCGTAGGATGATCACACGGGTACTCTGGGATATCCTAGGACAACACTGGATTCTCCAGGTGCCCTGACAACCACTAGGTACTCCAGGGTGCCTTAAGCAATCCACCCAGATGTGTATTTAAGTAGCCACCTTAATTTAACCATTAATTAAAAATACTCACATCTGTCATGGATACACTCACCCAAACCACGTCTACAAGCATAGCATAGCAATATAAGCATCACGTAAAGGTAACTCCCAGAGGTTTGATAATAAACAGGGCAATAGGTTCTACCTCATCATCTACTTCCCAAAACCCACATGTTAATTAGATCCTAACCATGCAATGTTTGAGGGTTGATCTAATGCAATAAAACTGGGTAGTAAAAAGGTATGATCAAAGTGTTACTTGCCTTGCTGATGATCTGCAAAACCTAGAGACTCGTAGTAGCACGCTTCACACTCCGGGTACTCTATCGCAAACAAACAATAGCATACATAAGCACTCAACTAGAAACACAGGTAAAACTCAAATAAGAGATCTAACCAGAAAGTTCAACTTAAGAACTCCGGTTTGCAAAAAGAAACAAATCAAACGAATCAACGAAACTCAAACTGCGAAAGAAACAAGATCCGTTTACTAATCTGGACTAGAGTCAAATTTTATAGTACCAAAATCTTGTTCAAGTTGATTAAACAAAAATAGGGCTTCGAGACGAAGATCTAGGCGCTTGAATCGCCTGATTCCGATAAACGAGCGAAAAGATAAACTGAAACGAAGATTAGGGCAGAAATCGCGATAAAAAATAATCGTTGAAACCCCCTAGAAAAAGAAAAAACCGATGAACAGGCTAACGAATGAACGTTCGTTGTCAGTGGATAACGGGTGAACTCTGTTCGTTTAAACGAACGTACGGACGAACGTCCGTTATTTAACTAAACAGGGAAAACTGAACCGATCTAAAATAAAAAAACAAATCTAAAATTTTCGAAATAAAACCGACCGGTTTTAAAAAAAAATGGCGGCTACCTCGGCGTACGTGTCGGGGGCGGCGGCGGCGGCTATCTCCGGCGGCGGCGTGCGGGACGGGCGGTGGCGACGTCGAGCAGCAGCGGCGACAGCGCGTGGCGGCGGCGGCGGCGGGGTCGGGGCTAGGGTTTCAGGTGGGGTAGGCTGGTGGGCTGGTGGCTTATAAGAGGCCGGCTGGGTCGGTGTCCTGGGCGGACACGGCCCGGTGGGTCGGTTACTTTATTTTTAAAATATTCCGATGCATAGAAAATCAAATAAAAGAAATACTAAACGGACTCCAAAAAAACCTGAAATAAAATTTCCCCATCCTCTAAAAATATAGCGGACAAAGTGAACATTTATTTGGGCCTCTAATGCAATTTTGAAAAACACATTTTTTTTCTAGTTCAAATAAAATAGCAATAAAACTCCAAATAAAAAAATCTTATTTGATTTTAATATTTATCCTCCAATATTTCTTTATTTTGGGGAAGTCATATTATCCCCTCTCTTTTATTTTCATATATGAAATATTCAAAGAGAAAAATAATTAAAACCAAACGATCCCCTTTTCAAAATTTGAGAAAACTCAAATATGAAAATAACGAAATCCCCAACTCTCTTCGTGGGTCCTTGAGTTGCATAGAATTTCTAGGATCAACCAAAATGCAATAAAGTATGATATGCAATGATGATCTGATGTATAACATTCCAAATTGGAAATTTGGGATGTTACAAACCTACCCCGCTTAAGATGAATCTCACCCTCGAGATTCTAGTTGGCTAGAAAATAGGTGCGGGTGGTCCTTCCGTAGGTCTTCCTCTCGTTCCCAGGTGGCATCATCCTCCGTATGGTGGCTCCACTGAACTTTGCATAACTTGATAACCTTGCTACATGTGACTCGGCTGGCAAACTCGAGAATCTTCACCGGTTTCTCCTCGTAGGTCAAATCGCTATCCAACTGAATCGCTTCTAGTGGCACTGTATCTCTCAGAGGAATATCGGCCATCTCTGTGTGGAACTTCTTCAACTGGGAAACATGGAACACATCATGAACTCCTGACAATCCTTCTGGCAATTCCAACTTTTAAGCAACTTCTCCCATACGCTCCAAAACTTTGTATGGTCCCACAAATCATGGTGCTAACTTTCCCTTAACTCCAAAACGCTTAACTCCTCGAAGTGGGGACACACGAAGATACACTCTGTCTCCGACTTTGTAAACTGTCTCCTTGCATTTAGAATCCGCATAACTCTTCTGCCTGGACTGGGCTACCTTGAGTCTATCGCGAATCAACTTAACCTTCTCTTCAGATTCCTTAATCAAATCTGGTCCAAACAATTGACGGTCTCCAACTTCATCCCATAACAACGATGTCCTGCACCTCCTTTCGTACAAAGATTCGAAAGGGGCCATCTTCAAACTGGCTTGATAACTGTTATTGTAAGAGAACTCTGTGTATGGCAAATTGTCGTCCCAACTAGATCCATAGTCTAGCGCACAAGCTCTCAACATGTCCTCGAGAATCTGATTGACTCTCTCGGTCTGCCCATTTGTCTGTGGATGAAAGGCTGTACGGAACTCTAGCCTAGTACCCAAAGTCTCATGCAACTGATTCCAAAACTTTGAGGTAAACTGGGTTCCTCTATCTGATACAATGGTCCTCGGAACTCCATGCAGACATACAATCCTGGTCATATATATCTTGGCCAACTTAGCGCTGGTGTAAGTGGTCTTCACTGGGATGAAATGAGGTACCTTCGTCAACCGATCGACTACAACGCATATCGAGTCATAGCCTGAACAAGTCCTGGGCAATCCCGTGATAAAATCCATGCCTAGCTTATCGCACTTCCATTCGGGTATCGGCAATGGCGGTACAATCCTGCTGGCTTCTATTGCTCCGCGTTCACTCTCTGACATACATCACAAACTGCTACATACTCCGCAATATCCTTCTTCATTCCGGTCCACCAGAAACTGTCCTTCAAATCCAGATACATCTTGGTATTTCCTGGGTGAATCAAATACGTCGAATCATGGGCCTCCTGCAGAATCAACTTACTGATCTCGGGGTCATTAGGCACATATACACGATCCTCAAACCATAAGGTATCGTGCTCATCCTCACAAAATCCTTTAGCCTTTCCTTTGCTCATCCTTTCCTTTATCTCGGCAATCTCCTTGTCCGTCTTCTAAGCTTCTCTGATCTTATCCATCAAAGTAGACTGAATTTCCAATGCTGCAACATAGCCTCTTAGGACTATCTCCAAACATAGCTCGCAAAGATCCTCGGCTAAGTCCTTGGGTAATCCTCCGGTCATGAGTGTATTGACATGACTCTTGTGACTCAACGCATCGGCTACTACGTTAGCCTTTCCGGGATGATAGTGTAACCTCATATCATAATCCTTGATGAGCTCCAACCATCTCCTCTGCCTGAGATTCAACTCCTTCTGCATGAAGATATACTTCAAACTCTTGTGATCCGTGTACACCTCACAATGGTCTCCAACAAGAAAATGTCTCCATGTCTTCAATGCATGCACTACAGCTGCTAGCTCCAAATCGTGTGTAGCATAATTCAACTCATGGGGTTTAATCTGTCGTGAGGCATAGGAAACAACTCTTCCCTCCTGCATAAGCACTGCTCCAAGTCCTCGACGAGAAGCGTCGCAATACACTTGATAATCCTTGCGTTGATCTGGAAGAATCAACACTAGCCTGTAACCAAATGTTTCTTCAACTCCTGAAAACTGGCTTCACATTCCTCGGTCCATTTGAACTTGGTGTCCTTCATCAACAACTCTGTCATGGGCTTTGCAATCTTTGAGAAATTCTCAATGAACCTCCTGTAATATCCTGCGAGTCCAAGAAAACTCCGGATCTCTCCAACTGACGTGAGTGCTTCCCAATTTGTCACAGTAACAACCTTGGTGGGGTCTACTGCTATTCCTTCTCCGGATATAACATGTCCAAGGAATCCCACTTCCTTCAACCAAAACTCACACTTGCTGAACTTGGCATATAACTGATGTTCTCTGAGCTTCCCAAGTACCAAACACAAAAGCTCCTTATGCTCCTCTTCATTCTTTCAGTAGACTAGAATATCATCAATGAACACCACGACGAACTTATCCAAAAACTCCATAAACACCTTGTTCATCATGTTCATGAAATAGGCAGGCGCGTTAGTCAGACCAAATGACATAACGGTATACTCATATAGCCCATACCTTGTGGTAAAAGCTGTCTTAGGTATATCCTGCTCTCGAATCTTCAGTTGGTGGTATCCTGATCGCAGATCAATCTTGGAAAATACTTTAGCTCCTTGCAACTGGTCAAACAAATCATTGATCATCGGTAGTGGGTACTTGTTCTTGATCGTCACTTCATTCAATCCACGATAATCAACAACCATCCTTAACGATCCATCCTTCTTGTCCACTAGAAGCACTAATGATCCCCAAGGTGACAAACTTGGGCGAATATATCCTTTACCCAGTAACTCCTTAATCTGCTTCTTGATTTCTTCCAAATCCTTTGCGGGCATCCTGTACGATCTCTTAGATATTGGCCCTGTGCCTGGCAAAAGCTCAATCAACAACTCAATGTCTCTATCCGGTGGCATGCCTGGCAACTCCTCTGGAAATACATCAGGGAAATCCTTCACCACTGGTACTTCCTCCTGTACAACTCCTGATAAGGAATTCACTTGAGTCCTCTTCGACACATGCCGGGATACATACTTAATCCTTCTTCCTTCTGGGGTAGTGAGCAAAATTGACTTACTGGCGCAGTCAGTATTCCCTCCATACTTAGACAACCAAACCATGCCTAATATTACATCCAGTCCTTGTGACTCCAATACTATTAGGTCTGAAGGGAACACGTAGTTACCAATCCTTAATGGTAACCGATCACACCATAGACTAGCCATATACTCTGCTCCTGGCGTGGTTACTAATATGGGTGACCTAAGGGCTTGGGTTGGCAGGTTAAACTTATCCACCAATCCCCTTGATATGTATGAATGCGATGCACAAGTATCAAAAAGAACGATTGAAACAAGTGACTTAACCAAAAACTTACCTATTACCGCATCCGGTTGCGCTTCAACCTCCTCCACGCTAACGTGGTTCACTTGTCCCCTGTTGAAAGGGTTGGTCTTCTTCCCAGAGCTTCCATTGCCATTTCCATTATTTGCTTCGGAACACTCTGTGGCATAATTTCCATTCTTCCCGCACTTGAAACAAGTAATGTGACTTAGATCCTTCTTGGCGGCTGTTGATGGGTTGGAACGATTCTGGCCATTGCTTCCTCCATTCCCATTCCCATTCTTGGGGCCACTATGGTTATGCGAACTTCCTCCACTGGAATTGTGACCTCCATGGTTATGGTGAATGTGTCCTCCCGAGTTCGGGGTAAAACGGGGCCTCTGCTGAGCTCCTGAATTGTACTTCCCTTGTCCATACTTCCTCTGGCAGTTGTCTATCTACTGCTTCCCTTTAATCATGAGAGCTCTATCTACCAACTCCTAGTAGTTGTTGAAGGTTGCCACCATCAACTGCATGCTCAGCTCGTCATTCAGTCCTTCCAGAAACTTCTCCTGCTTAGCGGCATCTGTAGCGACGTCATCCGGGGCATAACGTGCTAACTTACTAAAATCATCCACATACTGGCCCACTATGCGTCCTCCTTGGCGCAAGTTGCGAAACTCGTGCTTCTTCATGGCCATAGTTCCTGCTGAAACATGGGCAATGCGAAACCTGCTAGAACTGGTCCCATGTGACAGTGTCGATGGGGTATGTGGCTGTGAAATTCTCCCACCATGATGCTACAGGTCCATCAAGCTGATGTGCGGCAAAATGCACTCTCTCCACATCTGTGCATCCTGCAGTGGTCAACTCCCTTCCAATCTTGCGGAGCCAATCATCTGTAACAATCGGCTTGGTGCTACTGGAGAACACCGGTGGATTCAGCCTGAAGAAACGGGCTAGGTGATCAATAGGTGGTGGTGGTGGTGGGTTGTTGTTGTTATTGTTGTTCCCCTAGTTCTGATTCTGGACTAGTAGCCGCATCAGGGTATTCTGCTGCTGGATCAACTGAGTGAGCTCCGGCGGGAAAGCAAATCCATTGTCACGTCTCGGAGGCATCTGATGGGTTTAGAAAAGGTAAGAAAACAGAATAGAATGAGGTCTAGAGGGAAAACACTACCCATATGCACATGAGACAAACACAAACATATCACTTCAATCAATTCAAACAAGGGCATACAAGCGGTCTAACTATCATTACAAAAGTTTTTGGACAATACTATATACATGGGGGAAATACTACTACTGATACGGTGGTCGACTAGAAGTTTTAGGTGGAAGACTCCATGATATCTGCTCCAACTTCATCAACATAGTCATCATCGCTATCGTCGGTGTCTGAGTCAGTGTCATCGATGATGATGTAGTTCTCCGGACAAGTGGAGTCGTCATCTTCTCCTCCTGGCATGGGGTCTCCCATGAATACTCCTAGCTTCCTCATTAGGTCGTCATTCTTCTCCACGAGTATCATCATTTCATCCTCATATCCATCACATGTAGACTTGAGTTCTTCCTCCAGCTCCGTGATCCTGGTCATTGCCTTCTTCAGATCTATCATGCCTGCGCACATCTGGTTCTCCTGGCGACGAATGTGCTGATTTAACTCCTGGATGAAAGCTGCAATGGATCTATCCCTCCTGGTGCTGATCATCTCCCATTGCTCATCTCGGCGCCCACAAATCTTCTAGATAGTATCCTTGAGATCCTTATGGTAAACTTCTCCAATGCGTCCCATGGTGATGTGGTCTGCCATGCTCTTTCCTAGACTCCAGGTTGGTGCATCAAAGGAAAACTCTATGGGCTCAGTGACTGGCATGAACATCCTCCCTAGAACTTGAACTCGAATCATCCAACGCTCCTCTTCTGGTAAAGTGGCGATGTAGGTCCCGGTGAAGCTTGGTATTCCGATGTTCAGGTACCTAGTAACTTCCTTCAAGTGTCGTCCAAAAGGTGTATCTTCATTCGGTTGTGTGAACTTGTTCCTTGCATCCGCCATCCTATAGAGTAGAAAAGGGAGAGGAGTAAGAAATGAGAAGAGAGTAGTGATCTAGGGTTTTAGCCTAGTGGTCATGTCCTACAGTCAGCGTGTGCTCTGATACCATCTTGTAGCGACCAGACCTCAGACAGTCTAGTCGCTGTGCATTAGTGTCATCCCTGGATCAGTAATGCTGACATGCACAGTACTTGAGGATTTATAATAGAGTTTCAATCACACACTTATTACATCGAATGTCTCAAAAGAGAGCTTATTACAATAATATGGCTTAAGGCCATCTAAAAACAATAACAATGGAAGGCTTGGAAGATAAAGTGAGTCCATCAACTCCAACGATATAGCTGAGTGAAAGACAATGACCTATGGCACCTTACTCGTCGTCTAAAAAGTCTACAACATGAAACATTGTAGCCCGAAACGGGTCAGCACATGGAATATGCTAGCAATGTAACACGTAGAGTAATGAACAGAATAATTGCTATCACTACATGCATATATGGCTGGTGGAAAGCTCTATGGTTACAGTTTTTTCATAAGGCCAACATTGAGAAGGTTCCTCCAACTCAATCCCAATTAAGCATCATCATTAACCCAAACAAATTAGTTTAGAGTGATGAGATCAACATGATAATCCAAGAACCAGATACTCAAGATGTCCATAACCGGGGACACGGCTAACCATGATTAGTTTATACACTCTGTAGAGGTTTGCGTACTTTTCCCCACAAGACTCAAACACATCCTTGGTCGGAGATTCGAGAAACAGTCTTTCTGAAGCATTAACTCTCTACTCTGGGTAGACAGTACCACCTACAACCCACTACATCTGCTAGTCTACCTCTTCAAGAGCTTCACGCAACTTACTCAACTATGCCAGAGCCCATATTGGCTTGTGGCTGCACACAGAAGTTTCTAGCATGAATAATCTTATGATCCCTTTGAGCCTGGGTGGTGGACCATAGGATGATCACACGGGTACTCCGGGATATCCTAGGACAACACTGGATTCTCCAGGTGCCCTGACAACCACTAGGTACTCCAGGGTGCCTTAAGCAATCCACCCAGATGTGTATTTAAGTAGCCACCTTTATTTAACCATTAATTAACAACACCCACATCTGTCATGGATACACTCACCCAAACCACGTCTACAAGCACAGCATAGCAATATAAGCATCACGTAAAGGTAACTCCCAGAGGTTTGATAATAAACAGGGCAATAGGTTCTACCTCATCATTTACTTCCCAAAACCCACATGTTAATCAGATCCCAACCATGCAATGTTTGAGGGTTGATCTAATGCAATAAAACTGGGTAGTAAAAAGGTATGATCAAAGTGTTACTTGCCTTGCTGATGATCTGCAAAACCTAGAGACTCGTAGTAGCACACTTCACACTCCGGGTACTCTATCGCAAACAAACAATAGCATACATAAGCACTCAACTAGAAACACGGGTAAAACTCAAATAAGAGATCTAACCAGAAAGTTCAACTTAAGAACTCCGGTTTGCAAAAAGAAACAAATCAAACGAATCAACGAAACTCAAACTGCGAAAGAAACAAGATCCGTTTACTAATCTGGACTAGAGTCAAATTTTACAGTGGCAAAATCTTGTTCAAGTTGATTAAACAAAAAGAGGGCTTTGAGAAGAAGATCTAGGAGCTTGAATCGCCTGATTCCGATAAACGAGCGAAAAGATAAACTAAAACGAAGATCAGGGCAGAAATCGCGATCGAAAATAATCGCGGAAAAACCCTGGAAAAAGAAAAAACTGACAAACAGGCTAATGAACGAACGTTCTTGTCTGTGGCTAATGGGTGAACTCCGTTTGTTTAAACGAATGTACGGACGAACGCCCATTATTTAACTAAACCGTGAAAACCAAACCGATCTAAAATCAAAAAAACAAATCTAGGGTTTTCGAAATAAAACCGACCGGTTTTAAAAAAACGGCGGCTACCTCGGCGTACGTGTCGGCGGAGGCGGCGGCTATCTCTGGCGGCGGCGTACAGCTCCGGCGACAGCGGCGATGACAGCGGTGGCAAGCAGGAGCGACGGCGGCACGAGCGGCTCCAGCGGCGGCGGCGAGCAGCAGCGGCGGCGGCGCGTGGCGGTGTCAGTGGCTGGCGGTAGGGTCGGGGCTAGGGTTTCGGGTGGGGTGGGCTGGCGGTCTGGCAGCTTATAAGAGGCCGGCCGGGTCGGTGTCCTGGGCGGACACGGCCCGGTGGGTCTGTTACTTTAAAAAAAAAATATTGCAACGCGCAGAAAATCAAATAAAAGAAATACTAAACGGACTCCAAAAATCCTGAAATAAATTTTCCCCGTACTCTAAAAGTATAGCGGACAAAGTGAACATTTATTTGGGCTTCTAATGCAATTTTGAAATATGCATTTTTTCCTAATTCAAATAAAATAGCAATAAAACTCCAAATAAAAAAAATCTTATTTGATTTTAATATTTATCCTCCAATATTTATTTTTTGGGGAAGTCATTTTATCCCCTCTCTTTTATTTTCATATATGAAATATACGAAGATAAAAATAATTAAAACCAAATGATCCTCTTTTCAAAATTTGAGAAAACTCAAATATGAAAATAACGAAATCCCCAACTCTCTCCGTGGGTCCTTGAGTTGCGTAGAACTTCTAGGATCAACCAAAATGCAATAAAATATGATATGCAATGATGATCTAATGTATAACATTCCAATTTGGAAATTTGGGATGTTACATATATGTTGCTTTGTGCTCACTACTAAATGCCAAAACACTGTTGATGAAAATTGGATTTGATATACCCTGGGATCCGGGTGGATCCATTACTTGAGCACTTTATGCCTAGCTTAATGGCTTTAAAGAAAGCGCTGCCAGGGAGACAACCCGGAAGTTTTAGAGAGTCATTTATTTCTGTTGAGTGCTTTTAGTTTAAAAACAAAATTATATAGAGGGGAACCTAATTTTTTTCAAAAAAGAGAAGCGACTAAAAGGTGATGCATTGAAGAAGTGAGGGTTAACCTTGAACACTTGTGTTCATGCTCATTGAAACAATATAAATTTTTCATGGAAGTTTCTCACAAAAATAATTATCCCGTTGTACAAATCCATTGTATTATAAAAATAATGTGCCAAGGTTTGCCTATAGGATAATTAGATTGCTTGTTGGTTTGTGCAGTGCAAAAAACAGAAACTTTGGCTGTAGTGCATGATTTTACATTTTTACTAGTATGTAGAAAGTTTCTGAAACTTTTTGCACAGTATTTCTATACAATTTTTTTATTTTGTCCTAATTGTTCAGAATTTTTGGAGTACCAGAAGTATGCTGAATGTTTAGATTACTACAGATTGTCCTGTTTAAGCCAGATTCTATTTTTGATGCATTGTTTTGCTTGTTTTGATGAAACTACCGATTTTAATCGGTGGTATAAGCCATGGAAAAGTTATATTACAGTAGCCACAATGCAAAAACAAAATAGGAATGGGTTTGCACCAGTACTTAAAATAGTGATTTGAATTATTATACTAACGGATCTCACGAGGTTTCTGTTGTGTTTTGTGTGGATGAAGTGATCAAAGATCGAGGAGGTCCCGATATGAGAAGAAGGAGGAGAGGCAAGAGCTCGAGCTTGGGGATGTCCAAGGCACCCCAAGTAAATATTCAAGGAGACTCAAGCGTCTAAGATTGGGGATGCCCCGGAAGGCATCCCATCTTTGTTGAATATGTTTTCGTCTTCGTTTCGTTCATGTGATATGTGTAAATCTTGGAGCGCCTTTTGTGTTTAGTTTTCCTTCTTTTATTTTATGCACCATGCTAGTATGAGATAGTCCATGGTTGATTTATAGAATGCTCATTGCACTTCACTTATATCTTTTGAGTATGGCTTTATAGAATGCTTCATGTGCTTCACTTATATCATTTGAAGTTTGGATTGCCTGTTTATCTTCACATAGAAAATCGTTGTTTGTAGAATGATCTCTTGCTTCACTTATATTTATTAGAGCATGATCTTTTGTAGAAAGAATTAAACTCTCATGCTTAACTTATATCTATTTAGAGAGTCAAGGGAATTGGTCAATTGTATGGTTAGTCATAAAATCCTATATAAAACTTGTGGATCACTGAATATGATATGTTTGATTCCTTGTAGTAGTTTTGCGATATAGAGATGGAATATGTTGGAGGTACTAGTAAACGGTTGTGGTTAGTAAGAATATTGGTGTTAAGGTTTATGATTCCCGAAGCATGCACGTATAGTCTCTTGTTATGCTATGAAGTTGGAGGATGATTTATTATTGATTGTCTTCCTTATGAGTGGCGGTGGGGGACGAGCGATGGTCTTTTCCTACCAATCTATCCCCTAGGGGCATGCGTAGTAATACTTTGCTTCGAGGGCTAATAAACTTTTGCAATAAGTATATGAGTTCTTTATGAGTAATGTGAGTTCATGGATTATACGCACTCTTACCTTTCCGCAATTTGCTAGCCTCTATGGTACTGTGCATTGCCCTTTCTCACCTCGAGATGTGGTGCAAACTTCGCAGGTGCATCCAAACCCCGTGATATGATATACTCTATTACACATAAGCCTTATTATATCTTCCTCAAAACAGCCACCATACCTACCTATTATGGCCTTTTCGGAGCCATTCCGAGATATATTGCCATGCAACTTCCATCGCTTCTGTTTGATGACTTGAGCATTCATTGTCATATTGCTTTGCATGATCATATAGCTGACATAGTAGTTGTGGCTCAGCCACCATTCATCATTTTTATATATGTTACGCTAGAATTGCACATCCTGGTACACTGCAAGAGGCATTCATATAGCCATATTTTGTTATAGGTATCGAGTTGTAATTTTTATTTCTTTTGAGTTGTAAGTAAATAGAAGTGTGATGATCATCATTATTCATTATTAGAGCATGTCCCAGTGAGGAAAGGATGATGGAGACTATGATTCCCCCACAAGTCGGGATGAGACTCCGGACATGAGAGAAAAAAAAAGAAAAAAGGAAGAAAAAGAGAAGGGGCATTGTTACTATCCTTTACCACACTTGTGCTTCAAAGTAGCACCATGTTTTTCATATAAAGAGTCTCCTATTTAGTCACTTTCATATACTAGTGGGAATTCTTCATTATAGAACTTGGCTTGTATATTCCGATGATGGCCTTCCTCAAATGCCCGAGGTCTTCATGAGAAAGCAAGTTGGATGCACACCCACTTAGTTTTCATATTGAGCTTTTCATACACTTATAGCTCTTAGTGCATCTGTTGCATGGCAATTCTTACTCCTCAGGTTGATGTCAATATATGGGCATCTCCATAGGCCGTTGGTTAGCCGCGTCGATGTGATACTTTCTTACTTTTTTGTCTTCTTATATTTATCCCTATCACCATACTCTATTCCATCCATAGTGATATATCCATGGCTTGCACTCATGTATTGCGTGGGAGTTGAAAAAGCTGAAGCGCGTTAAAAAGTATGAACCAATTGCTCGGCATGTCATCGAGGTTGTGCATGATAAATACTTTGTGTTAAAAAGACAGAGCATGGCAAGACTATATGATTTTGTAGGGATAGCTTTCTTTAGCGTTGATATTTTGAAAGACACGATTGCTTGTTGGGATGCCTGAGTATTGCTTTGAATCACACATGTCTTAATATTCATGCCATGATTAGACATATGATCAAGATTATGCTAGGTAGCATTCCACATCAAAAATTATCTTTTTTATCATTTACCTACTCGAGGACGAGCAGGAATTAAGCTTGGGGATGCTGATATGTCTCCATCGTATCTATAATTTTTGATTGTTTCATGCCAATATTATACAACTTTCACATATTTTGGCATCATTTTATATGATTTATTGGACTAACCTATTGATCCAGTGCCTAGTGTCAGTTCCTGTTTGTTGCATGTTTTTTGTTTAGTAGAATATCCATATCAAACAAAGTCCAAATGCAATAAAAATTTACGGAGAATTATTTTGGAATATATGTGATTTTTGGGACTTGGAATCAATGCAAACGGAGGCCCACAGTGCCCACAAGACACCAGGGCACCCCCAGGGGCCAGGCGCACCCAAGTGGGTTGTGCTCACCTCGTACGTTGGTTGGATCTCTACTTCAGATGCAAGGAAGCTTATATCTAGAAAAAAATCGTGTTAAAAATCTCATCGCAATCGGAGTTACGGATCTCCGGGAATATAAGAAACGGTTTTCGACCAGAAAACAGGAGCGCGAAACAGAAGAGAACAGAGAGGGAGATCCAATCTCGGAGGGGCTCCCGCCCCTCTGCCACCATGGAGTCCATGGACCATAGGGTGAACTCTCCTACCATCTAGGGGGCCAAGGAAGAATAAGAAGGAGGGAAGATGTCTCCCCCTCTCTCCAGGTGGCGCCGGAATGCCGCCGGGGCAAGGATCATGATGGCGATCTACACCAACAACTTCGCCGCCATCAACACCAACTCTCTCCCCCTCTATGCAGCGGTGTAACCTCCCTTCTCCCTGCTGTAATCTCTACTTAAACATGGTGCTCAACTCCATATATTATTTCCCAATGTTATTTGGTTATCCTATGATGTTTGAGTAGATCCGTTTTGTGCTATGGGTTAATCATGATCTTGGTTGGTATGAGTGTATACTTTATTTATGGTGCTGTCCTACGGTGCCCTCTATGTCGCGCGAACAGAGGGATCCCCGCTGTAGGGTGTTGCAATATGTTCATGTGTCGCTTATGGTGGGTGGAGTGAGTGACCGAAGCACATACCCAAGTAAGTGGGTTGTTGCGTATGGGAGTAAAGAGAACTTGATACTTAATGCTATGGTTTGGTTTCACGACCTTAATGATCTTTATTAGTTGCGGATGCTTGCTAGAGTTCCAACCATAAGTGCATATGATCCAAGTAGAGTAAGTATGTTAGCTCATGCCTCTCCCTCATATAAAGCTGCATGAATGATTACCTGTCTAGTTATCGATTGCCTAGGGAAAAATGACTTTCTTGTTAACAAAAGCTATCTACTTTTATTATTTTGCAAATTATTCGTAGTTTTATTCTCGTGAAGTACTCGTAGTTTTATTCTTGCAAAATAGTTTTATACTTGTTCAAGGCAAAGCAAACGTCAAGTGTGCGTAGAGTTGTCGGTGGTCGATAGAACTTGAGGGAATATTTGTTCTACCTTTAGCTCCTCGTTGGGTTCGACACTCTTATTTGTGAAAAAGGCTACAAACGACCCCCTACACTTGTCGGTTATCAGCCTGACAACATATATTGTGAGGAAAAAGGAACAGACGTGTGACATGTTGTACAGTTTCACCGAACCGGCTTCATCGGCACTTGGAGTTGCACGCTTTGCGAGAAGCAGCTACCGACTAGTCGAGCCAGATGTGATTTGACTTGTGATCAAGTGGGTGAGAACAAAAGGGGTCACACGCTTTAGGGAATGAATCTTTGAGGCCAGATTCAACTTCGTGAGTCGGATGTGATCCTACTCAGACTCAGATTTAGGCCGAACAAACTTTGGGCTATAGGATCCATGTGGGGGCCATGTATTGAGCCTTCGATGGATGCATAGTGGAGTATACGTAATCAGTTGATTGCTTCGGTGTTTGTCATTAGGGCTTTGCATGTGTTGCAACTAGCCACACCTCCACTTGTTGTCGGTTGTATGATCGACCCTAGCAATCCGTCGCACGGTGTTCCTCCTACACGCGTGGATACCGTTAGAGGCGGTGCACTTGCACCACTCCAATGAACCAGTTCGTGGGATCCAATAGGCTACTTAGGAGATTGACGAGGAGGAGACGACTCTGATGACTGATACGTCTCCAACGTATCTATAATTTTTTGCTTGTTCCATGTTGTTATATTATCAATTTATGCTTCGGTGAACCAGTTCGTGGGATCCAATCAATTTGTAGCAACTTTGTATCATTTTTTGGGACTAACCTATTGACATAGTGCCTAGTGCCAGTTGCTGTTTTTTGCTTGTTTTTTACTTCACAGAATATCAGTACCAAGTGGAGTCCAAACGCAGCGGGAGGTTTTGGAGATTTTTTTTGGACCAGAAGACACCCAGTGGGCCAAAGATGTACCAGAGGGGAGGCCCAAGGTGGGAACAATCCACCAGGAGCCAGGAGGCCCAGACCCGCCCAGGGGTGTTGTGCCCCCACTCGGTGACCTACCGCACCGCCTTTTCGCCCTATAAATACCCAAATATTCCAGAAACCTTAGGGGTGTCGACGAAACACAATTCCAGACGCCGCAAGTTCCACAACCACGACATCCAATCTCGACACCATCACAAAGAGGTTCATCATCATCATTGGTGCCTCTCCGATGATGCGTGAGTAGTTCACCATAGACTTACGGGTCCGTAGGCAGTAGCTAGATGGCTTCCTCTCTCTCTCTCTTTTGATTCTCAATACAATGGTCTCTTGGAGATCCATTTAATGTAACTATTTTTTCGGTGTGTTTGTTGGGATCCGATGAACTTTGCGTTTATGATCAGATCTATATCCATGAATATTATTTGAGTCTTCCTTGATCTCTTGTATGCATGACTATTTATAGCCTCGTATTTCTTCTTCGAATCTTTGGTTTAGTTAGGCCAACTAGATCGATTTTTCTTGCCATGGGAAGAGGTGCTTTGTATGTAGTGTTCTTTCCTAGTGACAGAAGGGGCATCAAGACACGCATGTATCGTTGCTATTAAGGATAACAAGATAGGGGATATTCTTACATGAATATATCTCGTCTACATCATGTCATCGTTCTTTTTGCATTACTCCGTTTTTCCATGAACTTAATACACTACATGCTGGATAGCGGTCGATGTATGGAGTAATAGTAGTAGATGTAGGCAGGAGTCGGTCTACTAGTCTTGGACGTGATTCCTATATATTGATCATTGCCTTGGATATCATCATAATTATTCGATCTTCTATCAATTGTCCAACAGTAATTTGTTTACCCAGCTTGTGCTATTTCTTGGGAGAAGCCACTAGTGAAATCTACGGCCCCCGGGTCTATTCTTTATCATCTTTGCTTTGAGATCTATTTTTATTTGCCTTTGTTTTCAGATATATTATTACAAAAACCCAAAAATACCTTGCTGCACTTTTTTGTTACTTATCTAATTTCGTGTTTTAGCGAGATCTATTTATCCAATCTATCAAAAATTTTATCCCGTCAACTTGACAATTTCTGGCACCGTTACCCGTAGAGGGATTGACAACCCCTCATAAGCGTCGGGTTGCAAGTATTTGTTCTTTGTGTGTAGTACATAGTGTTGCTTGGTTCTCCTACTAAACTGATACCTTTATTTCATAACTGAGGGAAATACCTACCGTAGCTATGTTGCATCATCCCTTCCTCTTTGGGGAAATACCAATGTAGTTCAAGCGACATCAATGACATGCTGCCGCAACTCTTCTTCCGTTGCACGAGACTGCACGTCTAGTGGTATTGATCTCGTGATCCATCTCCCTTAGCATGTTCCTAGTTGTTCCGTGTGTAGGAATTTTTTTTATTGTAGTCGATGCACCTAGCCTATAGCCCTACAATTGTGCCCCTTGCACCTGCACCTACCGGCCCTTGCTGGGTAGGATTGATACGTCTCCAACATATCTATAATTTTTTATTATTCCATGCTGTTTTATTATCATTCTTGGATGTTTTATAATCATTTTATAGTCATTTTATTTTGGTACTAACCTATTGACATAGTGCCAAGTGCCAGTTGTTGTTTTCTACATGTTTTTACATCACAGGAAATCAAACCAAACGGAGTCCAAATGAAGCGAAACTTTTTGAGGATTTTTTTGGACCAGAAGACATCCAGTGGGCCAGAGAAGCGCTTGGGGGGGGGGTGCTCCGAGGGGAGCACAACCCACCAGGGTGCCAACCTCGAGTGCCCCCTGAACCGACTCTTTGCTGTATAAATACCCCAATATTCCAGAAATCCTAGGGGCATCGATGAAAATCAATTCCTGCCGCCGCAGAGTCCAGAACTACCAGATCCAATCTAGACACCATCATGGAGGGGTTCACCACATCCATTGGTGCCTCTCCGATGATGCGTGAGTAATTCTTTGTAGACCTACGGGTCCATAGTTAGTAGCTAGATGGATTCCTCTCTCTTGTTTGATTCTCAATACAATGGTCTCTTGGATATCCATATGATGTAACTCTTTTTGCGGTGTGTTTGTTGGGATCCGATGAACTTTGAGTTTATGATCAGATCTATATTTTTATCCATGAAAGTTATTTGAGACTTATTTGATATCTTATATGCATGATTGCTTATAGCCTCATATTTCTTCTCCGATATTTGGATTTAGTTTGGCAAACTTGATCTATTTATCTTGCAATGGGAAGAGGTGTTCTGTAGTGGGTTCGATCTTACGGTGCTTGATCCCAGTGACAGAAGGGGAACCGACACGTATGTATCGTTGCTACTAAGGATAAAATGATGGGGTCTATTTCTACATAAATAGATCTTGTCTATATCATGTCATCGTTCTTATTGCGTTACTCCATTTCTCCATGAACTTAATACACTAGATGCATGCTGGATAGCAGTCGATGTGTGGAGTAATAGTAGTAGATGCAGGCAGGAGTCGGTCTAGTAGTCTTGGACGTGATGCCTATGTAATGATCATTGCCTGGATATCATCATGATTATTTGAAGTTCTATCAATTGCCCAACGGTAATTTGTTCACCCACCGTTTGCTATTTTTCTCGAGAGAAGCCACTAGTGAAACCTACGGCCCCCGGGTCTCTTCTTTAGTATTTTTTCCTTTGCAATCTACTTTCCTATGCTTTTATTTTCAGATCTATTAAACAAAAAATACAAAAATACCTTGCTGCACTTTATTTTATCTGGCGTTCGATCTATCAATATTTACAACTCTCTCACATCCGTTTGCCAATTTCTGGCGCTGTTGCCCGAAAGGGATTGACAACCCCTTTAATACGTCGGGTTGCGAGTATTTGTTATTTGTGTGCAGGTGCTGTTTACATAGTGTTGCTTGGTTCTCCTGCTGGTTCGATAACCTTGATCTCATCACTGAGGGAAATACCTACCGCCGTTGTGCTACATCATCCCTTCCTCTTTGGGGAACTACCGACGTAGCTTCAAGCCGCATCAAGGATCCATCCACTACTTGGGTGGCTCTTGAACCATAAGATGAGGTTGGAAAGGTGGGATCCACCATGGAACATCCAAGGGGGTGCTCTGGTGGTGGATGACCAAAGGACAGCACACCTCCCCAGAATTCCAACGATGGGATTATTGTGTTTGCTGTGGTGGACATGCACTACCTTTCCCCCTGTACCTTGCCTCAGAATCATTTCGCCATAGCACACTTCTCTCAAATTAGATCAAATACCAGACGAACCCCCCGGGCCACGAAGAACTAGAGCAACTAAAAGAGATAGATGACACACAACTAGTCTCATAACTTCTAGCTGGTAAACAATCCTCAGTTCTCAACCACTTTTGCTGAAATGGTTCGTTCCATCAAGACTTGGCTATGCAACCTTGTCTGGGATGCGGTCGAGCAAGTACGATGCCATTGTTGAGAGAGGAATGGGAAACTGTTTTTGCCCACAACTGTCCAAAATACTCAGCATATACTTCCTCAGTATCAGTTTCAACTGAGCCCACCTACCCACCTAGCAGCGTCTCTGCCTCCCCGCTTCAACACAGGCAAACAATCTCCTGGCACACCTCGGCTCTTATGTTGAAAATGAAGCCCATGCATCCTCGAACAACAACACTGGCTAATCTGAGGGAAAACTTCCCTGAATCTAAGCAGGACTCACACCATCAAAGGATCTCAGCAAACCATCACCTCCTACAGAGCAAGGATTGACCAATGGAAAAGCATCACTTGCATCCTGAGATGTGGAAGGAACACATATCTCATCGAACTGAATGATGAGGCCATCCAATTAAATAGGATATTCGCTTTCCTCTCCCGAGATACATCAAATCTGGATTTAATCTGAATAGACGCCATCTTATTCTCTGCATCCACGATGCTAACTCTGCTTCCTGGCCGCCCACACCAAAATCAAATCTGTTGTCAAAGTTTGACCCAAAGCAAACAGATGCGCTCTCTCCTCCGAGTTGGTCCTCGACATAGCCTGCATTGTCAATCTGCATTGCGCTTCTCTCGTTGCCCTTCCACTACCCTCTCTATCCAATCCAAATCCACCATTAGCCCCACAATCTCCTGGTCCAAAGCTGCTCCCCTTCACTGTTGGCACAATGAATAACAAGTATCCACCAACCTCCCACATGCGGGCCATCCTGACTCGTTTCTGGGAACTCTCCGAAGACAACAACTCAAACTAAGGCTCACTTAGATTCCCCTATAGAGATTCAAGTAAGCCAAGAGTCTGGGGACCCCCAGACTGAGCTCTGACAAGGCATCACCCTCGCCTCAACTACTTCACCAAGCAAGAAGACGACCGTGATGATCCAACATTGTTCTCCACAGGAACACTCAAGTCTTGTAGCGACCACTAAGGATGACCACTCCGTCTCGGGCTGTGCCCAGCCCACTAAGGAGACAACTCCGCAGAAGCCCGGTCCCACGGATGAGCAGCCTGCAGACCTTTACATCCAAGTGGCTAGCGGTGGCATGCCCTCTCCTTGAGCGGTGGTCACGCATCACATGCTTTAACCTCAGCTCGGCACCTGTCACTGTGCGTGCACAGTAATAAGAGGTAGGTAGCACTACAAAAAAATACACTTCCATGATGATACATGTTTGTCACAGTAGGTCACGTTTTCTTTCATGCATGTACATCCATGACGATTTTATGATAGAATCAAGATAGTCATACCTGTGCTGTTGCAGAAGTGTTCCATGACATTACCAAAATTATCAGCACGGAAGTGTCCACTTCCATGAAGATAAATCACACGTCACAGAAGTGCTTTCATTAAGGGTGACCGACATGTGGCATCCACCGTAACGGGTTGTTGTTAAGCTATCGGGTTTCGGTTTGGATCCGATAACCCGTTAACAGCCCGGACCAATGGGGATTTTCCACGTGTAAAATTTTGAATGGCCAGAGGAACCACATGTCGGCGCACCGTTGGGACAGATGTCATCCAGTCATTGGACCGAAGGCACCTATGATTCGTCGACACGTGGTAGGGCCCAACAGAGGCCCATATAAGTTAAAAAGGCCGGCCCAGTCGAAGGCCTATAGTATTTACTCAGGTACTAGTGAGCCAGCCCAATAACGGCATGTTTAAACATGACCCATTTACGGCCTGAAGCCAGATCTGGCCCGTTAATTGTTTGCCAAATATTTGGGCCCAAATATGGCCCAGTAACATTTCGGCCTATTAGAGGTCCGATGTAGACATGGGCCCATTTCATCCCGGTGTGTCTTTTGGCCTGGGAATGGCCTATGCTGCCCATGGGCCATATATGGTTCGACGCACATCCGGCCCTCTAACGGCTCATGATAAAGGTGGCAACAGTTCAGCCCGACGTGACTTTGGGCCTGTTAAAGGCCTGTTGTATAATTCGGCCCGTTGATGCTTGTACTAAGCTTTCGGCCTCTTAAAGGCCCATGATATTAGTGGGCCAACTAAGGCCTAAGATATGTTTTGGCCTAGTAATGGCCCGTCATATAACTGGGCCAAAAAAGGCCCGGTCTACATTCACCCTGGTAAAGGCCCGTAGACGACTAGTGAAAATTGAGGCCCAACATGAATTTCAGCCTGCTAAAGGCCCATGGTTTCTTCTGGGCCATAACAGGCCAGCAGAATATTCAACCTGTTAATGGCCCAAAGCTACATGGGCCCAACTAAGCGCCTGGTCCACTAAAGGCCCAACTAAACTTTGGGCTAAATATAGGCCCGTGTAAATTGTGGCACCGGTGCAAAGTGTGAAGGCCCCAATGGCCTTTTAGCACCAATAAAGTTGCAGGCTGACCCAATTGTGGCCCGCTAAAAAGTAGGCCCGTTAGAGGCGAATGTTTCGGCCCGGTCGACTGTATCAATTTTCTTTTCAGATAGCAAATGATGGCAGTAACTAGTAGGAATTAAGAACAAACCTACTCTATACAATAAAGAAATTATAGCATGATAACTTAGAATAAACCTACACTATACAATAAATGATTTATGGTATATTACATCCACCGGGCATCGAAGTTCGCCACCAGTGATCATAAAGCGCAACGAAGAAGCAGATTACAAAAACTGGGCACCATTGCGGCATAATAAAATAATACTGAACCAAGACCACTTCCAAGACAATTCAAGAAAGGTTAGCCTTGCACGGGAACTGATGCGCAAGCTGCTGAGCAAGGCTATGAGATCGGCCTAGCAAGTCGGTCATAGCTTCCAGGTGTAGCTGTTTAGCAATGAGGTTCTCATTGGTGTTGTCCGCAATTTTTCTTAGAGATAGGACTTCAAGTCAAAGTTGAGTTGCAGAATGCCTTTCTACTAGAACTTGGGACTGAAGAAGTCGAACTGATTCAGACAACGAATTATGTGAGCTTGTCCGACTGCCAGTCTCAAGTAACTTGAACACTGCATGAAGACAAGACTTTGGGGTTGTCTCGCTATCTTCAAGATGTTTTGCCTTCTCTGCTCCAATATATGTTGGGTTTGTCTCACAGCCTTTGGCAGACTTGTGCACGCCATCAGGCATATCACCCTGAAACAAGCAGAGAGATGACATGTTTTGCACGTGTATAAACAAAGATGATAACTGTGCTGTCAATTCCTTCCAATTTCAAATTAGGAAATAAAGAGTAAGTTCAAAATATCAATAGCATAATTTGGCATTGTTCATATTGCTGGGAGCTTCACCACACTACTGGATTACCATGTCAACATAACAAGCATAGATGAAGGGCAAAGACAATCATTGTATCTATTTTGGTTAATGTGCATGACATGTTGTTCATATCATCAGCCACATCAGTAAGATAAAACAGGAGATGACTAAAGGAAATATGCCCTATAGGCAATAATAAATTTATTATTTATTTCCTTATTTCATGATAAATGTTTATTATTCATGCTAGAATTGTATTAACCGGAAACATAATACATGTGTGAATACATAGACAAATAGAGTGTCACTAGTATGCCTCTACTTGACTAGCTCGTTAATTAAAGATGGTTATGTTTCCTGACCATAGACATGAGTTGTCATTTGATTAACGGGATCACATCATTAGGAGAATGGTGTGATTGACTTGACCCATTCCTTTAGCTTAGCACTTGAATGATTAGTATGTTGCTATTGCTTTCTTCATGACTTATACATGTTCCTATGACTATGAGATTATGCAACTCCCGTTTACTGGAGGAACACTTTGTGTGCTACCAAACGTCACAACGTAACTGGGTGATTATAAAGGTGCTCTACAGGTGTCTCCGAAGGTACTTGTTGGGTTGGCGTATTTCGAGATCAGGATTTGTCACTCGGATTGTCGTAGAGGTATCTCTGGGCCCACTTAGTAATGCACATCATTATAAGCCTTGCAAGCATCGTAACTAATGAGTTAGTTGCGGGATGATGTATTACGGAACGAGTAAAGAGACTTGTCGGTAACGAGATTGAACTAGGTATTGAGATACTGACGATCGAATCCCGGGCAAGTAACATACCGATGACAAAGGGAACAACGTATGTTGTTATGCGGTTTGACCGATAAAGATCTTCGTAGAATATGCGGGAGCCAATATGAGCATCAAGGTTCCATTATTGGTTATTGACCAGAGACGTGTCTCGGTCATGTCTACATAGTTCTCGAACTCGTAGGGTCCGCACGCTTTAGGTTTCAATGACAATTTTATTATGAGTTTATGAGTTTTGATGTACCGAAGGAGTTCGGAGTCCCAGATGAGATCAGGGACATGACGACGAGTCTCAAAATGGTCGAGATGTAAAGATCGATATATTGGACGACTATATTCAGACATCGGAAAGGTTTCGAGTGATTCGGGTAATTTTCGGAGTACCGGAGAGTTACGGGAATTCGCCGGGGAGTATGTCGGCCTTATTGGGCTTTAGGGGAAAGAGGGACGAGGGATTGGGCGCCCCAAGGCCTAGTCCGAATTGGACTAGGGGGAGGGGCTGCGCCCCCTCCTTCCTTCTCTTCTCTCTCTCCTTTCCTTGACTCCTACTCCTACTACATGGAAGGGGCCGGGGGGGGGGGGGAATCCTACTCCCGGTGGGAGTAGGACTCCTCCAGGGCGCGCCATAGCTAGGCCGGCCCTCCCCCTCCTCCACTCCTTTATATACGGGGAGAGGGGCACCCCTTGGAGATACAACAATTGATCTCTTGATCTCTTAGCCGTGTGCGGTGCCCCCCTCCACCAAAGTCCTCGATAATATTGTAGCGGTGCTTAGGCGAAGCCCTGTGACGGTAGAACATCAAGATCGTCACCACGCCATCGTGCTGACAGAACTCTTCCCCGACACCCTGCTGGATCGGAGTCCGGGGATCGTCATCGAGCTGAACGTGTGCTAGAACTCGGAGGTGCCATAGTTTCGGTGCTTGATTGGTCGGGCCGTGAAGACGTACGACTACATCAACCGCATTGTTCTAATGCTTATGCTTTTGGTCTACGAGGGTACATGGAGAACACTCTCCCCTCTCCTTGCTATGCATCACCATGATCTTGCGTGTGCGTAGGAATTTTTTTGAAATTACTACGTTCCCCAACAGTGGCATCCGAGCCTAGGTTTTATGCATTGATGTTATATGCACGAGTAGAACACAAGTGAGTTGTGGGCGATACAAGTCATACTGCTTACCAGCATGTCATACTTTGGTTCAGCGGTATTGTTGGATGAAGCAGCCCGGACCGACATTACGCGTACGCTTACGCAAGACTGGTTTTACCGCCGTGCTTTGCACACAGGTGAATAGCAGTTGTTTGTTTCTCCAACTTTAGTTGCACCGAGTGTGGCTATGCCCGGTCCTTGCGAAGGTTAAAACAACACTAACTTGACGAACTATCGTTGTGGTTTTGATGCGTAGGTAAGAACGGTTCTTGCTCAGCCCATAGCAGCCACGTAAAACTTGCAACAACAAAGTAGAGGACGTCTAACTTATTTTTGCAGGGCATGTTGTGATGTGATATGGTCAAGACGTGATGCTATATTTTATCGTATGAGATGATCATGTTTTGTAACTGAGTTATCGGCAACTGCCAAAAGCCTTATGGTTGTCTCTTTATTGCATAAGATGCAAGCGCCAAATAATTGCTTTACTTTATTGCTATGCGATAGCAATAGTTGCAAGAGCAATAGTTGGCGAGACGACCATGTGACGACACATTGATATAGATCAAGATGATGGAGATGATGGTGTCATGCCAGTGTCGATGGAGATCATGACGATGCTTTGGAGATGGAGATCAAAGGCACAAGATGATGATGGCCATATCATGTCACATATTTTTGATTGCATATGATGTTTATCTTTTATACATCTTATTTTGTTTTGATCGACGGTAGCATTATAAGATGATCTCTCACTAAATTTCAAGATAAAAGTGTTCTCCCTGAGTATGCACCGTTGCCAAAGTTCGTCGTGCCCAGACACCACGTGATGATCGGTTGTGATAAGCTCTACGTCCATCTACAACGGGTGCAAGCCAGTTTTGCACACGCGTAATACTCAGGTTAAACTTGACGAGCCTAGCATATGCAGATATGGCCTCAGAACGCTGGAGACCGAAAGGTCGAGCGTGAATCATATAGTAGATATGATCAACATAGTGATGTTCACCATTGAAAACTACTCCATCTCACGTGATGATCGGTTATGGTTTAGTTGATTTGGATCACGTGATCACTTAGATGACTAGAGGGATGTCTATCTAAGTGGGAGTTCTTAAGTAACATGATTAATTGAACTTAAATTTATCATGAACTTAGTCCTGGTAGTATTTTGCAAATTATGTTGTAGATCAATAGCTCGTTTTGTTGCTTTCATATGTTTATTTTGATATGTTCCTAGAGAAAGTTGTGTTGAAAGATGTTAGTAGCAATGATGCAGATTGGATCCGTGATCTGAGGATTGTCCTCATTGTTTCACAGAAGAATTATGTCCTTGATGCACCGCTAGGTGATGGACCTATTACAGGAGCAGATACAGACGTTATGAACGTTTGGCTAGCTCAATATGATGACTACTTGATAGTTTAGTGCACCATGCTTAACGGCTTAGAATCAGGACTTCAAAGACGTTTTGAACGTCATGGACCATATGTGATGATCCAGGAGTTAAAGTTAATATTTCAAGCAAATACCCGAGTTGAGAGATACGAAGTCTCTAACAAGTTCTATAGCTAAAAGATGGAGGAGAATTGCTCAACTAGTGAGCATGTGCTCAGATTGTCTGGGTACTACAATCGCTTGAATCAAGTGGGAGTTAATCTTCCAGATAAGATAGTGATTGACAGAGTTCTCTAGTCACCATCACCAAGTTACTAGAACTTCATGATGAACTATAGTATGCAATGGATGATGAAAACGATTCCCGAGCTCTTCGTAATGTTGAAATCGACGAAGGTAGAAATCAAGAAAGAGCATCAAGTGTTGATGATTGACAAGACCACTAGTTTCAAGAAAAGGGCAAAGGGAAAGAAAGGGAAACTTCAAGTAGAATGGCAAGCAAGTTGTCACTCTCGTGAAGAAGCCCAAAACTGAACCAAAGCCTGAAACTGAGTGCTTCTACTGCAAAGGAAATGGTCACTGGAAGCGGAAATGCCCTGAATATTTGGTAAATAAAGAAGGATGGCAAAGTGAAATAGGGTATATTTGATATACATGTTATTGATGTGTGCCTTACTAGTGTTTATAGTAGCCCCTGAGTATTTGATACATGTTCGGTTGCTATGATTAGTAATTCGAAACAGGAGTTACAGAATAAACAGAGACTAGTTGAAGGGGAAGTGACGGTGAGTGTTGGAAATAGTTCCAAGATTGATATGATCATCATCACACACTCCCTATATTTTCGAGATTAGTATTAAACTTAAATAAATGTTATTTAGCATTTGCATTGAGCATGAATATGATTTGATCATGTTTGCGATACGGTTATTCATTTGAAGTTAAAGAATAATTGTTATTCTGTTTACATGAATAAGACCTTCAATGGTTATACACCCAATGAAAATAATTTGTTGGATCTCGATCGTAGTGATACACATATTCATAATATTGATGCCAAAAGATGCAAAGTTAGTAATGATAGTGCAACTTATTTGTGGTACTGCCGTTTGGGTCATATCGATGTAAAGCGCATGAAGAAACTCCATAAAGATGGATTTTCGGAATCACTTGGTTATGAATCATTTGATGCTTGCGAACCGTGCCTTTTGGGCAAGATGACTAAAACTCCGTTCTCCGAAACGATGGAACAAGCTACTAACTTATTGGAAATAATACATACCGATGTATGCGATCCAATGAGTATTGATGCTCGTGGCAAGTATCGTTATTTTCTGACCTTCACAAGATGATTTGAGCAGATATGGGTATATCTACTTGATGAAACATAAGTCTAAAATAGTTGAAAGGTTCAAAGAATTTCAGAGTGAAGTGGAAAAATCATCGTAACAAGAAAATAAAGTTTCTGTGATCTGATCGCGGAGACGAATATTTGAGTTACGAGTTTGATCTTCAATTAAAACAATGTGGAATAGTTTCATAGCTCACGCCACCTGGAACACCACAATGTTATGGTGTGTCCGAACGTCGTAACCACACTTTATTGGATATGGTGCGATCTATGATATCTCGTACTGATTTACCATTATCGTTTTGGGGTTATGCATTAGAGACAGCTGCATTCACGTTAAAAGGGCACCATCTAAATCCGTTGAGACGACACCATATGAACTATGGTTTAGCAAGAAACCCAAGTTGTCATTTCTTAAAGTTTGGGGCTGCGATGCTTATGTGAAAAAGTTTCATCCTGATAAGCTCGAACCAAAATCGGAGAAATGTGTCTTCATAGGATACCCAAAGGAAACTATTGGGTACACCTTCTATCACAGATCCGAAGGCAAGATATTCGTTGCTAAAAGTGGATCCTTTCTAGAGAAGGAGTTTCTCTCGAAAGAAGTGAGTGGGAGGAAAGTAGAACTTGATGAGGTAAATGTACCTTCTCCCGAATTGGAAAAATAGTTCATTACTGAAATCAGTTCCAGTGATTCCTACACCAATTAGTGAGGAAGCTAATGATGATGATCATGAAACTTCAGATCAAGTTACTACAGAACCTCGTAGGTCTTCCAGAGTACGGTCCACACCAGAGTGGTACGGTAATCCTGTTCTGAAAGTCATGTTACTGGACCATGATAAACCTACGAACTATGAGGAAGCGATGATGAGCCCAGATTCCGCGAAATGGCTGGAGGCCATGAAATCTAATATAGGATCCATGTATGAGAACAAAGTGTGGACTTTGGTGGACTTGCCCGATGAGCGGCAAGCCATAGAAAATAAATGGATCTTCAAGAGGAAGACGGACGTTGATAGTAGTGTTACTATCTACAAAGCTCGACTTGTCGCAAAAAGGTTTTCAAAAAGTTCAAGGTGTTGACTACAATGAGATTTTCTCAACTATAGCGATGCTTAAGTCTGTCTGAATCATGTTAGCAATTGCCACATTTTATGAAATCTGGCAAATGGATGTAAAAACTGCATTCCTTAATGGTTTTCTTAAAGAAGAGTTGTATATGATGCAACCAGAAGGTTTTGTCAATCCTAAAGGTGCTAACAAAATGTGCAAGCTCTAGCAATCCATCTATGGACTTGTGCAAGCATCTCAGAGTTGGAATATACGCTTTGATAAGTTGATCAAAACATATAGTTTTATACGGACTTGCAGTGAAGCCTGTATTTACAATAAAGTGAGTGGGTGCACTACATCCTTTCTGATAAGTATGTGTGAGTGACATATTGTTGATCAGAAATGGTGTAGAATTTTTCTGGAAAGCATAAAGAAGTATTTGAAAGGAGTTCTTTAAAAGAAAGACCTCAGTAAAGCTACTTACATATTGAGCATCAAGATCTATTGAGATAGATCAAGACGCTTGATAAGATTTTCAATGAGTACATACCTTGACAAGATTTTGAAGTAGTTCAAAATGGAACAGTCAAAGAAAGAGTTCTTGCCTGTGTTGCAAAGGTATGACATTGAGTAAGACTCAAATCCCGACCATGGTAGAAAATAGAAAGAGAATGAAAGTCATTCCCTATGCATCAGTCATAGGTTCTTGTAAGTGCATCTAGTGCCACCCCTAGTTGGTTTTGGAGTATTGACGACAAAGTTGGTTGAGGGACTAATGCGTTTGTGAGAATTGCAGGATAACGCAGGTAGTGTCCCTCATTGATTCGGTTTACCTACCGGAGATGACCCCTAAAAATATATGAAGACATTGAAGACAATGGTGGTATGAGAAGATATTCATAGTGAAGACTATGACATGAGAAGACATTGCGTGAAGACTATGGAGCGTGAAGACTGTGTGGTTTCGTTGTTTCCTTTTCTTCTTTGTTGAGTCATAGGAACCACCGTACGGTTAAGTGGGGTCCAAGTGAACTAAGTCAGAGTGACTGAAGTGATGCTCAACCCAAATCCTATGTCTTCGAGCGAAGACAATGAGAGCAAATCTTATCTAGAGCTGGATGAGTCAGCTTTGCTTGTAGCCCAAGTAAAGTTGCCGCGTGTGTTTGAAATCTGACCGTTGGAACACGTGTAAATTCCTTAGTGACCCAGGGTCATTTTGGACAAATCAGGTGGGGTTGCCTTGTGGCTATAAATAGCCCACCCCCTACACCATAAATTGGTGGCTGCTCAGAGTTTGTGCATGTCTTTTGTCGTTTGAGAGCAACCCACCTCGAAGCATTTGAGAGAGAGAAATCCTATCGAGGACAAATCCCAAACACCCAGAGCCAAAGAGTGTTAGGCATCACTGAAGTCTTTCTATCTGTGTGACCTGAAGACTTATTACACTTGAGGACTGTGAATCCTCCAGCCGGTTAGGCATCGCGTTCTGAGCATCCAAGAGTCATTGTGGATTGCCGGTGAACGAAGTCTGTGAAGGTTTGGAAGTCTACCTTGAAGACTTACCAGAGTGATTGGGCGAGGACTGGGTGTCCTTAGCTCAAGGGGAATAAGGTGAAGACACGGTCTTCTGAGTTAAATCTCAGCCTCCCTAACCAGACGTACAGTTGTCACAGCAACTGGAACTGGTCCAACAAATCCTGTGTCTTCAACGAGCGACTGGTTCTATCCCTTTCCACCATTTACTTAAGTTTGTATTCGTGAAGTCATTGCCTATCTGTGTATCTGTTTGACTTCATTGCTTGACTACTACTGTTGATTGGCTTCATACTATCTTCCATCCTGATCCTTACTACTTGGCTCCCATTAGTCCTGTACTTTCACACCATTGCATACTTGACTATGGCTTGCTTATGGTAGTTTATCTCCCGCTACATATCAACTAGATCATTTCTGTTGTTTGTCTTCGAAACTTCTAAGTTTTGAAGACTTTCATAAAAATTGCCTATTCACCCCCCCTCTAGTCGATACTAGCACTTTCAGTTCTATAAAAGTATGCCATGCTATGGACCAGACCTATTGTATACTCTGCCCTGGTTTGGCAAGGGAGTACAATAGTGATCTAGGAGTAGATCACTGGATACTGGTCAAAATTATCCTTAGTGGAATAAGGATATGTTTCTCGATTATGGAGGTGACAAAAGGTTCTTCGTAAAGGGTTACGTCGATACAAGTTTTGGCACTGATCCAGATGACTCTAAGTCTTAATCTGGATACATATTGAAAGTGGGAGCAATTAGCTAGAGTAGCTCCGTGTAGAGCATTGTAGACATAGAATATTTGCAAAATACATACGGCTCTGAATGTGACAGACCCGTTGACTAAACTTCTCTCACAAGCAAAACATGATCATACCTTAGTACTCTTTGGGTGTTAATCACATAGCGATGTGAACTAGATTATTGACTCTAGTAAACCATTTGGGTGTTGATCACATGATGATGTGAACTGTGGGTGTTAATCACATGGTGATGTGAACTATTGGTGTTAAATGACATGGTGATGTGAACTAGATTATTGACTCTAGTGCAAGTGGGAGACTGAAGGAAATATGCCCTAGAGGCAATAATGAAGTTATTATTTATTTCCTTATTTCATGATAAATGCTTATTATTCATGCTAGAATTGTATTAACCGGAAACATAATACATGTGGGAATACATAGACAAACAGAGTGTCACTAGTATGGCTCTACTTGACTAGCTCGTTAATTAAAGATGGTTATGTTTCCTAACCATAGACATGAGTTGTCATTTGATTAACGGGATCACATCATTAGGAGAATGATGTGATTGACTTGACCCATTCCGTTAGCTTAGTACTTGATCGATTAGTATGTTTCTATTGCTTTCTTCATGACTTATACATGTTCCTATGACTATGAGATCATGCAACTCCCGTTTACCAGAGGAACACTTTGTGTGCTACCAAATGTTAGAACGTAACTGGGTGATTATAAAGGTGCTCTACAGGTGTCTCCCAAGTTACTTGTTGGGTTGGCGTATTTCGAGATTAGGATTTGTCACTCCGATTGTCGGAGAGGTATCTCTGGGCCCACTCAGTAATGCACATCACTATAAGCCTTGCAAGCATCGTAACTAATGAGTTAGTTGTGGGATGATGTATTACGGAACGAGTAAAGAGACTTGCTGGTAACGAGATTGAACTAGGTATTGAGATACCGACGATCGAATCTCGGGCAAGTAACATACCGATGACAAAGGGAACAACATATGTTGTTATGTGGCTTGACCGATAAAGATCTTCGTAGAATATGTGGGAGCCAATATGAGCATCCAGGTTCCGCTATTGGTTATTGACCGGAGACGTGTCTCGGTCATGTCTACATAGTTGTCGAACCCGTAGGGTCCGCACGCTTAAGGTTTCGATGAAAGTTTTATTATGAGTTTATGAGTTTTGATGTACCGAAGGAGTTCGGAGTCCCGGATGAGATCAGGGACATGAAGAGGAGTCTCGAAATGGTTGAGACATAAAGATCGATATATTGGACGACTATATTCGGACATCGGAAAGGTTCCCAGTGATTTGGGTATTTTTCGGAGTACCGGAGAGTTACGGTAATTCACCGGGGAGTATATGGGCCTTATTGGGCTTTAGGGGAAAGAGAGAGGAGAGGTTGGGCGCCCCCCAAGGCCTAGTCCGAATTGGACTAGGGGGAGGGGCTGCGCCCCCTCCTTTCTTCTCTTCTCTCTCTCCTTTCCTTGACTCCTACTCCTACTACATGGAAGGGGGGAATCCTACTCCCGGTGGGAGTAGGACTCCTCCAGGGCGCGCCATAGCTAGGCCGGCCCTCCCCCTCCTCCACTCCTTTATATACGGGGAGAGGGGCACCCCTTGGAGATACAACAATTGATCTCTTGATCTCTTAGCCGTGTGCGGTGCCCCCCTCCACCAAAGTCCTCGATAATATTGTAGCGGTGCTTAGGCAAAGCCCTGCAACGGTAGAACATCAAGATTGTCACCACGCCGTCGTGCTGACGGAACTCTTCCCCGACACCCTGCTGGATCGGAGTCCGGGGATCGTCATCGAGCTGAACGTGTGCTAGAACTCGGAGGTGCCGTAGTTTCGGTGCTTGATTGGTCGGGCCGTGAAGACGTACGACTACATCAACCGCGTTGTTCTAACGCTTCCGCTTTCGGTCTACGAGGGTACGTGGACAACACTCTCCCCTCTCGTTGCTATGCATCACCATGATCTTGCGTGTGCGTAGGAATTTTTTTGAAATTACTATGTTCCACAACAATGAGAAGGTGCAAACGTGGGCTGCTTCACCACACTCTGGATTATAGATCCACAAAAGCAAGCATACATATATGGAGTATTGAGTAATGTGCATAGTGTGAATAAGGAATTTGGTTTTACAAGTAAAACTTGGAACTTACGGTTGTTGCGGACATGCATTTCAATAGAAACAGCAAACTAAACAGCAGTTAACGATAGGGAGTATGAGCAAATTAAACAACAGTTGAGGATAAAGGCTTCAGAAGTACTGACCTGCATTAATAGTTAACACCGGCTTTATAATGCCCTTCTCCATGTCAAGTGAACGATAACTTAAGAATTTCAGCACATAATCTTCTCCATAAGCATTGCCTGTACTCTACATTTTGTAGAGAGTAATTATAGATATGATAATACTGGAAGGGATAGAGGATAATGAAGATAAGATGCAGATTGATGCTACATAATCAACTACCAATCCCTGGAAGTACAAGTGTTACAGGACAAAATGTACCGACAAGGGCAATGTGCTACACTTCTGCACTGGCATTGTCTGTATATTCAACTTTTTGGCAAGATTAAATATAGATCTGATATTTTTTTAGTAAATGGTGGGCGAGGGAGATAAAATGCAGAATGCTACACAATGAGCCAATCCCTCTTCCCATAATATAAGAGTGTTTTGAACACTAGTGTACTGTACAAAATGTTCTTATATTATGGAACGGAGGGAGTAGCTGTTAATGTAAGTATAGTGATAGACGACGTTCAGTCCTTACAAGAGGACTGCAGAGCTAAACCTCTTCAAAAGCATTGGGTTGATTCTAAATTTCTATAAGAGTCCATACGGGTCTTATAATGTCCACCAAATGGATGATAACGAGGCTAACATGTGCAGTGATGCTACATAATCAACCAGCTATGAAAGTAAGTATGGTCATACAGGGCAAGAGGTACTCACAAGAGCAATGCAGTGTGTAGTATAGTTGCGAGATTTTGTGGTCCCTTGAGAATGAATGTTCTTCTTCTAATAATTTTCATACAAGTGAGATGTTAAGGCAAATGCAGAAATGTAGTTCAAATTATGATGTGATATCGTAGACAGTACCTTATGCTACAGACGGGACCAATGTGTAACAAGATTATTCCAGTCATTGTCTGATAAATGTAGCACCGAAGACTTTACAGAAATTTTGTTTAAAGGCTTGCCATCGAAGTGAGCTTGCCTCAGGTAGGAACGATACTTCATCAACAAGTGCTTGAAAAGTGCAACCAACCCTTGCTCGCCTATTTAAAAGAATGAAATCTTGTGTCTCCCCAGCAGAAACATATGTAGTAATTACCAAGAATAACATTTGTACATTACTTACGCGTAAGTTGCGGAGGAAGACTGGAAATTGTTTTGTGTTTGCGGTATAATCTTTCCATGAAGGAAAGATGCGCACAAAGTTCCTGACAACAATATAAGCTTCGTCTTCTAAACTAGGAAGAAATGGAATAGGGGTCCTATTTGCTGCAATTGGGGCTCTCTCTGGTTCGAAAAGGGGTTTGGCAACTAGATTTGATGTACTCTTTGTTGGAATGGGGGTTTTGCATCGTAGAGCTGGTGCTATGTCAACTGGCATCACCATACTGTTTGCTGCAGTTGGGGTCTGCTGAGTTGGGGCATCAAGGATGACCAGTGTAGTAGGGCTAGAGTCTGCTGGGGCCATGTTTTGTGGGTCAGGTGATATTGCAACTACGCCTAATGGGCAATTTGATTTATCAGGTGTCACTACCTTTTCCAAATACTTTTCTCGTGATCCTCCGCGATCAGCAATCACCCTCCTCGTTTTGAACATCTGATACACACGAACAACATTTGAATGGATAAATATGGTATGATGACGGATGGAATATGTACTGAAAATAGATAGGCAGGGCGTATTCATATACATGATGTGTAAACTAAGCTAATGGCAGTGCAACAAAGTAGAAGCAATGCAAAGCATCAGTTGCAAGATATGTGTAACCAATATAACCTTGGAAAGTTAGATCAAGCACCTTGATGGGTGAATAAGATAAGGCATCTGCCTCTGACTCATCCACTAGGGAGCTATATTGACTTAGGTCTCCCTCTAGCTCAGAATCACTGTGAGGATCATATTCTGAGCATGAATCTGTAGGTGGAGAGCGTTTGCATTGCATTGCATCCAGACTTGATTTTAGTCCCTTAATGCCAAGTTTGACAGCCATGGAATTGTTCTGCTTTATTCTTTTCATGCGCACAAGCTTATAATCATTATGATGTTGTTCATTATCTGAGATTCATGAAAACATAAAAGGTAGTCAGATTATCTATGGAATGCATTGCGGATTCCACTCAAAGAGTGTCTCCCTATAAACCCCTGCATATGCAAAGTTCACCCCAACCGTGCTGACCAGACCACACACGGAAATACAAACCTCTTATGTCTCTATAACAGGCAGACACACATTTCAAAACTGAAGTAGGAACATCAGAATCATATCAAATTCATATTTGAACAAATAAACTAAGGAATTATGAGTGGCATAATGTTTAGCTTCAAGGGTGGAGTGCTGGTAGTGCGACACAAAGCAAGTAGGCAGATTGTATTCCTTGTAAAAATCATAGTCTATGTAAAAGGTGGAATGACACTTTCTTTCTATACAATGCAGTGTTCGTTGCCCAAACATGATGGAAGAGATCACATAGAGAAATACTATTCACTCATGTCTGCGGTTCCAGTATTTTGAAACAGGGTGGTCCACCCTATTGACAACAAATATGACAAGGCAAGCATAGATGTAGTGAATCAATCATTACTTATGAGCTTGCTAGGACAAGTATGCAGAATTGTAACTGCAGTAAGAGACCATCCAAAATTTGAATCAAGAAGTTGGTCTAGCACTTATTGTTTGCAACTAATCGACGTGAATAATTGGATATCATATTGAATGAGTAAGAAAGACATGTAAAATTGTCAACAAACCTGGCCTGCAGTAGTAATCTGGGTCGATGTCACTACGACCAACAATCCAAAATGACTAGTGTCTATTCCTAGGGCCGGAATTTTGAAACCCTGTGAACTTTACAGGTACTAAAGATTACTGAAATACATCTGAACCATTAAGTGTAGGTAGCACTCAGTACAAAACAAACCGTAATGACAGTCCTACCTAATGAGTAATTAATCAGTTAGAAAATGGGTGATGAGGAGTGGCTGCTGAGTGTTGAGGACGTATCTCGGGATAAATCGGGTTGGCTTAGTGGCTGCTGCACGCCTGAGCCCTGAACGGGCTGGGAAGGTAGGCACGGCAGAGCGCCTAGGCAGTGGTGACGCTGTTGGGAAAGCGGCTCCTAACCTCCTGTTACTCCGGCGTCTCCTCCTAGAGTCATGTCGTCCGAGGATGGCAAGTGATCGCCAGTGAGGCAGGCGGCTAGGGGCGAGTACAGATCGGAAGCGCATTAGAACAAAGGGGAATCGGGGCCTGGGCCGACCCAAAATCCCAGGGTGGGCTACGGCCCACCGTGGGCACCCTGTAGAGATACACACCCGAGCGGCGTACATGCATTTTCGAAACTAAATTAGGAACCTTTAGTTGACAAATTAAACGACTCTGTTTTAATAATATCAGATTCGTATTTGAACAACTAAGCTTGTTTAGCTTGATGGGTGGAGCAGTGCTCTTATGACACGAAGCACGTATGCTGATCGTACAGTGATCATAAAAGGGGGTAACCCTAAGCAATTTTTTTTAGCAAAAGAGGGTTTCCCCTCCGATTTCAATTAAAGAAACCACCACGGAACCAACATGATCAATTAAACCATAAGCATGATCAATTAAACCCTATTATGATTGTGCCATGGCAGATTTAAAGCTGCAAACTAGAGAAATTCTATTTAGCATCCATTGTTTGCTTCGAACTAAGAACTAAATTCTAAGAGCTAAAAAGAAAGTACAGTAACCAAGTTACGATCTGTTTTCTAGTTGAGATGAAAAAGTTGAGGAGATATGAATTACCACCTCTCTTGCGGCGCCGTGTAGGCATCAGGGGTGCGATGGCTATCGGTGGCGTTGAAGCAGATCTGCGATGGTAGACGGGTGCATCGGGGGATAAGTCCTGTTGCGGTGGACGAGAAGGTCGTGTGAGCAGCCCCGGCAAACAGGACGACATGGCCGATGAAGTGAGAGGACGCGGCGCAAGGCTCTTGGTCCATCACCATGGATGAGAAACGTCCATATCTAGCAGTGGACGACACGGTCTTGGTAGGCGCTCCGACATGGTGGAGGGCGGTGGCGATGGATGGGGTGGAGGACGACGGCGATGGATGGAGTGGCGGACGGAGGAGGCTAGTGTGGGGATGGTGTTCTAGCGCGGATGGTGTATGAATGGGAAAATGGAGGGAAATGTACGGGGAACCATCTTTTTGGGACACGCCTGTCTGAAATATGGGAAAGTTACGAACTTAGCCCCCGTTTAATATTTGGACGTCCCGTCGGTTGGGGATAGGACGATAATCTCACATCTCGCCAATATTTGCCCAGAGCGATTTCAGGCGAGGAGAGGGTGTTTTGGCGCCCACAGTTTACGCCAACGGTGTATGAACAGGGCTGACAGGTAGGGCGGTTGTGTCACGTCCGAGTGAAGTTACAAACCTGCCCCTATTGAAAATATTTGCCTACATCGATTTCGGCCGAGTTGAGTTTGCTTTGCCGCCCACCGTGTATGAATGGGGAAATGGAGTGAGAGACAGAGGTCTTCCAGACGAGCTTGAATCAAATGTGTTTTGCCGCCCATGTTTGGCGCCCACCATGTCAAAATGGGCTCAGAGGCGGCCGTGTCACGTCTAATTGAAGTTACTAACCTACCCCTATTGAGAGCAATGGAAATCGGGCCGATGGATTGTCCATGTAAGGGGTAGACAGTAATTTCCATCTCCCAAACACTTGGCTTCGGTCAGCCGACGTGGGAGTGGACATTTTGCCGCTTCTTTCGAATTTTGGGACTATAAGCATCCACGTTTACCTGGCAACTAAATTCGAATCCATTTTGTATTCCGATACGAATCTTTATAAATCATTCTATGTGTTTTTATATATCTTCAAAAGCACGACAAAGATGTATTCCACTATCATAAATGAATATGATTTACAAATGCCGACACTAGAAATCATAAGCTAGAATCCAATTTAAGGTGAATTCGAATATTTGAAACAACTTTATGTCCAATTCAAGTGTCACACGCAGTATAATGTGTACTCCCATTTAGATATGTACACAAGCGATGTATCTAGATTCAAATACCGAGTCAATCAACCAATAATGTACAAAACTAATAGACATATAAACACTTATAGAGTATATGGTTCAATAATATCAACTAACATACATAAGCCAGGACACTGTACTTTTTTTTTGCTAGAAGAGCATCTTTTTTTAGCGAAGCTAGTACAACATCTTGGCCCTTTCCCATGCGTACCACTTAAGGTCCATCTATACTACTATTATTGCTGAATGCATATTCAGCCTGATTGGCATATTTGTAGGTCTAGCACAACAATCAAAATGAAACGTCTCAGAGTCTTATCAATTAATACAGACTTCTACCCAAAAAAATTAAAAATTAAAAAACAAAAAACAATTATTACATGATCCCTAAAATAAATGGTTTGATCAATTACATGAACAAACAACACAAAGGTTATTCAACAATGGAAAGAACATTTCACCTATGATTTACCAAGTGGGAATTTCATTTCTTTTTTTCCTTCGGGACCTTAACAATGCGGTCAGTCTCAGCTTGCTTCATTTTGAAATCCACCCAATATTTAATTGTTGTCTTGAGTACTACTTGTGATTGTGCTGTTTGCTTCCTCAACATGTCAACTTCATCTCTAAGTGCAGAAGCGGAATCTCTTTCTACAAATAGTTTAGCCTCTAGAGCATTAGTAGTTGGCAATTCATGATGCACGATTGGAACGGTGCCACTGGTGTGGGATGATACAACATCCATGGGGACCTCGCTCTTTGATCATGGGCTAACCTGTTTTGCAATTAAAGTTCCGATTGGATTCCGAAAAGTTGAAGTTAGCAAAACATCTCAACTGGGAATTATAACAGCAAACCAGTTAAACAAACAAGGAATTAAAGAGTTTCAGTTAGATGTTGAAAAGTAGTTATTAACATCATTGTAACCGGCTGCAGCAGCAAAGTAGTTAAACAAACAAGTTTTGCAAAAGGTACCTGTTGTGGCATTGGAGTTTCTCTTGGATCCTGAAAAGTTGAGTAGCCAGTAACGTGATTAGAGTAACAGGTTGCAGCAGCAAAGTAGTTAAACAAACAAGTTTTGCAAAAGGAACCTGTTGTGGCATTGGAGTTTCTCTTGGATCCTGAAAAGTTGAGTAGTCAGTAACTTGATTTGGGCAACAAGTTACAACAGCAAACCTGTTACACAAATAATTTTTTTAAAATGTACCTGCTGTGTAGACTTCCAATTGGATCCTGAAAACTTTAAGTTAAACAAGTTACAGCAGCAAACCAGTTAAACATGGAAGTTTCTGAAAACATACCTGTTGTGCCAACAGAGTTTTAGTTGGATCCTGCAAACTTGAATGTTAGCAATAACAAATAAAGTGTTGCGAGAGCCATAAGAAACTAACATCAAACTAGTATAACTAACCATCCCTCAAAAAAAGTAAAACTAACCAGTTTTGGCAACGTATTTAATTACACATGAACTAGTAAAGCTAACAAGTTCTTGGCAACGTATTAAAGTGACACGTCGGTGCCGTTTACCAGCAACACAGACATCTGTAAATTTCTTTCATGTAAGCAAAATGATTCCAACACATATATAAGTTAAAAAGACGGTGTCCGTCATATAAACCTGACAATTATCTATCTATGAACATGCAAACATTACTAGTTCTACAAGTGATAACAACAAACATTTAAACAAACAGGGTATTAGAACATAAATTACACGTGAATTCTGCTGCACCCTAGAAGTACATATGATCAGCTATCTACGTGTAGCTATTTAAGTTCAGGTAAACAGGTAATTCTTAACAGTACGTATCAAACACATAGATAGGCGCAGTCTATAATAGGATTAACAGGCTATGGCATTATGTAATCAGTAGCAAACTAAATTAAGCCAAGCAATGTAATTGAACAATTTTGCAATAAGTGGCTAACTAAAATTCCGAGAAGCAGGTAACTGAACATACGCTAGCTCTTTCTAGAAGCACACTGCAACTTCTTTTTCGATTACAAGGTTCTACGAAGGAGTCCATGGCATCAATTGCTTGGATACATAGTCCCAATACTTATCTCTTCCCACACTGCATTGGTAACTCAAATGGTTAATCTGATAAGATGGTGCGTCCTTGATATGTTATATGAGGACGGGTTGTCAGACTAGTTGTAGCCACACACATCACACTGGCTTTTACTGTATATTTCATGCGATTACATTTGGCATATCGAGATCTAAGCAATCTACAATAGGATGAAAAGGCTAGCATCTTTCACATTATTGGCGAACTCAGTTCATACTAACACGCAATTCAACCATTATGTGGGTAAATCAAAAGCGCCACTGGAATATTTTTCACTACCCCAATCATACACGCAAAAGGGGCGATGCCACCGTAGGGGCTGGTATGGGCGGCCGCCTCAGGTGGCTGGAAAGTGTGCACTGATACGTCTCCAACGTATCTATAATTTTTGATTGTCCCATGCTATTTGATACGTCTCCAACGTATCTATAATTTTCGATTGTTCCATGCTATTATATTACCCGTTTTGGATGTTTGTGGGCTTTACTATACACTTCTATATTATTTTTGGGACTAACCTATTAACCGGTGGCCCAGCCCAAATTGCTGTTTTTTTGCCTATTTCAGTGTTTCGAAGAAAAGGAATATCAAACAGAGTCCAAACGGAATAAACCTTCGGGAGAGTTATTTTTGGAACAAACGCAATCCAGGAGACTTGGAGTGGACGTCAAGAAGCAAACGAGGAAGCCACGAGGCAGGGAGGCGCGCCCTAGGGGGGTGGGCGTGCCCCCCACCCTCGTGGGCCCCTCATGGCTCCCCTGACCAACTTCCTTTGCCTATATATATCCATATACCCTGAAAACATCCAGGAGCACCACAAAACCCTATTTCCACCGCCGCAACCTTCTGTACCCATGAGCTCCCATCTTGGGGTCTTTTCTGGCGCTCCGCCGGAGGGGGAGTCTATCACGGAGGGCTTCTACATCAACACCATAGCCACTCCGATGAAGTGTGAGTAGTTTACCACAGACCTTCGGGTCCATAGTTATTAGCTAGATGGCTTCTTCTCTCTCTTTGATTCTCAATACAAAGTTCTCCTCGATCTTCTTAGAGATCTATTCGATGTAAATCTTTTTGCGGTGTGTTTGTCAAGATCCGATGAATTGTGGGTTTATGATCAAGATTATCTATGAACAATATTTGAATCTTCTCTAAATTCTTTTATGTATGATTTGTTATCTTTGCAAGTCTCTTCGAATTATCAGTTTGGTTTGGTCTACTAGATTGATCTTTCTTCCAATGGGAGAAGTGCTTAGCTTTGGGTTCAATCTTGCAGTGTCCTTTCCCGGCGACAGCAGGGGTAGCAAGGCACGTATTGTATTGTTGCCATCGAGGATAAAAAGATGGGGTTTATATCATATTGCTTGAGTTTATCCCTCTACATCATTTCATCTTGCCTAATGCGTTACTCTGTTCTTATGAACTTAATACTCTAGATGCATGCTGGATAGCGGTCGATGTGTGGAGTAATAGTAGTAGATGCAGAATTGTTTCGATCTACTTGTCGCGGACGTGATGCCTATATACATGATCATGCCTAGATAATCTCATAACTACGCACTTCTCTATCAATTGCTCGACAGTAATTTGTTCACCCGCCGTAATACTTATGCTATCTTGAGACAAGCCACTAGTGAAACCTATGGCCCCCGGGCATATTTTCCATCATATAAGTTTCCGATCTATTTTATTTTAAAATCTTTACTTTCCAATCTATGTCATATAAATACCAAAAATACTTATCGTATTATTATCTCTATCAGATCTCACTCTTGCAAGTGGCCGTGAAGGGATTGACAACCCCTTTATCATGTTGGTTGCGAGGTTCTTATTTGTTTGTGTAGGTACGAGGGATTTGCGTGTAGCCTCCTACTGGATTGATACCTTGGTTCTCAAAAACTGAGGGAAATACTTACGCTACTTTGCCGCATCACCCTTTCCTCTTCAAGGGAAAACCAACGCATGCTCAAGAGGTAGCAAGAAGGATTTCTGGTGCCGTTGCTGGGGAGTCTACGCACAAGTCAAGACATACCAAGTACCCATCACAAAATCTTATCCCTCGCATTACATTATTTTCCATTTGCCTCTCGTTTCCTCTCCCCCACTTCACCTTTGCCATTTTATTTTCCCTTTTTTTCCCGTTCGCCTCTTTTTCGCTTGCCTCTTGTGTGCTTGTGTGTTGGATTGTTTGTCACGATGGCTCAAGATAATACTAAATTATGTGATTTTTCCAATACCAACAACAATAATTTTCTTAGCACTCCGATTGCTCCTCTTACCGATGCTGAATCTTGTGAAATTAATGCTGCTTTGTTGAATCTTGTCACGAAATATCAATTCTATGGCCTTCCTCGTGAAGATGCCGCTACTCATCTAAAAAACTTTGTTGATTTGTGTGATATGCAAAAGAAGAAAGACATGGATAATGATATTGTTAAATTTAAGTTATTTCCGTTTTCGCTTAGAGATCGTGCTAAAACTTGGTTTTCGTCTTTGCCTAAAAATAGTATTGATTCATGAAATAAGTGCAAAGATGCTTTTATCTCTAAGTATTTTCCTCCCACTAAGATCATCTCTCTTAGAAACGATATTATGAATTTTAAGCAACTTGATCATGAGCATGTTGCACAATCTTGGGAGAGGATGAAATTAATGATTCGCAATTGCCCTACACATGGATTAAATTTATGGATGATCATACAAAAATTTTATGCCGGATTGAATTTTGCTTCTAGAAATCTTTTAGATTTGGCCGCGGGAGGCACTTTTATGTAAATCACTTTAGGAGAAGCTACTAAACTCCTAGATAATATTATGGTTAATTATTCTCAATGGCACACCGAAAGATCTACTAGTAAACATGTACAAGCGATAGAAAAGATTAATGTTTTGAGTGGAAAGATGGATGAACTTATGAAATTGTTTGCTAATAAGAGTGCTCCTATTGATCCTAATGATATGCCTTTGTCTACTTTGATTGAGAATTTTAATGAATCTATGGATGTGAATTTTGTTGGTAGGAACAATTTTGGTAACAATGCTTATAGAGGAAACTTTAATCCTAGGCCAGTTCCTAGTAATTCCTCTAACAATTCTGGTAATTCCTACAACAACTCTTATGGAAATTTCAATAGGATGCCCTCTGATTTTGATATTAGTGTTAAAGAATTTATGATTTCCCAAAAGAATTTCAAAGCTTTGCTTGAATTTTTTTTGCCTAAGATTGATGAGTTGGCTAGGAACATGGAAAGAATTTCTCTTGATGTTGATTCTTCGAAACTTAGATTTATTCCACCTAAATGATATCAATGAGTCTCTCAAATCTATGAGAATTTCCATTGATGAGTTCAAGGAAAGAACCGCTAGGATGCGTGCTAAGAAAGATTGCTTTGTAAAAGCGTGTTCTTCTAGTTTTCATAATAATAGGGATGAAGATCTAAAAGTGATTGATGTGTCCCGTATTAAATATTTGTTTTGCAATATGAATCTTTATAATGATGGGACTGGAGATGAGTCAACTTTAGTTAAAAGGCGTCCCAATGACTCAGAGTTTTTAGATCTTGATGTAAAAATTGGTAAAAGTGGGATTGAAGAGGTCAAAACTTTACATAGAAATGAACCCACTATTTTGGATTTCAAGGAATTTAATTATGATAATTGTTCTTCAATAGATTGTATTTCCTTGTTGCAATCCGTGTTAAATTCTCCTCATGCTTATAGTCAAAATAAAGCCTTTACTAAACATATCATTGATGCTTTAATGAAATCTTATGAAGAAAAGCTTGAATTAGAAGGTTCTATCCCTAGAAAACTTTATGATGAGTGGGAACCTACTATTAAAACTAAAATTAAAGATCATGAATGCTATGCTTTGTGTGATTTTGGTGCTAGTGTTTCAACGATTCCAAAAACTTTGTGTGATGTGTTAGGTTTCCGTGAATTTGATGATTGCTCTTTAAACTTGCACCTTGCGGATTCCACCATTAAGAAACCTATGGGAAGGATTAATGATGTTCTTATTGTTGCAAATAGGAATTATGTGCCCGTTTTATTGTTCTTGATATAGATTGCAATCTTTCATGTCCTATTATTCTTGGTAGACCTTTCCTTAGAACGATTGGTGCAATTATTGACATGAAAGATGGAAATATTAGATTCCAATTTCCATTAAGAAAAGGTATGGAACACTTTACTAGGAACAAAATTAAATTACCTTATGAATCTATTATGAGAGTCACTTATGAATTGAATACCAAAGATGGCAATACTTAGATCTATTCTCGCTTTTATGCCTAGCTAGGGGCGTTAAACAATAGCTCTTGTTGGGAGGCAACCCAATTTTATTTTTGTTCTTTGCTTTTTGTTCCTGTTTAGTAATAAATAATTCATCTAGCCTCTGGTTAGATGTGGTTTTATGTTTTAATTAGTGTTTGTGCCAAGTAGAACCTATAGGATCATCTTGGGTGATAGTTAATTTGATCTTGCTGAAAAACAGAAACTTTTGCACGAATGAGAATAATTTTAGTAAATCACAGAAACGTGATTTTCAGTTCATTCTTTTTGCAGAAGATAAATAGAGAAATTTCCTAGGACTTCCTGTTTTGGTAGAATTTTTGGGGTTCCAGAAGTATTCGGAAGTTACAGATTACTACAGACTGTTCTGTTTTTGACAGATTCTGTTTTCGTGTGTTGTTTGCTTCTTTTGATGAATCTATGGCTAGTATCGGGGGGGGGGGGTATGAACCATAGAGAAGTTGGAATACAGTAGGTTTAACACCAATATAAATAAATAATGAGTTCATTACAGTAGCTGGGTTGTAACTGAACCCGAGCGAGGCGATGCGCGTTTCTCTCGTACACGGACGTGCATGTGTGCGAGGCGCTGGGCTGTAACTGAACCCGAGCGAGGCGTTGGGCTCTAACTGAACCCGAGCGATTGCACTGCAGGCTTCACATTATTGAACCCGAGCGACCGATCGATGGCTATTAACAGAACCCGATCGAGCGATTCCTTCGCTACTGTTGCTAACTGAAGCCGATCGATGCTGCCTCTAGATGAACAGTGAGCGTTGAGGGGGGGGGGGGGTTGGATGAACAGTTCTTGGTGGGGGTGGATGAACAGGACCTCGTGGTGTTGCCTCTGGATGAACAGGACCCTGATTGATCGAGCCGGTTGGGGCTGGATGAACAGGACGCCCCCGTGGAGGGCTAGATGAACAGTAGACGGTGGAGGGGTGGATGAACAGTAGCCCATAGAGGGGTGGTTGAACAGGAGCCCGTGGAGAGGGGTGGTTGATCAGTAGCTAGTGGAGTAGCACGCGGTGGAGGCTGGATGAACAGGAGCCCGTGGATGAACAGTCGCAGGTGGAGGCTGGAGGTGGTCGACGGTGGATGAACAGTACCCTATGGAGGCTGGAGGAGGTCGACGGTAGAGATGAATAGTATCCCGTGGAGTCCCGTTTTGCGGTACGCCACACCCCTCCTGATGAACAAGACGCCCTTTTCGATCGTAGTGCTCCAACAGAAGTCTGTTTTCTCCGTTTTGCGGTACGCCACACCCCTCCCGATCAACAGGACTCCGTTTCGACCGTAGGAGGTCCAGCACAAGTCCGTTTCCTCCGTTTTGCGGTACGCCAGACCCCTCCCGATGAACATGATCCCATTTCGAACGTGGCCGGTCGAACACAAGGCCGTTTCCTCCGTTCTGCGGTATGCCAGGCCTCGTTTCCATCGGCTGTTCCGTCCAAGCCGGTTGGCTCCCACGCGTTTCCTTGCCTCCCGATGAACACGACGCATTCCATTGCCTCCCGATGAACATGAAACATTCTGTTGCCTCCGCATGAACATGACAACAATGCAGTTTCTCTATTCCGTCCCAACCATGTACATGAGCCCTGGTCGTACGTATGCACGAGTAGGGCTTTGAGACCCCGCCCGTATGTACGTACGTGGCCGTATTTTCTTTCTTGCACACTGGCTATTGTACGTATGTGTACATGCTACGTGCGCGTCTCTACTACGACATGGGCGCACCTCTACATCGACCAGTATGTACGTACACGTTCATGACCAGAATGACAACACTACATACACTTCGACCAGGTGGGTCCCGACTGTCAGGCACTTCCTTGCATGCGAAGATTTAGCTGGTGGGTCACAGCAGTCAGGGGGGCGAATCATTGTTTTTGCCCGGACACACTTCCTTGCGTGCGAAGATGTTGCTGGTGGGTCCCAGCAGTCAGGGGGGAATGTTTTTTTTCGCGAAATACGGTGGCCCGTCCGGTGGGTCCCTACTGTTAGGTGGAGGAATAATTATTTTGCACGTAATAAGGAGGCACTTCCTTGCGGCCGCCGTGTATCTAGCTATCAGCCTCTGCACGTACAGTACTCTTCCAATGGAAGTCGTTCCTTGACAACATTGACTATGCCGCACGCAGAGCACCAGGGCTGTGGACGACGGCGAGGCCTAGGAAGGGGACAACACGGAGCCGGGGAAGACACGGCAGTGGAAGCCCGCGCAGAGAGGTGTATGAGGGTTCACTGGTTCGGCTGTGGTGTGAGGCTGCCATCGCCGCAGGGCTTGGCCAGCGGTGGGAATAGTAGGGGGCGGTGAGGCCTCCGTGGCAGCACAGCCGGCCACGGGAGGCAGGAGCATGCGACACGACCGGCGCTGCTTTGGGCGGCTGGAGCAAGAAGACCAGAGTTTGAAGATGCACTACGGCCGTTGGATGGACATCGTAGGGTCACTGGAGCTAGAATCGTTCATATTGACTAAGTTGGCAAAGCCCTCCGTCCCCCGTCAACTTAGTAGGCCCACAAGTCAGCCTCCCACCAAGGTGAGTCCCAGCTAGCAGGGGGAGTATTCATTTTTTTGTGCGTAATAAGGAGGCACTTCCGATTTGTCCGAGCTGATAGCGGGGGGAACATTTTTTGGCGAAATACGGTGGCCCGTCCGGTGGGTCCCAGCAGTCAGTGGGGAAACATTTTTTTGCAAAATATGGTGGCCCGTCTGGTGGGTCCCTGCTGTCAGGTGGAGGAATAATTATTTTCCGCGTAATAAGGAGGCACTTCCTTGCAGCTGCCGTGGACCCATCTGTCAGCCTCTCCACGTACAGTACTCTTTCGATGGAAGTCGATCGTTGACCACATTGACCATGCCACGCCGAGAGCACCACAACGGTGGACGACGGCGACGCCTAGGAAGGGGACCATGCGGAGCCGGGGAAGACGTGGGAGTGGATGCCCACGCGAAGAGGAGTACGAGGGTTCACTGGTTCGCCTGCGGTGTGAGGCTGCCGTCACTGCAGAATAATAGGGGGTGCGGGTGAGTAGAGGGATGGCCTGGCCAGCGGCGGGAGTAGTATGGGGGCGGCGAGGCCTCCGCGGCAGCACAGCCGGCCACGAGAGGCAGGAGCAGGAGGCACGACCGGCGCTGCTTTGGGCGGCTGGAGCAAGAGGACCAGAGGTTGAAGAAGCACTATGGCCGTTGGGTGTACATCATACGGTCACTGGAGTATTGACTAAGTTGACAAAGCCCACCATTCCCATCAACTTAGTAGGCCCACAAGTCAGCCACCCACTATGGTGGGTCCCAGCTAGCAGGGGGTATTCATTTTTTTGTGCGTAATAAGGAGGCACTTCCTTGCGTGCGAAGATATAGCTGGTGGGTCCGACCTGTCAGCGGGGGGAATGTTTTTTCACGAAATACAGAGGCCCTTCCGATGGTCCCCAGATGTCAGCGGGAGGAATCATTATTTTGCACGTAATAAGGAGGCATTTCCTTGTGTGCGGCCGTGGACCCAGCTGTCAGCCTCTCCACGTACAGTCCACGTCCGATGGAAGTCGTTCCATGACCACGTTGACCACGCCGCGCCGAGAGCACTAGGGCAGTGGACGACAGCGAGGCCTAGGAAGGGGACGACGCAGAGCCGGGGAAGACACGACAGTGGATGCCCACGCGGAGAGGAGTACGAGGGTTCACTGATTCAGCTGTGGTGTGAGGCTGCCATCGCCGCAGGGCCTGGCTAGCGGTGGGAGTAGTAGGGGGCGGTGAGGCCTCAACAGCAGCACAGCCGGCCACTAGAGGCAGGAGCAGGCGATCTCGCGGGTGCTGGTTTGAGCGGCTGGTGCAAGAAGAGCAGCACTTGAAGAAGCACCAGGACCGTTCAATTCAAATCCAACGGTTACTGCTACTAGAATCGTTTGTTGACTAAGTTGACAAGCCCTGCGTACGCGTCAACTTAGTAGGTCCACATGTCAGCCTCCCAACCGGTGAGCCCCAGATGTTTGTGGGAGGAATCATTTTTTTCGCGTAATAGGGAGGCAGTTGATTGCGTGCGGCCAGGCCAGCGGAGGGAGTAGGGTGGGTCAGGGAAGCCTGCGCGGCATCACAGCGGGCCACAAGAGAAGGGAGTAGGCAATCCCGCCGACGCTAGTTTAGGCGGCTGGAGCAGGAAGATCAGAGATTGAACAAGCACGTCAGCCGTTGGATGACATCGAGCAGTCACTGCTGCTAGAATCATGTGTTGACTGACAAAGCCTTCCGTAAACAAGTCAGCCTCGAAATCTGTGACGTGTACAACCCATTTGCTATTATTTTTATAATTTTTACTCATTTTCCAATTCATATGGAATTTATTGCAGCCCTTTTTCCATTTTTAGAATTGCTGCCCATTTTCTGGTCAGTACCAGGGTGAAAACAATTATCTAAATATGTGCGAAATTTTGAAAATTCGCAAATTTTTGCTGGGGAACAAAATATTCTTAATCCAAAAATTAGTAACCATCCTAAAACAAATTTTAAAATAAATTAGTACTATGTGATGTTAAATCCAATGAAATACTATAAAATATCAGTGAAGAACAAAAACAAAAAAAGAAACTAATATCCCATTTGCTATTTTTTTTTGGAATTTTCAACCCCTTTGATATTACTTTTAACAGACACTGACCATACTCTTTGGCCAGGCCGGAATTCATCCCTCCTCATCTTGAAAGATTTGCATCCTAGTAAGTCGGAGAAAACAAATAGGCCTAGCTTGGGTATTCTTTAAAAGGAAATACTGGGCTACCTATTTTCCCAAAGAAAAACCTGCTGGGCTGGTCATGTTGTTAGACGGGCCACATAGACCGCACAACCCAGTTTATAGCCTACTCCTCTGAATTACTAATAAAAAAGTTGTGCAATTCTGTCGTTAATTGACTATACATTGAAAATGATGTGGGTCCCAGATATCAGCAGGGTGGATTAGAGTAAAAAACGAGGGGTGCATCTGAGTAGTAAAAGAGGCGCTTGCTTGTGTTCGGGAGTGGACCTGGTGGGTCCGTACTGTCATACTCACAACTATAGTTCTCTCCCGGATCACTATGTTGACAGGGACCATTTCGAAAAAAAGTTATGTTGACAGGGCCGGACGGCGGCGCCGCGGCGAGCGCACCAAGGCGGAGAATAAAGTGCTGTCGCCAATGTGCTGGGCTGGGTTGGACATTCTTATTGAAAAATAAAAATGGACCAGAACTATTTACAACATTGACTATGATTTGCATGGGTCCGCTGGTTGCAGGAAGAAAATGCTGGGAGAAATAAGACTGGTCGCTATCTTTGCCTAAGAATAATATCGACTGAATGTAATGACACTATCATAGGAAATAATATCCTCCTGTTAAATCAGGAATTTAAAGAACTAGTGCATGAGCATTTAGCTTTATTTATTTATTTACTTATTTATGTTTAGGGGACCATGAGCATGTACCTGGGCCGGATTCATGTGAGAGCCTCCCTTCCAGTTAATTATGGGCTCCTCTATTGGGCCTTCATCAGTGGGCTGCATGTTATCAACAAGTGGAAAATGTGTTCCGTATGAAAAATAGTATGTGTTCGTACGGTACGGGGCATTAAGGATCGAACCGTGCAACGACTTCCGAAACATTGTGTTTGTCGTTTTAACAAGACATTTATTCAACCAATAGACGAAATATACTACTGATTGTACATTGAAAACAGCAGCAGCAGCAACCAGGGCTGGGGGTGCAACAGAAGCAGTAAGTAGGCCAGAAGAGTGAAGACGCAGCTCTCTCTTCCAAACCAAACATCAGCCATTATTACAAAAGGGCTACCAAAAAAGAACAAGTGTATGCATCAAACTAAATAAAGATCCTACAACACCAGGTGTACGCATCTAACTAACTGGCTCAGTTAGATGTTACTACTCCCTCCTTTCCGGTTTATCGGGCTCAAATCTGAAATCTCACCAACCAAGGCAAATGATGAGTGGAGGAATGTATCTTGTACTTTACAATACTACCCAAAATAAATTGATGCATTAATTGGGATTAATTGCAGTGCATGCATGCTTGGCCACTAGATGAGTAGTAGCATTACATGCATTGGTGAGTTCCTTTTTAATTCTTGCATGCAAAGATTTAGTGCGCCTCGGGATCTCAAAAGGAGATCGAGATGAGCCCTTTAAATTGGCAAAATGAAAAAATTAAGATAAGCCCTATAAACCGGAAAGGAGGGAGTATTTATTAAGATGTGGAGATTGGCTGGCGGCTTGAACCAGATGGGTGCCTGACGGGGAAACTCCAACCATCAGGTCAAAGTCTGATACTTGCAACCCTCTCTCCTACTTTGGGCTGCAGAGCGTGGCGGCACATATTAGGGTATGGTGCATGCAGAGACGCATGGTATGCTGTGTACACATAGTTTTGCCTGATGAACGAAACCGCGCTGCCATCATGATCCTTGCCGTCAGTTATCTCCTGGTAAATCGGATAATTTAGTCCGACAAACAGAAGCGTGTACCAAGGCTACTTACCAGCCTCCAGGCAAAAACTCCTGAAGGCCTAGAGAAGCTGGGATCCTGCTCAAAGACCTTGCAGTGACTGTGATTGTATTCCGCGAAACAACACGTCTGGTACGTGCGAACGATCATCAATCGTTCGCCGTCGTCTCGTCGAGCCAGGAACCACCTGCAACTGCCATGCTGCTTTTCTTTGAAAGGTTCTGGGATTAGGAAGGGTAGGGACACCAGGCGGCCTACAACATCATATCAAGTTGGAGTCAAATAAAAAAGGGCTCTTGATGTAGTCAATCTTAAGAACAACATGTTATGAGCATGAATATTTTTTCAGTAAATGTTGACAGTAATATAAGCAAGCCATCATGATATCATAGGAAAGTAACATACTGCTATAACAGCCGTTTGGAGCGATGACTGGAGTTGGCCAGCAATACGTCCAGCCATAGAAGGAGTCGACAACGTAAATGAAGCCCGTGTGTTCAATGGCATCAGAGAACCATGGAGGATGCATGATCCTGCGATGGACGTGCAGATTTATCCACTTACCGTAGTGACATGTCAGATAGGCGAGACCGCGGTTGAAGAATGCAATTAGCCTGAAGTCTTTATAATTCGTAGATCTTGTGGGCACTTGGCAGATTACAACCTTGAGCAAATCAAACTTGGTATCATGTTGGATACTGTAAAATTCTGAGTATTCTAGGCCACGGTGCCAAAGCAGTGCAGTGTTAATCAAAGGAAGGGGGATCAATCGCCGGGTGTAGACCTCCATGAGTATCCAGCTACCGCGACCGTCGACGAGCACCATCCAAGATGTGTTTATGCCGACCTAGTACATACTGTTAATGTAGTTGAGGGTGACGGGGATCAGATCGCAGTCAAGGGGGTTGATGCTCAACACCCTACGATTGTTATGCTGCGTGACACGCCATTTCTAAAGATTAGGCGGCATTAGCAAGGAAGGAGCTGGCTTAAAAAGCTCCGGCCTGAGGCACTACAAAAAAAGACACATCCGTGACATTTTGGGCCGAACTAATTTTTTTCTGTCATACTTATGACACTTCTATGATGATAACTGTGACAAAACCCGGTATCATCATAGACGTGGTGGGATCCTACTTCTATGACAAAAAATCATGATAGAAAATGGGATTTTCATCCTGGGCGGGCCGGAGACGCAGCTGCATGACAGTCCTTGGGCCGTCCATGACGGAAAAAACCATGGTAGAAGCGAGGGCGAGGAAAATTTCGGCGAGTTCCCGGTTACGGTGGGTGGTCGGGGCCCGAGCGATGCGCGTTTCTCTTGAACACGTATGCGAGTGTGGGCGAGGCGTTGGGATCTAACTGAACCCGAGCGAGGCATTGGGCTCTAACTGAACCCGAGTGATTCCACTGCATGCTACGCGTTACTGAACCCGAGCGATCGATCGATGGCTGTTAATTGAACCCGATCGAGCGATTCCTTCGCTACTGCTGCTAACTGAAGCCGGTCGATACTGCCTCTGGATGAACAGTGAGCATTGCGGGGGGGGGGGAGTTGGATGAACAGTGAGTGGTGGGGGTGGATGAACAGGACCCCGTGGTGTTGCCTCTGGATGAACAGGACCCCGATTGATCGAGCCGGTTGGGACTGGATGAACAGGACCCCGTGGAGGGCTTGATGAATAGGACGACCCCGTGGAGGGTTGGATGAATAGTAGACGGTGGAGGGGTGGATGAACAGTATCCCATGGAGGGGTGGTTGAGCAGGAGCCCGTGGAGAGGGGTGGTTGAACAGTAGCCATTGGAGTAGCGCGCGGTGGAGGCTGGATGAACAGGAGCCCATGGATGAATAGTCACAGGTGGAGGTTGGAGGAGGTCGATGGTGGATGAACAGTAGCCCGTGGAGGCTGGAGGAGGTCGATGGTGGAGATGAACAATATCCTGTGGAGTCCCATTTTGCGGTACGCCACACACCTCATGATGAACAGGACCCCCGTTTCGGCCGTAGTGCTCCAACACAAGTCTGTTTCCTCCATTTTGCGGTACACCACACCCTTCCCGATCAACAGGACCTTGTTTCGACCGTAGGAGGTCCAACACAAGTCCGTTTCCTCCGTTTTGCGGGACGCCAGACCCCTCCCGATGAAAAGGATCCTGTTTCAAATGTGGCCAGTCGAACACAAGGCCGTATCCTCAATTCTGCGGTACGCCAGGCCTCATTTCCATCGCCTATTCCGTCCAAGCCCTCCCGATGTACACGATGATGCATTCCATTCCGACCCAGCTGGTTGGCTCCCCATGAACACGATGAAGACGTTGTTTCTCCGTTCTGACCCAGCCATGAACACGAGCCCTGACCATACGTATGCACGAGTAGGCATTCGAGACCCTGCCCGTATGTACGTATGTGGTCGTATTTACTTTCTTGCACCCTGGCCGTTGTACGTACATGTATATGCTACGTGCACGCCTCTACTACGACACATGCGCGCCTCTACATCGACCAGTATGGACGTACACGTTCACGATTAGAATGACAACGCTACGTACGCTTCGACCAGGTGGGTCCCGACTGTCAGGAACTTCCTTGCATGCAAAGATGTAGCTGGTGGGTCCCAACAGTCAGGGGTGCGAATCGTTTTTTTGCCCGGACACACTTCCTTGTGTGCGAAGATGTAGCTAGTGGGTCCCAGCAATCAGGGGGGAAATGTTTTTTTCACGAAATACGATGGCCCGTCTGGTGGGTCCGTGCTATCAGGTGGAGGAAACATTATTTTGCGCGTAATAAGGAGGCACTTCCTTGCGGCCGCCGTGGACCCAGCTGTCAGTCTCTCCACGTACATTACTCTTCTGATGGAAGTCGTTCCTTGACCATGTTGACCATGCTGTGCCGAGAGCACCAGGGCGGTGGACGACGGCGAGGCCTAGGAAGGGGACGACACGGAGCCGAGGAAGACACAACAGTGAATGCCCACGCGTAGAGGAGTATGAGGGTTCACTCGTTCGGCTGCGGTGTGATGCTGCCGTCGCCGCAGATAACAGGGGGTGTGGGTTAGTAGAGGGATGGCCTGGCTAGCGGTGGGAGTAGTAGGGGGCGATGAGGCCTCCGTGGCATCACAGCCGGCCACGAGAGGCAGGAGCACGCGGCATGACCGGCGCTGCTTTGGGCGGCTGGAGTAAGAAGACCACAGGTTGAAGAAGCACTACGACCGTTGGATGGACATCATATGGTCACTGGAGCTAGAATCATTCATACTGACTAAGTTGACAAAGCCCTCCGTCCCCGTCAACTTAGTAGGCCCACAAGTCAGCCTCCCACGAAGCTGGGTCCCAGCTAGCAGGGGGACTATTCATTTTTTTCTGCGTAATAAGGAGGCACTTCCGCTGGGTCCGAGCTGACAGCAGGGGGAACGTTTTTTTCGTGAAATACGGTGGCCCGTCAGGTGGGTCCCAGCAGTCAGGGGGGAATTTTTTTTCACAAAATAGGGTGTCCCGTCTAGTGGGTCCCTGCTGTCAGGTGGAGGAATCATTATTTTCTGCGTAATAAGGAGGCACTTCCTTGCTACGGCCGTGGACCCAGCTGTCAGCCTCTCCACGTACAGTACACTTCCGATGGAAGTCGTTCCTTGACCACGTTGACCACGCCGCGTTCCGTTGCATGCATGCGTCCATGGGCGTGGTGCGTCCCCACTGTCAGCCTCTCATGTACGGTCATCTTCCGATGACTCGCGGTTGTTGACCAAGGCCGATGGATGACGGCGAGACCCCAGACTGGAACGACCCGAAGATGGCGAAGACGGGGCACTGGAGTCGCAGATGGAGAGGAGTGGGAAATTTGACTGGTTCGGGTGCGCGGCAGCACAGCCGTGGTGCCTCCCACGGGAGACAGGAGCAAGAATAGAGGTTGAAGAAGGAGCACGGTTATTGGATTAACATCCAACGGTCCAGCTACTAGAATCATTTGTTGATTAAGTTGACAAAGCCCCGCGTACACGTCCGCTTAGTAGGCCCACAAGTCAGCCACCAAATCTGACGGGTCCCAGCTATCAACGGGAGGAATAATTTTTTTCGCATAACAAGGAGGCACTTCCTTCTGTGCGAAGATACAGCCGGTGGGTCCCAGCTGTCTGGTGGAGGAAACATTTTTTAGCTTAATAACGATGAACTTTCCTTGCTTGCGACCATGGACCTCGTGGGTCCCAGCCACCAGGCTCTCCATGTAGAGTCCTCTTCCGATGACTCTCATTTGTTGACCATGCCGCACCGAGTGCAGCGAGGAGGTGGACGATGACGAGGCCCCGGACGGTAACGACTCGGAGATTGGAAGACGCGGTAGTGGATTCGCAAATTGAGAGGAGGAGAAGGGTTATAACTGGTTCTGGTGCGGCGTGGGGCTGTAGTCTGTGGAGAATAACAGGAGGTGTGGAGGGTGGAGGGATAGCCTGGCCGGCGGTGGGGTAGCGCTTCGCAGCGATTCTAAGCAGAGCCGCTAGCCGCCGGAGGCTGGACCAGGCGGTCCCGGCGACGTTGGAGGAAGAAGACGAGAGATTGAAGGTGCATGCCGACCGTTGTATATAAATCCAATGGCTGTGGATGTCATAATCATTTGTTGACCAAATTGACAACGCCCTGCGTAGGCTTCGACCTATTGGCTCACATGTCAGCCTGCAAAAATGTGGCATATATTTAACCCACGTTTTCTAGAATGTGCAGTCCATTTGCTGGGCTGGGTGAACAAATAATTTCGCATCAATCAGGCCCATTTATATTTTCTAAGAAATCCCAGCCCATTTGCACTTCCTTGAAATACACGAATTAGATGGGCTCGTTATATATATAATGTTATGTTAGAAGGAGCAATTAATATCAAGAAATAAACTGGAGAGGCACATTATATATATATATATATATATATATAAATATAATTAACAAATTAGCGAGCTATTGCTCAGAATAAAAATGAGCACGTTATTATTAAATTGGTCCTTAAAATCTTCGCAAGCTTTTGTACGCAATCACCAGGATTTTCCTTGCCTGTGAGTCAAAGACAACCAGGATTTTCCTTGCCAACTTCTGTTAAACATTTACTTTTATAAGTTAATAACACGTGGGATGGTGAGAGAGGGTCACCCTTTCTCACGGCACACTTGCATTTGAATTTCCGGCCAGGAACACCATTTAAGAGAACTGACGAAACTCCCGAGCCAAAGATCGTTTCCATCCAGCCTAGCCACCTATCATCAAAACCCATGTGTTTCATAATATCCAGCATGGGGGCATGTTCAATCGTATCAAAGGCCTTGGCAAAATCAAGCTTAAGTAATACAATCTCTCTCTCAGACGAGTGGCATTGATGAATATATTCGTACGACCACGCGAGACAATCCTGGATGGTCCTACCTTTGATAAATCCATATTGGTTCCTGTGTATGATTTTTAGAATGACTTTCTGCAGCCGGTTCACCAAGATCTTTGTAATGATTTTCAGACAACAATTCAGTAAGGTAATTGGTATGAAATCATTAGCCGTTTCCAGAGATGATATTTTTGGAATCAGGGTGATATATCCCTCACTAATGCTAGTGATGTCAAGTCCCCCAGCATGGGAAGCGTGACAGAGGTCATAGAAATCTGACTTGATGATTTGCCAGCACTTCTTAAGAAAGCAACCATTAAAACCATCCGTGTCGGGGGCTCTGTCATTCGGCATGTCCTTAACAACAACATCTATTTCATCAGTAGAGAAGGGCGCACTCAGTTGGTCCAACCCATCAATCCTGTGGATGATCCTAGAGAGATCAAATTTCATGCTGGTAGGTTTAGAAGAACCCAAACGATCCTTGTATGTATTGAACAGGACCCCCTCCTTGCTAACATGATCATGAATTTCGACCTCCCCAACTCTAAGCATGGCAATAGCATTGTGCCTATACCTCTCAGTGGCCAATGACTGAAAGAGCTTAGTATTTTCGTCAACAAAGCGAAAATACCTAATAGTATATCTCTTTCGCCAGTACTCATTCTGGTATTTGAGCAGGGCCTGTAAGTGTGTTTTCAATATCTCCCTGAAGTTTGACTCCTATACATATAAAGGTCGTTTGTCCTCAAGGGTGTCCATGATGACTAGAGTCTCATTACTATTTTGAATCAGAACTTTGAGTTTCGAGACACCCTTGCTCCATCGCTTGAGATTATATCTCAAGTTTTTTAGTTTTTTGCATATTTGCGCCGCGGCATTGGGTGCGTGACATGTTTTAGACCATGAGCTAGCAACAACCTCCATGAACCCATCATGATTAGTCCAGAAATTCTCAAACCGGAAAAGCTTGGATCGGGGATACTTGATTCAATTGTGACCACACACGGAATGTGATCGGATAGTGGTTTTCCCAGAGGCAGGACCATTGTGTTTGGATATGAGGTGGTCCAACAAGAGGATGAGAAGAACCAATCCAACTGTTCGAGCAGAGGATCATCCTGCATATTACTCCAGGTAAATGCTCGGCCTTTCACAGGTAATTCCATGAGCGATTGTGCACGGATGAGCTCGTTAAATAACAACATGTCCACAGCATCACCCCCAGGTTTGTTTTTGTTATTCATGGATCGAATAAAGTTGAAGTTGCCAAGAATTAGCCAATTTTCATCATCAGAGATATTAAAAATCAAAAAGCCAGTTTGTAAAATCCACTCTACGCTGACCAGAGCAGGGGCCATAGACATTGACCAGCTTCCACGAGTCATTCGACTGTGTGGCCACAAAAGAAATCCCAATGGCAAAAGAATCCACAAACCAAGACGTGCCCGTAAACACAGTACTATTCCAAATGACAATGATGCCACCAGAGGCACCCATTGATGGCGCAAAAACAAATTTATCGAAGCGCTTAGGGCAGAAAGTCTTAATAAAGGCAAGATCGAAGGATTCACGTTTAGTTTCCTGGATACATAGCACAAAACAACCACTAGTATCGATCGCATTCCTAATAGCCAAAAGTTTTGCATCAGAGTTTATGCCTCTGATGTTCCACGAGAGCACATTCCACGATTTATTCATTGGAAGGGAAGACTTCAGTCTTCATCCGCCCCCGACGAGCGCTGATCATCCAGTAGCTTCTCACGGGAGAGGGCTTCAGGGGCAATTCCACAATTGCTTCCCATCCGTTGAAGATCCTTGATCGGAGTTGGCGGGGGGCAGGCAGCATTGGGCACCTACACAGGAGCAGCAGCCAAAGAAACAACATTGAAAAAAGGAATCTCACGTGGTTTCACTCGTGACTTGGAACACTTTGTGTCTATATCATGGTTGATTTTGAAACCGTCATACGTGTTGGATCGATTGCTCCGTCTGACAGTAGTGGTGTCCAAAGGCACTAACACATTGCAGTGTTGAGTAGCCACAGAAGAGGATGCAAGCACCTGAAGTGCAGTAGGCTGGTCTGATGAAGGCACTATCTGAGATTCCACCTCTGCCGGGACGAGCTGCGTGACCGCCTTGAGGCCAGGAGAGTGTTCAGGCAAATTCCAAGTCACAGCAATCAACCGAGCCCTGGGTTCAGGCGATAGCATAGACGATGGAATAGCAATTGTCCCCCACTGAATTGCAGTAGCAAAAATCCTTGAGAAAATGTCAGGTTCAGGCACCATACACTCAATCCAAGCTGCAACAGCAGCATTAAGATGATTCTGAATACTCTGAAAAGGGTTTAGGGGTAACATCACAGGAGAAGTATGTTGAAGGGTGATAGCTAGTGTATATATACGCTTGAGCATACCCCCAATCCAAAGCAAGAACTCATGATCAACTGGAACCTGAAGAAAAACAGAACTCCCCCCAGCCCTGACGAACTCCAACCTGGCTGCAGGGTTGCCATTCACAAATCCATCAGCCAAAGCTTCCACTGCCTGAAACTCCGAATCAGATGACCAAATGTCAGATAGATTATCCTGCACATTATGCTCCGGAACCACACCATCCATGAGAGATGGACCATCATACTGAAAGAAGGTCCTGAAACTGAACCCAGTGTAAGGTGGAGGGATCACAGGCCACACGCCCCACCCATTTTCCTAAACATCCTGAGCAGGTTCCAGGGCATTCCAGGCAGCCTCATTCAAAGCATCCTGAGCCGCCATCTCATCAATTCTTGCTTGCTGCATGAGGGTGTAGTAAGGAAGCTGATATGGATGTGGAGATGCATTCAAAAGCGGGGGAACATCTTCATTACCAACCAAGTTTGGAATAGTGTTTCTACCATTCAGAACATAGACAGGCACCGACCACGAGCGAGAAAGACCCGGCAGTAAACCAACCTTGGTAATCACAAGACTATGCGGCACCTCAGCAACATCCTTGATATGACATTTAACAAGGATTCTAGCCTTGTTCTGTCCCGGACGAGGCCAGGCAAGCATCTTCCCAAAGTGTGAGACAGCCTTATGGACATAATGCTCAGTTTGATAATCCATTGGAAAAGCGAGAAACATGACCCAAACTTCATATTCAAAGGCAGGCATGCGCATATTGATACTCTCATCATGCAGAACTAGGGAGAAAGTGGAATCATCAGTCAAAGCATGCGGTCCTTCTCTAATGGCAGCATCCCTACTCTCCATATCCGCAAACACAACACACCCGATCCCCAGTGGGTAAACAAAATCATCTAGCAGTTCATACTCTAAATCTCCAACGATAATGCGGCAGACCTTAGCTAGCCAGAACTCCTTCTGATGATCAGGGACCGGAGGGTGGACGGAAACAATGGCGTACCTATCATGATTCAGAGGCGGATCATCCACCACCATAACATGACGTTGGACCCGGTGAGCAGGCCCGCGATCGAAGATGGATCCATCCGGAGCGAAGGCAAACGAGCTCACGGGGAAGTTCGCCATGGCAGATGAAGCCGAGGGCTGCGGCGGCTTGAGTATGTATTGCCTCTCTCACCAATGATCTTTGTCCTTGCGGCTGATCTACTCCAAGCTGCCATCAATGACGCGTACACTCAGGGTTTGTTGGAGCTCCCTATTCCTCATGAAAATGTGGGTGACTTCCCGGTGGTGCAATACGTTAACGACACAATCCTGGTTATGCAAGCTTGTCCTACACAGGCCGCCCGCATGAAACTTATTTTGGAGGATTATGCGGCCTCGGTGGGACTCAAGATCAACTTCCATAAATCGACCCTCATACCCATTAATGCCGATCACCAGTGTGCTAGTGGGTTGGCAGGGGTGTTTGGCTGCTCTGTTGGCACCCTGCCGTTCACTTACCTTGGTCTCCCCATGGGGACAACTAGGCCAAGTGTTCTCGATCTCATGCCATTGGTACACTCGGTTGAGAGGAAAACATCCACTGCCCTATCGCTGATGTCGTCGGGGGCCAAATTGACGCTGGTCAATTCGGTGATCACCTCCATGCTGATCTATGCAATGTGCACGATCAAGCTGCACCCTAAAGTGGTTGAGCACCTTGACAAACTGCGCCGCTACTGCCTCTGGGCAAAAAATTCTGACGGTGGGATCAAATCCAACTCCCTTGCTGCCTGGGAGCTTGTCTGTCGACCCAAACAGTGTGGTGGCCTTGGTGTTATTGATATCAAGATACAAAATGCCGCGCTTATCCTAAAGTACTTGTTCAAGTTCTACAATCGTGAGGATGTGCCCTGGGTTCAGCTAGTCTGGGAGGCGTACTACCCGAACAAGGTGCCGCACGCCATTGAGCTAATGGGTTCCTTCTGGTGGAAAGACGTAATGCAACTCAGTGGAACCTTCCGTGGGGTCGCCAGGGTCATCCCCGGGGATGGATGCAGCTCTTTGTTTTGGAAAGATGTCTGGTTTAGTGACACTGGCTCCGCACTGATGGACACGCATCCGCGAGCCTTCTCTTATGCTCTGAACAAGGATGACTCCATTGCTATGGTTCTCAGGACCACTGATCCAGCCATGATCTTCAGTCTGCCTCTTTCGGTCCAGGCTAGGGAGGAGATAAGAGAGATACAGCAAGGGTCCTCGCATGTCAGTCTGGAAAACGGTTCGCCCGACGTTTGGGTCTGTGACCTAGGATGTTATTCGTCAAAGAAGTACTACAACCACTGTTTCAAGCAGGTGAAAGCTGATGAGGCCTTTGGTTGGCTATGGAAAGCCAAATGCCTGATCAAGTTCAAGATGTTTGGGTGGCTGCTTATGGTCGATCGTTTGAACACCAGGAACATGCTGAAGCGGCGGCACTTTGCTGTAGCCGGGGGCAACTACACTTGCATGCTCTGCCAAAACCCGCCAGAGGAAACCGTGGAACATCTCTTCTTCGAGTGCCCTTTTGCCAAACAATGCTGGAGTAAGGTTGGTCTGACCTGGCCAGGAGGAACCAATAGGCTAGCCATCTTGCATGGTGGGAGAGAGAGCTGGCGTCGGCCGCTTTTCATGGATATTTTCCTGCTTGCTGCTTGGAGCCTGTGGATGGAAAGAAACAACCAACATTTCAGGGGGATCCCACGCTCGTTCGTGGCATGGTTTGCTAGGTTCAAACTTCTGTTTGGTTTGGTGATCCATAACTGTCCTGAGAAAGTTCATCCTTTTCTCTCTGACTTCATTGTAAATTTGGACAGCTAGTTTTTGCTTCTGCAACCCTTACGGCCGGGGGGCCTAAAACCCATTGTAACACACTTGTAACTGTTATGTTGTGAGTAATACAAAGTCAGTGGGAACCTCTCCCACTGTCACTAATTCTTCAAAAAAATAACACGTGGGATGTTTTTATAATGTATATATAAATCTCTATAAAATATATGATAATAGTAATAATATAAATATATATAATGTGGTTAGAAGGGAAAATATAAATTGGACACAACATTATTATTCTTATATATAGATAAATAGAATAGAGACCTGTGTTTTATTAAAAAAATACATTGGGCTGCCGATCTTTAAGAAAAAGCCCATAGGCCGGTATGGACCTCAAAAAATAAGTTGAAACCACTGTCTCCGTATGTCGTGGGCTACGCATGTTAAAATACAAAACCTAGGCCTAGTTGATACTTGTTCGCCCTTTGGAAAAAAATGATACCAGATCCCCGAGCGAACTGGAATAAAGAGGGGGCCGGCGGCACGACTGAAGAAGCACATCAGGAGCGATTTTTTCTTCAGTGGATGGCTCTCGATAGCATTTTTTTACTTGCCTCTGCACCATACAACTTGTATTTTTAGCCTCCCAGTCCGTCATGGTGGAGCAGCAGCCCATTTGCTGGGTGGGCCAACCTACAGAAACCAGCACTCGATTTTTCATCAAGCCCCCAAAACAACGTAGTACTATGTTTGTTTTGAGGCCGAAAACATTACGACAGGGGTTGAGTGGGGGAGAGGGGAAGACAGAGTAATAAAAATATTAAAAAGAGCTGATGAGCCGTTGCTACCCTAACAAAGCAGGTGCAATTCTTCTCAGGAAGAAGGTGTGCCGTTGACACCCACACGTCACATGCCCCACAGTAGGCATACTAACAAGTTCACACACAAATACAATAGAAAAGGTAAACATTCGTATCAAACTCAGGTTCACAGGACACGTTCATATTCACAGCCAACATTCACTATCAACAACTCAAAAGATTCATATATACACAAGTTCAGCATATCTATGCATCCAAATGATTGATAGATCACACGATAATATTCATACATAATTCATAAAAAGATTCAGATATACACATGTTCAGTATGTTTATGCATCCAAATGATTGAGATCACAACCAATATGATCCATGGACGAACTTTAATTACCTAGGGTACAGACTGGTAAATGGGGTTCAGTCGGAGGTACTTCTTGCTAAAATTAATTCTTGTACGAGTAAACTTTCAAGTACATAAGAGGCAGCACAGACATTCTGAACTTTGCTTGTAGGTTTATCCTCAAATAGTGGCCTCGTGCCGAGGGAGGTTTGAGCAACTTGGCCACTACTTTCATCCAACTTGTTTACTAGCTCATCTTGGTCCCGTAGCTCGCCAAAATTCTACATTGCAGACGAGAAAGGAGGCGGTTGAGAAAATGAACCACCCAAATTTTTTGTGCAGTTCAACTGAAATGGAGCATCCCTGGCATGCAGACTGATTAAGTGCCAGATGAATATACGCGTCAACCAACTTGTCTGGAATCTTTAGACTCCATGCTATACAGTTCGCTACCATATCTGCCAATAACCAAAAGGCACAAGTTGGGATGAAAGACTGGACTGTGTTCTTCTGGGCTATGCGCCAAGCAATATTTTTGGTGTTCACTCTCCTAATACTTGGAGTTTGACAACTGGTTAACGCCAGTTGATACTCGAATGAATATAGGCACTTCTTGTCAACATTGATGCTTGTCTGAGTGAACTTTGGAGTACATAGCAGTAGCATAAGTATCTGTCCATCTGATCATTTTGTGCAGTTCTACTGAAATCACAAAATGCAATGATTTGCCTGCGAGTTCAGGCTCCAAGTTACTCCTTTATAAAATCGGCAAACATTAGCACAATACCAAATTACCAATACATGACAAGCACAATAATCAGGATAAAGACCAGTACCAACCTGTGTGAGATAGCATATCAGTTACTATTTTGTTTGACTGGAAGCCGAGATAAGCGAAGCAACTGGCAGCAAAGGAAGAAAGCAGGTCGAGATTAGCGACTGACAGGAAAGGACGGAAGCTGTCGAGGCTATGAAGCACCCAAAGTTTTTGTGCAGTTCCACCAAAATCGAGCATACCTGTTGGCACATATATTGAGAGAGTGAGATTACTGTAATAGTGGGACTAGTTGATGAAACATAACTAACAAATAGAAGCACCCTCATTATCTTAATGGGTAAAGTTAGCAACGTAGTAGTCTTGCTTAAAGAGAGGTATTAGTTTATTTAATCAGTGCCAATTAGCTCAACACTCAAAGCATTGCCATTTATCATAGGTTGCAAAACTTTAACGTGCAAAGCTAAATGAGTTTCTCATGACAGTAGCACGATACAAATAGATATGACAACAAACTAATATGTATGAAGTCCTTAGGCCTTTACCAACCTGCGAAAAAAGCTTATTCATGTAGCCCCATAAGAGATGATAAAGCACTCACTGGAATCACTCAATAGTATATATTTTTGTGCACTTCAAATGTATGGTTGAAATCACTCTTGTTTACTAGTGCTGAGATTATATCGAAAGATTATCAAGAACTTCCAACAGAGTTAAAGCACTGGCTGGGATACAGTTCATTGTGTTGTCTTGTGTAGTTCAACTAAAATGTATGATTGGCAAAACATGATCCTTGTTTGCACAAGTAGGAACAAGGTGAAACCTTCATTAGCTTAGTGAGAAAGGATAGGAAGACATAGCATATTACTCTAACAGTAGCATCAAATTCCCGATGGACAATACGCAAAACATTGCCTCATTGAACCAATGGCAATAAATTGACACGCAAAACAATAGCACTATTATGTCATGACACTAATAATATTACCTCCCTACTCCACCACATGATTCACCTCCATAGACAAACATACACACGTACATGATTCAGCATAGGGTCCTACTAAAGATTTGTTTAACTCCGACAGGAAAATTAGGCAGCAATAAATTAGTGGTACTTAAATACTCCTAATGAATTAAGTGAGATAATAGAAGTGGAAGGGCTCCCTGGAGGATCGTCTCACATGTAAGGTAGTCGTTGCCGGAGCCCTTGAATGGCCTCGACTAAGGCCTCATTCTTCAGCAAGATTGCCTTAGCACTGTTTATTCTTCTTCTTCTTCCTCTTCATGCTCTGTTTCTCTTTCTCCTCACCAGTTGGTGAAACCAAGTACATGATTGGCCTTCTATTTCAGAATTTGTTTTGTCAGTGAGGGAGTACAAGTGTACTAGTAAAAAATATCATTATTTTCTCATGGTAGTCGGAAAATAGAGATGAACACATGCATTAAATATCATTCTTACCTAAAGGAAGGTTATGGCGCCAATATGGATGATGAGGATTGGAACACATATCTCCCTTTGTGCAGTTCCACCGAAATGAACCAAGTGTTCCATTCTGACATTCCAGTTAAACAACACAAAAGTCACTTCTTTTAAGAAGAGTTTTGTACAGTGCACCAAAAGGTCACAACAGCAACCAAGTGAATTGGATATCCCTTTTTGCACAAAAAGCAACAGAGGAAACAATCAGAGTCGCAAACAATTACAGGCAAAAACATTTGGCTAAACTTGTCATGGCTTATAACAGTGGCATGGCTTCATTTTTACCAAGGACATTAGATTAAGAACAACTAAATATTTGGTATAAGGGCATGGGACAGTGGGTGCACCAGCAGTCCAGCACCATGTACGTAAACAGGGGCATAAAGTGGTGATTCATAGTTTGTTTCCCCGAGAAACAAACATCCAAGAAACATATCTGGGTTGGTCCCATTTTTTCACTCTAGCCACTTACTCCTATGTGTGGATAGCAAATCTAGTCCTGGTCATACCACTGTGTACAACATTACCCCTATATTTCCCTTTTCGACCAAGAGACCGGTGGGATGACCAGTCTGTACTACTTTCACCCCCTTTCCTTCCTGTTTGTACCAAGTCCGATGTACATACTAAATTCCCCCACCCCCACTTTACTTCTTGTTTGAACCAAGTACTCCCTCCGTCCGGAATTACTTTTCATCAAAATGGATATGTCTAGAACTAAAATACATCTAGATACATCCATTTCAATGACAAGTATTTCTGAATGGAGGGAGTACAAGATTCGACTCCATGAAGTAGCTTTACCTCTAACAATATTAAAAAAATAGGTGATGTTGAACCATCCGATTGAGAGGGGCTGAGAGGTAGAAAATGATGCACATGCAGCAACGTAGCAAGCTGGGGAAGTAGAGCTAAGGCGGTTTCAAACGAAGATATACCCGAAGGTCGTCAGGATGTGGATAGGTGGGCGGCGGGAGGCCAGATCCGCCCACAGGCAACAACGAAGGGATCGGAGGACCTCCCGCGCCAGCGCTCGGCTAGAGATAATGGTCCGGCCGGTAGTGGGTCCCCTCCCTTGTTGTCGACGACGACCTAAACGCTGCCCCTCCTCCCCTTCACCGGCAAAGGGGGATACATCCGAATCTGTAACCAGTGGTGAGGATAGAAAGACAGTGTTTTTTGAAGGGAGAAAGACAATGGTACCACCCCTATCTTGTTTAGATCTGGAGAGGATGAGAGTGTGTGAATAGAACAACCCTAGCAATCAAGCGCGGAGGCTCTGGACTATATATATGTAGTGGGGTAGTTTTCCTTTTTCACTCCATCAACACAATTGTTTAAAATTGTATACTACATGCCAGGTCGTGGTTTTTTAGATGTTGATTGTTTTTTGAGATAGCTACCCGCTTGTTCCAAGTGGTGTTACGGTGTGTCAGGTTGCACTTTGTATCATTCAAGTCTGGCACAAGTCCCTCCATTAAATGAACAACCACCCCCTCGTAAAAATTGTGAACAAGCCCACGGCTAAAATTAGCGGAAACGTGGGTTGCCCCAACATGCATTATTATTTATATTTTCTACTCCTTCCGTTCCTAAATATAAGTCTTTTTTATTATCCACACCTAAGACAAGAATTTTTTTTATTAGCAGTGAACCCCACATGTCATAGACACAAAAATTGTGGCAAGATTCCCTTAGGCAAGCCAAAGTGTGTCTAACAATTTGAGCAACTCAAGTTAGGCAAGTGTGGGAAAAATAATGTGGCAACATAAGACAAACATAGTCACAATCCAAACAGCCCCTTAATTTTTTATGACATGCATGAAAATTTGGTTTGTTAAATTTATAGTCAAAATTTGGCAAGGTGCATCAAATCAACACATGCAAGTATCAAAAGGAAAGTCACGACATGCATGCATGCGTTGTACTCCCTCTGAGGGAGTCCTGGACTAGGGGGTGTCCGGATAGCCGAACTATCATCATTGGCCAGACTGCAAGACTATGAAGATACAAGATTGAAGACTTCGTCCCGTGTCCATATGGGACTTTCCTTGGAGTGGAAGGCAAGCTTGGCAATACGGATATGTAGATCTCCTACCATTGTAACCGACTCTGTGTAACCCTAGCCCTCTCCGGTGTCTATATAAACCGGAGGGTTTTAGTCCATAGGACGAACAACAATCATACCATAGGCTAGCTTCTAGGGTTTAGCCTCCTTGATCTCGTGGTAGATCTACTCTTGTACTACCCATATCATCAATATCAATCAAGCAGGAGTAGGGTTTTACCTCCATCGAGAGGGCCCGAACCTGGGTAAAAACATCGTGCCCCTTGTCTCCTGTTACCATCTGCCTAGACGCACAGTTCGGGACCCCCTACCCGAGATCCGCCGGTTTTGATACCGACATTGGTGCTTTCATTGAGAGTTCCTCTGTGTCGTCGCTCATAGGCCCGATGGCTCCTTCGATCATCAACAACGACGTGGTCCAGGGTGAGACTTTTCTCCCCGGACAAATCTTTGTATTCGGCGGCTTTGCACTGCGGGCCAATTCGCTTGGCCACCTGGAGCAGATCGAAAGTTATGCCCCTAGCCATCAGGTCAGATTTGGAAGTTTGAACTATACGGCCGACATCCGCGGAGACTTGATCTTCGACGGATTCGAGCCACAGCCGAGTGCGCCGCACTGTCACGATGGGCATGATTTAGCTCTGCTGCCGGACAGTGCCCTGGAGGTCGCACAAGAGTCCGCTCTGACCCTTAACTCGGAGCCGACTGCGCCGATCGAGGATGGGTGGCTAGACACCGCCTCGGGGGCTGCTACCTCTACGGCGATGGAGCCGAATACCGACCCTGTCCCTTGTAAAGCTCGTGACTCTGAGGTGTCGGATTCCTCGCCGAACTCCGAACCTCCCGCGCCCCTACCAATCGAATCCGATTGGGCGCCGATCATGGAGTTCACCGTTGCGGACATCTTTTAGCACTCGCCTTTTGGCGACATCCTGAATTCGCTAAAGTACCTCTCATTATCAGGAGAGCCCTGGCCGGACCACGGTCAGGACGGTTGGGATGCGGACGACGAAGAAATTCAAAGCCCACCCACCACCCATTTTGTAGCCACTATCGACGACCTAACCGACATGCTAGACTTCGACTACGAAGACATCGACGGTATGGACGACGATGCCGGAGATGACCAAGAGCCAGCACCTACGGGGCACTGGAAGGCCACCTCGTCATACGACATATACATGGTGGACATCCCAAAGGATGGGAATGGCGATCAAATAGTGGAGGAAGACCCCTCCAAGAAACAGCCTAAGCGCCGGCGTCAGCAGCGCTGCTCTAAATCCCGCCACAGCAAGAATGGAGATTCCGGCACCAGAGACAATAACACCCTTGATAGTGCCGAAGACAACCCCCTCCAGCAAGATTCAGCACAGGAGGATGAAGAAGCCAGCCCTCATGAGAGAGCGACAGACAAAGAGGTAGAGGACGATAATTACATGCCCCCCTCCAGAGACGAGGCAAGCCTCGACGACGACGAATTCGTCATGCCTGAGGATCCCATCGAACAAGAGCGTTTTAAACACAGGCTTATGGCCACGGCAAGAAGCCTCAAGAAAAAGCAGCAACAACTTAGAGCTGACCAAGATTTGCTAGCCGACAGATGGACGGAAGTCTTTGCGGCCGAAGAGTACAAACTCGAACGCCCCTCCGAAAGCTACCCCAAACGCAAGTTGCTGCCCCAATTATAGGAGGAAGCATATAAACCTACATCACCAGCGCACAATATGGCCGACCGGCCACCTCATGGCCGCGACAGAGAGGCCTCTAGGCCCTCCACTAAAGCCGTACCCCAGCATCACTCGAAAAGTACAAAGCCATGGGGGAATGCGCCGGACTTGCGAGACATATTGGAGGATAAGGCAAGACAATCAAGATCGATCTACGGATCGCGTGGGCGCCCCACGATGTACGACGATGACCATCTCACCGGATACAGCAACTCCGGCTGGGCCGAACACAGTAGACAAAGCTCGCTTGAGCTACGTCGTGATATAGCCCAATATAGAGGCGCCGCACACCCACTATGCTTCACAGATGAAGTAATGGATCATCAAATCCCCGAAGGGTTCAAACCCATGAACATTGAATCCTACGACGGCACAACAGACCCCGCGGTTTGGATCGAAGACTATCTCCTTCACATCCACATGGCCCACGGTGATGATCTTCACGCCATCAAATACCTCCCACTCAAGCTTAAAGGACCAGCTCAGCATTGGCTTAACAGCTTGCCAGTAGAATCAATTGGGTGTTGGGAGGACCTGGAAGCCGCATTCCTTGATAACTTCCAGGGCACATATGTGCGACCACCAGACGCTGATGACCTAAGCCACATAATTCAGCAGCCAGACGAATCGGCCAGACAATTCTGGACACGGTTCTTAACCAAGAAAAATCAAATCGTCGACTGTCCGGATGCAGAGGCCCTCACAGCCTTCAAGCATAACATCCGCGACGAGTGGCTTGCCCGACACCTAGGACAGGAAAAGCCGAAATCCATGGCAGCCCTCACATCACTCATGACCCGCTTCTGCGCGGGAGAGGACAGCTGGCTAGCCCGCAGTAACAACCTCAACAAAAATTCTGGCAGTCCAGATACCAAGGACCGCAATGGCAGGCCGCGTCGCAACAAGCACAAATGCCGCATTAACAGCGATAATACTGAGGATATGGCAGTCAACGCCGGATTCAGAGGCTCCAAACCCGGTCAGCGAAAAAGCCATTCAAAAGAACTACTCCGGGTCCGTCCAATTTGGACCGAATACTCGACCTCTCGTGCCAGATACACGGCACCCCCGAAAAGCCAGCTAATCACACCAACAGGGATTGTTGGGTATTCAAGTAGGCAGGTAAGTTAATTGCCTAAAACAATGACAAAGGGCTGCATAGCGATGACGAGGAAGAGACCCGGCCGCCGAACAATAGAGGACAGAAGGGTTTCCCCCCACAAGTGCGGACGGTGAACATGATATACGCAACCCACATACCCAAAAGGGAGCGGAAGCATGCACTCAGGGACATATATGCAATGGAGCCAGTCGCCCCAAAGTTCAATCCATGGTCCTCCTGCCCGATCACTTTTGATCGAAGGGACCACCCCACCAGCAACCGCCATGGCGGGTTCGCCGCATTGGTTCTAGACCCAATCATCGATGGGTTCCACCTCACTAGAGTCCTGATGGACGGCAGCAGCAGCCTGAACCTGCTTTACCAGGATACAGTGCGCAAGATGGGCATAGACCCCTCAAGGATTAAACCCACAAAGACGACCTTCAAAGGCATCATACCAGGTGTAGAGGCCAATTGTACAGGCTCAGTGACACTGGAAGTGGTCTTCGGATCCCCGGATAACTTCCGAAGCTAGGAGTTAATCTTCGACATAGTTCCGTTCCGCAGCGGCTATCATGCACTGCTCGGACGAACCACGTTTGCAAAATTCAACACGGTGCCGCACTACGCATACCTCAAGCTCAAGATGCCAGGCCCTCGAGGAGTCATCACGGTCAACGGAAACTCTGAACGCTCTCTCCGAACGGAGGAGCATATAGTGGCTCTCGTGCAGGAGTGCAGAATAGCCTCTTAAGGCAATTCTTGAGTCCGGCCGTTAAGCGACCGGACACCGCCAAGCGCGCCCGGAGTAACCTACAACAAGACCACCTGGCACGTTCCGAGCACGCGTAGCAATGCGTCCCCAACCCCAGCCCTTGCAAAATTGCAAAACCAGTACTCCGCGTACATAACTACTCTCTAGAGAAACCATGGGCATAGGGGGAGGGGCACGACCATGGCAGGCCCAGAGTGCGGCTCAACCACACCAGGGGCTCCCAAGTGTGTCATCCTTTTTCTTTCCTTTTTTCTTTTTTTCCTGAGGACTCCGTTTACCAGAGGCCCTGTCCGGCAGTAGACCTGCCGAACTCACGATGCAACAGCCAGGGAAGAAGAAAGGCCACGCCGAGTATCCAGGTGGTCTCCATTACGAGCATTATACCTGTTTTATACACCATTCCGCAGCCTACCCCTGGAGGGGGACATGCTAAATAGTTCCATCCCTTGCTTATCGCACTATTTGTATCATTCTGCATTCATGGCAGTACCTTTTGAATAAACAATGCATCGCTTTTTGCCTACCACTGCATTCCTTTCTTATACATATGTTCATCTATGACATGTTGCATCCGTACACTTTGGTACGGCTAAATACACCAGGGGCTTAAGTTCCCCACATTATGGTGTGATAAGTCCGAACACTTTCACAAGTGCGGCACCCCGAACTTATAACATTATATGCATCGGCTCCGAATCATGTCTTGGGTCAATAGTTGGGTTTGCCCGGCTCCCATGTTTTGGTACCTTACGTTCCGTTATATCGGTTAAGGTAGCGCTGGGAGAACCACTGCGATTCTGCCCCAGTTGAGTTGGGCGAGCACCTTAGTGGAGAAAGCTAAAACTGACTGTCATGATGGGGCGAGAGCCGGTCGCTGTTCAAGAGGTTTTTTCGAGTCCCTAAAGACTTATGCCGCTTAGAGCGAAGAACCGGCTTTGTCCGACCCAGGCGTGGATAGCGCCCCGAATTCAGCCTTCCGAACACTAGGGGCTTCGCCGAAATTTAAAATTATAGAATTCTATGGCTAAGTGAGAGTGTTCAAGCACTATAAGTCCGGTTTCCTCGTTCATCGTGTTGAGTGCCTCCCTAGATGGACCAAAAAATGGGAACAAGAGTGCTCAAGTTTATCCCGAACACCCCAGCACTCGTGGCATGGGGGCTGAAGCCGATGACTTGCCATCTCTCAGATTTGATAAACGGCCGCACAGAAGGTAATATTTTAAATTAACAAGCGTTGCTTAGCGCATATGAACAAAGTTTTTAGCGCATAGGATAACAAAATGCGAGTCTACTCAAATATTACATCTTTGGAGCACTCACCCGCAATAATGCGGGCACCCTTCAGGACACCCTTATAATACATCTCGGGCGTGCGATACTCCTTGCCCGGTGGTGGCGCGTCCGTCACAAGCTTCTCAGCGTCCATCCTCCCCCAGTGCACCTTAGCACGGGCAAGGGCCCGACGGGCACCTTCAATGCAGGCGGAGTGCTTGATGACTTCAACCCATGGACAAGCATCCACCAGCCGCCGCACCAGGCCGAAGTAGCTCCCAGGCATGGCCTCTTTAGGCCACAGCCGAACTATGTGGCCCTTCATGGCCTGTTCGGCCACCTTGTGGAGCTCGACCAGCTGCTTCAGCTGGTCTCTAAGGGGCATCGGATGTCTGGCCTCAGCATACTGAGACCAGAACACCTTCTCCGTCGAGCTCCCCTCCTCGGCTCTATAGAAAGCGGCAACATCGGACACGCTACGGGGCAGATCTGCGAACGCTCCTGGAGAGCTCCGAATTCGGGTAAGTAACAGGTAATTCACTTTTACATGCTTGCTTTGCATGAAGAATGCCTTACCCGCCGCTATTTTCTTCAATGCCTCGATTTCCTGGAGGACCTTGTGGGTTTGGCCTTAGCGGCTTTGGCACCCTCAAGAGCCGATGCAAGCTCGGACTCTCGAGTCTTCGAGTCACGCTCCAAACTCTCGTGTTTTTCAACGAGAGCTTGGAGCTCTTGCCGTACCTCCGCCACCCGCGCCTCCTGCTTCTCTCGCTTGGCATGTTCCGCGGCCGCATTGCGTTCGGCCACGAAGACTGCCTCCTTCAGGGTCGCCACCTCGTTCGTAGCCCCTGGAGCACCCATGTTATCCTGGTCATTCCTCTTACAACCAAATCCTTTTCTGTAAGGTACAACTTTCATAAGGTGTTACTCACCTTCCTTGTCCTCGAGCTGCTTCTTGGCACGGCCGAGCTCGCTCTCGGACCGCTCGAGGATCTGCTTCAAGGCATTGACCTCCGCAGTCAGTGCGGCAGAGGTCAGCAGCGCAGCCTGCATTCCCATATTGGCATATTTTTGTTAAGACTCCTGCGTGTATCTTTTTAGATCCTCAGTCCGGCTTTTCTTTCCGAACACCGAACCGAGCATCAGGGGCTACTGTCTATGTGGTTCTATTTTGCATATCTTAAAATTCTTACCTCAAAGCCTGTTAGAAGGCTGCTGCAGGCTTCGGTGAGCCCGCTTTAGGCGAACTGAACCTTCTGAATCACCGCACTCATGATAGTGCGGTGTTCCTCTTTGATGGAGGCGCCGTTGAGCGCCTCCAGCACGTTATCCGACGCCTCTGGTTGGACGGAAGCCGCTGGCATCACAGTCTTGCCCTTCTTACGAAGGGGCCGCCCGCCGGACTCCGGAACCACTGCAGGTTCCGGTGCGGAGTCCGGTCCAAAGTCTGGGAGGTTGCCTTGCGGCACCTCCAGGGCCTCCTCCTCCTGGTGGGTCCCTTTCCGGGATCCCACCTCAGCGTCATCGGCGTCACAGGGGGAGGAGGCGGTCGGAAGTGAAGTGCTATTCACATCTGACGTACCCAAGGACCCGCTCGACGAAGCAAGAAGATCGTCATTGGGCGGACTACAGGGTTGTATGCGGTGTTAGAAAGACACCATGCGATAGAAAGAAAAGTTATGAGTTATTCGGGAGTCCGGATACTTACGATCTCGCCAGGGGCTTGGCCCTTGAGGGCCAATCCTCGTCGCCGTCGCCGGCATTGGTGAAACAGTCCGGGGGAAGGGTCCTTCCCTTCTTGGACCCTTCGGCCTCCCTCGTTGGGGAGGCCTTCCTTTTCTTCTCTCCCCCCGCTGGGGGAGAGGCCTCTTTCTTCTCCTCCTCGTCCTCGTGGGAGGAGTCTGCCTTGGAGTCATCGAACGATGAATCCGATAACACGTGACGCTGGGAACTCCTCCGGGTTCTCGTGGCCTTCTTCTTGGCCTTCTTCTTCGGCACCACGTAGGGTGCCGGGACCAGCAGCCCTGTCAAACGGGCATCCGCTGGGTCCTCTGGAAGGGGAGCCAGCCAGTTAACCTGTCCGGACGTCTCCTGCCAGGCTTGTTAAAGGTATTGGGAGTTTAGATCCCACATATAGTCAAACTATGAAAAGCAAGTGTCCCATAAAGGATAACATGGCTTACCTCGCCAGCCGGACGCTGCGAGCTGAATCCGCGATCTTCGGTAGCGGATGCGGGAGCCTCGGCGCCCTTGAACAACACCTTCCTGGCCTCTTCATACGTAGTGTCGAAGAGCCCGCTCAAGGTCCAGTGCTGTGCCGGATCAAACTCCCACAAGTTGAAGTCCCGCTGTTGGCAAGGGAGAATCCGGCGGATGAGCATGACCTGGATTACGTTGACAAGCTTGAGCTTCATGTTCACCATGGTTTGGAGACAGGATTGGAGTCCGGGCAGCTCTTCCGAACTACCCCACAGCAGGCCCTTCTCTTTCTAGGAAGTGAGCCGCATGGGGATGCCCGATCTGAATTCGTTGACCGCTGCCCATTCAGGGTCATGCAGCTCGGTGATGTAGAACCACCCCGATTGCTACCCTTTTATGGTTTCCACGAAGGCGCCCTCGAGCCAAGTGACGTTGGGCATCTTGCCCACCATGGCGCCTCCGCACTCTGCTTGGCTGCCCTTCACAACCTTCGGCTTGACATTAAAGGTCTTGATCCACAAGCCGAAGTGGGGCTAGATGCAGAGGAAGGCCTCGCACACGACGATAAACGTCGAGATGTTGAGGATGAAATTCGGGGCCAGATCATGGAAATCCAGGCCATAGTAGAACATGAGCCCCCGGAAAAAGGGGTGGAGTGGGAAGCCCAGTCCGCGGAGGAAATGGGGAAGGAATACAACCCTCTCATGGGGCCCGGGGGTGGGGATCAGCTGCCCCTCGTCGGGGAGCCGGTGCGCATATCGCTGGACAAATATCCGGCGCTGCATAGCTTCTTGATGTGCCCCTCCGTAACGGAGGAGGCCATCCACTTGCCTCCCGCTCCAGACATGGTTGGAGAAGGTTGAGGTGAGATGTGCGGACTTGGGCGCTGGAGCTCGAGTGCGCGGAGATGGATAAGCAAAGGAGGAAGAAGGGGTAGGTAAAAAGGTGGATCCTTATCCCCTTATATATGGGCGGACGAAACTATGCGTCCCCACCGGCCTGGTAAAACTCGCTTATCTCCCAAGTGCCACAATCAATGGCGCGGTTGGGTTACCCACGTCCGTATTGATGGGAATCCCGGAATAAGGGGAACACGATCTCTGCTTCAACAAGATGTGCCAAGGAAACCGCTTCGCCAAACGCGCTGATGTGGAACAATAAAAACAATTCGAGTAAAGGCTTGGCCGTAGTGTGACGTCATGCTACGAAATACGTCAGCAGATTGAAGTTGTGTAAATATTATTCTCTCTATGATGGTATGTGGAATTTATTTTGCAGAGCCGGACACTATCCTGGTGTTCACAATCTTCTATGGATTATTCGGAGGAGGAACCCGCCTTGCAATGCCGAAGACAATATGTGCGCCGGACTCATCGTCATTGAAGCCTGGTTCAGGGGCTACTGAGGGAGTCCCGGACTAGGGGGTGTCCGGATAGCCGAACTATCATCATTGGCCGGACTCCAAGTCTATGAAGATACAAGATTGAAGACTTCGTCCCGTGTCCGGATGGGACTTTCCTTGGCGTGGAAGGCAAGCTTGGCAATACGGATATGTAGATCTCCTACCATTGTAACCGACTCTGTGTAACCCTAGCCCTCTCCTGTGTCTATATAAACCAGAGGGTTTTAGTCCATAGGACGAACAACAATCATACCATAGGCTAGCTTCTAGGGATTAGCCTCCTTGATCTCGTGGTAGATCTACTCTTGTACTACCCATATCATCAATATCAATCAAGCAGGAGTAGGGTTTTACCTCCATCGAGAGGGCCCAAACCTGGGTAAAAACATCGTGTCCCTTGTCTCCTGTTACCATCCGCCTAGACGCACAGTTCGGGACCCCCTACCCGATATCCGCCGGTTTTGACACCGACATCCTCCATTTCCAAATATAAGTTTTTTAGAGATTGCAACAAATGACTACATACGAAGCAGAATATGTCTACATACATCCATGTGTTGTAGTCCATTTGAAATGTGTAAAAAGACTTATATCGAGTGCAGTGCTTTGATGTGTCGCGTCAACTCGTACAAGACCGAGAAGTTTGATTACTACAACGCCCTCTCCATCGTGGACTGAGCTCTAGTGCCTTAACTGTACCTGCCTTTGGCTGCATGACAGGTGGGCCAACCACCTGTTGGGCCCACCTATCATAGACGCAAAGGCAGGAGCAGTATAAGTCAATGAAGCTGCATCCCTCCCTCGTGCATGAGCGTGGTGGCTGGCAGGACTAGTAGAAGCTTTCGCTACATGCTATCTCTCCCGCACGAGGTGGACGGACATGCAACAGTGGATTTGATACTGTAGAAGTAGGAGTAACATCATTGTTCGTCCTCTCGAAGAGGCGAAGAGCCAAGCGCAACCCGAACGTGGCAGTTGCGAACGCTCGCATGGTGCGGTGCCTTGGAGCACGCATATAGTAGCCAGGCTCTTGCATGAGACAAAATTGCTATTTGAGCCCACTATTGTAGTAGTACTAGTACTTGTTACTCCCTCCGTCTAGGTGAGTAAGTCGTTGAATTTGTAGCTAAGCTTCCCTCATTGAATTGTTTAACAATTAAACTCCATCATCCATTGGTTGATAGTCATTCTGCATAGGTCCACGCGCTTAGCACCGTTTCCTCCCGGGGTCACCAATGTTTATTTGCTAATTAATAGCATTGCATGCAATGAACTAGCCACTGGCTGTCGTGTTTGGTAGTCTAAAGTAATTAAAAGAATGCACACCTCTCATCTCTTATTGGTTGATATGTCAGGAAACAAGAAACAAGGTAGAAGTTAATGCACCGCGCCTAAGTGTTTTGGGATTATTTGGTTTTCGTAAGATGACTTACACACCTAGACAGAGGGAGTAGTATAGCCCTGTAAACCGGAAAGGAGTATTTGCCTTTGTAGAGATTTCAACAAGTGACTGGACTACACCACGTGCAGTACTCCCTCCCTTCCGGTTTATAGGGCTCAAATCTCAAATCTCATGAACCAAGGCATTTTGCGATTGGAGGAATGTATTTCGTACTTTACAAAACTACCCTAATTAAACTCATGCATTAAATATGTAGTTCTCTCATTTTCCTCTCCGCCTTGGTCGCGGTGCACAATATTGAGCACTCCTATATGACTAGCCGCTCTATCTACATGCGGGACATCAAAGCATCCGGGCCCGCGTGCCATCCACCAAATCACAGCGAGTGCTACATTTGAGATTCACCTATCACCCCGGTGTGGCCGTCATGACCCATCATATCACAAAACCCACACCTTTACCAGCAATGGTAAAGTGGCCTCCAAGTTGGACTGGATGAAGCAACCATCATTTTCACTAGAACACTCGTTGAAGCCCTTTCTTCCCATTCTTGAAGAAAACCTCACTCCAGGCTACTCACTTTTGCCATTTTTTCTTCTGTACCGACGAAGGAAAGGTGGGTGAATCAGTTATGTTGCTATATGTTCATTCAAAAAATCTTCTTTTTGTGAAGCACCGACCGATTCTCACAGCCTATTCTTTTCCCGTTTTCATTGCGATTGTGGTTTCCTTTCGATTGCTTTTTGTTTGTCAGTTCATTGACAGATCCTGGAGAACTAGGCAAAGAGTTGCCAGCGGACAACCCACTGGAGACAGCGATCTCCAGGAAGCAAGCACCGACCAACGAGTTGACCATGTTGGTGGGCCAACCCATGGAGACGAAGAACTCCAAGAAACAAGCACTGGACAAAGAGTTGACGACGTTGGCGGACGAACTCCTCAAATAAAGTTGGAAGAACAGCAAGGGCCCCACCGTGCCTACCCCAAAAACTCTGATGGCAACCTATGCGAGGCTCAAGGCCGAGTTTGAGGAGATAGTCGCTGTTGAGAAGCAGTATTCCCCTGGCAAGGTGGTGGCCCCCATCGAGGACGAGGAGATGGCCCCAGAGGGATGAGATCCCCCGGTGAGCTGCACAAGGTAAAAAATAATGGCTTATTACCATAATTGTGGTTTTTGATTATTTGCAATATGCTTGCTAATATGTTAGGGTTGTGCAGGTGCCGGTGGACATCCTTGATCATTCCAATGTCGCGGCCCGTCCTGTGGACAACGCCCCAAAGATCATTTTCGATGTCGCGGTCCGTCCTGTTGGCATCGCCCCGGAGATCGATTCCGATGCCACTGTCCATCCTATGGACATCGCCCCAGAGATCGAATCTGATGTCACGGTCAGTCCTGTGGACATCGCCCCAGAGATCGATTCCCATGCCGCTGTTCGTGCTATGGTCATTACCCGAGAGATCGATGACAAGAAATAGTTGGTCACGCTAATCCTTCAGGGTAGTTTGCATTGCCCTGTGTTTAATTACCAGAACGATGCGTGTTATCAAACCATCTTAGGGCTAGTGCACTGTCTTGTGTGGGTAGTACTTGCTACTTTTGTTTGATAGTGAATCATGCAAACCCTCTCCGAGTTATGGAAACACATGTATCCTCACCAGCTTTTGATGTATTATATGGCATGCTTAGATGTAAGTTTGAACTGTTTATCATATCAGCAGGGCTTGTTTGATGATTCTTGGTGTTAGTAGGCTAGCTACTGTGTGAGCTTTAGTGCTTGCAAAACACTCACCAAAGAGAAACGTTGGGGCTGATGAGCTTGTGGTATGCTTATACTTATCCATCGTCGATCGACCAATAGCCCAAGCTCCTAAAATTGTAGGCTTAGCGATCGATCAGACAATAGTGGACACGGATACATTCAGGCCTCATTTGGTTCATAGGGTAGGAAAATTGTAGAAAAAGTACAGAGACATACAACACAATATCATAGCAGTGATGAGACGTACTCCCTCCGTTCTGAAATAGATGACCTAGGCGGGCTAGTTTGGCCTAGTGGGTTTCAGTGATATGACGTGGTATAGTGTCATCCAATCTTCGCGTGTGGTAGCAGTATTGTGGGTACAGTAAGTTTTCTTGAAGAGGCGGAATTCAACGAAGTCATGATGGTTCCTTCGTCCGAACAACTTAAAGTGGGAAAGGTTGGGCCTGCTATACGACCGAGGTAGACCAGGATAATTTTGTGCATGACAGGTGGACCAGGATGGTCGACGTCCCATATGTCGGCGAATGAAAGTATTCTTTCCGATATAGATGACGAGCAATGAGTATTCATTGTTTATTTTTGATGAAAAAGCTATTGTCTCCACTGTTATGATGGAGGAGTGTGAAACACGGCAGCCTAGTGAACTTGGCATGTGCACCACTCCCTCCTTCCTCATGTAATGCTACCATACTGTTGACTATAAGGTTGGCTATAAGGTTACAACTTCTTCTCACTTTCTCTCTATCTATTTCCTATCAAATGTTTTTTACCTTTCTTTTTTTAGACACAATTGTTTTGTATGCCTTTTTTTAGAATTATTATTTTTATACCTAGGAGCACGTCTAGAGACGGGCTCTTGCAGGGCCCACTCCTTGACTTTGTCAATGCCTCTCTCTCCTCCACATAAGCGGGCTTATAGCCTAGTTTTTTATTGGTACTACTTGATATGCATGCATGCGGCGGGCAGCTGGCGTCTTGAGGGGCCAGTGCGGTCAGAGCGGGCTTCGGAAGCGGTCCGGACTCCAGCATGGCCCACCTCACATTATCACCATATATTTCTTGGAGTCCATGCGCGGCGGACAGGCGATCTCTTCTCCCTCCCCCGTTTCTCTCTTCTCAGCCGAGGCCCGCCGAGGGATTAGATTTTGGCTATCGATGGTTTATTCAATTACAGTCCCACATGTCAGTGAAATTGCAAGAACACACATGTCCCCTCTGGTGAGCGGGGTGCGACACGTACGAGTCGTAAGTGTGCCGCCTTTTCCTTTAGAACTTGCAAAGCGTAACATTTTCGCGCGATCGATCGATAGAAATCCAGAACAAAATGACGAGGGCGATGCTTTCCAACTCGTTAGGCGGGCTAGTTTGAGTGATATGACGTGCTACAGTGCCGTCCACTTGCTCCATTTTTATGTAAGCAAGAGTTTACACTCCTACGCGGGAGGAGTGCGAAACACCGCGGATCTGATTTTGGTCGAGGGATAACTGTTCCCTATCAAATAATGGAGCACTGTTAGCAATTATAGCATGATAGTTAGGGCATCTCTAGTGCTGGCCCACAAATTTACACCGGCATCTGTCCGAGGACACTGATGGATGCCATCCGATGCTGCCCAAATACCTTTCGACAACTATATGAACTAACCATACGAAATTCGTGCAAACAAAGCAAATTTCAAATTAACCGGATAAAATTCATTACATTTCGAAAACTTTTCCTACAAACTAGACGAAATTCATTACATATTTTGCACAAATCGTACTAAAACCTACTGTAAACCTAATCTAAACGATCGCCGGCGCCCGACCACCATGTCCGGCCATGAACCCGAGAAAGCCGGCCATTGCCTTTGCCTCCTCCTCATCCACCTCGATAACCTCCTCCTCCGGAGCACAAGGTTCTGAAGATTTCCGCCTCCACGTCGCTGTCAAGCGGCTAATCGGCTGGCGATGTTTACCCGACCAAGCTTGGCGTCGACTGAGTGGAGTAGTGGTGGCCTTCCTGGGACCAGAGCGGTAGCGACCTACCGTGTACTACTCTTCCTCGCTGACGGCTGCGCCCGCACACGCACGTCGGCTTTGTCGTCGTGGCGGCGGAGGGCGGACAGGGGGGGATGCCGGCGATCTCCTTTGTTTGCTCCTGCGACAGTACATCGAAGAGAGCTTTGGAGCATGCCCGGAGCGGAGCCGCCGATGTCCCTCCTCTGCTCCTGCGACAGTACGTCCAAGAGAGCTTCGGAGTGCCAGGAGGCCATGGTTGGAGTGGTGCCGATAGAAGGAAGGGACCGGAGGAGAATAAGTGTGGGTCTTTGGCTATGGCTGGGAGCTGGGGCTCAAGTTAATATACGGGCGAATGGCAATGAGCCACGGCAGACGGATGGACGGCTGGCGCCAGAGTAGTTTTGTCGGGCGTGAATGCGGACGCTGCTTCAGTGACTTAACTACATATGCGTTGGGTTACTAACATGTGGGCCCAACGGGCATTTGGACCGCATGTCAGTGACACACCAACTACACCTGTAGTTAAGTCTGGTGAATGCGGCATTGACGCTTTGGAGAGACGGCAACCGTTTCACGCGGGAAGCACGCGCTAGCGATGGAAGGGGTTTCAATATGCCAGGGCGGTCAAACGCTGGCGTGGTGGTAAAGTGTGAACTCATGGATGACGAGCCTTTGAAGCATATGTGGAATGTATTGACAACCGCTCTTGTCGCCAGCTAGCCTTCGACGACCACCATTAGACACCACACAACCATGCATAACTTACGAATAATGGACAAATCAATCAGACACACACTCGTGTGCAGTGGCACTAAGATCGGTCACTCATGATAGGACATACTCCGTTCCATAGTACCCTCTCTGGCTAGGCTGTTTTATAGATTGTCGTTGTGATGGACGATATACATGAGCAAGGTGCTCCGAGTATGACCGTTGGTGTTGAGCCAGGTGAATTCATGCTCGGCGTTCACGTAGGCCTCCATGAAACATCTAAACAGTAATGTCAGGCACCGCTGGGGCGCACAGGTGATGGACTTGCCATTTGCGTTGCGCCATGAGCAGGACTTTGATTTAGAGGGTGACGTGCATGCATTAGCATGCTTTGACAACGTGAGCATGAGTGTCTGACGCAAAGTATTTCATTTTCATTTGGCTGACGAGGGTGCGTTGCAGCGATGAGTCCGTGGTTTGATTCCCCACATACGCATAATTTTGATTTTTACTCCGTCCGTCCCAAAATAAGTGTCTTAACTTTGTAGTAGCTCTAGTACAAAGTTGTACTAACCTCGAGGCACTTATTTTGGGAGAGAGGGAATATTTCTTTCTCCATTGACAGGTAGGCCCGCGTAGATAGATAAAGAACACGAGCTGATGAGGCGCATGCGGACTGTTTGACTGGTCAACCAGGTAAATATGGAGCTATACACTGAGCCAGTGACCGTATAATCACCATATCTCGTATAAAATGATCAAAGTGAGCTATCAAGACAAGTTCGATGACCGCCAATGCATTTTACTCGGTAATAAATGACCAGGATTGAAGGGGAATCCAAATTTCCTTCTTCTTCTGTCCTTGAGCTCTTGACAAACCAATGCACTGTATGGTTGTCCGACCACTCCACCCCAGAGCTCTCACCAAGCATCGTTCATGCCACCGCGACGCACACTAACCGGTAAGGTAGCGATGGCATCCCACCGCGCCGAGTTCCTCGCCGCCCACAACCGCACACAAAATGGTAGGGAAGTGATTGCATCCCGCCGTGCCGAGTTCATCGCCGGTCGCGACCCCACACCTATGTGGGAGGAATTTGAAGATGCCAAGGCCGAATGGGCGGTAGATCAAGAGGCGGCCAAAGATGCACAGAGGGAGCAGAAAAGTCAGAAAGCACTCAAGAAAAGAGAGGCCTGCTGCCGCAAGAAAGAAGAGGACGCACGCGCTGCTGCGGAGAGGTTGGCGGAGATCCAAGCACGGTGGGGTGTCGCTGACAAAGCTGGGAAGGAGAACGACGGCGTCTAGCCAGCATGTGAGAAGTAGTAGTACTAGTAGTTAGTGTGTGTGTCTGTGTCTGAGTACGAGCCTGTACCAGTACTACTAGTTACTACTGTAGTTGTTGGAGAAAATTACCAGTACATTAGCCTGGACTAAATGGAAAAATTCCTATTCTATGCATCAAATGTCATCTCTTTCTCTATAGGAATTGAGATGCATGTCATCTCACTTCCTATGATTTTCATATTCCTATAAGGCTGGTCATATTGGAGAGTAACATATACTAGTATCATGCATATGATACTAGTGTATGATACTACATCTATAGTGCATAGTATCATAAAGTAGTATCATAGATGGTCTCATTTTGCCATGCATGACACATAGTAGCCTAACATTTATTATGTTATGGTATCTACCTATGTTACTACTACCCTCTCTCTCTTCTTTAATTGCCTGCCACATAAGCATGTTTGCGAGTCCCAAGTACATGATACTAGTTATGTTACCCCCACTATGGACAGCCTAAAATTCCTATCATGAACTAAAGGAGGCCTCCGTTGGAGTAAATACTATAGCTAGCAGTACTGCTGGTATAGTAGTTTTCTTCAAGAAGCGGAATTCAACGAAGTCATGATGGTTCCTTCGTCCGAGCAACTTCAAAGTGGGAAAGTGGGCCTGTGATTTGATGGCTCATTAGTCATTGTTACTGCGGCGTGACGACCGGGGTGACTCTCCCTTGGAGTTCTGCGTGCATGGCAAGTGGACCTGGATGGTCGACGTCCCACATGTTGGCGAACGGAAGTATTCTTTCCGATATCAAGGAGCAAGGAAACCGCGTGGTATAGTATCACTGCTGATTGGTTCTCAAAAAAATAGTATCACTGCTGATTTATAATCATTTTTTATTTCTGATGAATGCTAGCGTTTCAACTCTTACGACGAAGAGTGCCAAACAAGGCACGTGCTGGATGTTCCACACGTCAGCGAAAGGAGTGGGACATGAACAGCGTGGTAGAGCCCAACACAAAAAAACCCAGCTTGGTAGAGCGTCTCCACTTCTTCCACTTATGGGTCGGAGACCACACGTAGTGGTACTTAGTGGTATGAATGATACAAAGTGTGACCTGGAGAGAAAGACACGTCTAGTTGGAAGGTCTCGGGGCATACATGTAAACAAATATAAAAGTTAATATGTGCCTCCAACTAATATAGTAGTATTAGAGTACTTAGGCAAGTACTCCATAACATCACCATGCATTGCACGTACAACATTTAGTGGTAGTACATAGTAAGAGACAAATGCCGCCCAAGAGTTCCCTTCTCGACCCACTTTTGGGTGTTTGGTAGGGTGTATGGAGGGTGCATGAGTCCACACTAGTTTAGCACAAATACAGTAGAAGCATGCATGAAAATATCATGCATGAAGAGGGGTGTTGAGTTGAGCATGCATGAAGAGGGAACAACTATGCTGAGACGAGAACGCAACCATACACACCCTATATGCCATGCATGTTCATACCGTTTGTGCCTTTCTACTTCACTTACTGCGCTACATTACTCAGGTTCGTACATCCACTCCTGGGTACATATCCGTCTTGTAGTTCCAGTACCACGTGTTCTTCATATAGATGGAACGATCCTTGCATGACACGTGCACCTTGATGCTAGATGTCTCTCGTGTTGGCAAAATGATGAACAAAGCTCATGTAAAAAAATAGAGTGGAAGAACATAAAAAAATAGAAGGAGCAAGGAACCTCGTGGTGGAGCGTCTGCCCTCATAATATTTAATATTATTCAGTGATATAAAATCAACCAATCATCTCCATAGTGAACTGGAAGAGTACGAAATACGGCAGCCCAGTGTAGTTACATCATACTAGTACATGGCTAACCCACGCTATCACCATATTTCTTGTCTTCCGTGTGACACCTATGTCTAGTAATCCAGCCGCCTGTATCGCTTCTCCCTCCTTGTCTCTCTCAAAGTGTGGCAGGCTGGCGTTTTTGCCATCTATTGAGGTCGGTTAACTCATCACATGTTAGCGACATGCCAAGAGCATTCTAAAAAAAATTCCTTTCACATTCCGTTTTCAAAAAGAAAAAATCCTTTCACGTACGAATCTGACTGTATGCTTTGAGCAACTTGCATGTCCTATACTGCTCCTGTTTGGATACTCTAACTTAGCTAGAGGTTAGACTAACTCATGACTAACCTTGTACTAACTATAGCCAACGAGGTGTTGGGGTGACAGGGTTAGATTGACAATAAATGCACTTGATGGAGAGAGAAAAGTGATTTTTCACTGGTCCCAATGAGAACTATCTCCAGTTAGCACCTCTTGGGTGGGATAGTTTTTTTGGTGGGTTCGGTGCAACTTGCTCCAATTTAAACCCTCATCCTTGGATACTTTAGGGCTATTTGAGCCCCAACTAGATCAAACTAACTCTAACCCATGGATTCAAACATGGCCTATGTCCAGCCTTGATGCGGAGCAGTCGCATGCACCTGGAAGCGGCGCTCTCTCAGCCGTCGCGGCACTTCAAAGCCGGAGCCAGTGAGAGGTCGCCTCCGCTCTGGCCGGGCATTAATGCGGCACTGACGCTCTAGGGCAACGCTGACCGTTTCATGCAGGAAGCGCGTGCTGGCAAGGGAGTATAGGTTTTGAACCGTTTCAGGTGTAGTACTGGTAGTTTGCAAAACTACTCAATTATTACACTCAGTTTCCTAAGAAATTGTGGCAAAAAAACGTTACTCCACAACCCGTTTCCCTTCTCCTTCCTCTTCCACCGCCCGAGCACGTCCGTGGGAAGCAACCGGTCAACCCTTATGTAGGAGTGCTAGCACAAAAAGATGCATGCATGACCACTAAAATTTCCATATTAAAGCGCCGCTCCGGCGGGAGTATGGCGTATGTTGTTACCTTCGGCCGGGCCATGGCTACCGGGAGACGGTGACCAGAGAAGAGGCGGCGGGAGGGGAACTGTCCGGCTTAAATAAATGCGCAGCATCACATGTACCCACGGGTGCACAAATTGTAACATACGTGTCTGCTTAAGTGGGCGTCCCGTAACTGGTTTGTGTGTGTGTGTGAGAGAGAGAGATTCTGAGAGACAGAGTGCGTGTGTGCGACTCTACTCTTTGGACATGTACTTGACCTTTTGCATCGAGATATAAGTATAATGGTATTTACTTTAGCTAGTGATTTACGTGGCCATGTTAACGTGGTTGTGTAAAAAATGTCACTTCCTGCTCGTGACTTGCATTATATAATTACAAGCAAGATGCTCGTGCATTGCATGGAACATCGATATGCGTTTTTTAACAAACACCTATTGTGATTGACCCATGCAGGAGTAATCCCATGTGTAAAAACTAATGATATCTCGAGAATTTTATTGGAAAACTGGTATCTCAAGAATGTCCTCGAAAAAATGAAAGATGATAGATAAGGTGAGGAGGAGTGGAGTGTGGTGGTGACTGGTGGTCGGAATGGGCGGATGCATGGAGATGGACGGCGCCGGCAGGCGATAGCGGCCACCATGCTAGATTGTTCCGGAGACTTCCTTTTTTAATTGCTGAGCAATGAGGTTGTGGGAGATAAGGCTGTGGAGAGAGGTGCGGGTATCTTTTGTAAATTATCATAGTTTGCTTTCTATCCGTCAGATATAGATCAGACGGTCTATATTACAAGATGGCAGGCACACCATCATCGCCAACTCGTTTTTTATAAGGGTAGAGATGATAAGTTTGCTGACTACTAAAGTAAAGTGGAATTTGTCCATGTTATACAAGTAAATTAAGGTGATTGTTTATCATACGGGTAAGGTTGGATGAAGGGTGGTAGTTACAAATGCTCCGCCTAGAGCATGCATGGGTGAGATGGAGTCTTAGTGTGTGTGCGTGCGTGTGTGTGCGTGTGTGTGTGTGTGAGAGAGAGAGATAGAGAGATGGAGTCTTAGTGTGTGTGTGTGTGTGTTTGTGTGTGTGTGGGTGGGTGAGTGTGCATGTGTGTGTGTGTGTGTGTGTGTGTGTGTTTGTGTGTGTGTGTCACGGGGTCCTCGGTGGCGGATGTAATTTAAGTGTGCATGGCTTCATCATAGAGAGGTGATGTGTATGGCAGAGGACACCAACGACGGGGTGCGAGAGAGAAAATGCCCGTAGAGAGGGAAGATAAGGTGTGTGCGCGTGAGAGGAGTCGACATCGAGAGAACGTGTTTGTTCGAGAGACACCGAGGAAGACTACTATATATCGATGGTTCATGTAGGCGGGAATTAAACAAAGGGATGGTCTGATTGGTTTCGGGGATATAGGGGAAGAGCGAGAGGGGGTAGCTAGAAGGAGATTGTTAAGTGTGATTGTGTGATTTACCCATCCGGGCGGAAGTTATGTGCACACAAGAAGAGAACGATTCGATGTGGCGTTAGGGTTGAGGGTAATTAACTACGTATGGAGACATAGAGACCTTGAACGTGCATGTGTGAGAGGTATACATGTATATGTGGGATGTGTGTGTGTGCGCGCACGCATGATCGAGATAAAAGAAAGAAGACATAAGTCATAAGATCAACAACATGGGAGAGACGGATCGGTATGACAATATGCATGCATGTGAGAATGCAGGGAAGAAGGCCCAACAATTGAGCATGTGTTTTTGTCTTTAAGAGATAGTGGCGTGAGCTGGAGCATGCATCTATGGCGAGCAGAGGGAGTGAGGCACAACGATTGTGCAAAATAGATCAACCTATAAATCCATATGTATGGAGAGACATATATAGTGTGGGTGATAGGAAGCAAGACTCCGTGCGAGGAAGAAATGTTGACGGAGAAACTACAAATAGATACAGAGATGGAGATGCTAGCTAGAGGGACATCCGCTAGTTTGAGTGTTGGAGATGACCGCCGGGTGGTTCAGAGGGTGAAGTTATATATGTGTGTGTGAGAGAGAGAGAAAGATAAAAAGAGGGCACTTGACTGCATGTAGAGAGAAACATATGTAGTGTGCGTGATAGGAAGCAAGAGTGAGGGCGAGAAATAAGGTTGATGGAGAAACAGATAAATAGAAAGATAAAGATGCTAGCTAGTGTGCGTTAGAGATAGGAGTCGAGTGGATCAGAAGGCTGATTTATGTGTGTTGGTGTGAGAGAGATAGAGAGAGGGTGCATGTGAGTCACATACAAACAAATATCAGAGAGAAATGAGATCCTGAGAGATGGAGTTTTGTGTCCGCGAGAGAGAAAGATATTTCACAACGAGAGTGATAGCTAGAGAGACATATGAGGGAACGCAAGATATCTCTAGGGAGAGAGAGTGTGTGTGAGCGACATACAAGAGAACAGTGGAGAAATATGAGACCCAGGGAGGCAGAGTTTGTGTTTGAGTGTGAGAAATAGATATTTAAGAGGAAGAGTCGTAGGTTCTCATAGCTAAGGAGCGAAAGACATCTCTGTATGAGGGTGTGCGAGTGGCACACAGGGGAATAATAGAGAGAAATGAGACCCCGGGAGACAAAGTTTTGTGTTTGTGTGAGAGAAAGAGATTACACATGGAGAATCATAGTTAGAGACACATAGCAGGGAGCGAGATATACATAGAAAGAGATAGAGTGATGAAGGTCGAGGGAGAGAGTACCGTTAGTGTGTTATGAAGATAAAAGATCATTGTCGACATACAGGTAGCACGAGAGATACCTGAGAGACGATGAACGCGTATAGGTCTAGAGAGATAGTCCTATATAAGCATGAGTGATAGCTATATGAGACGAATATCTGGATTAAAGGGGATTCAAATATTTAAACTAGAGATCACGACATCGATAATATCATAACGCAAATTGGTGTATCAAACATGCATATTCATTTGAATTTGGTCACACGTGTAATGTTATATAGTTTATCAATATTGGTGATCCATAGATTCTTTAATTACAAACAATGCATGGTTTATATGCAATTAATGTCTAAACGGGATTACACTATATGTTGCATGTGTGAAACACATTATACATGTTTGAGAAGTAAAAAAACCCGCATGAAACACACATTAATTGGAGACAGTTAGCGAGGAATGCATACATTGGATTTCAACATAAAGTGGTTTCAAATATTAGAAAATCCAAATTGATGGATACAACCTTATGAATCTGAGATCATGCCATTTGTAAACCATAATTATGTATAAATGGTGTTGTGCTTTTGAAAGTTTATATAAAAAATGATGTATATAGAATTTAATTCCAATCGAAAATGGATCCCGCCCAAAAAAACAGAATACAAACGGGATTCGAATTGAGTTAGCACGGTAAACGTGCACTCTGTAAAATTTGAACGAAGCGAGGAAAGTCACAGTAACCGCCCGAAACAAAAATTTGCGAGATGGAAATTACTACTGCCTATCCTTGCCATGCAAAGCCTATCTGCTGGATTTCTATAGGTTTCGATAGGGGTAGGTTTGTAATTTCACCCAAACGTGACATAACCGCCTCTCACCCGGATTCATACACGGTGGGCGCCAAAACACAACGTGTTCTCGGCTGAAATCGACTCCCTCCCTGATTCATACACGGTGGGCAATAAAAACAAACTCTCGTCGGCAAATATTCGGTGTATGCGAGATTACCGTCCTATCCCCAACCGACTAATATTGCTGTGATGTAGGAAATTTGAAAGGGGGCTAAGTTTGTCAATTTCCTCGCATTTGAGACAAGTGCGCCCTGAATACATGGTTCCTCCCTTCCTCTCTACCTCCCTTTTCCCCATTCGTACTCCGTGGGCGCCAAAACGCCCTCTCCACCCCAGCCTCCTCCGTCCACCACCCCATCCACCGCCGTCCTCCTCCACCATGCCGGAGCTGATACCCCGACGCCGCCATCCATTACAAGAGATCGACCTCTCTCATCCATGGCTTCGAACCGGGATCCTTGCATCCCGTCCTCTCGCTTTATCCCCACCGTCGTCCACCTTGCCGGCGCCGCTCCTATGATCGTCTCGTCCACCGCGGCCTGCCGCCACCGTCTACCCTCCTAGATCTGCTTCCACACCGCCGACAGCCATCGCTACCGCATCACCTTCAAATTCTCAGCAGATGCATGCACGGCGCCGCACCAGAGGTGCTACTCTTTCGTATCTGCTCAACTTATTTATCGCAACAAGAAAATAGATCGCCACTGCTTTACTCTGATTTCTTGTCTTGGTTGTGAAGTTGCCTTTGTCCGGTTTTCACCTTTAGATCCGACATGGCACGATCAACACTATACTCCCAATGCTTATGGTTTTCCCCTTTTATATTCTAGACTAGTTAAATCACATTAGACTAAATTTCAAAATTGGGTCAGTCGATTTTTCAGAGCTCGCCGGAGTTTGCCAGTGCGAACGAAGGGGATCGGGTGGTTGTGGGGGGAAGTGGTGGGGCCTCACCGAACGAAGAAAACTCCACATGGGTGGGGGTAGGGGTGGGGAGTGGGGGTGGCGGAGGAACACAGGCGATGGGGGCCGGTGGTCCGGCCGGCGGGTCGTGCGGTGTTCTGTATGGGAAAATCAGAGACGAGGAAGAAGAAGGGTTAGGAGACGTAGGATCTTCATCCAACCACCTGAAATGGTCGAGAGACAGCAGGGAGTTGCATTCTTAATGTGCTCTTGTTCATCATGGTTGGGCACTGCGCAACCAACATTTTATTATCCAAAATCTGCTTGCTCTTCTTTACCATGTTCCTCTTCTTTAATATGTACTCTCTCCGTTCCTAAATACAAGTCTTTGTATAGATTCCACAATGGACTACATATGGAGCAAAATGAGTGAATCTACACTCTAAAATGTATCTGGATACATCTGTATGTGATCCATAGTGGAAATCTCTACCAAGACTTATATTTTGGAACGGAGGGAGTATGATAGTAGTACAGTATGTTCCTTGTACTGAAGATGAGTAGGGACATTTGCAGTGTAGAGGTCTATACGGTTGGTTGTGATGGACACTTTGAACTCTTCGGGCCTCTTTGATTCGTAGGATTTTGTAAACATGGGAATAGGATTTGTAGTGGCCTGCCCACTTGAATCCTATAAGAATAGCAAGGAAATGCGGGGAGCTGTGTCGCCTTTGAGAGTTACACTGATATTAACAGTACCGCACCTTCACTTGAAGAGAGCTGGTATCTGAAGCCTTTCTAGCCGTACCGGCAATACTAGCACATATATTCCAGCAAGTTCCACTTTGCTGATTTTACTCTGATGCTTAAGGTTTTCCCGTTATATCTACACTATGATCTGTGTAGCTGCTTTGTGTCGCACTAGCAGCAGTCCACTCTTGAAGCTAAACACTGCAATGACTTACAAAATTGGCACCAAGGCATTGAGTGCCATTCTGGATGCAATGAAACTCATACGCTCCCCACCTGTTGACTCTTGTTCAGAATATGATCCTAATGACTCTTGTTCAAAATTGCCACATATAGAGAGACAGCATGGAATTGCATTTCTTTGGGCGCTGTGATTCATCATGAGTGGGCAACCAACATTGTATGCAATGAAGCGGAACCTCAAGAATATGCTTCCTCTTCTGTTCTTTAACATGTTCCTCTTTGTTTATTCTGTATTTAGTACGTATAGTATGTTCCTTGTCAGGAAGGGGCGCAGGGACATCTGCAGTCAACAGCTGATAGAGCTGGCCTGTACGTGATCGATAGGCTTTCAATTACTAGCGGCAATACAACACCGTATTTTCAAGCCAGTTCCACTTTCCCGATTTATATATCGTGGTTATGGTGTACCCCTGTTATGTACACTATGATCTGCCTAGTTGTTGTGTGCTCTTGTTATCATGGTTTGGCAATAAACTCTCTATACAGTATATTATGAACCTATCATCTGCCAACTATCCTTACTTCTGGAGCCTATTTTTTTGTGTACTTGTGCCAGATTATATAAATGCACGCACCATATTACAGCACACATGAGCTCTCTCATCAGAATCCAGTGATAGCACACAAGTGTTTACAGGGGCGCCCCTATATTAGAATATCATCTGCATTACAAAGATAATCTCACAACTATTTATGTTTTCATGGTTCTCAGATATTATACGTAATTACGGTGAATATCAGAATCCGCGCATCAGAAGAATATTGTGGAACACTGCAATGACTTACAAAATTGGCACCAAGGCATTGAGTGCCATTCTGGATGCAATGAAACTCATACGCTCCCCACCTATAGATTCTTGTTCAGAATATGATCCTAATGACTATTCTAACCTCGAGGAGTCAAAGGCAGATGGCCTGTCATGTTCACCCATCAAGGTGCCTGTTATAATTTGGCAAGGTTTTATTGATTTCGTGTCTTGCATATGTTGTCTTGCATTTCTTCTACTTTGTTGCACCGCCATCTGCTTAGTTTACTCATCATATATGTCGAGATGCCATGCCCATCCATTATCAATACATATTCCATCTGTCATCATACCATGTTTTTCCACTCAAATGTTGTTCTTGTGCATCAGACATCAAAAAGGAAGAGGGTGATTGCCGAACCTGAAGGAGCACCAGCAAAGTCCTTGAAAAACGTGGTTGTGCCGGAGAAATCAGACAGCACCCCACTTATATTGGTTGTACAACCAGTGACACAAAACGTAGGACCGACTCCAGCAGACTGTACCCATACTTCACTGGCCACACCACTAGCCCCACCACACAGGACCTGCACTCCAGCAAAAGGTATGCCGATTTCAGTTGCCATAGCACCAGCCGTACCACAGAAAAATCCCACTCCAGCAAAAAGTACAGCAAGTCCACCGGCCGAAGACCTATCCCAACTGCAGAGACGGCCAATTCCTGCAGATTGGAACCCCATTCCAGTTATTCCCAGTTTAAAAGACAATGCTTTCAATGTTGTTAGGGACTACATGCATATATTCCCATCATGGGAAGATTATAGTGAAGACAAACACCATTTTCACATCTTCCTGTCCCACTTACGTGTAAGTGCTATTATTCATGGTGATTATTTTCCTGTTTTCTGCTGATTGAACACACCAATGATTAAATTACATTGTTGTAAGTAGGCGAGGGTCAATCTGGATGGTCATGACGAGCAAAGCTTGCTTGCGCTTTTCAAGGAAGCATTGCAGCAGTATCGGTGTTACCTGAGGAAATCACACTTTGATGGCAAGTCTATAAACGAATTTCCGGTGAAGTCTCCTGTGCTAAATTTAGAAGACATTGAATGGAAAAACCTTGTTATGCACTGGTCTCGTTCCGAGGATGAGGTACTGTCTATGATATCGCATGACAATTTGAACTTCTACTTTTCCGCATGTGCCTTACGGATCTTTTTTGCAGGAAATCTGCTCGAAAAAGAATTCCGGTTTGAAAAGAACGACATGATATCGCAAATATGCTGCCCGCTGCTTTGCTCTTGTTAGTACCTGTTGTCCTGTATCACTGTACTTGCATACATACCTGGTTCATTATGTGACAGCAGTATGCATGATAGCTTGCTTATCAATTGTTTGCTCCAAATTATCTGATCTGTATGAATGGTTACATTAGTGTAGAATATATCCAATGCCAATGAAATTGTTTAGCTCTGCATTGTTCTTGTAAGTACTTGCTGTCCTTTATCAGTGTACTTATATTGACAGGTAGTTGTTCTTGTACCATCACTCTGCAGCTTATTTTCCTTTGCCCTCCATTTTCTTCACATAAGATCTATATTTACTCTTACCATAAGGTTGGATAACACAGATGGTACTGAAGAAGTTTAGCTCTGCATTGCTCTTGGCTGTACCTTTTGCCTGTATCGCTGTACTTACATTTATAGCTACTTGGTTATGTAGCATCACTCTTCATCTTATCTTAAATATTCTCCACTTTTTCTTATATTGTCACATATATATTTACTCATAACAAAATGTAGAATAAAGGCAATGCTTATGAAGAAGATTCTGTGGTAAACTTCTTGAATTGCCCCCCCATCAGAATGGACAAGGGCTTTATAGAGCCTGCCTTCACCAATAATGTAAGTTTGTCCTTCTCAAGCCTTCAAACTTTGTTGTGTATATTTGGTTAGGCATGACCGCAACAGCTGTTTATTTTTGGTGTTTGCATCAAATTGCATGTTTAAAGTTTATTATGTAGTTCATAAACAAAAGTTTGTCCTTCTCAATTTAAGTTTTCAGTTGTACAACCAAGTTCCTTCTTCATGCCATGTAAATTAAACTATACAGAGCAAGTGATCTTATTTTGCCAATCTGAAATGGGTAAATTGACAGCACACTAACCATTGATACTTATGAGTTCTTGATCTGTAATCCAGTGGTGTCGTGAAGCTGCCAACTCCTTCACAATGTCATTTCCTGCCATGTCTTGACCTGAACAATACCATATTGTGTTAATGCTATTTTAAACTGTGTCACTTTATTCGTCAGTAAGAAATGTGATGAATTGTCAGCACTGATACTTATATGTGCAAAACCTGTCATCTGTCTGCTTGTTTATCTTTCAGAGTGAGGAGGATATAAGTGTCAAACAAGTGCAGTCTCATCAGCTTGCTCAGCTGCTTGCGCTGCAGCTCCTGAGCAGGGCTAACCTTTCTTGAACTCTATTGAAGTGCTATCAGTTTTGTATATTATTTTGTCAGCATGTTTAATTGCACTGGTGGCGTTCTTTGATGCCCAGTGTATGTAATCTGTTGTCTGCTTGTGCTTTATTATCATAGTGACGAACTTTGATGCCCACTGGATGTAATATGCCGTAATTTCTTTATTGTATAGTTTAGGTTTTTTCTTATTCATGATGCTGCAGTTATTTTACTGTATATATATATCTTGTCTTCGCAGTAAACCGGCCAAATCGTAAAATTACGGTACATAATCGGGCTATCATGCAAATCATTATGTATGATCCGCATCATGGGCCCCGTCATCTTGGTCCGTTAACATGCCTAAATGTAAAATGGCCCACTAGTAGATTCGGGCCTTTAATAGGCTAAGTAAACCACTGGCCCTATTTTCCCAAGAAAACTCAATGGGCTTTTAGGAGGCCGAAAAGTACATTGGGCCTGAAACGTGCTGAACAGCTCACGGGCCGACAACAGGCCGAAATAGATCCCGGTCCATGATTGTGCCAATCAAATCATGGGCTTATAGCAGGCCAAAATTGTCTCGGTCCTTGTTTGACCCAATCAGATTATCGACTGTGAGCAGGCCAGATGCAAACAGGGCCGTAGTTAGGCCCAACTATATGACGGGCTTTTAACAGGCCGAAATATATATAGGGCCGAAATGTTAAACGGGCCTTTAACAGGCCGAAAGTAATATCAGGCCGAATTACTAAATGGCCCTTTATCAAGTGGGCCCAAAAGCATAGCGTCCAGTTGACGGGCCGAATCTGATATGGGCCATAATTTAGCCCAAAGCCTCTCAAAGGGCCGGACCTGATCTGGGCCATAATTTGGCTTAGAACGTGGGAGGCTTTTAACGGGCCGGATGTCATATGGGCCTTTATTAGGCCCGAAACGTGGCAGGATGTTAATGGACCAGATCAAATATGGGCTGACATTTAGCCCAAAACATGGCAGCCTGTTAATGGGCCGACCTACTAGTGTCATCAAAATCTTTTGGGCCTTCAGCTGGGCTGGCCCATTATGGTCGGCGAAATCTCGTGGGCCTTTATTTGGGCTGGCCCATTATGGTCCACAAAGTCTTGGGGGCCTTTAGCTGGGCCGGCCCATTATGGCTCACAAAATCTCGCGGGCCTTTAGCTGGGCTGGCCCATTATGGCCCACAAAAACTTGTGGGCCTTTAGCTGGGCCGCCCAATTATGGCCCGCAAAATATCGTGGGCCTTTTGCTGGGTCGTCCCATTATGGACCGCAAAATCTTGTGGGCCTTTAGTTGGGCCAGCCCATTTAAACTTTATGGGCCACTTTTGGGCTGGTACATGTGTCAACATTTCAGAAGCGTGTATCGCCCATTGGATGAGTGACACCTGTGCCAACGGGGAGCTGACACGTGTTTCTTCCAGCCAATGATGATTTTACATGTGGAAAATCCCCATTGGTCCGGGCTGTTAACGGGTTATCAGATCCAAAACCGGACCCGATAGCTTAACGACGTTCCATTATGGTGGATGCCACGTGTTGGGTCACCCTTGACGAAAACACTTTTGTGACGCGCAATTTATCGTCATGGAAGTGGACACTTCCGTGATGATAATTTTGGTAATGTCATGGAACACTTCTACGACATCACAGGTACGACTATCTTGATTCTATCATAAAATCGTCATGGATGTACGTGCATGACAAAAAACGCGACCTACTGTGACAAACACGTATCATCACGGAAGTGTATTTTTTTGTAGTGAGGGCTTTGAGTAAACGGTACAGCCCCGATGAGCACGCGGCGAGCAGCATGGTACTGAGATTGTCCACACGCGAAACAATGAGCTTGATTACCTTTGTGGGGAGTGAATTCCAGCCACTCTTTCGGCGGACGCTGCTAGGTTCTGCCATTGTTAGTGGTTGGGTTTCGGACGAGGGGGGGAGGCGCCTTAGCAGGGATGGAAGATTGGACAAGATTATGTGCGGACAAAGATAGAGAAGCGAATATGTGCTGCGGGAAGTGGACAGGTGATGATGACTATAGCACGCCGCTTGACTTGCAAGACACATACCAGCAGCGTAGGGTCATATTGATGCCAGACAACTTGCTTGAGTGATCACAGTACTGGTACTCCCTACAGTACCTACTACTATGCCCTAACTTGCTTGAGTAGAGTAGTAGAGTAGGACTCTGCTCTACTACTAGCACATGAGGAGTAGTATATTCTAATCTAAAATAGTTACAAACTTCAATGCCTGAGCATGGAATGACTATGAACCGTGCTAACTCCAATCCCCAGCAAACATTCGCTGGGAGACATGGTAGTTGCAAATGCCTGTGACGCAATTACAGTACGTGTGTAGGGGTGGCGGTTTTGTAAAATACTATGGCTTAAAAACAGGCCACCGTCGTATGGAAATCTGATGGTTACGTGGGATTCGCCAGGATTGACCTCGTGCCGAACAATCGCCAGATATCATTACTAAAAAAAGGTTAAAACATCTGGGGCTATAACTTGCACTGGCTGACCACTAACAATGATACTAACATAGTTGTAAAATGGTCAAAGACCGTGTCTATGTGGTGTTTGGAATTATATGCAAAAAATAGCAAGATGCCCGTGCATTGCACGGCACACCACCATCACCAACTCGGTTTTTTCTCTACTCCTACTCCTATAAAAGACTCAATTGGTGATGATGGAGGCGAGGAGGCGTGTTCAGCCGGGCGTGCAGCGGACGGCGCAGTACTATTCGATTTGTTATAAAAAATAAAGAAGAGTAGTAGAGATAGAGATAAGAGTAGAGATAGAGACTTGGGGAGGAGCACGAGGTTGTGGGAGATAACGATGAACGAGGCAAGGCCTTATCTGTAAATGTGGAGAGAGGTGCGGGTATCGTTTGTAAAATTGTCATAGTTGGCTTTCTATCCGTCAGATATAGATCGGACGGTCTATATTACAAGATGGCAGGCACACCGTCATCACCAACTCAGTTTTCTATAAGAGTAGAGACTAGGGGGTACTAGTAAGGACACGATATACTGCTTCGTGTGCTACTCCTGCGCTCCATTCGGCAGACGCAACATCCCTTACAACCACTCCCTCCTGCGCTCCATTCAGCGGACGCTGTTCAAATTTGGGGAGCGCACTCTCGCGACTGCTGGCAGCCACGACTTCACCGACGACGACTTCTTCCTCGACCTCGGCAACCTCTTCCACAACGACATGGGCGACAACCTCAACACCAATGGTGCTGCTCCTGTTGCACCGTATGTGTTTCTGTCCTTCCTATTCAAAATCGTGGTAGAATTCATGTTTCTACTCTGTATCCTACTACTATGCTAGTCCACATGATTAGTTTAATCTCTGTTATAGCTGTCATGATTTATTTTGTGCTTATTCGGATTAAATATCTGAGACGCCCCCGATTCAATCGTACACTAATCATGCACGCAAATGTGTACGATCAAGATCAGGGACTCACGGGAAGATATCACAACACAACTCTACAAATAAAATAAGTCATACAAGCATCATAATACAAGCCAGGGGCCTCGAGGGCTCGAATACAAGTGCTCGATCATAGATGAGTCAGCGGAAGCAACAATATCTGAGTACAGACATAAGTTAAACAAGTTTGCCTTAAGAAGGCTAGCACAAACTGGGATACAGATCGAAAGAGGCGCAGGCCTCCTGCCTGGGATCCTCCTAACTACTCCAGGTCGTCGTCAGCGGGCAGCACGTAGTAGTAGGCACCTCCGGTGTAGTAGGGGTCGTCGTCAACGGTGGCGTCTGGCTCCTGGACTCCAGCATCTGGTTGTGACAACCAGGAAGAGAGGAAGGGGAAAAGGGGGGAGAAAGCAACCGTGAGTACTCATCCAAAGTACTCGCAAGCAAGGAACTACACTACTTATGCATGGGTATATGTGTAAGGAGGCCATATCAGTGGACTGAACTGCAGAATGCCAGCATAAGAGGGGGATAGCTAGTCCTATCGAAGACTACGCTTCTGGCAGCCTCCGTCTTGCATCAAGTAGAAGAGAGTAGATCGAAGTCCTCCAAGTAGCATCTCCAAGTAGCAACTCCAAGTAGCATCTCCAGTAGCATCGCATAGCATAATCCTACCCGGCGATCCTCTCCTCGTAACCCTGTGGAAAAGCGATCACCGGGTTGTCTGTGGAACTTGGAAGGGTGTATTTTATTAAGTATCCGGTTCTAGTTGTCATAAGGTCAAGGTACAACTCCAAGTCGTCCTGTTACCGAAGATCACGGCTATTCGAATAGATTAAACTTCCCTGCAGGGGTGCACCACATAACCCAACACGCTTGATCCCATTTGGCCGGACACACTTTCCTGGGTCATGCCCGGCCTCGGAAGATCAACACGTCGCAGCCCCACCTAGGCACAACAGAGAGGCCAGCACGCCGGTCTAAACCTAAGCGCACAGGGGTCTGGGCCCATCGCCCATAGCACACCTGCACGTTGCGAGGGCGGCCGAAAGCAGACCTAGCCTAGTGGCGTTCCTGTCCAATTCGGCGCGCGCCGCTCCGTCGCTGACGTCTGAAGTGCTTCGGCTGATACCACGACGTCGGGATACCCATAACTACTCCCATGTAGATGGTTAGTGCGTATAGGCTCGTAGCCAGACTCAGATCAAATACCAAGATCTCGTTAAGCGTGTTAAGTGTCCGCGAACGCCGAACAGGGCCAGGCCCACCTCTCTCCTAGGCGGTCTCAACCTGCCCTGTCGCTCCGCCACAAAGATCCACACAGAGGGCCGTCGGGACAAAGGTCCTTTCAGCCCCCAATCCGTGAATCACTCGCGGGTACTCTTCGAGCTGACCCGACTTTAGTCACCATCTGTATAGTATGTATGTATGTATAGTATATACCCGTGATCACCTCCCGAGTGATCACGGCCCAATAGTATAGCAAGGCAGACTGACAAGAATGTAGGGCCAATGATGATAAACTAGCATCCTATACTAAGTATTTAGGATTGCAAGTAAGGTATCAACAGATGTAGCAACAATGTCAGGCTATGCATCAGAATAGGATCAACGGAAAGCAGTAACATGCTACACTACTCTAATGCAAGCAGTATAGAGAAGAATAGGCGATATCTGGTGATCAAGGGGGGGGGGGGCTTGCCTGGTTGCTCTAGCAAGAGAGAGGGGTCGTCAACTCCGTAGTCGAACTGGGCAGCAGCAGCGTCGGTCTCGTAGTCTACCGGAGAGAAGAGGGGGAAGAAACAATGAATCCCAAGTAAACAGATGCATATCGATGCATGACATGTCAAGAAGCGATGCTAGGCGTGCCCTAACGTGGTATAAGGTGGTACTGGTCAAGGGGGAATCATCCGGGAAAGTATTCCCGGTGTTTCGTGTTTTCGGGCAGAGGAGCCGGAGGGGGAAAGTTGCGGGTTCGATAGGTTAGGGGGGTGTGGTGGACGAACGGACTGCGTATCCGGAATCGTCTCGTCGTTCTGAGCAACTTTCATGTTGAAAATATTTTAATCCGAGTTACGGATTAAAAGATATGATTTTTAAAAGATTTTAACAATTTTGGAATTTAATTATTTATTTAATTAATTCGAAAAAAAGTATTTATGACGTCAGCATGATGTCATGCTGACGTCAGCAGTCAACAGGGGTTGACTGGGTCAACCCTGACATGTGGGTCCAGTGGGACCCACCTGTCATTCTCTATTTAGGTTAATTAGGGTTTAGGTTAATCTAATTACAGTTTAATTAATCTTAACTAGTTAATTAATTTAATTAAGCCGGATTAATTAATTAATTAATTAATTAATTAATTAATAATTTTATTAAATCATTTTAATTTTATTAATTATATTTATTGATTTTATTTATTTTATTATTTATTATTTATTATTATTATTATTATTATTATTTCGTTTTTGTTTTTTTGTTTTTGTTTTTTTTTAACGTTCTGGGGCAGGGCCCCCTAGTTAGTGGCCCGGGGGCCTTAGCGGGTTTTGGGCGCTGGGGCGACGACTGTCGCCCGAACGGGCGCTAGGCGTGCTGGCGCCCGACTCGGAGGGGGGGCGAGCAGGCGCAGCTGCGGCGCGGGAGCCGGCAGCAAGCAAGGGGCGGCGCCGGCACGGCCTGGCATGGCGGAGCCGAGGTGGGAGGCGAGGTGACAGGAGGGGCGCGGCGTGACGGGGCAGAGGCGACGCGGTTCCCGGCGACGGCGCGGGGCAGGCAGCAGGGGAGGAGGCGCGCGCGGACGGCGCCGGCGTGGGCGGCCGCGGCAGGGGAGCCGCACGGGGGAGCGGGGAGGGGCCGGGGGTGGGACGGCGGCGTGGCCGCGGGTGGCCGGAGCCGGGGCGGAGCCGGCGACGGGGCTCCGGGCGCGGCGTCGTTCGGGAGGGGGGAGAGGGGAGCGACGGGGGGGGGGGGGGGGAAGAGCTCACGGGGAGGGGCGCGTAGGGTCTAGGAGGCGGGCGCGGTGAAGCTTGGAGGCGACCGGCGAGGAGGGAGTCGGGGAGGCGGCCGCCGGCGTCGGGGAGGGGGGGGTCCGGTGACGAAGAGGGCGGCGGTGGTGGAGACGACGGCGATGAGCGACGGAGTGGAGGAGTCCGGCGAGGGAGAGCAGGCCGGCGGAGAGGGCTCCGGCAACGGGCGATCCGGGCGGCGGCGAGGGCCTCCTCCCTCGATCCCGATCCAGGTCGGGGAGAGGGGGAGATATTTTAGGGGGGGGGGGTTTGTGGGGGTGTCGGTGGAGTGGGCGGGGGTGGTGTAGTGGATAAGGTGGGGGGGGGGAGTGGCCGGCTGGGCCCTGGTGGTGGCCCAGTTGGCCTGTGGTCAGCTGGGCCGAAGCCCAGGGGGTTTTCTTTTCTCTTTTTTTTTATTTTTTGTATTGTTTTCTGTTTTCTTTTTATTTATTTTCTTTTATGTTTTTTTTAATTATCTATAAACACTTAGGCATTTAATAAAAATTTGTTTGTTGCATCATAGTTACCCTTGTAATATTCGTCAACCACCGAACAATTTTATATTAAATTTTGAAAACTTTTATTGTTTTCATCAATTTGAATTTTGAATTTGAACGGTTTCGAATTATTTCGAGGATAGCAACAGTAATCGGGATGTCGTGCCATGATTAGCGTGGGATTACTGTAGCAAGATTATCCGGGCGTTACAAATCTCCTCCACTACAAGAAATCTCGTCCCGAGATTTTAGGAGGTAGAAGGAAACAGTGCGGGGTATTCATCACGCAGGCGATCCTCGCGTTCCCAGGTGGCTTCGTCTTCAGAGTGATTCGACCACTGGACCTTGAGGAACTTGATCGCCTTCTGGCGTGTGCGGCGTTCAGCTTGGTCGAGAATTCGGACCGGATGCTCTTTATAGGAGAGGTCCTGTTGCAATTCGAGCACTTCATGATCCACAGCTCGGATTGGGTCCTTGAAGCAACGGCGGAGTTGTGACACATGGAACACATCGTGAACCTGAGAAAGGTTCGACGGAAGCTCCAGTTGATATGCCACTTTTCCACGCCTCTCGAGAATAGTGAATGGGCCAATATAGCGAGGAGCTAGCTTGCCCTTGATCCCGAAGCGGTGAGCACCCTTCATTGGTGTAACGCGAAGATAGGCCTTTTCGCCAGGTTGATAGACCATGTCTTTATGATGACGGTCATAATTACTCTTTTGGCGGGACTGAGCAGTCTTGAGATTCTCGCGAATAATGCGGACTTGTTCTTCGGCATGTTGGATAATATCCGGACCGAAGAGTGGACGTTCCCCAGTTTCTGACCAGTTCAGAGGGGTTCGGCACTTTCGTCCATATAACACTTCGAAGGGGGCCATCTTCAGACTAGCTTGATAGCTATTATTATAAGAGAACTCAGCATACGGAAGAGATTCCTCCCATTTCTTGCCGAAGGAAATAACACAAGCTCGAAGCATGTCTTCGAGAACTTGGTTGACACGTTCAACTTGCCCTTGTGACTGAGGATGAAAAGCAGTGCTGAAAGATAGATGAGTGCCCATAGCTTCTTGGAAACTTGCCCAGAATCTTGAAGTGAATAAACTGCCACGGTCTGAACTGATAACCAATGGAATACCGTGAAGCGAGACAATTCTGGTCATGTAGAGGTTTGCCAGCTGACTAGCAGTGATCGTTTCTTTGACCGCCAGAAAATGTGCAACCTTAGAAAGTCGGTCAATGACGACAAGAATAGCATCATTACCTTTCTGCGATTTGGGGAACCCAGTAACGAAGTCCATCTCGACATGGTCCCATTTCCATTCAGGAATAGTTATAGGTTGCAGAGTTCCAGCAGGCCTTTGATGTTCTGCTTTGATACGACGGCAAACATCACATTCAGCAACATAACGAGCAATGTCTTGCTTCATGTTAGACCACCAGAATCTCTGACGAATGTCTTGATACATCTTCGTACTACCAGGATGGATACATAGAGGCGTATCATGAGCTTCTTTCATAACCTCCTGAGTCATATTCAGGTTTTCCTTCTTACACGGCACCACTAGGCGGCCTTTGAAGTACAAGGCGCCATCATCAGCAATAGTGAAGGATGAGGAACTTCCTTCTTTGAGGTCTTGCTTAATCTTGTAGACTTCAGAGTCAAATCCCTGCATTGTCTTTATGGTGCCCACGAGATCGGGTTCAACAGCCAGGGTATAGAGGGAACCCTGGGAAACAACACGGAGATTCATCTTGCGGAACTCCGGAGGAGGGGGAGCGAGTGCACCCGGAGGAACAATATGGAGGTTTAGCTTTCTGAATTCTTCAACAAGTGAGGGCTGAACTTTGTGAACCTGGAGGTGGTTGCAGTAAGACTTGCGGCTCAAGGCATCAGCCATTACATTAGCCTTGCCTGGGGTATAGGAAATACCCAAATCAAAGTCTGCAACAGTCTCCATCCATCTCTGCTGACGGAGGTTCAGGTCTGGCTGAGTAAACAGATACTTCAGACTTTGGTGGTCAGTGAAGATCTCGCAACGATTACCGAGTAGGTAATGTCGCCACTGTTTTAGTGCATGAATGACAGCAGCAAGTTCGAGGTCGTGAACTGGGTAGTTCTCTTCGTGAGGGCGCAATTGCCGAGAGGCATAAGCAACCACTTTGCGCTCTTGCATTAGGACACAGCCTAGTCCTTGACGGGAAGCGTCGCAGTAAATGACGAAGTCCTTCTTAGTATCAGGAGGAGCTAGTACTGGGGCAGAAGTTAACTTGTCCTTGAGTGCCTGGAAACTTTCCTGACATTTATCTGTCCATTGGAACTTGACGCCCTTATGCAATAGGTTAGTCAGAGGCCTGGCAATCTTGGAGAAGTTCTCGACGAATCGACGGCAGTAGCTGGCGAGACCGAGAAAACTTCTGACTTGCTTAACGTTCTTCGGAGGAGTCCAATCGAGAATAGCCTGAACTCGTTCAGGGTTGACGGCAATACCATCCTTAGAGATGACATGCCCGAGATAGGTTACTTCGGGAAGCCAGAATTCACATTTGGAGAACTTGGCATAAAGTTGATGCTCTCGTAGCTTTTCCAGCACGAGGCGAAGATGTTCAGCATGTTCCTCTTCGTTCTTGGAAAATACCAGAATATCATCCAGATAAACCACGACGAACTTGTCGAGGTAATCCATGAATATATAGTTCATCAGGCGAGAGAAGGTGGCTGGAGCATTGGTTAAGCCGAAAGACATGACGGTGTACTCGTAAGATCCGTATCGAGTCACGAATGCGGTCTTGGGGATATCTTCCTCACGAACACGGATCTGGTGGTAACCCAACCTCAAGTCGAGTTTAGAGAACACTGATGATCCAGCCAATTGATCATACAGATCATTGATCCGAGGAAGAGGATACTTATTCTGAATGGTAGCTTGATTTATAGGACGGTAGTCTTGGACCAATCGGTTTGTCCCATCTTTCTTCTTGACAAAGAGAGAAGGTGCTCCCCAAGGAGAGCAACTTGGGCGAATGAAACCACTTCGAAGAGATTTATCGATTTCCTCCTTAAGCTCAAGGAGTTCATGCGGCGGCATCTTGTAGGGTCGCTTGGCTATAGGAGTGGTGCCTGGTTTCAAGTCGATGACGAATTCGACAGCTCTAGCAGGGGGAATCCCTGGGAGTTCTTCAGGAAAGACGTCTAGGAATTCACGCACGACGGGAATGTTTTCAATGCCCTCGAGTGGTGTAGCGTTCAATGCGTTTAAGGCATAAAGTCTGGCCTCGGCATTCCGAACCAGATGAGCATCGTAGCTAATTATTTCATCAGAAGGGTGTAGCAGATGGACGGTCTTGGTGGCGCAAACGATAGAAGCGGTATGCGCCTTTAACCAATCCATTCCCAGAATGAGATCAATGCTACAGGACTTCAGTACGATGGGAGAGACAAGGAATTCCAGTCCTTCAATTTCTACAGGGACGTCGTTGCAAATCATGGAGGTTCGACATTGGCCCGCAGGGGTGTGCACTAATAGAGAAGCGTTCATGTCTTCACTTTTAATGCCATGCATGAATGCAAAATCTTCTGACATGAATGAATGCGATGCTCCTGTATCAAATAAAACAGATGCTGGTACTGAATTTACGAGGAGTGTACCCATCACAGTAGCAGGCTGGTCTTGAGCTTCATTCAGATCAATGTGGTTGGCATGAACACGGCCATAAGACTTGGCATTGTTGTTGCGGGCCTGGTTGTTCCCACGGCCAGTTGCTGGAAGGGCCAGTTGATTCTGTTTCTGGTTGCATTCCCTAGCACGGTGCCCTGGTTGTCCGCACCTGAAGCACAACCCATTCTCGGGGGTAGGAACAGGAGCTTGGGGTGGTGGAGCTGGAAGCCTCGGCTGCCTAGTTGGAGCAGCCGGCAGACGAGGTGCAGCATAAGACTGCCTTGGGGCAGGTGCAGTTGGACGGTACATGCTGTTCGGGATCCATATCTTACGCTTCTGCGAGGGCGGGCCCGAAGATGAGCCCGTGTCACGGTTGCGCCTTTGAGAGCTCTGGTGTTCTTGCAGACCAGTCTCGACATTGATGGCCTTGTTCACCAAGGTGGCGAAATCGGCAAAGTCATGCACTAGAAGTGTGAGCTTGATGTCAGCTTGAAGGCCTTCACGGAACTTCTCCTGTCTGCGAGCATCAGTTGCAATGTCTTCTTCAGCATAGCGGGATAAGTCCAGAAACTCCCGCTGATAAGCTTCAACAGTCTTGTTGCCTTGGGTGAGGTTGCGAAACTCACGCTTCTTCCTGTCCATGATTCCCTGAGGAATGAAGCGGGCACGGAAGGCAGCCTGAAAGTCTGGCCAGGAGATGATTGTCCCAACTGGCAGAGTACGCCTGTGGCTGTCCCACCATTGAGCTGCGGGTCCCTTCAGGAAGAAGGAAGCAAAAGTGACATAGCTGGCAGGGGCTACATCAGCAGACTCCATCTCATAGGTGATGTCACGGAGCCAGTCATCAGCATCCAGCGGCTGGGTTGAGCTGCGGTACACACTTGGGTTGAGGCGTATGAAATCCTGCAGAGTTGTTGTGTTTGGATGCTGGTTCATATTGGGGCGAGGAAACTGAGCCATCATGTTTTCCATGAACTGGCGATTCATCTCAAGCTGTTGGATCATACCAGCCATGTACTCAGGCGGTGGTGGGAAGTTGCCACCACGACCACGACCAGCTGGTCTAACCATCCTGCTAATATATAACAGGGGTAGTTCAGTATTGAGAATTTGCATAGACAAGAGTCATTCATGATGAAACATGCATAATGAAAGGAGCACGACAGATACCACATAGATAGTCGGCATAACTTACAAAAGGGGTCGGACATAGAGTTCAGTACACAGAGTTCCGTACATAGACTAAGTCATCATAGGCGGCACGCAGGCTCGCGAGTGCATCTAAGACTAATGAGCAAGACTACATCAGTCCCAGGAGGTACTGTGAAGGTAGCTGTAACCTGACAGCTGGTAGTGAGGCAACGGATAGTCCTCCACGTCAGTGGCCTGGGGGCCGCGGATACTCTGGTGTAGAACCCGACGCTCAGGTGGCAGAAGAGGACCAAGTGCGGGAGAGTAGCCTCCCACCTCTGGCCATCCGACACCGTGGGGCATCACGGTCCTGGCTGGGTAGATCGCAGAACGCGGCAGCTGTCCAGACCGGACAAAGGGGTGCAACCGCGTCAGAGCCCTGTAAAGGTGCTGACGAGTGGTGTACAACTCGTGGCGAAGAGCTCTGTTAGCTCGGTCCAGCCCATCAGCATGCAGAACCAGGCGCTGATGGTGGAAAGGCTCTCGGGTGACGGTGGAGTAGGCGGCAGTGTAGTATCCCTCCGCACCAACGTCAGATGCGATAGGAATGTGCCTGAAAGGGGAAGTGTCCAATGCCTGATACTCTCCACGAAGACGTGTCAGAGCAGCATGAGCCGCATCGTGGACTGCCATCTCGATGGTCACTCCAACACCATGAGCGGTGTGCAGCACGGTAGTGGACTCATACTCCCGAGAGTAGAGGTGGACGATGGCACGGTACTGCTCCTGGTTAAAGTCCTGGTACTCCTCGTAGACGGTGTACTCAGGGTGCCAGCGATAACCCAGATAGGTCATCATATCAGCTAGCACAGCAGGTGATCCTGAGGCACCAATGGCCGCAGTGTGGCGCACGACCTGCCTCGCGGGTTCCATCTGAAAACAAAGATGTTTCAATGGAGTCAAATGACAACACGGGCACTATTCAAAATGCTATCCTACAGAATAACTATGTCTTATCCAACTTCGGGGTGAACGTGGTAACGGGATCCTAATGTTAGAGTTAGTAAATTCGTTTAACCCGAGTAGAAAAGAGTTCAGAGTCCCAGAGTAAAGGTCGAGGAGTAAAAGATCCTAGTACCACCCGATGGCGACGTGGGCCCGTAAGGCACACAGCCAAGTTAGTAAAAGTTTTTGTAATGTCTAGACTCGACTTCAGCCAAGGAGTGTGGAAGGGGGATTCCTACAGGCAGTCGGCTCTGATACCAACTTGTGACGCCCCTGATTCAATCGTACACTAATCATGCACGCAAATGTGTACGATCAAGATCAGGGACTCACGGGAAGATATCACAACACAACTCTACAAATAAAATAAGTCATACAAGCATCATAATACAAGCCAGGGGCCTCGAGGGCTCGAATACAAGTGCTCGATCATAGACGAGTCAGCGGAAGCAACAATATCTGAGTACAGACATAAGTTAAACAAGTTTGCCTTAAGAAGGCTAGCACAAACTGGGATACAGATCGAAAGAGGCGCAGGCCTCCTGCCTGGGATCCTCCTAACTACTCCAGGTCGTCGTCAGCGGGCATCACGTAGTAGTAGGCACCTACGGTGTAGTAGGGGTCGTCGTCGACGGTGGCGTCTGGCTCCTGGACTCCAGCATCTGGTTGCGACAACCAGGAAGAGAGGAAGGGGAAAAGGGGGGAGAAAGCAACCGTGAGTACTCATCCAAAGTACTCGCAAGCAAGGAACTACACTACTTATGCATGGGTATATGTGTAAGGAGGCCATATCAGTGGACTGAACTGCAGAATGCCAGAATAAGAGGGGGATAGCTAGTCCTATCGAAGACTACGCTTCTGGCAGCCTCCGTCTTGCATCAAGTAGAAGAGAGTAGATCGAAGTCCTCCAAGTAGCATCTCCAAGTAGCACTCCAAGTAGCATCTCCAGTAGCATCGCATAGCATATCCTACCCGGCGATCCCCTCCTCATATCCCTGAGGTAGAGCGACCACCGGTTGTATCTGGCACTTGGAAGGGTGTGTTTTATTAAGTATCCGGTTCTAGTTGTCATAAGGTCAAGGTACAACTCCAAGTCGTCCTGTTACCGAAGATCACGGCTATTCGAATAGATTAAACTTCCCTGCAGGGGTGCACCACATAACCCAACACGCTTGATCCCATTTGGCCGGACACACTTTCCTGGGTCATGCCCGGCCTCGGAAGATCAACACGTCGCAGCCCCACCTAGGCACAACAGAGAGGCCAGCACGCCGGTCTAAACCTAAGCGCACAGGGGTCTGGGCCCATCGCCCATAGCACACCTGCACGTTGCGAGGGCGGCCGAAAGCAGACCTAGCCTAGTGGCGTTCCAGTCCAATTCGGCGCGCGCCGCTCCGTCGCTGACGTCTGAAGTGCTTCGGCTGATACCACGACGTCGGGATACCCATAACTACTCCCACGTAGATGGTTAGTGCGTATAGGCTCGTAGCCAGACTCAGATCAAATACCAAGATCTCGTTAAGCGTGTTAAGTGTCCGCGAACGCCGAACAGGGCCAGGCCCACCTCTCTCCTAGGCGGTCTCAACCTGCCCTGTCGCTCCGCCACAAAGATCCACACAGAGGGCCGTCGGGACAAAGGTCCTTTCAGCCCCCAATCCGTGAATCACTCGCGGGTACTCTTCGAGCTGACCCGACTTTAGTCACCATCTGTATAGTATGTATGTATGTATAGTATATACCCGTGATCACCTCCCGAGTGATCACGGCCCAATAGTATAGCAAGGCAGACTGACAAGAATGTAGGGCCAATGATGATAAACTAGCATCCTATACTAAGCATTTAGGATTGCAGGTAAGGTATCAACAGGTGTAGCAACAATGTCAGGCTATGCATCAGAATAGGATCAACGGAAAGCAGTAACATGCTACACTACTCTAATGCAAGCAGTATAGAGAAGAATAGGCGATATCTGGTGATCAAGGGGGGGGCTTGCCTGGTTGCTCTGGCAAGAGAGAGGGGTCGTCAACTCCGTAGTCGAACTGGGCAGCAGCAGCGTCGGTCTCGTAGTCTACCGGAGAGAAGAGGGGGAAGAAACAATGAATACCAAGTAAACAGATGCATATCGATGCATGACATGTCAAGAAGCGATGCTAGGCGTGCCCTAACGTGGTATAAGGTGGTACTGGTCAAGGGGGAATCATCCGGGAAAGTATTCCCGGTGTTTCGTGTTTTCGGGCAGAGGAGCCGGAGGGGGAAAGTTGCGGGTTCGATAGGTTAGGGGGTGTGGTGGACGAACGGACTGCGTATCCGGAATCGTCTCGTCGTTCTGAGCAACTTTCATGTTGAAAATATTTTAATCCGAGTTACGGATTAAAAGATATGATTTTTAAAAGATTTTAACAATTTTGGAATTTAATTATTTATTTAATTAATTCGAAAAAAAGTATTTATGACGTCAGCATGATGTCATGCTGACGTCAGCAGTCAACAGGGGTTGACTGGGTCAACCCTGACATGTGGGTCCAGTGGGACCCACCTGTCATTCTCTATTTAGGTTAATTAGGGTTTAGGTTAATCTAATTACAATTTAATTAATCTTAACTAGTTAATTAATTTAATTAAGCCGGATTAATTAACTTAATTAACTTAATTAATTAATTAATAATTTTATTAAATCATTTTAATTTTATTAATTATATTTATTGATTTTATTTATTTTATTATTTATTATTTATTTATTTTTATTATTATTATTATTTCGTTTTTGTTTTTTTGTTTTTGTTTTTTTTTTAACGTTCTGGGGCGGGGCCCCCTAGTCAGTGGCCCGGGGGCCTTAGCGGGTTTTGGGCGCTGGGGCGACGGCTGTCGCCCGAACGGGCGCTGGGCGTGCTGGCGCCCGACTCGGAGGGGGGGCGAGCAGGCGCAGCTGCGGCGCGGGAGCCGGCAGCAAGCAAGGGGCGGCGCCGGCGCGGCCTGGCATGGCGGAGCCGAGGCGGGAGGCGAGGTGACAGGAGGGGCGCGGCGTGACGGGGCAGAGGCGACGCGGTTCCCGGCGACGGCGCGGGGCAGGCAGCAGGGGAGGAGGCGCGCGCGGACGGCGCCGGCGTGGGCGGCCGCGGCAGGGGAGCCGCACGGGGGAGCGGGGAGGGGCCGGGGGTGGGACGGCAGCGTGGCCGCGGGTGGCCGGAGCCGGGGCGGAGCCGGCGACGGGGCTCCGGGCGCGGCGTCGTTCGGGAGGGGGGAGAGGGGAGCGACGGGGGGGGGGGGGAAGAGCTCACGGGGAGGGGCGCGTAGGGTCTAGGAGGCGGGCGCGGTGAAGCTTGGAGGCGACCGGCGAGGAGGGAGTCGGGGAGGCGGCCGCCGGCGTCGGGGAGGGGGGGTCCGGTGACGAAGAGGGCGGCGGTGGTGGAGACGACGGCGATGAGCGACGGAGTGGAGGAGTCCGGCGAGGGAGAGTAGGCCGGCGGAAAGGGCTCCGGCAACGGGCGATCCGGGCGGCGGCGAGGGCCTCCTCCCTCGATCCCGATCCAGGTCGGGGAGAGGGGGAGATATTTTGGGGGGGGGGGGGGGTTTGTGGGGGTGTCGGTGGAGTGGGCGGGGGTGGTGTAGTGGATAAGGTGGGGGGGGGGAGTGGCCGGCTGGGCCCTGGTGGTGGCCCAGTTGGCCTGTGGTCAGCTGGGCCGAAGCCCAGGGGGTTTCTTTTCTCTTTTTTTTTGTATTGTTTTCTGTTTTCTTTTTATTTATTTTCTTTTATGTTTTTTTAATTATCTATAAACACTTAGGCATTTAATAAAAATTTGTTTGTTGCATCATAGTTACCCTTGTAATATTCGTCAACCACCGAACAATTTTATATTAAATTTTGAAAACTTTTATTGTTTTCATCAATTTGAATTTTGAATTTGAACGGTTTCGAATTATTTCGAGGATAGCAACAGTAATCGGGATGTCGTGCCATGATTAGCGTGGGATTACTGTAGCAAGATTATCCGGGCGTTACAATATCATAGTAACTTGCTCATATATTCAACTGGCGTAACGTCCCCTACATCCACTCCCGTTTCATGGACGACCTGGTCGATGCCTCCAAGGAGCCCTTCGTCTACTTCTATGAGTGCCCGATGCCGTTTTGGGGCTCACCGGCGGACATCGTGCATCACCTGACCGATGCGTGCAGCGGTCACTACTGGCCCTTGGCGGAGAACATCAAGTACGAGACGTGCTACCCGTTGACCATGCCGGAGTCGCTGGAGGATCACCGCCGCCTGCTAGTCTCGGAGAAGGACGACAATGTCTCATCTTGATCGTGGGCACCGGCTCTACGTCAGGGGCGATGGTGTTGACGCTAACACTGACATGAGGCCGATGTACGCGTGCGTGCTCACTGTTACTACCCCTCTGAGTTACATGGGCGGCGATACCGGCTTCATCAAACTAACTTGGACTCTGCCGAGTTGGGACCTTCCCGCTGATGTGGACATGGAAAACCCATGGTATTAATTATCCCCCAACACGGTGCACGGGGACTCCAAGGAGGTCCACCTGGACATACGCATTATCAAGTTAAATGTTGATCATTAGTCTTCGCTCAATGTAATCCACTGTTTAAGCATGTGGAGACTTCCATGCATGATCTTGCTCTATTGGAGTATCGCGCATGAATAAAAGTGTATCCGTTTATGGTTTATTCTAGAATCTTCCATGTATGAACTTTTACTACAGTACTGGTGAAAGACTTACTATGAACCATTTCTTACATCTCCTGTGCCCCTTCCAAGTCATCCTGATTTAATCCCTCTGTCTAGGTGTATAAGGGCATGGATAATACTTAGTAGTATGGCCAATGGTTGACTACAAGAAAGTGCCATGTCATCTGTAGCCAACATGTATAACAATCGATACTCAAAAACTAATTCTTAAAGATCATTTCTTGCAAAGCATAATAAGTGTTATTTCTTCACAAGTTTTGGATGTAGGTTGAACAGTTGAACGCTTTTGTTTGCAAAAGATACCTTTTTATATATTTCACCCGGATGTTTGTGAGCTCTAGAGATGAAATAATATCCGAAGAAACCTATCGATACTCGTTACACATGAGATGACCCCCACATCCTTTGTCAAAATAAACAACTCCCCGATCAATGCATTTCACTCCTCCATGCAACGCACGGGCACCTTACTACTATAGATTAGTACGACCAAAAATTGAACTAACATTATATATAGTACGATAAATGCTGATGCATGTCACCTAAAATTATATCATTGAAAACTATGTCCTAATACGAATCCAACGATATAGTTTTTGTTGACATGCACTAACATTTTGTCAGTTAAATATTTAGTCAAATTCAATGGGGGACTAATAAACCACGACTGATGTAGTACAAGTGTAGAGGGCAGCGCTGCACGGGAGTCTCACCCCGCTCGTGGCGCGACAGTAAAGTCGTCATATCATAGAACCCAACCACTGCCAGTAATAAGTGGCATGGTAAAATAAACGGACAAGCAACCATCACATCCCTCCGTCTTTTTTGCATTTCATCTCTCTGCATTTACTTTCTCCGATTCATATCGCACACTCGATCCCTAGCTACTACTCCTAGTATCCCTAGCTACTACTCCTAGGGACAGTTCTTTTGGCGGCTTAAAAAATAAGTCGTCTCTTCCCCAGCTTTTTCCATAAGACTAGTCACAGTGGAGAGTAACATTAAGGCTCCTCACTCATTTATTTGGGTTTCTAAACTACTACTAGTACTCCCTTCATTATTATATACAAGGCCACAAACTCAAATTATAGGTACCAAGATAAAAATCAATGTTTGCTTTACAAGTCAATTTATTTTCTCGTTTACCGAGTTAATTAATAGGGTGCATGCACATTAGAAGAAATTGAGTGGCCGTGAGAGAGGAAGTAGATGAGTTTGTCATTATCATCCACTACATGCATGCTAGTAATTAAGCCATGGGTTACTAGTACGAGGAAACATCACTAATATTTGTCTCGATTACTGTTGGTGGCCTTGTATAGATGCAAAATGTATTTTTTATAGTGGCCTTGTATACAAAAATGGATGGAGTAACTCCGTCCTGGGTTATTCGTCACCATTGTAATTTGTGGTAAATTTTGACCAAAGATTCAACTGATAAAATTTTAGTGCATGTGACATGCACAAACATTTCATTAGTTAAATTTATGATCAAAATTTGACACAGATTAAAATGGGGAACAATAAACCAGGACAGAGCTAGTAGTAATGGGTTTACTACTAATCTAGAAGCCTGAACGAACTGGCCCCTGACACTCCTACTAGTAGTACTAGTACTCAAGTTGGAATTCCAATTCCACGACACAGCTTGTTAGGCAAAAAATTCGATACATGGTGTAGGAAGCGGTTTGGGAATTTGCATGCCTTTCCGACTAGTGAGATACTCCGTACAAAGTACGACAGAGAAATAACCATAGAGAAGGAAGCTAAAAGTAAACAATTATACGAGCATTTTTGCATTTGTTTTGCATTGAATTGTTTCACAAGCTTGACTAGTGATGTTTTTCTACTTTTACAAAAACCGCATCGTAATGTTAAAACGTGCATTTGCACGTACATAAGTAATAGTAGTATTCCCTCCATCTAGGTGTATAAAGTCTTCCCTCCTTCTTGGTCATAGTGCACAACCAAAGATGACTTATTCACCTGGATGGAGGGAGTTGCACAGTCTGCAAGCATATATAGAGAGAGACGTGTAGTGCGACAGTATATAGTAGTAAAGTTTGTGCTATATGCACCTACTTACAAAATGCATACGGATACACAAGGTTTCCAAACTTACCGTCTTACATACTTAGTTAAGGACACTAATAATTCCCGAACGTTCGGGATTTATCATTAGCGTCCCAAAACTAATGAGATCACCTTACGAAACTAAATTACACTCCTACTAAAAGCCACGGCGCTCGCAAGAGAGCTTGCGGCGTGCCACGAGTGCCCTGGTGCACGGCCGTTTCCCAGCGCTCTGACACAATGTCTCTTCCTCAGCCTTGCAACTTGCAAGGTGCTGATTGGCGGCTTGCCGAAGGGTGAGCGTGATTTCACCGGTGTGGTGATCCGGCGCCAGCAGGTACTCCTCCTCGCTGGAAGCGTGCACCCGGTCCACGTACCGCCAAGCGTAGATGAGACACTTGGGCCCGACTACACTCAGGGCTTTGGCACGGGCGTCCTCCGCCACCCACACGGCCCTTGCACGGGCCTTCTGCCAAAGAGCCAATTGCCTGACTCTCTCGGACGCGACATAGACCTGCCAGGTAGCTTGCCCCGCGGCGCGCTTCTCTTCCTCGACCTTCTTCTCCGCCTCTATTTTGGCGTGCTCTGCCGGCGGCAAAGCCTCCCACATGGCGACATCCATTTCTTTCGGAAGGTGCTCAGGGCTAGGGGGCTCGGCAGGCAGTGCAGCGTTCTCCTTGTAGTGGGGAGCCGACATGTCCTCCGATGTGCATGCTGGCGAGATTGGGAATGCCGACACGTCCACCTCGATGCATCGCGAAGAGGAGTGGAACATCGACGCGTCCTCCTCGACTAGTGGCGGCAAGGAACGGAACAGCGATGCATGACCGTCCGGGCAGTGCAGCGAGGGGCGCCTAGGGCTTGGGAGGGGCGATGCCATGGTGGTCGACGTGAGAGGGAGAGGGAGGAGATAGCGATGAACGTGAGCGTTCTTCTGAATTTCGTGGGAGCCGCAGTATTTATAGCGAGCAATGGCACACCTGCGTAAGATATGGACTGAGCTGCACTGACTTAACTGTAGGTCCAGTTGCATCACTGACATGTGGGCCAGACCCCTGTTGGGCCCATATGTCAGTGACCCAATGCACCTGCAGTTAAGTAACTGAAGTAGCGTCCCGGAAGATATGTTGCATGATTAACGTAACAGCTACATGGGCATATTTGTTAGAGTAAATTACAGGGGAGGGAAGGGGTGGAAATATTGCTGGTCACAACGGATTGGACGAGCGTGGGGGAGGAGTGTCATGCATGCAGATTTTTTCCACACGGGTGGAGTGGTGGGACCGCCAGAGGGAGAAGGAGAGTCTAGCAGGCATATTGTTTCCACACATGGAGAGGAAAAGGTTTGGAGACGAACAGGCTTCCTGCAGGTATGGGGAACGGTGCATAATAAGTCATCTTGCATGCCGGGCTAGGTATAGTCTCAAGTCATTAAAAACATACACTCCCCACACATGCTCATATTTCAAGGTGCACTAAATTATTGCATGTGATAATTAAGGCTGGCCATAATGGTGGTATCTTAGCTGGTATCATGCACACGGGAATAGCAAACATGCTAATGTGGCAAAGAATTAAAGAAGAGAGGGGGGTTAGAGTAACTAGTGTTCATGCATGCATTGGTAAACACATTTTTTTATGAAGAACGACATCATTAGTTGAGTACTTTTGCAGACTACAAAAACTATTCCACCGCCTCTATCTTGCTAAGAGTAGGTGAAAATTTTGAACCGAGCCCTTTAAACTAGAAGGGAGGTAGTAGTACTCTAATACCTAACCTTGTTGTGATGACAAGATAGGACATGGCACGCACCTGGACGGAGGAACTAGTCTGCATCGTGCATTTAAGTTTTGTCTGAAGTCAATGTACTTCTACTTTGACCAAACTTGTAGAAAAATGTATCAACATTCACAATGTCAAATCATTATTTTTATACTCATTATAAAATGTAGTTCTTATAATCATTATAATCAGTATTGTAGATATTGGTATTTTTAGTATAAATTTGGTCAAACACTTTACAAACGGTTGACGGAAGTAAAAAGGACCAGAGGGAGTATCATGCATGCGGAGTAGGCAAAAAAAATTGCTCATTTATAGCCGGTCGAAGTCTCAAAGGGCGCGACCGCACGAGGGAGGCGAAGGTCGTGGGAGGCGTGACGGTTGTTGGAATTAAGTGAAGTTACATCCACGTGCCGGCATGGCGTGGGAACATGCAAAACCTATACCGTCAGGCCGATGATATGGGTCTAGTAGACATGACATCTAGTGGGTCCCGCATAGTTCTCAAGAACTCTTTGGTGGCTTGCAGTCATTTATCCATCGGGCAAGCCAGCAACCCCAAGCCGTTCGCGCGCCCTACTCGTCCCCGTCTTCTACCTTACAACAGTTCGCTCCTAGTCGTCCCGTCCTTTTACACTACACCAGTTCAACTTCTTTTTTGCGGGGTACGACAGTTCAACTTCTCCTAACCCTCCTCCAAAATCCATGGCCTCCCAAATCTCCATGGTCGCTGCTGAGTACCAGGTTAGAGCCATCACCGGTGATGAGTTCATCGTCATCTACACACGTGGATCCACGACGGTGAAAGCATGCCTTGCTCGCTTCCTACGCATGTTCAACAGTTCAACGGATGAGTGGGTCGCTGGGCTAGATGTTGAGTACACCACAGTCCTGGAAAGAGAGAAGATTCTGAAGGAGGCAGAGAGGAACAAGCCCACCGTGATCCAGGTTTGCGTACATAACGTGTGCTTGGTCTACCACATATGCCATGCCGACGTTGAGTGCCAGGATTTTAAGAACTTCCTCAAGGACGAAAGAGTGAAATTCGTTACTGTAGACTTTAGGAATGACATGGATGTCCTGCGTAGGATAGGCCTCATTGTAGACCAGCCTTTTGATCTCCAGAAGGCAAGCCTGGTGTCCTCCTCTCAGTCTTCAATGCTGACCCTGGCAGCAGCCATGATTGATCCTTCGTACGCTAAACTGAAGAAACCTCATCACGAGTTTCATCATGCATGCGAGTCGAAGACATTAGATGAAGATCACATCCTGCACGCAGCAATGGATGCCTACCTTTGTTTAAATATCTACAAGGGTTGGATGAAGAAGCAGAGCCCAGTGTCTGGTTCAAGCAAAGAAGCATTGGCGAAGAGGAATAGGAAGAGGGACGAGGACGAAGTCGAGGGCGTGGACTCGGACTCCGAGTAGGTGGCAGTGCCGTCGCTCATGCTGGTTCTACTGCAGTGTCAAGCAGACTAGTTGCTTAGTATATTTTCAAGGGTGTGTTGTCCTGAGGCCCCAGCAGAACTATGTTTATGTTCTTTCTTGTTATTTGAACTCTTTAGTACATACAGTAGTACTAGTACTATGTCTTACTACTGTTCTTCTTGCAGTTGGTACTACTGCTCGTATCTTCGTCTTCCTACTGTACTTAATACGTTCATACTAGTAGTATAATTTGGGTCAGTCGATTTGTGAAAGAAGTTCGATGGAGCGAAGGAAGAAGACGACAGAGAAGCTACCCCAGTATCTATATTAGGGTGGCAGGGTGCCCATGATCTATCTTATGAGTGTTGGGTGTGGAATGCAGTTCGCCGGAAAAAATGGATCATGCCCGGGGTTAAACGGATGGCGGGGGTGGGGGGAGCATGGCGGTGGCAGGCGGTTCAGGGGTGGGCGAGGCGGCGGTGGCAGGCGGTTAGGCATGTGGCGGGCAAAGAAGATGAACCGTGCATCAATTTCGGAGGTTAAAGAAGCCCTTCTAGCCATCCATGTTGCATCAAACGGCTCACAAGAGTCAACTAACCCAAATTGCTCCTTCAGATTGCAGGATCCACGTGGCATTCAAGGTCTTGAAGGTAGATTCCGTGTCCGCACCCGGTTTGCGGGCTCGACGCGCGCGCGATCGGCTTCCGCCGTAACAGCCACCATGCGCGCCTCCTCCGTGCGGGCGAAGACGACAATGACACGCTAGTTCCTCCTCGCCGGTGTGCTGGACCATGCACTCGTCCTCCTCTTTGTACGCTGCATGCATAGATGCGGCTCCACCAGCTGCTCGCGTGCTTGGCAGCGTGGCGACATCGTGAGGAGGGACTACAGATGACATGAGCGGGCGAGCCTTCAGCTTCATGGCATAGGGATGGCGGCGACACGGCAGTGATGGGTGAGAAATTGTTGGCCAAAGCAGGAGGGCACCAGCATGTGCAACGGCGGCGGCGGCATATTGATGAGTGCGCGTATGGGAGCTTACTTTAGTTTTATATAGGGTTAGTCAAACTTAAAAGAAAACCGTACTAATACACATAAACATTAGACTTAGGCAGTGCTTTTATTAGTTACCACAGCCACGATACGAAATCCTGTGCAAGCGCATGAACCGCGGACGCGCGGTTGATCGAACGGTGCATCATCATGTTGCGCTCGAAGGACATCCACTGAACCTTTTTGTGTGTGTGAAAACAATCCCCGAATATTACTCAACTTTTTTTCCTGGAAAAGTTCTTGACGCTACAATATTTCCATATACTTGAATTTAGCTCCAGTTCATGTTTATTTGGATTTGGACGTTTTAGGTGCCCCTAGTTTTTTTAATACTGATTTTGTGTGTGTGACTAAGAGAGAACGTGTGTATGTGTCCATGTGTGTGTTGTGGCGGAAGGGCAATGTGGAGACGGTGTGCGTGTGATAGAGACATAGAGAGGTATGAATGTGCAAGTGATCATGCATGAGAGAGACATAGACAGATGCCGATACTTTGTGTATACATGAGAGAACGGTCTTCTAGTTTACTTGTGTGTGTGTGTGTGAGAGAGAGAGAGAGAGAGGAGCATCCGTAACACAACAACTATCTCTATCGATTCGTCCGTCCCTCGCACGATCGCATGTAACACATGCATCAACGCGCACATTTTGACACCCTCTCGCTTGTGCTTCTTTGCACCCTAGCATGCACAACACCTCAATCTTCAAAGAGGGCATCGAGGAGATCGAAGACGGCGACCACACTGCTCTAGAGAATGCGGGGCCATTTGGAAGCAGGATGATGTGACGACAGCTGACTGACTCCTTCCCCCACCCTCTCTCTCTCGCACAAAATTACCAATCCCTCTCTCCCCCGCACAAAATTATCAATCCCTCAACCCACGAGATCCTTCCCCTCTCGTCCATGTTTTTCCAGCTCTCTCATCAAACCTGTTGTCTCTTATCCTTCCACGTATACAGAATCCGGATGCACACGCATCTCACGTATATTACATGTCTCCATCTTTCTCAAAGACCTAACTTATTCCTCTCTCTTTCTCTCTCTATCTCTCTCTCTCTATCTCGTTAGGTTTGTCTCCTACTCTCTTGTCCACATACATACAATCTTTCCTGCCCTATCTTCTCCATCTTCGCAAGCCCTCTCTGCATGTTTCATTCACACATTGGTATATGTTCAAAATGTTGCTTTTATAATGGCTGATGTAGAGTTATGGTTGGTTTTGTTGCATCCTACAAAGTAATAACTATGCAATGCATTTATATTCTCATTTGACTGGGAGTATGTGAGTTTGAGCATGTTGTGAAGTACTATAGACCTTGTATACATCTTGGAATTCGACAATGATTGTAACTATTGAATTGTATATACCATTACATTCGAAGTCAGTAGCCTAGTATATTTATTTCACAATTTCATCAAATGATTAGTTCACTACAAAGTAAGAAAACAAATGTGTACTCCCTCCGTTTTTATCTAAGTCCGCGTATTAGCATTGGTCAAAGTCAAGTTTTGTAAACTCTCAGAAAGCTTATAACAAAAAATATTAACATATACAATAACAAATATATACCATTAGATTCATTATTGAATGTACTTCCACATCATACATATTTGTTATGGTAAATGTTTATATTTTTCTATAAACTTGGTCAAACTTCAGGAAGTTTGACTTCGGTCAAACCTAATATGCAGAGTTTACTAGTACTACTCGCTAGTTGCTTAGCCGAATCACTCAACACGCCACTCGGCGAGTTCAGTGTCACAAAATTTTGAGATCGGCGGGAAAATCTCCCGTGACCCTGATTCGAGCAATGGGAAGTTACCATCATAGCCTTTGGAACAGGCCTATAGATGACACTTGGTAGGGGGCTATTTTCGTAACTTTAGGTTCACCCTACCCAGCCAACCCCACCCCGGCACCCAGAGTAGTACACCTGAATACTCCCAATTTTCTATCCCCACCGCAAAATAGACTTCTCCACGGCACTGCAGCCTTCGTGCTCCTCCCCTTCTACATCGGTGCACTCGTCCACCGCAGCGCGTCTGCCTCATCGACGACCTCGTACGCCGCACTAGAGCCGGTCCACCGTCATCGTCGTACACGGAGCCTCTTCCCCGGCACCGTCTTCCACGGTCTCGGATCTGCTTCCCGAAAGCCGATACCAAGCGCAGAAGCACCACCGTCGTGGACAATGAACTGACTCCCGTTGCCGACCATGACTCACAGAGGCTGCCGCAACCATCGTTCTCCTCCTCGATTGGTAATGTGTGTATTGAATCACTTAGCAGTACATGTGCAGTTCCAATTTTGTTCATACCTACCCTTCAAATTTCCTGGGTGCTATTGTTCCTGTAAAACTAATTGGTAATAGCCTCCATTGTCCAACAGAATATCATCTTGTAATTGTGCGTCGCTCCTGTATCACGCTGTGCTTGGGTAGGATTTTCATCTGCAACCAATAGTGTGGGAAATGATGGAAAGTTTTTTAGAACTAGCAAGATGCCCATGCGTTGCACGCATCAAGATTCATTTGTATGAGTAGTTTATCTTGTGGGAGAAAAGGATGAACGAGGGAAGGCCTTATTTGCAAATCTGGAGAGGGGTACGTGTATCTTTTTGCAAAATTCCCATTGTTTCCTTCCTATCTGCCAGATATAAATTGGACGGCCTATATTGCAGGATGGCAGGCACACCATCATCACCAACTCTGTTTTTTTATAAGAAAGTATAGAGAAAAAAAAGTAGATAGTAGAGAAGTAGAGATAAATATAAAATATAAAATAAATATAACAGTAGAAAAGAGAGTAGAGATAGCAGAGACGTCGGGAAAGTATCGCGCGCGCGCCGGAAAAAGCGGTCGGGCGTGCGCTAGTTTTGGCGTGCGGCGTGCGGCGCGCTTTATAAAATCCAATGCCCTCCCACCACTCTGTGCCTTGACACCGCTCTCTCCCCGCTCTGTGCCTCGCCACTGCTCTCTCCCTGCTCTTTCTCGCCTTGCCGCCGCCGCGTCACTGGGAAACTTGGGGATAGCACGGCGCCCCTCCGGTGGCCTCTCCGCTGATATCCGGTTCCGCGGGATGCGCCTCGGCCTCGGCAATTTCGACACCGCAAGTGAGGCTGCCCGCGCGTACAACACGGTGGCGTGGCGCCTCCGGTGGCCTCATAGAACATTGAACTTCCCCAACGTGCCGAGGCAGGAGCGGGCGCAGGAGCTTGCGCCTCTGCCGCGGCTTAGCACCGACGAGGATCGTCGCGACAACCGGAGGCGGGAGCACCGTCTCGGCATCGCCGAGATGGACGAGGAAGCCATGGTGCTGTGGCACCAACACTTCCCGCAGGATATCATCAACGAGCGCGAGTTCTACGCGCAAAGGAGGGCGGAGCGAGCCACCTATCGCGAGGACAAGCGTAGGCAAAAGGCGGACGCTCAATTCAACATGAGGCTAGGAGCAGCATCGCCCTGGGAATCCAACGATGATCTGTATCTTCACGCCTACAGTCAGACGTCGGAGGAGGACATCACCGAGGAGGAGTCGGATGACGAGGAGTAGTTGAATTATCTATTTTTTTATCTATCAATGCTGAGAACTATCCTCTACTCTCTAGTCTCTCTACTTCTCAATCTCAGCACTGTAAACACTTTTTTAAAGCGCCGCGCGTTGTGATTCTGTTGGAGATGCTCTAAGATGGCAGACGAGTGCTTTAATGTTGCCCACAAGATGCGCGAGTATTACTAGTAGTATATTTTTCTTGCCATGTTGAGATTTTAAAACCACGAGTGCGAACATGCAGAGGAGCAATGAAGATCAAACACGGTATATTGGGGACATCTTCAAGGAGCGTGGCAAGTTAAAGAGCAGTTGCACCGAACCTGTAAAACAAGCTTTGGTAAGTAACACCCTTTCAATTACTTTCGTTTAGCCTCGTGTTCTTTGATGTGTATATGTTTTTGTTTCTGTTTCTCTTAAGCCTCGTGTACTTTGATGTGTAATAAGAAGAGTCCTAATTGTCCTAATGCTTTCGTTTTTAGCTTGATGTAGGAAGTGGGTGTTCTCACCTTGTAGTCTGTTTTTCTATATTTTTTCCTTTTGAATTCACTTCTCCGAGTTCTGTTTATCTGGCTTCTACTAAATGGATCTGGGTTGCTCTGAGTATTGATCTAAAAAAGAAGTAACTTCAAGTCAGGATGCAGTTCCTGCGAGGAGGGAAGTATGGTTAACCTCGAGATCATGTTTCCAAAATGAGACTGGACTACACACAAGGTGCCAGTTCCCTAATGATGCCGGATTAGACACAAGGTGGAAATTCCTAGATGATGCTGGATTACACACAAGCCAGGTGGAGTCGTCAGCTGTTCGTGTCCTCGTGGCTCTAGTAAAGGCTGAAAGAAAGCATGTAGCAGCCCTTGAGAATGTAGTTGAGTTCCTGAAGAAGCGAAAAGAGCAATCAGATGCTCTCTTCACCCAAGCCAAACAAGAGATGGAAGATGCCAGAAATAAGCTAGAGAGGCAGAGCAGGCTAGGTGTCTCCTGCTATATTAATCTATTGTCAATACAAAATTTCCTTCATAATAGCTAGGTTCAAATGTTTATCTAGTCAGCATGCCTTTTGTGATGTCCGTGCATCTACTGATGTGGCACAAAATATTTTTTTCGGGTCATGTAATACAACAATTACTTTCCAAACAATAATAGACGAAGCATTGGACATGGTATAGTTCACGCGCAAGCCCGACATTCCAAGTTCAACTTCCACATCAAACTCATGTTCACAGATATCTGCACATTAATACATAATGTCCACAACCATGATTCACTTCAATGCTAAAAAATGTGAGGAGAGTTATAAATAAAGAAAAACCACTACTAGTTCCTGCTACCAGTGCGAGCACAACAAGCCATGCATAAATTAATTATATTTTGGTCATTTTTGTCTTCTAAAATGCCGGCCAGCTCGCGGAAGGACGTGTTGTCAGAACACACGCGGATTCAATGAAGGCAGGCGGGGCAGTCTAAAGCCAGTTGCACATAGCGAGGAGGCGTGCTCAGCCGGCCTGCAGCGAGTGGGGCCCTCTTGGTCGGCGCGCCGGTTCAATGCCTACGCTATGAGAGGTCGCGTCCATGTCAGAGCAATCACTCCCTCCAGTCCTTTTTTGTTTGGGTATAATAAAATCTTGTTTTCCATTCACATTTTACAAGTAAAATTCGTGCACAAACTTTGACCCAGAATACGATGGGGACTAGTAAACCAGAATGGAGGTAGTAGTTTTTTTTAATCAAAGAAGGGTTTCCCTCTTCTGATTTTCATTACTGAAAACCAGCATCTAAATCTAAACCATGGTATTTGCCCTAGAACTACCAGGTTCAACATCTCGCAACATAAACCCATACAACTATACGCCAAGGAGGTACTTAGTACTATGAATTCCATTTTCGCTCCATACCAATCGTTCTAAAAATTACTTAGTACTTATAACGCACCATTGAAAATTAGAACTCTTAACCCCGCTAAAAATGATACTTTAAACGTGGCTACATGATCTGTGGCAACTAGCGAGCCACCGCCTCAAGTCGTTCACCTGTGGTCCCGACCATCAACTCCTACGGATAAAATTATCACACGAGCTGACTATTCCTACAAAGCTGCTCCACCACGTACCCGGTACCCGTGAATGCAGCAATCGTGCACCTAGGGTTTTAGGGTTTATTTATTAACATTGCCTTTACATAACACTCATGTGTGCGAGATAGCGAGAGACCGACTGCGTGCGTGCGCCTCTTCCCTTCGTATATGTACTCCACTGTTTTTCTAGTGTCCAAAAAATTATAATAACTACTAGCAATGTGCCAATGCATTGCCACACGATCAAAGTAGATTAATACATATTCACTCTATTTGATAGAAAAAAAGTCTAGTTTTGAAATACGTATATCACTAAAAATATGTTATGTTTCACTCAAAATATATTCCTTTGGCGGTTTTGATGAGATAAGGGAGGAATGTTGTTGGTTTCAAGTTTCAAGAAGTGGTATATGTCTAATTTCTACTCATACTAGCAAGATGCCCGTGCGTTGCACGGAACGTCAAGATCTTGTGGGAGAAAAGGATGAACGAGGGAAGGCCTTATCTGCAAATGTGGTGAGGAGTGCGGTAAATTGCCATATTTTCCTTCCTATCCGTCAGATATAAATCGGACGACCTACATTGCAGGATGGCAGGCCCACCATCATCACCAACTCTGTTTTTTATCCCTACTCTTATAAAAAGCATAGTCGGTGATGATCGTGTGCCTATCATCCTGCAATATAGGTCATCCAATCTATATCTGACGGATAGGGAGGAAACTATGGCAATTTTGCAAAAAGATACCCACACCCCTCTACACATTTGCAAATAAGGCCTTCCCTCGTTCATCCTTTTCCCCACAAGATAAACTACTCATACAAATGCATCTTGATGTTCCGTGCAACGCATGGGCATCTTGCTAGTTGTTGCAAAAAGCCCATGTGTGTGAGAGAGAGAGGGAGAGAGGAGGAGGACATAGTGCATGTGTGACAAAGACACAAAGAGTGTGTGTGCGAGAGGTATCAGCTTAAAATGAGGTGATAGTGTGTGTGTGCACGATCGAGAGGGCGTGTCTCAAGAAGGGAAGAAAAACCTACATAGATACAAGGAGCGGTAGAGAGACATGTATGCGATAGTGGAAGCACGAGTGTGCGGGTGTATAAATCTATATAGAGGCTAGTCGATAAATGTTTGTGAGAGAAATACGAGTCGGGAATGAGAAAGCGAGAGTTTTGTGTGTGAGAGAGAGACGGTAGTTGGGAAGGGGAGTGGAAGCAGGAGTTTTGTGTGTGTGCGTGTGAGAGAGAGAGAGAGAGGGGGGAGTTTGTCTGATCGGTAAACAAATGAATAATGTCAGTCTGGGATGGAGACGAAAAGGAGACCCCAACAAATGTTGTGTCTACAGGAGATAGAGAGTAATTTTAGTGGTATGAATAATATCTAGAAACATATAGGGTGTGTGAGAGAATCCCATAGAGAGAAAGACAAAGTGAAAGACGAGTGGAGACTGTGTGTGTGGCGGTGAAAAAGAAAGCGTAGGTACCTAGTGATACCAGAGAACAGTAGAGACGTGAGAGATAATGAAAATCGTGTAATGTATAATGATAGGGAGAGTGTGACACTTCTCAAGGGAGACATCGAGAGACCATGTTTGCAAGGATAGGAGAAACATGAAGTGAGCGTGCGGGTGAGCTAGAGAAAAGAGAGTGATAGCTACATGAAGGAGCATGCATGCGAGAGAGATGGGCGTGAAAGGAGTGAACATAAAAGGGATTCAAATATTTGAATTTGAGATGATGATACATGTAATCCATAATCGAACCAAAATTGATCTATCAAACATGCATACTCATATGAATTCATGCGCATCTATGTTATTTAATATGTATATATTACTGATCCATACATTTTAGTAGAACATAATTTGGTTTAAATTTTTTGAATTCAACCTTATGATTTTGAAATCATTGTATTTGTACATCATATTATACATATAAAAGAGCATAATTCTTTGTTGTGCTTTTGAAAGTATATATAAAAAATGATTGAAAGTGCAACTATCCCTAGGTGGTTTTGGTAATTAATAACAACATATAGCTCATTGAGCTAATGCTATTCCAAGACTATTATTTCAGGAAAGCTCAATGTATGGCATGGCATAGATGATGAAAGTGGATCCCTCAAAATACTAAGGACAAAGGATTGGATCAAGCTCAAAAGCTCAAGACTCTTCATTTTATATTTTAGTGATCCAAGATCACATTGAGTCTATAGGAAAAGCCAATACTATCAAGGAGGGATGAGTGTTGCTTAATGAGCCTCTTGCTTCAATGTGCTTAGTAATATGATCCAAAACCCTCAACTACTTTCCCACATCCACAAATGACCTAAACCCAAAGCCAAAATCGGTCACACCAAAACTTCCTATCCGGCGCCACCGATTCCAAAAGTCATAGCCGCTGCCACAAACCCTAAGCAAATCGGTCTTACCGATAGGGATCTCGGTCTCACCGAGATGGGGTAGCAATCTCTCTGTTTTCCTTCGTAACGTTTCGGTCTAACCAAAGAGAGTGATCGGTCCCACCGAGATTGCAATGTAAACTCTCTATTTCCTTTTTGTAACATTTCGGTCTCACCGAAAAGAGCAAATCAGTCCCACCGAGTTTACCTAAAAAACTCTCTAGAAAGCTTATTACCAAATCGGTCTCACCGAGTTTGTGTAATCGGTCTTACCGAGATTACGTTATGCCCTAACCCTAACCGAATCGGTCTCACCGAGATGCATGTCGGTCCCACCGAAATTCACTAACGGTCACTAGGTTTACTAAATCGGTCCGACCGAGTTTAACAATTCGGTCCCACCGAGTTTGGTAAATTGTGTGTAATGGTTAGATTTTGTGTGGAGGCTATATATACCCCTCCACCTCCTCTTCATTCGTGGAGAGAGCCATCAGAACGAACCTACACTTCCAACTTACCATTTCTGAGAGAGAACCACCTACTCATGTGTTGAGGCCAAGATATTCCATTCCTACCATATGAATCTTGATCTCTAGCCTTCCCAAGTTGCTTTCCACTCAAATCTTCTTTCCACCAGATCCAAACCCATTGAGAGAGAGTTGAGTGTTGGGGAGACTATCATTTGAAGCACAAGAGCAAGGAGTTCATCATCAACGCACCATTTGTTACTTCTTGGAGAGTGGTGTCTCCTAGATTGGCTAGGTGTCACTTGGGATCCTCCGACAAGATTGTGGAGTTGAACCAAGGAGTTTGTAAGGGCAAGGAGATCGCCTACTTCATGAAGATCTACCGCTAGTGAGGCAACTCCTTCGTGGGCGAAGGCCATGATGGGATAGACAAGGTTGCTTCTTCATGGACCCTTCTTGGGTGGAGCCCTCCGTGGACTCGCGCAACTGTTACCCTTCGTGGGTTGAAGTCTCCATCAACATGGAACCACGCCAAAAACATCCGTGTCTCCAATTGAGTTTGAATCCTCCAAACCCTTCCCTTTACTTTCTTGCAAGTTGTGTGCTTTAATTTCCGCTGCCTATATACTCTTTGCATGCTTGCTTGAATTGTGTGATGATTGCTTGACTTGTCCTAAAGTAGCTAAAATCTGCCTAACTCTAAAATTGGGAAAAGGTTAAGTTTTTATTGGTCAAGTAGTCTAATCACCCCCCTCTAGACATACGTCAAGGTCCTACAAGTGGTATCAGAGCCTTGGTCTCCATTTGCTTTGATTTCCATAGCTTTTGGTGGTCATAGCCTTGGTTTCACAACCTAGGAGAGTAAGGCGTCTAGCGAGGGAAATTATCACCGTAGAGGTCCTTACTTTGATGGTACTAATTTTGCTAGTTGGAAGCATAAGATGAAAATGCATATTCTTGGACATAACCCCGCCGTTTGGGCAATTATTTGTATTGGCTTGCAAGGTGAATTTTTTGATGGGAGAGAACCAAACCGTGAAGCTAATGCGGAAGAATTGAAGATGCTACAATACAATGCTCAAGCTTGTGATATCATCTTCAACGGATTGTGCCCCGAAGAATTCAACAAAATCAGCCGTCTTGAGAATGCAAAGGAAATTTGGGATACTTTGATTGATATGCATGAAGGTAGTGAGTCCGTCAAGGAATCCAAGTTGGATGTGCTCCAAAGTCAGCTTGACAAGTTCAAAATGAAGGACGGTGAAGGTGTCGCTGAAATGTACTCTAGGCTTGCTCTTATCACAAATGAGATTGCCGGCTTAGGGAGTGAAGAGATGACCGACAAATTCATCATCAAGAAGATCTTAAGAGCATTGGATGGAAAGTATGATACCGTGTGCACATTGATTCAAATGATGCCAAACTACAAAGATCCCAAGCCAACGGAAGTCATTGGAAGGATTGTTGCTAATGAGATGTCACTCAAGGATAAGGAGGAACTTCACAACAAGTCAAGTGGTGCTTACAAAGCCTCAAGTGAAGCCCCCACATCATGAAGTGAGAAACCAACCTTCAATGAAGAATTGAGCTTAATGGTGAAGAACTTCAACAAATTCTACAAGAGTAGAAGCAAAGAAAGAAGATCCAAGTCAAGGTCTTACAATGACAAGAGATCTTCTAGTCGAGAGCGAAATTGCTACAATTGTGGGAGACCCGGACACTACTCCAATGAGTGTACGGCACCCTACAAAAGAAGAGAAGATTATCCAAGAAGAAGGAGCAAAAGAGAAGAATCACCATCAAGAGAGAGGAGGAATAGAGATGATCATTATGAACGAAGACCCTCACGGAGAAGGAAGGACAAGTCATCAAGGAGCTACACAAAACGAAGACATCAAGCTCATGTTGGTGAACGGGTATCCGACTCCGACTCCGACAATCACTCCGACTCCAAATATACTCAAGATGAAGGTGTTGCCGGTCTATCACTTGTGTCAACCAACTCCTACGACATATTTGATTCACCAAATGAAGGTGTTGGAAGATGCTTCATGGCCAAAGGTCCAATGGTAACACATCCCGAGTATGTTGATTTCAATAGTGATGAAGATGACTTGCTTGTGGATGATGATTTATTTGTTGACAACTCTAGTGATGAATACTATGATGAAACGTCAATTAATCATGCTAATCATGCTAAAACGAATGACAATGATAAGGAGAATATTGAGCTTCTAACTAAAGAATTAAACTCTCTTAAGTTAGCTCATGAAACTATCTACGAAGATCATCGAGAACTTTTAAGGGCTCATGAGAAGCTACGCTTTGAAAAGCTCAATCTTGAGCAAGAGCATGAGTTCTTAAAAGCAATCAATGATGATCTTCGCAAGAAAAGTTCTTCTTACATTGCCAAGCGTTTACTCTTATCTACTTACATGCCTCAAGTCAAGTCTAATAACATGTACAAGAAAGATACTTCCTCTAGTAGTAATAATAATAATGTCAAATCCAATATTGTTGCTTCTAGTAGTTCTCTTGATTCCACTAATGATTCTCTTAGCCAAGTTACACTTGAGCAAGAAAATAGCTTATTGAAGGGAATTATAGAGAAAGGTGTTTACAAGAGCCTTGCCGGGAGTAAGCAATTCGAGGAAATTGTACGCAAGCAAGGAAGGCACCGGAAGAATCAAGGTGTTGGTTTTGAACGAAAGTTCAATGCCAATGGAGTTGAGTGGGAAGAAGATCAATACCCCAAGACGAAGTTTGTTCCTCAACAAGAGAAGTATGATCCTACTTCCTTCAAGGGAACACAAGCTCAAGATGATCTTCCACCACAAGACCACAAGAACAAAGGCAAGGACAAGCTTCAAGAAGAAATTGATGCATTTGAAGAAGCACCCAAAGCCTCGTTCAAGTGGGTCCCCAAGACTATGTCAAGTTCTACTTCATCAAGTACAACTACAACTCCAAGGATTCCCATCAAGATGATGTGGATCCCGAAGAAGAAGAACTAGAGAGTTCTTGAGGGTGACTCCGCCAACATTCTTCACTCATATCATTTTGGCAAGAACAAGTGCAATCAACTTCCACATCTTGCACTAGTTCAAGGAGTCACAAACCCTCACGTTGGTAAGACAAGGGACAAGGTAACCTAATGATTTCATGGACATCATCTTGTGTGTGCATCACTCTATGTCTATGGATACTCTTGTTTGTTCCTTGTGGGACTAACCCATGTAGGTAAGTTGAAAGTGCAACTCACCCCAAAGGATTGCTCCAAATGATCTACATCAACATTGAGCATCCACATCTTCAACACCTACATGAAGTCATCATCGACAAAACCCAAGGTTAGTTCATCCCTCTAAGGGGGGATCTCACATCTAGGGGGAGCTTAACTCTAAGAATTGAGTCAAAGCAACTATAATGGTGTGAACACATTAATGCATTATGTAAAAGTGGTAACCCCACTTGAGCTTAAACGATGAGTATGACCTATGATCAAATGTTCTCATTTGAATCCTAAGTCAATATACTCATATATAGATGACCTAGTCATCGCCAATTGTTTTATAGATGCTAGAATTGGTTGTGCATGCTTTGCCACATATTTCATTTGCTATCTTATTGTGTGAGCATGTTGGTGCATATTTTACTCATCCAAGGACATCCCCTTGTTGTTTTGATTGTTTGGATTCTTTTCTTTGTGCCAAGTGAATGGACAAGGATGCCTAAGAACCTTCTTTAGCTATCTATGCTTTTCTCATCTCAAACTCTATTCATGCTACATTGCAAAATTTGATCAAGTCAGATTTGAACCACTCTATGTGAGGAGCACTCGGAGTCCCCGATTCGTCATAGACTTAAACTTCCAAAACCTCTTTGTGATTTTCGGTCTGACTGATTCATCCATTTCGGTCCTACCGAGATCACCAAGTTGATCTGAGTTTTCAATCTCGGTGCAACCGATTTGAACTTTTCGGTCTCACCGATTTGCTATAACTGAACACAGTTATGCATCTCGGTGCCACCGAGTCATTCCACTCGGTCACACCGACAGGGTCGGGCTATATATAGCCACGGGCAAAAGTTTGGAAATTTCTCCAAAACCCTTCGCCCGCGCAACAGCTCGCTCTGCCATTGTGGTCTCCGGATCGTCTCCTCGCCGCCAGCAGCCTCCTGTCACTGGTCTTCGTCACCGTCAATGGAATTCGTCCCCGCCGTTGCCGGCGTAGCAAGTCCACCGCCAAGTTAGGGTATGGACTTGATCTTTGTGCTATCCACGTCTGATTCCTAGCACATTGTTTTCATATTGATTCTTGCCACAATTGAGATTCTTCTATCCAACCAAAATAGTCCGTAGATTAGATGTGATTCAAATTTTTAGGGTTAGGTTTCCGCCAAAACCATCTCGGACCCACCGAGTTGAAAAACTCGGTCTCACCGATTTGGCTTATGTCATTGCACTAGTGACTCTCGATCTGGCCGAGAATTACTAAACGGTGCGACTGATTTGAGGATTCTGTGAAACCCTAGCAGTCTCGGTACCACCGAACTGAAACTCGGTCCAACCAAGATCATCAGTTTAGGTTCCAAAACTGCTTCGGCATCACCGAGTTTGAAAATCGGTTGATCCAAAATGCTTTCTATGGAAAACTAAAACTGAACTTTTGAATCATTCTTTTGCAAAAATCTCTGCATTTTGTGATGCTCATCTATTCTATCTCATCTATAACTCTTCACAGGGTTAGCAGTCAGCTTTTGTAGTATGTCTGATCAGAGTGACAGCCAGAACAGGTCTGAAGAGCACATGGACTTGAGTGAGGGCACTAGTCCCTCAACTTCAGATGATGGGAGCAGAAGCACTCCTAGCAATTTGCCTAAGGCTGCAACTAGGCAAAGGAGGAAGAGAACCTCAGACTCAGAGGATGAGGATTACAAAGCTGAGGAGGATTAGGCCACTTCCAAGAAAGTGGTGCTCAAGAAAGAGTATGGCTCTGCACAAAGCACAAAGCCAGGCCTGAAGAAGAAAGTTCCTGCCAAGAGAACTCCAATGCCAAAGGCCAGGAAGTCCACTCAAGTGCCAGCTCAGACACAACCCAAAGAGGCACCTGCAAGGAAAGATACATCATCCAAACCTCAGAAAGTTCCTACTGGAGAGACTATGAAATTCACAATTGAGTCAAAGGATGATGGGGCTCAAGACAAGAAAAAGAAGAGAGCTAGAACCACAACTTCCAAGGTCCTTAGAAAGCCCTCTATGAGAAGAGATTCTGAAGAAGAGGAAGAGGATGCTGCACCAGCACCTAAGGCACCTAAGCTTATGGGTGATGCAATCAGATCAGGGGCTGCAACATCTAAGCCCAAAGATGCACCCAAAGCTGCCTCCAAGGCCAAGCAAGCTCCAAAGAGGAATACTAGGAGTATTCCAGCTGCTGAAAAGAACAAGGCCCCAGTGCCCAATGTTGCTGAAGATGAAGATGAAGAAGGACAGGTCCTTAGAAAGCTCAAGCCCAAGATACCAGACCACAATGATGCCCATCCTGTGGCTGAGGACATGAGAATCAGGAAGGATTCAGGGCTGAGGCTGTGGAGGATGGAAGACCCATATGCTTCAAGAAGAAGAACTGATGTTGACTACAGGTTCCACACAAAGGAACAACAGGACTTTTATGAGACCATTCTGTTGGACAAGATGCCCATTGTCTGTGATATGAGGTGGGTTGACTGGAAATTCATCAGGGAGAATGAGCAGCACTACCCTGGAGTGGAGGAGAGCTTTATTGCTTGTGGAGTAGTAGATTTTGTTGGACAGAAGTTTACCAACTAGAATGATGAGCTTATCATGCTGTTCTACTCCACAACACATTTTTACCCAGATGGTAGAATTGTTTGGATGTCTGAAGGTACAAGGTACCAGTCCACTGTTGAAGAATGGGCAAGTCTGATCAATGCCCCCAAGGAAGAAGAGGATGACTTGGACATATATGCAAAGAAGAATTTGGGTCACAATTCAATGGCTCACATGTACAAGGAAATTCCTGACAAAGCTGTAGAGACTCACAAGTTTGGATCAGTTCGCTTTCTGCTGTCAGGGTTGGCAACCATCAATTGGATTCTGAGGCATACTTTGTTGCCCAAGTCAGGTGACCATAACATGATCAGAGGACATGCCATCAACATGTTGCATGTGTTTGATGTGCCCCAGAAGTTCAAAGTCATGAGCCTCATAGTTGAAGCAATCAAAAGGACTGCAGCAGATCAGAAGAGGAGCTGTGGATATGCACCTCAGATTCAAGAATTGATCAACTCAAAGATGGGCATAGGGAAATATCAGTTGGATAAGGAACATTTTCCAATTTATCCAGACTTTCAGGACAATGAGGTTGTCATGAATGAAGATGATCCACAATCAGTCCAAGCTCAGGAGAAGACGGAGAAGGCAAAGAAGGAGAAGGCTGCCAAGATGCCAACTCAAGAGGAGGCATCTGAGTATTTCTTGAAGACCAAACAAGAGCAGCTTGGTTACTTGATAGCATCAACTCTGAGGATTGAGAAAGGGTTGGCCACCCTAACTCAAAACCAGGAGAGCCTAGAGAGAATCATGGAACAAAAGTTCTATGATCTAGATGTCAAGGTAACTGAGATTCAGTCAGTTGTAGAGCATCTGCAGGATGACATACAGGAGAGGAAGGGCAAGACAACCACAAATGTGTTTGCTAGAGTGCACATAGCCCAGAGGTCAGTTGCAGTGCCAGTGATAGACACTAGAGCAACAACTTCAGCACCAGCTACTGCCCCAACAGTTCCAGTGCACCCAGCTCCAGCACCAACTCCTCCAGCACCCTCTACTTCAACTGAAGCCTTCCTCCAAGGAGCCATCTCTACACCACCACCAGAAGATCAAGCCTGAGAGACGATCTAGCACTATGCATTTTCTATGAACTTTTTGGTAACTTGTTGCCAAAGGGGGAGAAAAATGTATAGATCATAGGCTTCGAGAGAGAGTGTTGCTTTTGTTCTCTCTTGCTTTATTTGGTGGTTTTTCAAACTTTGTTTGCTTTTGGTTGAGATACTATGCCTGTGAGACATTGATGATCATGTGTTTGATCATAAGCTACACTTATGCATGCTTGATATTATCCTATCTATCTTATGTGATCACTCACTATGCTTGGTGATGAGTGCATGTATTCATTGTTTATTATTTTGAGAGCTCCACAAAGATGTATGTGACATCGAAGAGTAACCCATGAGCCTAATTCATTGTGCATTTGCAGTCCAAAGCAAATCTTAACCCATGCACAAATTTAGGGGGAGCTCTTGCTTATCACATACTTCTCAAAGCGACGATGTTATTCAATCTTATTATCATTTGTCGAAGCTTTGATCTATATGTTGTCATCAATTACCAAAAAGGGGGAGATTGAAAGTGCAACTATCCCTAGGTGGTTTTGGTAATTAATAACAACATATAGCTCATTGAGCTAATGCTATTCCAAGACTATTATTTCCGGAAAGCTCAATGAATGGCATGGCATGGATGATGAAAGTGGATCCCTCAAAATACTAAGGACAAAGGATTGGCTCAAGCTCAAAATCTCAAGACTCTTCATTTTATATTTTAGTGATCCAAGATCACATTGAGTCTATAGGAAAAGCCAATACTATCAAGGAGGGATGAGGTGTTGCTTAATGAGCCTCTTGCTTCAATGTGCTTAGTAATATGCTCCAAAAGCCTCAACTACTTTCCCACATCCACAAATGACCTAAACCCAAAGCCAAAATTGGTCACACTGAAACTTCCTATCCGGCGCCACCGATTCCAAACGTCATAGCCGCTGCCACAAACCCTAAGCAAATCGGTCTTACCGATAGGGATCTCGGTCTCATCGAGATGGGGTTGCAATCTCTCTATTTCCCTTCGTAATGTTTCGGTCTAACCGAAGTGAGCGATCGGTCCCACCGATATTGCAATGTAAACTCTCTGTTTCCTTTTTGTAACATTTCGGTCTCACCAAAAAGAGCAAATCGGTCCCACCAGTTTACGTGACCAACTCTCTGGAAAGCTTATTACCAAATCGGTATCACCAAGTTTGTGTAATCGGTCTTACCGAGATTACGTTATGCCCTAACCCTAACCGAATCGGTCTCACCGAGATGCATGTCGGTCCCACCGAAATTCACTAACGGTCACTAGGTTTACTAAATCGGTCCGACCGAATTTAACAATTCGGTCCCACCGAGTTTGGTAAATTGTGTGTAACGGTTAGATTTTGTGTGGAGGCTATATATACCCCTCCACCTCCTCTTCATTCGTGGAGAGAGCCATCAGAACAAACCTACACTTCTAACTTACCATTTCTGAGAGAGAACCACCTACTCATGTGTTGAGGCCAAGATATTCCATTCCTACCATATGAATCTGGATCTCTAGCCTTCCCAAGTTGCTTTCCACTCAAATCTTCTTTCCACCAGATCCAAACCCATTGAGAGAGAGTTGAGTGTTGGGGAGACTATCATTTGAAGCAAAGAGCAAGGAGTTAATCATCAACGCACTATTTGTTACTTCTTGGAGAGTGGTGTCTCCTAGATTGGCTAGGTGTCACTTGGGAGCCTCCGGCAAGATTGTGGAGTTGAACCAAGGAGTTTGTAAGGGCAAGGAGATAGCCTACTTCGTGAAGATCTACCGCTAGTGAGGCAAGTCCTTCGTGGGCGATGGCCATGGTGGGATAGACAAGGTTGCTTCTTCATGGACCCTTCTTGGGTGGAGCCCTCTGTGGACTCGCGCAGCCGTTACCCTTCGTGGGTTGAAGTCTCCATCAACGTGGATGTACGATAGCACCACCTATCGGAACCACGCCAAAAACATCTGTGTCTCCAATTGCGTTTGAATCCTCCAAACCCTTCCCTTTACTTTCTTGCAAGTTGCATGCTTTAATTTCCGTGCCTATATACTCTTTGCATGCTTGCTTGAATTGTGTGATGATTGCTTGACTTGTCCTAAAGTAGCTAAAATCTGCCTAACTCTAAAATTGGGAAAAGGTTAAGTTTTTATTGGTCAAGTAGTCTAATCACCCCCCTCTAGACATACTTCAAGGTCCTACAATGATGTATATAGAATTTAATTCCAATCGAAAATAGATCGCGCCCGAAAAAAAAAGTATACAAACGGGATTCGAATTCAGTTGGCATGGTAAACGTGCACTCTGCAAAATTTGAACGAAGCGGGGAAAGTGGCAGTAACCGCCCGAAAAAAAATCTGCGAGATGGAAATTACTACGGCCTATAGGTTTCTGCCACGCAAAGCCTATCTGCTCGATTTCTATAGGTTTCGATAGGGGTAGGTTTGTAATTGCACCCAAACGTGACATAACCGCCTCTCACCCGGATTCATACACGATGGGCGCCAAAACACAGTGTGTCCTCGGCCGAAATCGACTCCCTCCCCGATTCATACACGGTGGGCGCCAAAAACAAACTCTTGTTGGCAAATATTCGGTGTATGCAAGATTACTGTCCTATCCCCGACCGACTAATGTTGTTGTGATGTAAGAAATTTGAAACGGGGGCTAAGTTTGTATATTTCCTTGCATTTGAGACAAGAGCGCCCTGAATACATGGTCCCCCCCTTCCTCTCTACCTCCCTTTTCCCCTCGTACTCCGTGGGCGCCAAAACACCCTCTCCACCCCAGCCTCCTCCGTCCGCCACCCCATCCACCGCTGTCCTCCTCCACCATGCCGGAGCTGATACCCCGCCGCCGCCATCCATTACAAGAGATCGACCTCTCTCACCCACGGCTTCGGACCGGGATCCTTACATCCCGTCCTCTCGCTTCATCCCCACCGTCGTCCACCTTGCCGGCGCCGCTCCTACGACCGTCTCATCCACCACGCCCCACCGCCACCGTCTACCCTCCTAGATCTGCTTCCACACCGCCGACAGCCATCGTTACCGCAGCACCGTCAAATTCTCAGCAGATGCATACACGGCGCCGCACCAGAGGCGGTACTCTTTCATATCTGCTCAACTTATTTATCGCAGCAAGAAAATAGATCGCCACTGCTTTACTCTGATTTCTTGTCTTGGTTGCGAAATTGCCTTTGTCCGGTTTGCACCTTCAGATCCACCATGGCACGCTCAACACTATACTCCCAATGCTTATGGTTTTCCCCTTTTATATTCTACACTAGTTAAATCACAACAACAACAACAACAACAACAAAGCCTTTAGTCCCAAACAAGTTGGGGTAGGCTAGAGGTGAAACCCATAAGATCTCGCAACCAACTCATGGCTCTGGCACATGGATAGCAAGCTTCCACACACCCCTGTCCATAGCTAGCTCTTTAGTGATACTCCAATCCTTCAGGTCTCTCTTAACGGACTCCTCCCATGTCAAATTTGGTCGACCCCGCCCTCTCTTGACATTCTTCACACGCTTTAGCCATCCGCTATGCACTGGAGCTTCTGGAGGCCTGCGCTGGATATGCCCGAACCATCTCAGACGATGTTGGACAAGCTTCTCCTCAATTGGTGCTACCCCAACTCTATCTCGTATATCATCATTCCGGACTCGATCCTTCCTCGTGTGGCCACACATCCATCTCCACATACGCATCTCCACCACACCTAACTGTTGAACATGTCGCCTTTTAGTCGGCCAACACTCCATGCCATACAACATTGCAGGTCGAACCGCCGTCTTGTAGAACTTGCCTTTTAGCTTTTGTGGCTCTCTCTTGTCACAGAGAATGCCAGAAGCTTGGTGCCACTTCATCCATCCAGCTTTGATTCGATGGTTCACATCTTCATCAATACCCCCATCCTCCTGCAACATTGACCCCAAATACCAAAAGGTGTCCTTCTGAGGTACCACCTGGCCATCAAGGCTAACCTCCTCCTCCTCACACCTAGTAGTACTGAAACCGCACATCATGTACTCGGTTTTAGTTCTACTAAGCCTAACCCCTTTCGATTCCAAGGTTTGTCTCCATAACTCTAACGTCCTATTTACCCCCGTCCGACTATCGTCAACTAGCGCCACATCATCCGCAAAGAGCATACACCATGGGATATCTCCTTGTATATCCCTTGTGACCTCATCCACAACCAATGCAAAAAGATAAGGGCTCAAAGCTGACCCCTGATGCAGTCCTATCTTAATCGGGAAGTCATCGGTGTCGACATCACTTGTTCGAACACTTGTCACAACATTATCGTACATGTGATTGATGAGGGTAATGTACTTTGCTGGGACTTTGTGTTTCTCCAAGGCCCACCACATGACATTCGGCGGTATCTTATCATAGGCCTTCTCCAAGTCATGAACACCATATGCAAGTCCTTCTTTTGCTCCCTATATCTCTCCATAAGTTGTCATTCCAAGAAAATGGCTTCCATGGTCGACCTCCCAGGCATGAACCCAAACTGATTTTTGGTCACGCTTGTCATTCTTCTTAAGCGGTGCTCAATGACTCTCTCCCATAGCTTAATTGTATGGCTCATCAGCTTAATTCCACGGTAATTAGTACAACTCTGAACATCCCCCTTGTTCTTGAAGATTGGTACTAATATACTCCGTCTCCATTCTTATGGCATCTTGTTTGCCCGAAAAATGAGGTTGAAAAGCTTGGTTAGCCATACTATCGCTATGCCCCCGAGACCTTTCCAGACCTCAATGGGGATACAATCAGGGCCCATCGCCTTGCCTCCTTTCATCCATTTTAAAGCCTCCTTCACCTCAGACTCCTGGATTCGGTGCACAAAACGCATGCTGGTCTCATCAAAGGAGTCATCCAGTTCAATGGTAGAACTCTCATTCTCCCCCCATTGAACAACTTGTCGAAGTACTCCCGCCATCTATGCTTAATCTCCTCGTCCTTCACCAAGAGTTGGCCTACTCCGTCCTTGATGCATTTGACTTGGCCAATATCCCTCGTCTTCCTCTCTCGGATCTTAGCCATCTTATAGATGTCCCTTTCACCTTCCTTCATGCCTAACCGTTGGTAGAGGTCCTCATATGCCCGACCCCTTGCTTCACCAATAGCTTGCTTCGCGGCCTTCTTCGCCATCTTGTACTTCTCTATGTTGTTTGCACTCCTATCCAGGTATAGGCGTCTAAAGCAATCTTTCTTCTCTTTAATCGCCTTCTGGACATCATCATTCCACCACCAGGTATCCTAATCTTCGCTTCTCCTTCCCCTGGACACTCCAAACTCCTCCGAGGCCACCTTACGAATGCAAGTCTCCATCTTCATCCACACATTGTCCGCATCCCCTCCTTCCTCCCAAGGGCCCTCCTTAATGACCCTCTCCTTGAACACCTGAGCTACCTCCCCTTGAGCTTCCACCACTTCATTCTCGCGACTTTGGCACGCTTATCCCGCTGGACATGAATCCGAAAGCGGAAGTCAGCAACCACCAGCTTATGCTAGGGTACAACACTCTCTCCAGGTATCACCTTACAGTCTAGGCACGCACACATATCTTCTCTTCTCGAGAGGATGAAATCAATCTGGCTAGTGTGTTGGCCACTACTAAAAGTCACCAGATGTGATTCTCTCTTTCTATAGAGGGTGTTAGCTACAATCATGTTGTAGGCTAGGGCAAAGCTTAAGACATCTTCTCCTTCTTGATTCCAGATGCCATAGCCAAAGCCCCCATGCGCCCCTTCAAAACCTGTGTTAGATGTACCCACGTGGCCATTGAGGTCTCCTCCTATGAAGAGCTTCTCACCAATCGGTACACTCCTAACCATGTCTTCCAAGCCTTCCCAGAACTCCCTCTTGGTGTTCTCATTGTGGCCTACTTGCGGGGCATACGTGCTGATAACATTGAGAACCAAGTCCTCAACTACCAGCTTGACTAGGATACTCCGGTCCCCACGTCTCCTGACGTCTACCACTCCATACTTGAGGCTCTAGTTGATCAAGATGCCTATGTCATTTCTGTTTGCAGCCGTCCCCGTGTACCACAGCTTGAAGCCGGTATCCTCCACCTCCTTTGCCTTCTGTAATCTCCATTTGGTTTCTTGGACGCAAAGGATATCAACACCTCTCCTCACCGCTGCATCAACTAGCTCCCGAAGCTTCATTCTCAGAGACCCTACGTTCCAGCTACCTAAGCGAATCCTCCTAGGCTCGGCTAGCTTCCTTACCCTTTGCACTCGTCGAGTCAAATGCAAAGACCCTTGCTGATTTTCCACTACATCCGGGCGCCGATGTAGCGCGCCACTAAGGATGCGACAACCCGATCCTCGCTCAATTGCCACCATATCCGGATCAAGATACGATGCGCCACTTGTGGGTGACGGCTCGGCCCTTGCCCATTTTCCACCACACCCGGGTTCCGATGTGGCGCGTCGCTGAGAGGGTTACGCCCCAACGAAAATCTATTGGGTTTCATCTCCATAAGGGTGGCTGAGTTTTTACGTTGGCTCGCCAAGTCTATCACAACCCTCCTCCTTTACCCAGGCTTGGGACTGGCTATGTTGAGACAACATAGGTTTTCCCCTTTTATATTCCACACTAGTTAAATCACAATAGACTAAATTTCAAAATTGGGTCAGTCGATTTTTTAGAGCTCACGCAGAGTTTCCTGGTGCGAACAAAGGGGCTCAGGTGGTTGTCGGGGGGCGGTGGTGGGCCCTCACTGAACGAAGAAAACTCGACGCGGGTGGGGGCGGGGGTGGGGGTGGGGTGGCGGAGGAACACATGCGGTGGGGGCCGGTGGTCCGGCCGGCGGCCTGTGCGGTGTTCGGTATGGGAAGAATCAGAGACGAGGAAGAAGAAGGGTTAGGAGACGTAGGATCTTCATCCAACCGCCCGAAATGGTCGAGAGACAACAGGGAGTTGCATTCTTAATGTGCTCTGGTTCATCATGTGTGGGCACTGCGCAACCAACATTTTATTATCCAAAATTTGCTTGCTCTTCTTTACCATGTTCCTCTTTCGTTCTTCTTTAATAAGTACTCTCTCTGTTCATAAATACAAGTCTTTGTATAGATTCCACCATGGACTACATATAGAGCAAAATGAGTGAATCTACACTCTAAAATGTATGTGGATACATCTATACGTGATCCATAGTGGAAATCTCTACCAAGACTTTTATTTTGGAATGGAGGGAGTATGATAGTAGTACAATATGTTCCTTGTAGTGAAGATGAGCAGGGACATTTGCAGTGTAGAGGTTTATATGGTCAATTGTGATGGACACTTTGAGCCTCTTTGATTCGTAGGATTTTGTAACATAGGAATAGGATTTGTAGTGACCTGCCCACTTGAATCCTATAAGAATAGCAAGGAAATGTGGGGAGTTGTGTCGCCTTTGAGAGTTACACTGATATTAACAGTACCGCACCCTCAGTTGAAGAGAACTGGTATCCGAAGCCTTTCTAGCCGTATCGGCAATACTAGGACATATATTCTAGCAAGTTCCACTTTGCTGATTTTACTCTGATGCTTACGTTTTTCCTATTATATCTACACTATGATCTGTGTAGCTGCTTTGTGTCGCACTAGCAGCAGTCCACTCTTGAAGCTAAACACTCCAATGACTTACAAAATTGGCACCAAGGCATTGAGTGCCATTCTGGATGCAATGAAACTCATACGCTCCCCACCTGTTGATTCTTGTTCTGAATATGATCCTAATGACTATTCTAACCTCAAGGTGCCTGTTCTAATTTGGCAAGGTTTTATTTATTGCGCGTATCTTGCATATATCGTCTTGCATTTCTTCTACTTTGTTGCACTGCCATCTACTTAGTTTACTCATCATATATGTCGAGATGCCATGCCCATCCATTATCAATACATATTCCATCTGTCATCATACCATGTTTTTCCAATCAAATGTTGTTCTTGTGCATCAGACATCAAAAAGGAAGAGGGTGATTGCCGAACCTGAAGGAGCACCAGCAAAGTCCTTGAAAAACGTAGTGGTGCCGGAGAAATCAGACATCACCCCACTTATATTGGCTGTACAACCAGTGACACAAAACGTAGGACCAACTCCAGCAGACTGTACCCATACTTCACTGGCCACACCACTAGCCCCATCACACAGGACCTGCAGTCCAGCAAAAGGTATACCGATTTCAGTTGCCATAGCACCAGCCGTACCACAGAAAAATCCCACTCCAGCAAAAAGTACAACAAGTCCACCAGCCGAAGACCTATCCAACTGCAAAGACGGCCAATTCCTGCAGATTGGAACCCCATTCTAGTTATTCCCAATTTAAAATACAATGCTTTCAATGTTGTTAGGGACTACGTGCATATATTCCCATCATTGGAGGATTATAGTGAAGACAAACACCATTTTCATATCTTCCTATCCAACTTACGTGTAAGTGCTATTATTCATGGTTATTATTTTCCTGTTTTCTGCTGATTGAACACATCAATGATTTACATTACATTGTTTTAAGTAGGCGAGATAGTCATGACGAGCAAAGCTTGCTTGTGCTTTTCAAGGAAGCATTGTAGCAGTATCAATGTTACCTGAGGAAATCACACTTTGATGGCAAGTCTATAAACGAATTTCCGGTGAAGTCTCCTATGCTAAATTTAGAAGACATTGAATGAAAAAACCTTGTTATGCACTGGTCTTGTTCCCAGGATGAGGTACTTTCAATGAAATCACATGACAATTTGAACTTCTACTTTTTCGCATGTGCCTTACGAATCTTTTTTGTAGGAAATCTGCTCGAAGAAGAATTCCGGTTTGAAAAGAATGACATGATATCGCAAATATGCTGCCCGCTGCTTTGCTCTTGTTAGTACCTGTTGTCCTGTATCACTGTACTTGCATACATACCTGGTTCATTATGTGATAGCAGTATGCATGATAGCTTGCTTATCAATTGTTCGCTCCAAATTACCTGATTTGTATGAAAGGTTACATTAGTGTAGAATATATGCAATGTCAATGAATTTTTTTAGCTCTGCATTGTTCTTGTAAGTACATGCTGTCCTTTATCAGTGTACTTATATTTACAGGTAATTGTTCATGTACCATCACTCTGCAGCTTATTTTCCTTTGACCTCCATTTTCTACACATCAGATCTATATTTACTCTTACCATAAGGTTGGATAACACCGATGGTACTGAAGAAGTTTAGTTGTGCATTGCTCTTGGCTGTACCTTTGGCCTGTATCGCTGCACTTACATTTATAGCTACTTGGTTATGTAGCATCACTCTTCATCTTATCTTAAATATTCTCCATTTTTTCGTATATTATCACATCTATACTTACTCTTAACAAAATGTAGAATAAAGGCAATGCTTATGAAGAAGATTCTGTGGTAAACTTCTTGAATTGCCCCCCCCCATCAGCATGGACAAGGGCTTTATAGAGCCTGTCTTCACCAATAATGTAAGTTTTTCCTTCTCAAGCCTTCGAACTTTGTTGTGTATATTTGGTTAGGCATGACTGCAACAGCTGTTTATTTTAGGTGTTTGCATCAAATTGCATGTTTAAAGTTTCTTATGTAGTTCATAAACAAAAGTTTGTCCTTCTCAATTTAAGTTTTCAGTTGTACAACCAAGTTCCTTCTTTATACCATGTAAATTAAACTATACAGAGCAAGTAATCTTCTTTTTCACTTCATGTATGCTTCTGTTCTTGATCCGTAATCCAGTGGTGTGGTGAACCTACCCACTACAGCACAATGTCATATTCTGCAATGTCTTAACTATGAACAATATCATATCATTCTACTATTATTTAAACCATCTCTTTATTTGCTAATATGGAATGGGATAAATTGACAGCACACTAACCATTGAAACTTATGAGTTCTTGATCTGTAATCCTGTGGTGTCATGAAGCTGCCAACTCCTTCACAATGTCATTTCCTGCCATGTCTTGACCTGAACAATACCATATTGTGTTAATGCAATTTTAAACTGTGTCTTCTTTTAGTCAGTAAGAAATGTGATGAATTGTCACCACTAATACTTTTATGTGCAAAACTTGTCATCTTTCTGCTTGTTTATCTTTCAGAGTGAGGAGGATATAAGTGTTAAACAAGCACTGTCTCATCAACTTGCTCAGCTGCTTGCGCTGCAGCTCCCCAGCAGGGCGAACCTTTCTTGAACTCTATTGAAGTGCTGTCGGTTTTGTATATTATTTTGTCGGCGTGTTTATTTGCACTCGTGGTGATCTTTGATGCCCAGTGTATGTAATCTATTGTCTGCTTGTGCTTTATTATCATAGTGGCAAACTTTGATGCCCAGTGGATGTAATATGTCGTAATTTCTTTATTGTATAGTCTAGGTTTTTTCTTATTCACGATGCTGCAGTTATTTTACTGTATATTTATCATGTCTTCGCAGTAAACCGGCCAAACCGTAAAATTACGGTACATAATCGGGCCGTCATGCAATCATGATGTATGATCCGCATCATGGGCCCTGTCATCTTGGTCTGTTAAAAGTCCTAAATGTAAACTGGTCCACTAGTAGATTCGGGCCTTTAATAGGCCGAGTAAACAGCCGGCCCTCTTTTCACAAGAAAACTCAATGGGCTTTTAGGAGGCTGAGAAGTAGGTTGGCATGAAACGTGCCAAATAGCTTATGGGCCGGCAGCAGCCCGAAATGGACACCGGCCCATGATTGTGCGAATCAAATCACAGGCTTTTAACAGGCCGAAATTGTCTCGGTCCTTGTTTGGCCCAATCAGATTATCGGCTGTGAGCAGGCCGGATGCAAAACGGGCCGAAGTTAGGCCCAACTATATGACGAGCTTTTAACATGCCGAAATTAATATAGGGCCGAAATGTTAAATGGGCCGTTAACAGGACGAAACTAATATCAGGCCGAATTACTAAATGGGCCTTTAGCACGTGGGCCCAAAAGCATGTGTCCAGTTGACGGGCCGAATCTGATATGGGCCATAATTTAGCCCAAAGCCTCTTAAAGGGTCGGACCTAATCTGGGCCGTAATTTGGCCCAGAACATGGTAGGCTTTTAACAGGCCGGATCTCATATGGGCCATTATTAGGCCCGGAACGTGGCAGGCCATTAATGGACCGGATCAAATATGGGTCGACATTAGGCCCAAAACATGGCAGCCAGTGAACGGGCCGGGCTACTAGGGTCCTTAAAATCTTGTGGGCCTACAGCTAGGCCAACCCATTAATGTCGGCGAAATCTCATGGGCATTTAGCTGGGCCGGCCCATTATGATCCGCAAAAATCTTGTGGGCCTTTACCTGTTCCAGCCCATTATGGCCCACAAAAATCTTGTGAGCCTTTACCTGGGCCGGCCCATTATGGCCCGCAAAATCTTGTGGGCCTTTAGCAGGGCCAGCCCATTATGGTCCGCAAAATCTCGTGGGCCTTTAGCTGGGCCAGCCCATTATGGTCCGCCAAATCTTGTGGGCCTTTAGTTGGGCCGACCCATTTAAACTTTATGGGTCGGTCCACGTGTCAACATATCATAGGCGCATCTCGCCCATTGGATGAGTGACACCTGTGCCAACGCGGAGCTGACCCGTGTTTCCTCCAGCCAATGATGATTTTACACGTGGAAAATCCCCATTGGTCCAGGCTGTTAACGGGTTATCGGATCCAAAACTGGATCCGATAGCTTAACGGCGTTCCGTTACGATGGATGCCACGTGTCAGTCACCCTTGAAGAGAGCACTTCTATGACGCGCAATTTATCGTCATGGAAGTGGACACTTCCATGATGATAATTTTGGTAATGTCATGGAACACTTCTGCGACAGCACATGTATGACTATCTTGATTCTGTCACAAAATCGTCATGGATGTACATGCATGACAAAAAACGTGACCTACTGTGACAAACATGTATCATCACGGAAGTGTATTTTTTTTGTAGTGTAAACTTTTGCAATAAGTATATGAGTTCTTTATGACTAATGTGAGTCCATGGATTATACACACTATTACCCTTCTGCAATTTGCTAGCCTCTACGGTACTGTGCATTGCCCTTTCTCACCTTGAGAGTTGGTGCAAACTTCACCGGTGCATCCAATCCCCGTGATACGATACGCCCTATCACACATAAACCTCCTTATATCTTCCTCAAAAGAGCCACCATACCTACCTATTATGGCATTTCCATAGCCATTCCGACATATATTGCCATGCAACTTTCCACCATTCCGTTTATTATGACACACTCCATCATTGTCATATTGCTTTGCATGATCATGTAGTTGACATCGTATTTGTGGCAAAGCCACCTTTATAATTCTTTCATACATGTCGCTCTTGATTCATTGCATATCCCGGTACATCGCTGGAGGCATTCACATAGAGTCATATTTTGTCCTAAGTATTGAGTTGTAATTCTTGAGTTGTAAATAAATAAAAGTGTGATGATTTCCATTATTAGAGCATTGTCCCATGTGTGGAAATGATGATGGAAGCAATGATTCCCCCACAAGTCGGGATGAGTCTCTGGACTTTAAGAAAAATAAAAGAGGCCATAGAAGCCCAAAAAAGAGGCCAAAGAAGCCCACCAAAAAAAGAAAAAAAAACAGAAAAAAAGAGAAAAAAAAGAGAGAAAAAGAAAGAAGGGACAATGTTACTATACTTTTTCCACACTTGTGCTTCAAGGTGGCACCATGATTGTCATGATAGAGAGTCTCTTATTTTGTCACTTTCATATACTAGTGGGAATTTTTCATTATAGAACTTGGCTTGTATATTCCAATGATGGGCTTCCTCAATATGCCCTAGGTCTTCGTGAGCAAGCAAGTTGGATGCACACCCACTTAGTTTCTTTTGATGAGGTTTCATACATTTATAGCTCTAGTGCATCCGTTGCATGGCAGTCCCTACTCCTCATATTGACATCAATTGATGGGCATCTCTATAGCCCGTTGATTAGCCACGTCAATGTGAGACTTCCTCCCTTTTTGTTTTCTCACATAATCCCTATCATCATACTCTACTCCACCCATAGTGCTATATCCATGGCTTAGCTCATGTATTGCGTGAGGGTTGAAAAGGTTGAAGCACATTAAAAAGTATGAATCAATTGCTTGGCTGAAACTGGGGTTGTGCATGATGGGAGCATTTTGTGTGATGAAAATGAAGCATGGCCAAACTATATGATTTTGTAGGGATAAGCTTTCTTTGGCTATGTTATTTTGATAAGACATGATTACTTTGTTAGTAAGCTTGAAGTATTACTATTTTTATGTCAATATTAAACTTTTATCTTGAATCTTTTGGATCTGAACATTCATGCCACAATAAAGAAAATTACATTGAGAATTATGCTAGGTAGCATTCCACATCAAAAATTCTGTTTTTACCATTTACCTACTCGAGGACGAGTAGGAATTAAGCTTGGGGGTGCTTGATATGTCTCCAACGTATCTATAATTTTCTATTGTTCCACGCTATTATATTATCTGTTTTGGATGTTTAATGGGCTTTACTATGCAATTTTATATTATTTTTGGACTAACCTATTAACCGGAGGCCCATTCCAAATTGCTGTTTTTTTTTCTATTTCAGTGTTTCGCAGAAAAGGAATATCAAACGGAGTCCAAACGGAATGAAACCTTTGGGAGAGTTATTTTTGGAACGAACGCAATCCAGGAAACTTGGAGTGGACGTCAAGAAAGAAACAAGGAAGCCACGAGGCAGGGGGCGCGCCCAGGGGGGTAGGTGCGCTCCCCACCTTCATGGGCCCCTCGTGGGTCCCCTGACCGACATCTTTCGCCTATATATATAGCCTCAAAACATCCAGGAGCATGACAAAACCCTATTTCCATCGCCGCGACCTTATGTACCCGTGAGATCCCACATTGGGGCCTTTTCCGGTGCTCCGACGGAGGGGGAATCGATCACGGAGGGCTTCTACATCAACACCATAGCCTCTCCGATGAAGTGTGAGTAGTTTACCATAGACCTTCGGGTCCATAGTTATTAGCTAGATGGCTTCTTCTCTCTCTTTGGATCTCAATACAAAGTTTGCCTCGATCTTCTCGGAGATCTATTCGATGTAATTCTTTTTGTGGTGTGTTTGTCGAGATCAGATGAATTGTGGGTTTGTGATCAAGATTATCTATGAACAATATTTGAATCTCCTCTGAATTATTTTATGTATGATTGGTTATCTTTGCAAGTCTCTTCAAATTATCAGTTTGGTTTGGCCTACTAGATTGATCTTTCTTGCAATGGGAGAAGTTCTTAGCTTTGGGTTCAATCTTGCGGTGTCCTTTCCGAGTGATAGCAGGGGCAGCAAGGCACGCATTGTATTGTTGCAATCGAGGATAAAAAGATGGGGTTTATATCATATTGCTTGAGTTTATCCCTCCACATCATGTCATCTTGCCTAATGTGTTACTCTGTTCTTATGAACTTAATACTCTAGATGCATGCTGGATAGCGGTTGATGTGTGGAGTAATAGTAGTAGATGCCGAATCCTTTCGATCTACTTGTCGCGGACGTGATGCCTATATACATGATCATGCCTAGATATTCTCATAAATATGAAATTTTGTATCAATTGCTTGACAGTAATTTGTTCACCACCGTAATACTTATGCTATCTTGAGAGAAGCCACTAGGGAAACCTATGGCCCCCGGGTCTATTTTCCATCATATAAGTTTCCGATCTATTTTATTTTGCAATCTTTACTTTCCAATCTATATAATAAAAATACCAAAAATATTTATCTTATTATCTCTATCAGATCTCACTTTTGCAAGTGGTCGTGAAGGGATTGACAACCCCTTTATCGTGTTGGTTGTAAGGTTCTTATTTGTTTGTGCAGGTACGAGGGATTTGTGTGTAGCCTCCTACTGGATTGATACCTTGGTTCTCAAAAACTGAGGGAAATAATTACGCTACATTGCTACATCACCCTTTCCTCTTCAAGGGAAAACCAACGCATGCTCAAGAGGTAGCATGCACCTAGTTTGAGTCGTCCAGGTTGGCCCAGGCTAGTTTTTTTCGTCCCAAGGCACGAGCAGGAAATGTAGAAAAATGAAGAAATACGTTTCAATTTGGATGGGCCAATAACGTAAGTGCAAGGCAGGCCCTATAGCAGGCTCGCGGCCCAAACGAGCGCCTCCCATATCGATCGACAGCAGGAAAAATCCCAATTCGTTCACTCCAGCCTCCAGTTTGGTTCGCTCCTAACCTAGCCGCGGATGGACAGACCGACACAACACTTCCTCGCGCCCTCGTTGGAGGGTGGTCGTCGGGCTTCAAGAGAATTGAAGGACAAGAAGATGAAGATCCAACCCTGGATGTAGCCTGCGTGGGACGCAGCGGCAGCGGCACGAGCATGGCATCAAGCTTGTGCAAACAGACAGTCACAGCTTGCAAGTGCAGCATGGGCAACGAGCAGGTACATCACATCCCTGATTATATCTAATTCGTCTGTTCCATTTCTGGCCAATAGTTAAACCTGACGGTGTTGTAAAACTGCTTGTATGTAGGGAATCTATGAGGAAATGAAACCAGTTTCTTCTTATTTTATAACTCCCCAATCAATACTAAACTGACTGAACCTGATGTATTTAATCAAGTTTCCGGTGAAAACATACAATCTCATGTTGTTATTGAGCCTGAAGTGTCTAATGAACAGACTGCTAATGATGGATTTGATGCAAACATTTTACATGCTCCTGGTGATGAACATATAGTGTCTAATGAGGGATCTAATGCAAGCATTTTGCAAGATCCCATTGAAGGATTTAGTGTCTAATGATAATCTGCTAAGTTGAGAGAGACATAGATATTTGCACGCATTGATGACAAGCAAATTATAGTACATTTTCATGGCTCAAGGAAACATCGAGGCCATCTACCAGAAAGTCCCCGTATCATGACAACATAGCATAAATAATTTTCTAATCTGTTGTTTGAAACTATTAGCATACTTGTGCAGGATAGATATATTGATGTGCAGTTTGCACACTGGTTATAGGTGCAATTACACTTCGATATTTTCACCCAGAGAACGAATAATTCAAGCAGGTACAGACCATGTTAGTAGTCCTTGTACACCATGTTGCACTTTGTGTTTTTGGTGCTTACATCATTTAGTGTTTTATAATCTGAACTACTTTGGATCATTAGCTGGTTTTCAAAGTGCATGTAGCTTCACATTTCTCAAGTTAATTTCTGGAGTGCAAGTGCCTTCATATTTTTAAGCTAAATTTCAGGGACTTACGCTAGCTTGTTGTACAAGCTCGCTGCTGCTCTGCTTGCACTTGGGATGTTCCATTTACAAGTCCATGTTACCACTTGCTTGGATGTGTAGGCCTTGTGCTCCTTGCATCCCCCTCTGCATTTTTTGACATGGCAAATGGTTGATCAAATAAGAGGAATCGACCTTGCTATTGTACCGGAGGACAGATACTTACAAGGTTAAACGGGTGTGTAGGATGTGTACCAGACCCCATAGCGCCGTCATGCTTCGCTAAAAAATGGTTTTGCTTGTTTCAGATGATATCTCCAGAAGAAATAAGAGTTAAAGTCGGAGTTGCATAGGCGTGTAAGCTAAGAGAGCAATGAAAGGATATCCAAACATCGTCGAAACAGTGCACAAGGGAGTGATATGTGGATACCTAGTTTGGGCTGGCGTTTGGGCATGCTCGCCTAGCTAGAGTGCGGGTCACCTTCAGAGCCGTTGAGGGTGATGCGCTGGCTTTGGCTGGCCGCGCAAGGATGCAGATCTTGAGTGGCAGCGAAGCACTACGATGCCATGGACAAGACCATTGGTGAAGCCCCAACGGCCTCGGGGGGCGGAGGTGCGACGATGTGCTTGGTGAAGTAGCCCTGGTGAGTAGGGAGACAGCGTTGGTGAAGCGCACCTGATGTGGTGGAAGTCGGTGTCTGTGAGGCACGTCGGTTACGGCGGTCGACATTGTCGGTGGACCACCCGGTGTGGTGGACGAGTGTTGGTGTACTAAAGTCTGGGCCTTTAGCACCCCATACTTGTGCACAGGCAGTCGTAGCCACACCTACGGCAAGGCCTGAAGACGGTGATCAAGGATAAAAACAAGATCGCTAGAGAAGCAGTTGTCGGTGTTCTGGGAACGGGGGTCCCCAGACTTACCTGCCTATAGCCTGCGGCGTGGCTCGAGTGGCGGCCCAGTACGGCCCATCTTCATCAACTCAAGCTCAAGGCCCTCGCGAGGGGCCAAGCCTCGCGGGGCAGACAACGAAGGGCTTCCTCAGGAACGGCCTCACCAGTAAGGCTCACAAGGAGGCAGAGAGATCAAGGCAGGGGGACCTTGCGAGGCGGTCATGACGCAATCCATGACGATCGAGACTAGGCGGGCGCCAGGTGGGCGCCGGCCTGCTCAGTGTCCTTGTTTCCACTTTGGTGCAAATGGGGCAAGCACAGGCGTGGAGTACCAAGGCATCAAGCAAAGGTTACCATTTTCGGTGCAATGAGACCAAGACCAGCAGAGCGATAGGACGGAGGGCATCGTGGAGCCCAAGACGGCGTCATCTCCCGTGCCTTTGGCAGCCGAAGACCAAAGTTAGTCAGGATAACTTGTACTAGATGTTCCCCTTCAAAATGGCCGTTATTGGCGCCCTTCCCGCTCAATATTTGGGAAGAGGACCAGGGCCTCTATATATAGAGATAGCCACCACCGTAGGGGGATGGGATCCTTCTCAAGCAAACGACCACCACAAGAACACCTCTCACGAGGTTGTTCTTCCCTTGTATTGTTCATCATCAGCCCCTGAGGCAATCCACCAGACCACACACTGGAGTAGGGTATTACACCAAAACGGTGGCCTGAACCAGTATAAACCTTGTGTCCCTTGTGTTGCTCATCATTTAGCTTAGATTCTTAGCGAGGCGTTGGAACGTGGATCGATAGGGGGAAGATCTTCGCGTGCACCCCAGGGTTCGAACCTCAAGGGTTTTGCCGGAACCCGATATCCGACATTTGGTGCACCGGGTAGGGGTGCGCCGGAGCTCTCTCTTCCGTCAACCCGCTCTTCGTCAACCCCGCGCTTCGCCCTCATTGAGGGAAACGCGCTGCCTGCTCCGGCTACCGACATCGGCACTGGGGCCAGGGGGCTCCAAGCCTTGGCCCCCGCCTTGCGATAGGTGCAGTGACCGAACAAGTTCAAGCCAGACATGCCACCGCGCTATGACGGCGCGGCAGATCCGGCAGCTTTCCTGCTGGCGTATGGGGAGGCCGTCCTCAAGGCCGGGGGCAACGATAGGGTCATGGCTAACTGGCTTCCCATGGCTCTCACCGGCGTCCCGTGCATGTGGCTGCTCCACCTGCCAGTGGCTTCGGTGGCCTCCTTGGAGGAGTTGTGCGGCCTCTTCCTCGCCCATTATGTTGCGCCGGCGCCCCCGGTCGTCGCAGCTCTCCTGGGCGGCTCACAAGCCCCACCCTCCAGCCGCCACGTCAAGCCGTTCGTCCGCCAGATCGGCGCCTCCCTCACGCGCCGCGAAGCTCCTCCGAATTGGGTGGCACCCAAGGCCGACCGACCTTCAGCTCGGACGATCACCCCACCAGCACTGCCTGCTTGGGTGCTCTCCCGATGCCAGGTGGCCGTCACCAGGACCCTCATCAACGGTGGTGCCGGTTCAGCATGCTCTCGGTGGAGGCCTTCAGCCTCCTCCACGTGCCCCTGGAGCGACTCTGACCCAGCAAGTCCTTCTCGGGCATCGGAGGCAGTTCCACCGGCTCCCTGGGGCAAATCCACCTCTCGGTGACCTTTGGAAGCCACGACAACTTCCGCACGGAGCTAGTCGACTTCGACATTGCCCCCATCGGCCTCCCGTACAACACCATCCTTGGCTACCCTGCCTTGGCCCGGTTCATGGCGGCGACTCACCCGGCCTACAACCTCATGAAGATGCCCGGGAGCAGCGGTGTACTCACCATGGCTGGAGATACAAAGGATGCTCTGCAGGCGCTCAAGCTCGCCTTCAAGGCGGCCGCAGTGGCACAGCCCGCCGGCGCCGACACCCTCAAAGCCAAGGGGGCTGCGCCAACCAAGAAGAAGCAGTTGTTCACCCAAGACAAGGTGGAGACTAAGCAGGTACCAGTCGATGAGGATGGATCCTCTGGCGCCACCTTCACCATAGGCGCCAATATCGACCCCGAGCAAGAGGAGGCTCTAATAAAATTCTTGCGCGCGAACAAGGAGGTGTTCGAATGGGAGCCCAAGCAGCTAGTAGGGGTCCCAAGGCAGGTGATTGAGCACCACCTGAACGTGTGCCCCAATGTGCGCCCCGTGAAGCAGAAAGCAAGGCGGCAGTCCACCGAGAAGCAGGACTTCATCGTCCAGGAAACCCGCAAGCTAGAAGCTGCGGGCGTCATTCGCGAGGCTCGCTATCTGGAATAGCTGGCCAACCCTGTTGTTGTGCCGAAGAAGGGAGGAAAGGAGCGCATGTGCGTTGACTTCACCAACCTCAACAAGGCCTGCCCCCAAGATCCGTTCCTGCTCCCCCGCATCGATCAAATTGTCGACTCCACCGCTGAGTGCGACTTGTTGTGCTTCCTGGATGCCTTCTTGGGCTATCACCAGATCAAAATGGCGGTAGAAGATGTGGAGAAAACGGCTTTCCTGACCCCGTGCGGGGTGTACTGCTACACCTGCATGTCGTTTGGATTGTGCAACGCAGGCGCAACCTTTTAGCGGCTAATGCATATCGCCTTGGGCCAGCAGCTTGGGAGAAACGCCGAAGCCTACGTCGACGACATTGTGGTGAAGTCTTGGGAGGCAAAGATCCTGATACAGGACCTAGAAGAAACCTTCGCGAGCCTTCATGAAGTGGACCTGCGGCTCAACCCGGAGAAGTGTGTATTTGGTGTTCCTTCTGGCAAGCTTCTGGGCTTCCTCGTGTCCTATAGAGGTATCGAGGCTAACCCAGAGAAGGTCAAGGCAATCGACAACACGAGTCCGCCGCAAACCCTCAAGGAAATGCAGAAACTCATCGGGCAAGTAACCGCGCTAGGATGCTTCATCTCCAAGCTGGGGGAACGATCCCTGCCTTTCTTCAAGCTGATGAAGAAGAAGGGTCCGTTCGAATGGACCCAAGAGGCTGACAAAGTGTTCCAAGATCTCAAGAGGTACCTAACCAGCCCTCCAGTGATGGTGGCTCCACGCCCTCAGGATCCCTTGGTGCTTTACCTCGCCGCCACACCCTACTCCGCTAACGCAGCTCTGGTGGCGGTTCAGGAGGAGCGTCGGGTGAAGGCCGCACCTGCCACAACCCCAACCGCAGCAGCTCGGGGCCAAGAAGGCCTCCCGAGGGCCACAACATTGGCGGATGGGAATCAGCCTCAACAGGAAGGCGCCTCCGGGGCTGAGGGGACCTCACCAAGCAATCAGGAGCCGGGGGCTCAAACGCCTCAGGAGGCGCTCGACTCCCCAGAGGGTGCGGGCTCAGTCGGCGCGCCCACTCTCGTCGAGCATCCCCTGTATTTCGTCAGCATGGTGCTGCGGGATGCAAGGGCACGGTACCCCATGCCCCAAAAGCTCTTGCTCGTGCTATTGGCGGCCTCTCGGAAGCTGCGGCACTACTTCCAAGGTCACCCCATCAAGGTTGTCTCAGCCTACCCATTGGAGAGGGTGCTTAGGAGTCCTAACTCCGCAGGAAGGGTCGCTGAATGGAACATTGAGCTGCAAGCGTTCCAGTTGAAATTCAGCATGACCAGAGTCGTCAAGGGGGCTGCACTTGCAGATTTTGTGGCAAAATGGACAGAGGCGCCAGGGCTCGAAGCAGGAGAAGATCGACCGCTTTCTCTAGGAAGCGAGGCGCCAGACGACTGGGTTATGCACTTCGATGGAGCATTCTCGAGACATGGCGCAGGGGCAAGCGCAGTGCTTATATCCCCCACTTAGGACAAGCTCTACTACGTTGTGCAGCTCTATTTCCAGCAGGGCGAAAAGGTTTCCAACAACATAGCAGAATACGAGGGCCTCATAGCAGTCTTGAAGGCTGCGGCTACACTAGGGGTGAAGCGCCTCATCATCAAGGGTGACTCCCAGCTCCTCGTCAACTTCTCCAACAAAGTGTATGAGCCCAAGGATGAGCACATGGAGGTGTATCTTGCGGAAGTGCGCAAGATGGAGAAGCAGTTTTAGGGGCTGGAGCTGCAGAATGTGCCTCGCGGTACCAATCAGGAGGCTGATGACATCGCCAAGAGGGCATCGAGGCGGCTGCCTCAGGAGCCTGGCGCTTTCGAGGAACGACTCTTCAAGCCCTCAGTTGTGCCGTCGCTATCAAGCATAGTGAAACCTCGTGAGGAGCTCCCTCAACTGCCTACCTTAGGGCCCCCGGCCTATGGCCCGACCTCGGGAGCACGCTTGCTCCTGGCACTGCAGCCTCCGGAAGGATGCTGGACTGCAGAGCTCAAAGATTACCTGATGCAAAGGACTCTACCAGATAAAGAAGAGGACACGGAATGCGTGGCCCGACAGGCCACGGCCTACTGCATCCAAGACGGAGAGCTCTACCGGAAGCGACCCAATGGTGTGTCTCTGCGTTGCATCTCCAGAGAATAGGGGGAGGAGTTGCTAGCAGACATTCACGGTGGAGACTGTGGGCACAACTCGTCATCACGAACCCTTGTCGGCAAGGCGTTTTGCAGCGGGTTTTATTGGCCTACGGCACTTAACGACGCAATCGAACTAGTGAAGACTTGTGAAGCCTGTCAATTCCATGCCAAGCAAATTCATCAGCCAGCTCAGGGCCTGCAGACCATTCGGCTCTCGTGGCCGTTCGCGGTCTGGGGACTGGACATTTTGGGCCCGTTTCCGCGGGCGCCAAGGGGATATCGCTATCTCTACGTCGCCATTGACAAGTTCACCAAGTGGGAAGAGGTAGAAGCTGTCCGCACCATCCCAGCTGGTTCCGCAGTCAAGTTCATCATGGGCCTCGTGAGCAAATTTGGGGTGCCTAATCGCATCATCACCGACAATGGTTCGCAGTTCACCAGCAATCTCTTCAAAACATGTTGTGCTAACCTTGGAACGTAGATATGCTATGCTTCGGTGGCACACCCTCGGAGCAACGGCCAGGCTGAACGTGCCAATACCGAGGTCCTGAAAGGCCTCAAAACCAGGACTTTTAAGAAGAAGCTGGAGGCTTGCGGCTGGGGCTTGTACGACGAGCTCCAGTCCGTGCTATAGTCCATCCGCACTACCGCCACCAAGTCAACCAGCAAAACCCCATTCTTCCTCGTCTACGGAGCTGAGGCGGTCCTCCCTCATGAGGTCAGGCGTCGCTCCGCGCGGGTCCTGGCATTTGACGAAGCGCAGCAGGACGCCATGCGGGGGATGGACCTCGTGCTGGGGGAGGAACACCGCCGGGAGGCCGCGCTTCGAGCGGCAAGATACCAGCAGGCGTTGCGGCGGTACCACTGCCACAACATCCGCCCTAGGACTCTAAAGGTAGGTGACCTCATGCTCAGGCGGGTGCTCTCCAGGCAAGGGTTGCACAAGCTCTCACCCATGTGGGAGGGACCATTCAAGGTTGTTCATGTTTCCAGACGAGGCATTGCGCGCTTGGAAACCCAGGAAGGGGTGCCCACTCCGAACACGTGGAACATTCAGCACCTCCGGAGATTCTACCCTTGAAGTAAGGCCTAGTGCCTATGCAGAAGGGGCCAGTGCCTGCAAAGAAGGCCCACTGCCTGTGAAGAAGGGCCCAGTGCCTGCAAAGAAGGCCTAGTGCCTGCGAAGCTCGTCGCCCCAAGAAAGGCCCGGTGCCTGTGAAGAAGGCCAATGCATGTGAAGCTCGCCGTCCGTGACACTCTCACGTAATAATGAGTTGGGGTTGTACACGCCCCGAAGTGTCCAGAGTGCCACCCTTGAGCCTCGGGGGCTCCCGCCCTCGCCCAGTGGAAGCACTTAGCTCCACGCTGGTGAGAAGATGTCGAAGAATAGACTAGGTGCCGGACGCAGCTTTTCATTTGCTTTCTGCAGTTGGCTTGTTCCCCTGTTGTTCGAAACTTTGTTGGAGTTGCTTTTAGTTTTGTTTGCTGTCCCCAGCCCGTGATTATTTGTCTTTGTTTTTCGCCTGACTTGTCCTCTCTTTCGCAAGCCCTGCGAGGGGGCTGCGCAAGCGCCCTCGCGAGTGCCTTCTTACCTAATTTCGTGAGGCATCCTCCCTCAAGTTCACAGTGGGAGCACCCCTCCCGGTCCATGCCCCACGGGCATCACGACGCGAACATAAGACTTGAGCCGAACACCCTCGCGACCAAGGTTCGAAAGCCATCCTCCCGGCTGAATTTTGCAGACTCAAGGTGCCCGGCGAGGCCTCGGGCAGGTACCTCGCTAGGCGAAATCGGCATCGAGCCCCTCAAGCTAAGTTGTTCCTACGCGCAAGCACGCAGCCTCGACACCATAACACATCATGGGAATAATAGAAATAGCATAATCAATAAGGGCAATAGTCCGGCATGCCCCCTCGGGGCCCCATACTTCTCTCTTTCTAAGCAGGAAAAGGAGATAAACAAAACAAATGCGGCATGCCCGGCGATGACTCATGAGGAAGGATTCACACCGCCTTCCTGAGCTCAATCAGACTCCTCCTCGCGCTTCACCGAGGCACGATGGCGGGATGACCCGCTACCACCCTCGAAGCGCGCGTGTCGGCGTGGTGGTTGATCACGGCCACCGCTGGAGGAGCTGCCACCGGAGGGGGAGCCGCTGAAGCTTGGCGAGCTGCGAGCGCCGCCGGCAGCGGGCTCGCCTTTGTTTTCATGGCAGCCATCGCCGAGTCCCAGCACTTGGTCGCCGTCGTCATCTTCAGGGCAGCACCTGGCACGGCGGCCAACACCCTCATGTAGAGGGTCGCATCACCATCAAACTTGAAGTGCAGGGTGCACGGCCGGCCCAGCCCGCACGCGCAGGCAAACGTCTGCCAATCGCGGGCCAAGGCCATGTTCCCGGCAATGGAGATCTCCAACGAGACCCATCAAGCCCTGCTGCAGCAGCCTTCCGCTTGGAGCCAGAGGCTGCCAGGAGCGCCAGCCGGGAGTTCGCCAACGATGAAGCGGGGAAGCTGGAGCTAGCTACCGGTCGGGTCCGCCGACCACACGACAAACTCCGGCAGCACTTCGGCCGAGTGGAAGCGCAGCCTGGGAGGCCGCGCGGCCACAACGCGCCTTCACTCACCCACCGGGCGGCATCACAGCGCGAGGGATCACTGTCGCGACCACGAAGAGCCACAGCAGGGGTCACGGGGTGCTTGCGGGGGTGACCTCGACCACGCTTGGGTGGAGGGGAGTCAGGCCCTTCCCGATGAGCCTTTCCCTTCTCCGCGGCCGAGAACCTCTTTGGCGGCACCATAGGACACGGCGGGTGGCTGGAGCAGGCAGAAAAAAGAAGCAAGCAGAAGAAGGGAGATGTGCAGCAGAGGCCTGCACCCTCCCGCATTTATAACCCGAGGGAGGCCAACCGCCGGCCTCCACAATCGCAGGTAATCATGAATCCTTTTGCATGCAGCAGGGACTTGTCAAATCGAGCAGTTGCCAAGGCAGCATGGGGAAGCGGAGACGCCCACGTCCAGTCAACCGCCATGCGGCGACCAAGGCCGTAGGCTGTTGGGGCCTGCGACGCTCAGCACTTGCCCCTTCGCTTCTCTGCTAAGTCAAGTCTGAGCGCGCCTTGGGCCCGGGGGTTACTGTCGGTGTTTTGGGAACGGGGGTCCCCAGATTTGCCTGCTTGCAGCCTACGACGTGGCTTGAGTGGTGGCCAGTACGGCCCATCTTCATCAACTCAAGCTCAATACCCTCGCGGGGCGGACGACGAAAGGCTTCCTTAGGAACGGCCTCACCAGGCAGGCTCGCGAGGAGGCAGAGAGATCAAAGTAGGGGGACCTCGCGAGGTGCTCGTGACGCAAGCCATGACGATCGAGACCAGGCGGGCGCTGACCTGCGCGGTGTCCTTGTTTCCTCTTTGGTGCAAAGGGGGCAAGCATAGGCGTGGTGTACCGAGGCATCAAGTAAAGGTTACCATTTTGGTGCAACGAGACCAAGACCAGCAGAGCGGCAGGACGAAGGTCACCATGGAGCCCAAGACGGCGTCATCGCCGGTGCCTTTTGTAGCCGAAGAGCAACTTTAGTCAGGATAACTTGTACTAGATGTTCCCCTTCAAAATGGCCGTTGTTGGCACCCTTCCCGCTCAATATTTGGGAAGAGGACCAGGGCCTCTATATATAGAGATAGCCACCACCGTAGGGGGGGGGGGGATGGGATCCTTCTCAAGCAAACCACCACCACAAGAACACCTCTCGCGAGGCTGTTCTTCCCTTGTATTGTTCATCATCAGCCCCTGAGGCAATCCACCACACCACACACTGGAGTAGGGTATTACACCACAACGGTGGCCCAAACCAGTATAAACCTTGTGTCCCTTGTGTTGCTCATCGTTTAGCTTAGATTCTTAGCGAGGCGTTGGGACGTGGATCGGTAGGGGGAAGATCTTCGTGCACACCCCAGAGTTCGAACCTCAAATGTTTTGCCGGAACCCGATATCCGACACCAGTCAAGCCAGTGATTAGAGAAAAGAAGACCAAAAGCTGAGGCCCCGGCGAGATCCTTGTTAGGATGGCTCGCGAAGCCCCCGGCAAGATCCTTGCCAGGATGAATTGCTAAGCCCATGGCAAGGTCCTTGCCGGGAGGAGTACAAGGCTCCGCCACCCCGCCACCACTCCAACGCAGCAACTGGCCTGCCAACCTCTGGCAAGCACCTGCGTGGTGGCATGCGGTTCTTCATGAAGATCCTGCCACAGTTCCAGTACAGCAACTAGCAAGCCAGCCTGGCATTGCATGCCTCGTCAGCCTGGATGCGTGTCAAGAAGGGGAGAGGCGGCGATGGACGGGACGGGCTCTATTTCCGTCCCTGATAAAGTTGGAGGGCACGTAACCAGCGCATTTAATGCATTTGTCCTAGGATGTCAGTGAGAAGCATATGCACTGTAGCTACTTTCCACCTCCTGTATGCCGCTGTGGCAACCCCTTGAACATATAAAAGGAGGCCCAAGGCGTACTGGATAAGGATTCAGACTTTTGAACCTCTCGGCCCAGCTTGCATGCAGAGCAGCTAGCCGAAGCTCAAGAACACCTAATGGACACTCAAGCAGGACTAGGGTTTACGCTGCTCAGCGGCCCAAACCTGGAAGGGATCCATGTAGAAGGGATCGACGTGATCCCATAGGTGTCGTTTTCCCCGACATCATTGGTGCACCAGGTAGGGGAAGAGCACAGGTTCTGCAAACCTGGTCTAGCAGTTAGCATGTCGTTTCCTTGATCACCATGGCTCCTAAGAATAAGGCGATCACGGCGATCGGTTCCTCTGGAGCCAAACCGCCCGTGCCAGCGTGGACGGGCGACGGAGTAGTCGCGGGTGGTGGCGGAGGTGCGGATCACGAGCATCCTTGACACTCTGGCAACCGAAGCCAGGCGAGCGGCATCGTTCGTGCCCAAGACGACGAGCCGTGCGCCACGGGGTCCAAGGGCGGAACCATGCTGCCTACAGGCGGCGCGGCGACCTCCAAGACACCCCCGCTGGTGCCCACGCCACGGTCCTCCCAAGCCGTGCGCGATGAGTAGTGCCACGATGTTGGCGACCCCGGGCGCCACCGCGGGAAGAGCCATGTGCATCATTCTCGAGATGCGTAGGGCAGACATGCACGCCAAGATGCTGGTCAAGATGGCGCACGGCCATGGAACCGTGATGGTTCTCCTTCTAACATGGTTAGAAGTCCGAGCACCTCTCGTTCCTCATGCTTGTCGCTCCCACCTACGCCAGCAGAAGCATTAGCGCGAGTGCAGCTACTCCTCGACTTCCCTCATGTTGCGGAGAAGTAAGAAGAATGGAGGGTTGCTATCGAAAGCCTTATTGGACACGCCAATAAAGATCGATACCAGGAGGAAGGCCCTTCACGACATCGGTCAACCGAGCCGGCGCATGCCAACGGCAGAAGGGCCGGAGGCGCCACAACCACGGTTCACTCCCCTCCACCACGACAGCAATGGTCGCCAACTCGGCGGGTTGATGCCCGTGATGATGGATCCACGGCTTCGTCCGATCCACGAGCTAGTCAGGACCAACGTCAAGTTCTTCGGGAATGTGTTAAAGAGGATGCTTGAGCTACCATCGAGCGGTGATGGGAAGCACGCAATAAATCTGATAGGCGTGCAGGGCCCACTGCATACTGGCCTACACCGTGGGATTCTGGTGACTTGCCTTACGAGGTAGGTTGTCCAGCTTTTACCCATGAGCTACGGCAGTTCCAGTGGCCCACTACCCGCACGTTCAAACCAGAGCTCCCGGAGAAGTACGACGGCAAGATTCATCCGTCCGAATTCCTGTGCGTCTACACCATTGCGATGCAAGCTGCCGGGGCTCGGGACGGCAAGGTGCTCGCCAACTACTTCCCATAGGTACTCAAGCCCAACGTCAGGTCATGGTTGATGCACTTGCCTATAGATTCCATCTCCTCTTGGTCGGACTGTGCCACGAGTTTGTTGGCGCCTTTACCGGAGGCCACCAAGCTTCTGGCCAGGCAAGTGATTTGCATCTCATCCCCAGAAGGATGACGAATCCGTGCGCAAGTACATACAGAGATTCAGCCGTGTGCAGTATAACATCCCAGATGTTCATCATGCCGCTATCATCAGCGCATTTCATTAGAACGTGCGCAACCGCAAGATGCTTGAAGAGCTGGCAATGAACAAGGTTAGGGATGTTGCCGAACTTTACATTTTGGCCGATAGATGTGCTCGGGCTGAAAAAGGAAGGAAGTACCTCGGCGAAGATGCCGGCACGGGAAGTGATTCTGGAGACGAAGACACTGTTTCCCCGGCAAAGAAGGGCCAACGGCGCAATAGGAAGTGCAGGGGCAAGACCGTGCTTGCTGTTGAGGAATCCGGTAACCCCGGCATCGCCAAGAAGGCCAAGGTTGACAATCCCGGCAAGGAAGTTGTCGGGTGTGCCGGCTGCCAGGACTTGGTGGTTGCCGACAAGCCGGAGGGCTCCGACAAGCAATATTGCAAGATCCATCACACCAAGGGCCATGACCTCCAAAACTGTCGGCAAGTTGAGCAGCTTGTTGAGAGGCAGAAAGCTGAGTATGAAAGACGGGATAAGGAGAAGGGCCAGGATGGTGCTGAGGGGTCCGGCAAGAAGTGCGATGGCCGAGGAGGGCGCCGCGGCAAGGAAAAGCAACAAGGGAGGCCTGATCGAGGCCGCGAAAAGAAAGAGGGATATGATGACCGTGAAGAGGACGATGAGTCCAGTGACCAAGAATTTCAAAAGGCCACAGAAACCATGTGCATCGATGGTGGCGTCTTGCTACATTCTTCTCACTGCCAGCTTAAATAGTGGGCGCGCGAGATCAAAGCGACAGAGTCGTCGATCGACGTCCAGAAGCCAATGAAATGGTCCAACACGCCTATCATTTTCGACACCGAGGATCACCCTGATCGCACAACCGCGGTCGGGTGCTTGCCGTTGTTGGTTTCGCCAAAAATTCGCAACCTCAAGGTGACGAAAATGCTAGTGGACGGTGGGGCTGGTCTGAACTTGATCTCGCCCTAGGTGATTAAGAGGTTGCAAATCCCCAAGGGAGATCCCGAGGAGATTGGCACGTTTCAAGGAATCAATCAGGGGAGAAGCCAGCCCAAGGGTAAGATCACACTACCAGTCACATTTGGTGGTGAGCTGAACTACAGGAAAGAGAAGATTGTTTTTGATGTAGCCAAGGTCCCATTGCCGTATAACGGGATCCTTGGCCGTCCAGCACTGGCCAAGTTTATGGCCTACAACACGCTGAAGATTCCCGGCCCGATGAGCATCATCACTGTCGGCTCTGAGAAGAAGGATGCACTGATCTGTGCCGACCAGCTCTACCGGGAAGCGGTGGTAGCACCTGTCTCCAAGGCACTTGCTCCTGCCACTGGAGCCCCCGAGAGGAAGAAGACCGGCAAGACCTAAGTCGCTGGCAAGGTTTCTAGCCCCTGCGAGGCATCTTGCACCCACTCTAGCAAACAAGCCTCGCCGAAGCGTTGCATTCCCGTTGAGGACGTGCCAGAGAGCTCCACCGACAAGAGCAAGAAATCCAAGGCAGCACCACCAGAGACCATGAATGTGCCCGTCAAGGAGGACGACACGGGCGGAGCTTTCACTATAAGCTCCACCCTCGACAGCAAATAGGAAAGCGCGCTCATTGCCTTCCTGTGGGCAAATGTCGATGTGCTTGCATGGCAAGCATCTGACATCCCCGACGTTCCCAGGAAGGTGATTGGGAACCACCTTGCTGTCTGTCCTCATGCACGGCCCATCAAGCAGAAGGTCAGGAAGCAAGCTTTGGAGCGGCAAGAGTTCATCATCAAGGAGATTAGGAAGTTGGAGGTGGCAGGCTTGGTCAGAGGAGTGCTCCACCCAACATGGTTGGCCAACCAGGTGGTGGGCGCAAAGCAAATGGGAAATGGAGGTTGTGCATCAATTATACAGATATAAATAAAGCCTACCCGATGGATCCTTTCCCTTTGCCGCGCATTGACCAGATCGTGGACTCCACTGCCGGGTGCGACCTGCCGTCGTTCCTTGACGCCTATTCAGGGTACCACCAAATCTTTATGACGAAGGAAGACAAAGAGAAGATCGCCTTTATCACCCGATGTGGTACGTATTGTTTTATACCAACGCCATTCGGGTTGAAAAGCGCTGGTTTGACATTTGCAAGAGCGGTTCAGATTAGTTTTGAGCCCCAGCTCCATAGAAATATGGAAGCTTACATGGATGACATAGTGGTCAAAACCAAGGAAAGGGCAACACTCATGCAAGATTTGGAGGAAATATTTGCAAATTGGCGCAAGATCAAGCTGAAGCTCAACCCTGAGAAGTGCATGTTCGGTGTCCCATCCGGCAAACTTCTCGGGTTCTTTGTGTCTCAACATGGGATTGAGGCGAACCCTGACAAGATCAAGGCAATTGAGCAGATTGAGGCACCAAGGCGAGTCAAAGATGTGCGTCGACTTGCTGGCTGCGTTGCTGCTTTGAGTAGGTTCATCTCCAAATCTGCTGAGCATGCCCTCCCCTTTTTCAAGATTTTGGAAAAGACCGTGCCAATGAAATGGAACCCGGAAGCCGAGTCACCGCTGCAGGATTTGAAGAGGTACCTCTCCTCTACGCCAATACTAGTTGTGCCTAAACTGCAAGAGCCGTTGCTGCTATATCTAGCGGTAATGAATCAAGTGGTCAGTGATGCACAAGTGGCACAGAGGGAAGTTGATGAAGAGGCGGTAGCAGTGTCAAGACTGTCAGATGATGAGCCAGAGCTCCACCCGGCCAGGTCTAGTGCCGGCAAGGCAGGACCCCCGGCAGAGTCAGGCACCGGCAAGGCAGGAACCCCGACAGAGTCTAGTGCCGGCAAGGCAGGACCTGCACAAGAAAACGAAGTGATACAGAGGAAGAAGATGATGAAGCACCCAATTTACTTTGCCAGCTCCCTCTTGCAGGGGGCTAGATCAAGATATTCTGGTGTGCAGAAGTTGCTCTTCGGCCTCCTTATGGCCTCGAGGAAGCTGCGTCATTATTTTCAAGCACATGAGATCACCGTCATCACTTGCTTCCCGTTGCAATGGATCTTGCACAACCCATATGCAACTGGAAGGATTGTGGAATGGGCGTTGGAACTGTCAAGCTTTGGTCTCAGGTTTGAAAGCACTTCGGCAATCCAGAGCAGAGTCTGGCGGAGTTCATTGCAGAATGGACCTCAACGCCTGACGAAGAAATTCAAGAGACCACTCTCCCCGGCAAGAAAACAAGCTGCGACTGGATTATGTACTTTGATTGGGCTTTCTCGCTGCAAGGTGCCAGTGCTGGTGTGTTGCTTGTCGCGCCCATCGAAGAGCACCTCAAGTACATAGTCCAAATGCACTTTCCCTGGGAGAGATCGACGAACAACACTGTAGAGTATGAGGGGGTCCTTGCCGGTCTCAGGATCGCGGCAGACCTTGGAATCAGAAAGTTGATCGTCCCTGGGGATTCGCAACTCGTAGTGAAGCAAGTGAACAAGGATTATTAGAGCCCGTTGATGGAAGCTTATGTAGATGAAATGAGGAAGTTGGAAGAGTGTTTTGACGGTCTACAAGCAGAGAATATTCCTCTAGCAGAGAATAGCATTGCTGACGACCTGTCAAAATGTGCTGCCCTCAAGTTACCTGTGGAACCAGGGACTTTTGTGCTCCAATTGACTCAGCCATCCGTTGAACCATTGACAGGATAGAATAAGCGAAGGAAATCAGGCCCCGGCAAGTACTTTCCTACCGAGCTCCCAGGAGCCGCTGGCAAGGATGTTGCCAGGGACGCCAAGCTTGCCGGGGAGCGACAGGCTCCAGCAGGGCCTCAAGCCCTTGCCGTAGAGACAACTTCTCCCATGGTAGAAGACATGCCTCTAGTCCTTGCCGGCGAGCCTTAGGCTCCAGCATAGGCGCAGCACACCGTTTAGTTCCTCCAAACAGGGGAACTCCCTGAGGAACAGGAAGAAACGGAGAAAGTAGCCCGTCGGTCTAGCATGTACCAGTTTGTGGACGATGTCCTATACAGGAAAAGATCGAACGACGTGAAATTGAAGTGCATTCCCCAGGAGGACGGGCTGGAGCTATTGGCAGAGATACATGGAGGCATATGTGGCTCTTGATACGTCTCCAATGTATCTATAATTTTTTATTGTTCCATGCTATTATATTAACCGTCTTGGATGTTTTATATGCATTTATATGTTCTTTTCTATGATTTTTGGGACTAACCTATTAACCCAGAGCCCAGTGCCAGTTTCTGTTTTTTCCTTGTTTTTGAGTTTTACAGAAATAGAATACCAAACAGAGTCCAATTGACGTGCCAATATTTGATGGTTTTTTATGAATCAAAAGAAGCCCCCGGAGTAAGAGTTGGGCCAGAAGAGTCCCAAGCCATCCACGAGGGTGGAGGGTGTGCCCCCTATCTCGTGGATGACTCAGAGACCCCCCCTGACGTGAGACCGACGCCAAAAATTCCTATAAATACATAAACCTCCAGAAAGAAACCTAGAACAGGAGTTCCGCTGCCGCAAGCCTCTGTAGCCACCAAAACCCAATCGGGACCCTGTTCCGGCACCCTGCTGGAGGGGGAATCATCACCGGTGGCCATCTTCATCATCCCAGCGCTCTCCATGATGAGGAGGGAGTAGTTCACCCTTGGGGCTGAGGGTATGTACCAGTAGCTATGTGTTTGATCTCTCTCTCTCTCTCTCTCTCGTGTTATTGATTTGGCACAATCTTGATGTATCGTGAGCTTTGCTATTATAGTTGGATCTTATGATGTTTCTCCCCCTCTATCTTCTTGTAATGGATTGAGTTTTCCCTTTGAAGCCATCTTATTGGATTGAGTCTTTAAGGATTTGAGAACACTTGATGTATGTCTTGCATGGTACACCCGTGGTGACAACGGGGTATTTTATTGATCCACTTGATGTATGTTTTGGTGATCAACTGGCGGGTTCCGTGACCTTGGGAATCTATGCATAGAGGTTGGCACACGTTTTAGTCTTGACTCTCTGGTAGAAACTTTGGGGCACTCTTTGAAGTTCTTTGTGTTGGTTGAATAGATGAATCTGAGATTGTGTGATGCATATCATATAATCATACCCATAGATACTTGAAGTGACATTTGATTATCTAGGTGACATTATGGTTTTGGTGTATATGTGTCTTAAGGTGTTATTTTACTACAAGGGCTGTTTGTGACACTTATAGGCATAGCTCAATGGATTGATCGGAAAGAATAACTTTGTGGTGCTTTTGTACCCTACAATAATCTCTTCATTTGTTCTCCGCTATTAGTGACTTTGGAGTGACTCTTTGTTGCATGTTGAGGGATTGTTATATGATCTAATTATGCTATTATTGTTGATAGAACTTGCACTAGTGAAAGTATGAACCCTAGGCCGTGTTTCGAAGCATTGCAATACCGTTTTCGCTCACTTCTACCACTTGCTACCTTGCTGTTTTTATATTTTCAGATTACAAATATATATATATATACCATCCATGTTGCACTTGTATCGCCATCTCTTTGCCGAACTAGTGCACGTATACAATTTACCATTGTATTGGGTGTGTTGGGGACACAAGAGACTCTTTGTTATTTGGTTGCAGGGTTGTTTGAGATGGACCATCTTCATCCTACGCCTCCCACGGATTGATAAACCTTAGGTCATCCACTTGAGGGAAATTTTCTACTATCCTACAAACATCTACACTTGGAGGCCCAACAACGTCTACAAGAAGAAGGTTGTGTAGTAGGCATCAAGCTTTTTTCTGGCGCCGTTGCCGGGGAGGTGAGTGCTTGAAGGTATATCTTTATATCTTTTAATTGAATCTTTTAGTTTCTTGTTTTATCACTAGTCTAGTCTATAAAAGAAAACTACAAAAAAATGGAATTGACGGTGCCTCATATGCTTCATCTTTTTAATGTCTTTCTTGAGAATAAGGATTCCGATAATTGTGCTCAAGTGCTAGAAGAAGAAGTCTATAGAATATTTGGCACTAAATATTTGAATGATGAGCATGATTGCAATGTTGTTAGTATGAATTCCTTGAATACCCATGATGCTAATGATATGCAAAGCCACAAGCTTGGGGAAGCTATGTTTGATGAAGATGATATTTTTTGTCCCCCAAGTTTTTATGAGCAAATTTATTATGATGAAAGCATGCCTCCTATTTATGATGATTATATTGATGAAAGTGGATTTGGAGAGGTCATGAGTTTATTTAGTGATGAATCCACTATTTCGAAAGAGGTTCCAATTGATTGTGAGAATAAGTTGCTATCTATGATGATTATTGTGATGACATGTATGCTATAAAGAAAAATGATAACCATGAAACTTGTCATTATGATTTTAATTTTTAATTGGATTATGCCTCACATGATAGATATTCTGTTGAGTTTGCTTCCACTACTATTCATGAGAAGAAGTTTGCTTATGTGGAGAGTAATAAAATTTGTATGCTTGTAGATCATGAAAACAATGCTTTATGTGATAGTTATATTGTTGATTTCATTCATGATGCTACTGAAATTTATTATGAGGGAGGAATATATGCTTGTAGGAATTGCAATAATATCAAGTTTCCTCTCTATGTGTTGAAAATCTTGAAGATTTGCTTGTTTTACCTTCCTATGCTAGTTGTTTCTTGTTCCCATAAGTTGTTTGCTCACAAAATCCCTATGCATAGGAAGTGGGTTAGACTTAAATTTGCTAGTCATATTCTTCATGATGCTCTCTTTCTGTTTCAATTCTTATCTTTTATGTGAACATCATCGAAATCATCATGCCTAGCTAAAAAGGCATTAAAGAAAAGTGCTTGTTGGGAGACAACCCAATACTTACCCTTACTGTTTTTGTGTGTTCACATGATTAAGCTACTGTAGTAATCATGTTTTATAGCTTTTGTTTCAATAATGTCTGAAGTAAGACCTTTAGGATAGCTTACGGTGATAGTTGTGTTGATCCTGCTGAAAATCAGAATCTTTTGGGCTCAGTAAATTAGTTTTGATAATTCAAAGAAACGTGATTTTTAGCTAATTCTTTTCTCTATGAATTGTTACACAAATTTCTCAGGTTTTCCTAATTTCTATGGATTTTTTTAGTTACAGAAGTATTCATGAGTTACAGATTACTACAGACTGTTCTGTTTTTGACAGATTCTGTTTTCTATGAGTTGTTTTCTTATTTTGATGAATCTATGAGTAGTATCGGAGGGTATGAAGCATAGATAAGTTGTAATACAGTAGATATTAAACCAATATGAATTTAGGAGTTCACAATAGTACCAAAAGTGGTGATTTATTTTCTTATACTAACGGAGCTTACGAGTTTTCTGTTGAGTTTTGTGTTGTGAAGTTTTCAAGTTTTGGGTAAAGATTCGATGGAATATGGAATAAGGAGTGGCAAGAGCCTAAGCTTGGGGATGCCCAAGACACCCCAAGGTAATATTCAAGGAAAACCAACAGCCTAAGCTTGGGGATGCCCCGGATGGCATCCCCTCTTTCGTCTTCGTTCGTCGGTAACCTTACTTGGAGCTATATTTTTATTCACCACATGATATGTGTTTTGCTTGGAGCATCATTTCATTTTATTTTGTTTTTCTTGCTGTTTGAATAAAATCCCAAGATTTGAAATTCTTAAATGTTAGAGAGTCTTCACATAGTTACATAATCATTCGACTACTCATTGATCTTCACTTATATCTTTTGGAGTAGTTTGTCATTTGCTCTAGTGCTCACTTATATCTTTTTAGAGCATGATGGTGGTTTTATTTTGAAGAAATAGATGAACTCTCATGCTTCAATTATATTATTTTGAGAGTCTTAAATAGCATGGTAATTTTCTTAGGTTATAAAATTAGTCCTAATATGATGGGTATCCAAGAGGGATATAATAAAAACTTTCATATAAAATGCATTGAATACTATGAGAAGTTTGATTCCTTATGATTGTTTTGAAATATGAAGATGGTGATATTAGAGTCATGCTAGTTGAGTAGTTGTGAATTTGAGAGATACCTGTGTTAAAGTTTGTGATTCCCATAGCATGCACGTATGGTGAACCGTTATGTGATGAAGTCAGAGCATGATTTATTTTTTCATTGTCTTCCTTATGAGTGGCGGTCCGGACGAGTGATGGTCTTTTCCTACCATTATATCCCCCTAGGAGCATGCGTGTAGTACTTTGTTTTGATAACTAATATATTTTTGCAATAAGTATGTCAGTTCTTTATGACTAATGTTGAGACCATGGATTATACGCACTCTCACCCTTCCACCATTGCTAGCCTCTCTTGTGTCGTGCAACTTTCGCTAGTACCATACACCCACCATATACCTTCCTCAAAACAGACACCAGACCTACCTATTATGGCATTTCCATAGCCATTCCGAGATATATTGCCATGAAACTTTCCACCGTTCCGTTTATTATGACACGCTTCATCATTATCATATTGCTTTGCATGATCATGTAGTTGACATCATATTTGTGGCAAAGCCACCTTCATAATTCTTTCATACATGTCACTCTTGATTCATTGCACATCCCAGTACATTGCCGGAGGCATTCATATAGAGTCATATTTTGTTCTAAGTATCGGGTTGTAATTCTTGAGTTGTATGTAAATAAAAGTGTGATGGCCATCATTATTAGAACATTGTCCAATGTGAGGAAAGGATGATGGAGACTATGATTCCCCCACAAGTCGGGATGAGAGTCTGGACGAAAAATAAAAAAAGAGAAAAAAGAGGCCATAAAAAAGAGAAGGCCCAAAAAAACAAAAAAAGGAGAGAAAAGGAGAGAAGGAGCAATGCTACTATCCTTCTACCACACTTGTGCTTCAAAGTAGCACCATGATCTTCATGATAGAGAGTCTCCTATGTTGTCACTTTCATATACTAGTGGGAATATTTCATTATAGAACTTGGCTTGTATATTCCAATGATGGGCTTCCTCAAAATACCCTAGGTCTTCATGAGCAAGCGAGTTGGATGCACACCCACTTAGTTTCTTTTTGAGCTTTCATACACTTATAGCTCTAGTGCATCCGTTGCTTGGCAATCCCTACTCACTCACATTGATATCTATTGATGGGAATCTCCATAGCCCGTTGATACGCCTAGTTGATGTGAAACTATCTTCTCCTTTTTGCCTTCTCCACAACCACCATTCTATTCCACATATAGTGCTATATCCATGGCTCATGCTCATTTATTGTGTGAAAGTTGAAAAAGTTTGAGAACATCAAAAGTATGAAACAATTGCATGGCTTGTCATCGGGGTTGTACATGAGCATGAGCCAGACTATATGATTTTGTAAGGACATCTTGCTTTGGCCATGTTATTTTGAGAAGACATGATTGCTTTGTTAGTATGCTTGAAGTATTATTGTTTTCATGTCAATATTAAACTTTTGTTCTAAATATTATGGATCTGAATATTCTTGCCACAATAAAGAAGATTACATTGATAAATATGTTAGGTAGCATTCCACATCAAAAAAATTGTTTTTATCATTTACCTACTCGAGGACGAGCAGGGATTAAGCTTGGGGATCTTGATACATCTCCAACGTATCTATAATTTTTTATTGTTCTATGCTATTATATTATCCATCTTGGATGTTTTATATGCATTTATATGCTATTCTATATGATTTTTGGGACTAACCTATTAACCTAGAGCCCAGTGCCAGTTTATGTTTTTTCCTTGTTTTTGAGTTTTAAAGAAAAAGGAATACCAAACGGACTCCAATTGACATGCCAATTTTTGATGATTTTTTATGAACAAAAAGAAGCCCCCGGAGTAAAAGAGTTGGGCCAGAAGAGTCCCGAGCCATCCACGAGGGTGGAGGGCACGCCCTACCCCCTGGGCGTGCCCCCCTATCTCATGGATGACTCAGAGACCCCCCCTGATGTGAGACCGACGCCAATAATTCCTATAAATATAGAAACCCCCAGAAAGAAACCTAGATCGGGAGTTCCGCCACCGCAAGCCTCTGTAGCCACCAAAAACCAGTCGAGACCCTGTTCTGGCACCCTACCGGAGGGGGGAATCATCACCAGTGGCCATCTTCATCATCCCGGCGCTCTCCATGACGAGGAGGGAGTAGTTCACCCTCGGGGCTGAGGGTATGTACCAGTAGCTATGTGTTTGATCTCTCTCTCTCGTGTTCTTGATTTGGCACGATCTTGATGTATCGCGAGCTTTGCTATTATAGTTGGATCTTATGATGTTTCTCCCCCTCTATCTTCTTGTAATGGATTGAGTTTTCCCTTTGAAGTTATCTTATCGGATTGAGTCTTTAAGGATTTGAGAACACTTGGTGTATGTCTTGCGTGGGATACCCGTGGTGACAATGGGGTATTCTATTGATCCACTTGATGTATGTTTTGGTGATCAACTTATGGGTTCCTTGACCTTAGGAATCTATGCATAGAGGTTGGCACACGTTTTCGTCTTGACTCTCCGGTAGAAACTTTGGGGCACTCTTTGAAGTTCTTTGTGTTGGTTGAATAGATGAATCTGAGATTGTGTGATGCATAACGTATAATCAGACCCACAGATACTTGAGGTGACATTGGAGTATCTAGGTGACATTAGGGTTTTGGTTGATATGTGTCTTAAGGTGTTATTCTACTATGAACTCTAGGGCTGTTTGTGACACTTATAGGAATAGCCCAATGGATTGACTGCAAAGAATAACTTTGAGGTGGTTTTGTACCCTACAATAATCTCTTCGTTTGTCCTCCGCTATTAGTGACTTTGGAGTGAATCTTTGTTGCATGTTGAGGGATTGTTATATGATCTAATTATGCTATTATTGTTGAGAGAACTTGCACTAGTGAAAGTATGAATCCTAGGCCTTGTTTCGAAGCATTGCAATACCGTTTTGGCTCACTTTTACCACTTGCTACCTTGCTGTTTTTATATTTTCAGATTACAAAAACCTATATCTACCATCCATATTGCACTTGTATCACCATATCTTCGCCAAACTAGTGCACCTATACAATTTACCATTGTATTGGGTTTGTTGGGGACACAAGAGACTCTTTGTTATTTGGTTGCAGGGTTGTTTGAGAGAGACCATCTTCATCCTACGCCTCCCACGGATTGATAAACCTTAGGTCATCCACTTGAGGGAAATTTACTACTGTCCTACAAACCTCTGCACTTGGAGGCCCAACAACGTCTACAAGAAGAAGGTTGTGTAGTAAAAAAAAACTCTCACATAGGATCAAGAGCCCTTGCCGGCAAAGCATTTCGGCAAGGTTTCTTTTGGCCCACTACTCTACAGAATACAACTGCACTAGTAACCAAGTGTGAAGCGTGTCAGTTCCATTCGAAGAAACTCCACCAACCAGCTCAAGCTCTTCAGACGATCCCTCTTTCCTGGCCATTTTCAGTCTGGGGGCTCGACAAACTGGGCCCCTTTCCCCGTGTTGTCGGGGGCTTTGAGTACTTGTACGTTGTGATCGACAAGTTCACAAAGTGGCCAGAAGTGGAAGCAGTGAGAAAGGTAACCGCACAATCAGCCGTCAAGTTCTTCAAGGGACTAGTTTGTTGTTTTGGTGTGCCAAACAGAGTCATCACCGACAACGGCACGTAGTTGACAAGCTGCACCTTCATGCAATGCGTCCAAGACCTCGGCAGCAAAATCTGTTTTGCTTCTGTTGCACATCCATGAAGCAACGGCCAGGTGGAAAGGCCAAATGCTGAAGTGTTGCGGGGCCTCAGGATGAGGACTTTTGATAGGCTGCACAAGTGCGAAAGATGCTGGATTGACGAGTTGCCGGTGGTTCTTTGATCAATCAGGACAATGCCAAATTGGGAAAGAGCAGCTGCGGCAAGATGACGCTATGCTCCTTGAGGAAGATCGCCTTCAGGCTGCAGTGCGAGCTGCGTGCTACCAGCAAGCCTTGCGCTGCTACCATAGCCGCAAGGTCCATGTCCAAAGCTTTGAGGAAGGCGGCCTTCTTCTTCGGTGCGTTCAGTCGACCTAGAATTCCAACAAGTTCATGCCAAAGTGGGAAGGACCTTATCGGGTAATACGAGTCACTAGGCCCGGCGCAGTCCGCCTGAAGACCAAAGATGGTATCCCAGTGAGCAACTCCTAGAACATGGAACATCTTCGCAAGTTTTACCCATAAGGTGTGGTTGCCCCCCCCCCCGGCAGACCACCTTTTGTACAAGCCTTGCTGGCAAGGCATGTAACCCTTTGTACAAAGCCAGTCGTAGACACCAAGCAACAGATGAATAAACAAAGCGCTGGCGCCCTAAGAATTAGCATGCATGTTAGGATAAGCTTCTCTCTGGTAGGCTTGATAGTTCTTAGCGGCAACTAACCCCTATCATAGAGGTCGATTGTGTGTCTTTTTGTCCCTTCCAGTCCTCTTTGGTTCGCAGGCTGCACGAGTGCTTCAGCAGAACTCTTTTGAGGAAATGAGACGAACTCACACCCCGACCCCGGCAAGCCAAGGCTACCGAGGGCAGCAGATTCAGATAAGTCCTTTTTCCCCTGCTGTGTACTTCCGTATGAAACTTGAACGTACGAAACTTTGCTCGATCCCATGCCACCGTGCTCCCTCCTTCCCATGCCCAAAATCCCCTTTGGGCTAGAATTTGGTTGTAGTTGCGGTGGAAGGGGGACGGACAAAGGGCCTAATCCTACTTGGCCCCTACCTCCGCCAAGGGCGTGAGCGTAGTCGTGGTATGAAGCTGGAGGACGGCAAGGCATGTTGCCAGGTGACGTTATTTACTTAAAATAATAACAAGGACTCGTTCCTTGGTGTGAGCCTCGCTCACACACAAAAGAACCCAACAAACACCCTTTTCTTCATTAATACATTGATTAACAAGTACAATTCATACGGAATGTAAGCATGAGCAAAGGGTTACAAAGTTTAATTCGGCAAGTGCCCGCAGGCTTAAGATCTAAAAAAGATAAGATGCCCGTAATCCCTTTCTTGTCCCTCTTCTCAGAAAGTGGGTCAAGATAGCGGGAGGACAAAAAGGGCACCTACGTGAGGTGCACGTGGCAGAAGACACAATGAGAACATCCCGGTGGCCGTCCAGAAGAGGGCTGGTGATGATGGTGTCGGGGGAGGAGCCGAAAGATGAGGCAGTGGGCCGGCAATACGAGACGAAGGCGTCGATGCCATCATACTCCGACTTGAAGGCCCGCCACCCACCTTCTTCGTCTTCTCCGACCTTCCAGTGCCAGCCGCTAGAAGCGGCAGCCCCAAGAAGTTCAAGGAGCTGGCTTGAGAAGCCACAGCCAAGAACTACCCCCCGACAAATCGCTCTGCCGGGCAGAAGACCAGGTGCAGATGATGGTGCTGCTAGCGTCACCTGGTGATGGGCTCCCGACGTCTAGTCAGACCGTCCCGTCGTCCTCTCCATCAGTCTCCTCCTCTTCACTATCGCTCGAGGAGCTCTCGTTGTCGGTCGAGCTCTCCACGCAACACCCTAACTGGATTCCCAAGCGCCCAGAGACCTTGACAGAGAGCAGGTCAGCCTCCACTAACTTAAAGCGGAGGATGTGCCCCTTCATCAAGCAATGGGCACATGCGAAGGTTTTCCAACCGCGGCGAACAAGCATTACATGAGGGGCGGGGAACTTTACATTCACCCACATACCGCCATTGCAACAACCCTTCATGTGAAGACTCAACCTCGACGGCTGGTCGACCTCCAGCACCCTCGTGAACGGCTCGGGAAGGCAAAGACGGCTACGCGGTGGTTCAGGCAACCCCAAGATAAATTCCAGCATCGTGTCTCCGACATGGCCACTTGACAGAGCGGGAGGAGACGGCGGCACCGCAGATGTTCCACTTCCACGTCCACTTCTACCTCAACCACCTCGCCGACCGCGGCCCCGTCTGGCACCTCCGCCTTTGGCGCTTGACTCTGCCTTAACCGCCGGGGCTCTCTGGTGAGAGGAAGATCTCGTCGCCTCTGCAGGGGGGTGGCCGCAACCGCGCCCTCTCGGCATGATGGTGGATGAAGAACGGAGAAGAAGAGAAGACACAAAGGGATGCCCCTCTTTCTCCTCCCTATCCTCCTTTTATAGACAAGCAGGAAGGGCTGGGAGCTGGCTCTATACCCGCTCTAGAGACCCCCCTCGAGTTCATCTCATTAAGGCCATTGGCAACGAGCGGAGTCGTCGACCGCCCTCCCTGCGCCAATCAAAGGTGCATGGGTAACTTCCATGGCACACTTTTCCATATCCCACACGTCCGCCACCTACCCCGTGCCAAGCATGTGGCATACGTGGCGAAAAAGGCAAGCGTAGTGGGTGTTGGTGTCAAAACTGGCAGATCTCGGGTAGGGGGTCCCAAGTTGTGTGTCATGGATCGATGGGTCACAGGAGATAGGAGACACAATGTTTACCCAGGTTTGGTCCCTCCTAATGGAGGTAATACCCTACTTCCTGCTTGATTGATCTTGATGGATATAGAGATTATAAGAGTTGATCTACCTCAAGATCATATGTTGTGGTCTAAACCCTAGGGGTATGATGATTGATGTCATGATGATCTAGCCTCTATCTGTCGACTAGCCTAGCCTCGGCTTATATAATGTACCAGATGCCTAGGATAACAAGAGTCCTAGTCGAATACGTCGGTGGAGAGGAGTCCTTGTCTTGATCACCAAGTCTTGTGGAATCTTCCTCGTGTATACTTCGGCTGTCTGAACTGGCCCGTGAGTAAATGGCCATGGGGGTCCTCGGCCCAATCCAACTGATCACGAGACGACATGGTGAGTACCCCCTAGTCCAGGACACCGTCAGTAGCCCCCTGAACTGGTCTTGAAGTTGGGGATGCTCCTCGATTCTTCTAAACTGTTCTTCACCTTCGGTCGCCGGTCTTGAAAATTGGTTCAACAAATATTCTCATCTTCGATCTTGAGAATTGCCGAAGTGAATCTGAAGAGTTTACACGTCGGGTATCTGAGGAGGCCCTTTAAGTTCTCGGTCTTTATCAATGCCCTGTTATTTTTTATGCCACACCTTGGGTTTGAAGTTGTTCCCGTGCAGCGGTGTCCTCTTGCATCCGAGCTCCAACGCCGGACTATATTCGAGGTATCTCTTGCAGCCGAGCACCAACGCCGGACTATATCCGAGCTCCAACGCCGGACTTTATCCGAGCTCCAACGCCGGACTTTATCCGAGCTCCAACGTCGGACTATGTCCGAGGTGTCATACATCACCTTGGTTCAAAAAAGTTGAAGGATTTTAGCCGAGCTTAATGCCGGAAATGCCCTCTATAGAGCCAGCTACTTGCATCCTTGCTATATCCTGAAATGCTTTCGAGGTGGTTCAGCACCTCGGTCATGGGCTAATTGTTTGCAGATTATATTTCCAATGCGTGTAAATTTATTTGCTATCAATATGCATAACCAGTAGCCCTCAAGGTGTGTGTCGGTCTAAAACTCAAGATGCACCTGAAGGAAAACATGAAACTGCTGATCCTAGTAGCCCCTGAGACTCGGGTCAATTCGTAAAATCAGCCCGAGGATCAACTCCTAGCTCAGCAGCATACGTAGGTATAGAGACGCATTGTAATATATTAGAGGTAATGGTGATCGGCAGATGGGCCCCTGAGAGAGGGTTGTGAGAAGTCGCCGTGATATATTAGCTTGATGCCGGATAAGTCCCAGATGGTACTTATTGTTGTCCGAAGATGTGCTTGCCCATAGTTCGGTCATGCCGAACACCGAGCACTTTGAATTTTCTGCATTGAATAGGCAATGCAGTAGCCCCCGAGCCACTAGTCGGGTGGCAACACCAGATCAGGGGATCGATGTGCCCATTTAATATTTATAAATAATGATAAGCCCGAAGCCCAGTAGCCCCCGAGCCTTAATGTGGGCACGGGTGGCTTAATTAAGGATCGATATCCAGAGTAAAATCACAAATTATGCGTAATGATTCTATGTATCCAAGTACTCTACATCATTAATGCTCGGATCCGCATTGTACAAAACTTCGTTGACCGACCATCGGCTTCAACCTCCTCGGCCAGTGGCCGGGGAGTGTTTGTCCCACTTTATAAAGCCTTTATAAGGGCAAAGATTTACAGCAAACAAGGCAATCCGGTCATATGGTTTTATAAACAAAGGTATGCAGAGAGATATGTTATATTAAGAAAGATCTTCCCAAGAAAATAGTTCCATTATCGGTTCCTTTCTTTGGGTTTTCATGCTTACCATGATCATTAAACCTCATCTCCGATCAATGTGGGAGGAAAATATTGAGGATTTAGTTAGGGGAAAGTTCCCGAACTCTGTGGTCCATGATGAACTAGAATTTTCACTTCCATCGTTGCCGACCAATTATATTCTTAAGATAGCTAGCTTTCAGCTTCACCCAGTATGAGGTACTAACCCGGATGACCCGGTAGTAACAATCACAGAGGTGCTCCCTTTACCACCTAGCCAAACAATTGGGAACGTAGGGATAAGCACAAGAGCCAGGAGACCCAGCTTGGCCAAAATCTTAAGTCAAATTGATGCATATTTATGGCTTTATAACGATAATTATGGAAGGCAGCCGTCGATATTAAATACAAATGCCAATGATATGTTTATTTTGACTTTGTTGCGATCGTTTATCAGTTGAAACTGGCCCATCGTCAACTTCCACCCCCTTGTAGATGCTATGCGGGGTGTTTCCGCAATAACAAAATAACCCTGAGCCGACATCTCGGTGCCCGAAGGCGGTTGTGTTAGTGGAAACGAGGCAATCAGATATGTGGGCTTTATAACTTTCACTTAGTCATAGGAGCTTTAAACTGGGGAAGGTAGCTACGATCCCCCGGTTAGTGTTCGGCGACAGCCGAGATCAAGCCGTAAACACCGCGGCCAATGTTATGAACGGCCCGTCATTTAAGACAGTCGTCGGATCACTGACCAGTTTACACTTATTGTGACAGTCAGTTTTCGGCTTTCTCCACTAAGGTGCTTAACCATGCGAGCTGGAAGCACAATCGTAGTGGTTCTCCCTTTGCACACCTAGCCGAACAAAGCGGAATGTGGGAGGCAAGCACAGGAGCCGGGAAATCCAACTATTGACCGAAGACACAATTCGAAACCGATGCGTATATAGCAATATACGAGAATGTTTTTGCCGAGGACTCTATGGCGTACCTTGGTTTTTGGTGGGCTCGGCTGGAGTCTCAGCCCCCTATTAATATTGCCAATGCTTTAAATGCATCTGACATTGCACTGCTCAAGAACTAGTCCTGATGTGGCGTGTGTATTGTCAACACCGTGGTGCAGTTCGGCGAGAAAGATGTCGAGTTGTGGGTCAAAAAAGATTTCCCGCTGTTATGCAGGGCACCTCGGTCATGAGGATGTACGCTTCCTGAAAGGAAAACATACAAATAGCTAAAAAGTGCCATAAGCTCAAAAAGCCAAAAACTTATGTAAAAGCTTGATGTGCGGACTAAACCGAGATTTTGGTGCCAATCCGGAAATTGGTCTTAAAAAAAATTGTGCTTCTGTCGTGCTTTAACATGACACATCTGATCTCAAGACTTCAAGCGGGTCAGCCTACGGCTTCAAGCTCCTTATCCCAAAGGCGGAGTGCTTCTCCGAGGCTAGTTTAGAAAACTAAACTGGAGCGGCTTTAGAGATAAGCTAGGCTATCGGCTATTGACCATACACTCGAGCCGAAAAAAGGAGCGGTAGAAAAAGACTTTGCAATGACCAAGAAGAAAACACATTTACTATAAAACGGCTAATGTAAATTTTAAGAGCCCCCAGTTAACATGGGTAAAGGGAGTTTCTTTTAATGAACAACTTATGTGAGCATGGTCAAACCGAACACAAGTTAAAAATTGAAAACTTTGAGCATGAAAGCGACTTAGCTGGTTAATGTGTTCGGCATTGATGACGCGGTCCGAGCTTGATGCGGGACAAGGTTCCATCCCCCAAGCTGGTCCCGAGGTGGCAGAGTGAAGAGCTCGACACTCCGAAGTGGTAACATAGCACGGCCAATGCAGGCCGGCAGAGTGACGCCGAAGTCCCCGGCGTGGGTTAATGAAGTGATAACGAAGCCCCCGGTCCAGCCAAGGTGACGTGGTATGTCGGTACACCGAGGTGACAACGCTGCCCAACCCGGATCATTTACCTATGCATGGAAAATAGTGCAAGCCGGAGATAGCAGTAATAATAATAAATTAAAAAAATGTAGCATAATAAATAATTTATGCAAAGTGAGTAATAAAAGAGATATGGCCTGTGTGCCGAACACTCGATGAGGTAGAGCTCCCTCCGCGATGCCGAAGTCCCGAGGCAACCGAACATGTCGGTATGGCAATTTGACCAATAAGGTGATCACGCGAGCCAATTTACGCCGATTGGGACAACAATGCCAGCTTGCTGAAGTGACTGCGTGACGCAGTCGAAGTCAATTACCTACACATGTAAAATAGGACAGTCCAAAAAATAATAATATAAATATATAAAAAACCTCGCATAATTAATTTATGCAAAATAATTTTTTAAATAAATGTGGCCTATCGCAGAAGTTAATGTCGATGCAGCGCGTCGGCATGATGCGGTAAAGACGAAGCAAAGCCTGAATTCGCAGGTCGGTCCGAGTTCCGGATGAGGCATTCATTGAACTGTGTACGGAAACTGACCGAACCACCATGCGACCGTCGTTTAATGCGGCCACCATATGATAGACATGTGTACAAATGATGGAACAAACCAGAGTAATAATTCCTTGGAAAAAATAAACCCAAACAAGCAAAAATTACTAGTATTAATAGCACCTAGTTTATTTGTTGTAGCAATCCAAAGGAAAGTGACTCCCAAAATTGGGACTCGGTCCGACACCCATTTCCTGATGGGTGATAAAGCAACGGCATGGCGATGCTGGGAAAAGTTGGCTCGCCGAGGCAAAGCCCCCGGTCCAGCTAACATGATGAAGTCGGTCGGCTAGTGACGCCGAAGTCTCCGGAGTAGGTTGATGAAGAGATGGTGAAGCCCCCGGTCTAGCTGAGGTGTCGAAGCCTCGATGTCAGCCGATTAGTCGAAGTAGGTGGGCGTGAAGGACAATGGCTTGAAGAAGCAACAGTGCATCCATGCCGATGCTGGTCGTAACTCGTGACATGGTCAATGCCGGCTTGATGAAGTGACCGTGCGGCGATGCCGGTGTGCCCGCTCCATGTAATCCATGGGGCGGCGATGTTGGTGATGATTTATCCTTCGCGATGCCGAACTCTTGTTCGGCTTGCCGAGATGATGATCCGAAGAAGTTGAGCTCGGCTCAACAAGCGATGACGTGTCTAGCGCAGGTCGGCAGCCGTGGAGCAACGTTGTCGGGCTGGTTTAACACCAGCGCGATGGTGAAGATCATATTGGAAAAGACTTTAAAATTAGTGGGATGTGTTTGAGAACAAAAAACAATACCCCATACAAAACTTCCTTCAAAAAGGATGTCTGAAATCCCGTTCATAAAAAAGATGAACTCGGGTCGGATTCGTTCTGGTGCAGTAAACACATTTGAAAAGTGATGCACTAATCAGAAGGTTCCCAGAGTTTGGATGGTCGAATCGAGCTGAAATTTTGAGTGGTGGTAGATATGGAAATTCCACAGAAGATGAACGGTTGGATCTTCCAAATGAATGGTTGAATCTTCCAAATGACATCTGAGCTAGGCTCTAGAGACCACGCCCTAAACTCGTCCAGATTCCCGTCCAGACTCGACAGGTCTCGGGTATATCATAGATCGCCGAAGATTCCTCCATCGGAACGCGACAAAATTTTACAGGGTTGCTGTACACTCAATTCCGCACAATTTCACTGAAGGAATCATCAAAGCGATGTTCACGGAGCTAGTGGCAGAGGATTCAAGTTCGCTATTCAGAAAAACAGCACGGTCGCCCTAGGACAATGTTAACGTTGAGCCCCCGAGCTCCAAAGATGACTCCTCCATGATCATGATAGAGATCAGAGTTGATGTTGATGAAGGCCCTCATCCGAACATGACGATCGGAGGCAAGGCATAGTTCTCAGTCAAGCCAAGGTGACCAGTTGAGCCGGCGATGAAGATGCCGACATCCCAGTTGATCTGCAGGCGAGCCATTGATCCTTTGTCGATCACACAGCGGAACTCTCAATGAAAGCACCATTGTCAGTGTCAAGACTAGCAGATCTCGGGTAGGGGATCCCAAGCTGTGTGTCATGGATCAATGGGTAACAGGAGACAGGGGACATGATGTTTACCCAGGTTCGGGCCCTCTTAATGGAGGTAATACCCTACTTCCTTCTTGTTTGATCTTGATGGATATAGAGATGACAAGAGTTGATCTACCTCGAGATCATATGTTGTGGTCTAAACCCTAGGGGTATGATAATTGATGTCATGATGATCTAGCCTCTATCTATCGACTAGCCCAGCCTCGGCTTATATAATGTACCAGAGGCCTAGGATAACAAGAGTCCTAGTCGAATACGCCGATGGAGAGGAGTCCTTGTCTTGATCACCAAGTGATGTGGAATCTTCCTTGTGTATACTTCAGTTGTCCGACTGGCCCATGAGTAAATGTCCATGTGGGTCCTTAGCCCAATCCAACTGCTCGGGAGACGACGTGGTGAGTACCCCATAGTCTAGGACATCGTCAGTGGGAGGCATCAAATGGCGATTACTATCCCGTGAGTAAAGGCTATTCATGGGCCGACCCGAGTATGACGGACGAGAAGATTATAGCAGTCGACCACTGCCACGCGTGCCCGTGCACTGCTTGGGCCTAGCCCAACACTGCCCCGCACCTGTGTGTGGCCCAGGCCCGGGGGCTCCTGTCGGTGTACTAAAGTCTGGGCCTTTAGCACCCCATATTTGTGCATGGGCAGTCATAGCCACACCTGTGGCAACGCCTGAAGACGACGATCAAGGATAATAACAAGATCATTAGAGAAGTAGTCAGGCCAGTGATTAGAGAAAAGAAGACCAGAAGCTGAGGCCCCGGGAAGATTCTTGCCAGGATGGCTCACGAAGCCCGCGGCAAGATCCTTGTTGTCGGTGTTCTAGGAACGGGGGCCCCCGGACTTGCCTGCCTGCGGCCTGTAGCGTGGCTCAACCAGTGGCCCAGTATGGCCCGTCTTCATCAACCAACACTCAAGACCCTCGCGAGGGGCCAAGCCTTGCAGGGTGGACGACGCAAGGCCTCCTCAAGGGTGGCCTCACTAGGCAGGCTCACGAGGAGGCGGAGAGATCAAGGCGAGGGTACCTCGCGAGGTTCTCATGACGCAAGCCATGATGATCAAGACCAGGCGGGCGCCAGCCTGCGCAGTGTCCTCGTTTCCTCTTTGGTGCAAATGGGGCAAGAACAAGTGTGGAGTACCTAGGCATCAGGCAAAGGTTTCCATATCGGTGCAACGAGACTAGGACCAACAGAGCGGCAGGACGGAGGTCACCATGGAGCCCAAGACGGTGTCACCACCAACACCTTTGGTAGTCGAACACCACCTTTAGTCAGGATAGCTTGTACTAGCTATCCCCTTTCAAAATGGCCGTTGTTGGCTCCCTTCCCGCTCAATATTTGGGAAGAGGACCAGGGCCTCTATAAATAGAGCTAGCCACCACAGTAGAAGGCATCCCATCTAGAGTCAACGGAGACGGATTGATTCCTCCACAAACACACCACCACAAGAACACCTCTCCTCGCGAGGCTGTTCCTCCTCTGTACTGTTCATCATCAGCCCAAGGGGCAATCCACCACACCACACACTGGATTAGGGTATTACACCACAAAGGTGGCCCGAACCAGTATAAACCTTGTGTCTCTTGCGCTGTTCATCGATCTAGCTTAGAAACCGCGGCGAGGCTGATGGCGTGTTTCAGTAGGGAGAAGATATTTGTGTGCACCCTAGAGTTCGAACCTTAAGGGTTTTGCCGGAACCCGATATCCGACATTTGGCGCACCAGGTAGGGGTGCACTAGAGTCTTCCTTCCTCCGATCTGTGTTCCGCTGCTTCGTCGCATCCATGTCCGGTGACCCGACGGCCGACGCGGACCGCTGGGCGGCATGGAAAGCCCGTGCCACGCCGCCTGCCCAAGGTGACCTCAAGCCCGCACCTTCGGCAGCCCGCGCACCACAGAATGCTGCGGGGCGTGGGCGACACAGTCAAACACTGCTGGCCCTCACTCCACGGCAGATGCGGTCAGCCACAAGGGCCTCAAACCACGCCACGTCCACGGCACCGCACACCCGACGGGAACAAGCGAACATGAGGGCTGCACTCACTGTGGCTCGGGAGCTGCTGCGGTGCAGACTACAGGAGAGCGGCCGAGACGTGCTGCTGGAGCGCGTTGCCGAGCTCCTAGATGCCGCAGCTTCGGGGGTGCCACCCTTCTGCGTCCAGCTTCCACCCCAGGCCTCGGTCGGATCACGCGGCGGGCCCATCCGCGCCCATGCCCCCTCAGGCGCGCCCCAAGACTTCATCGACACCAGCTCAACCATCGGCGCTGGGCGTCAGGCTACACCAGCACCACCCTCGGCGAGTGAGGGAATGCGCATCACTGCACATGTCTCAGGTAGGCCTCCGCCCTACCATCCCCAAGACGGCATGTTAGTCCAGACCGCGTGGAGCGTGGGGCACTACTACGAGGTCTTCGGGGCGGCGACCTCAGAGGCTTACGTACCCCACATGGTGGATCGGGAGTACGTGCTGGAAGACGACCCTGGCTCGTAACTCATGTCAGGCTGGGAGGAAGAAACACCGGAAGCCGAGCCTTTTCAGGAGCCCCAAGAAAGCCTCACCTACTGCGCTGGCAGCAATAGCTATCGGGTACCACTAATTCCTCAGGAGCAAGCTTATGCTAACCATGGGTCGCAGGAAGTTCACGTCTCTGCAGCGGAAGGCTGCCCCAGCTCACCAGCCTCCCTTCCGCTAGGAGGAGCACACTGGGGGCTGGAGGAGAGGGGTCGAGAGCCAGGCCCCTCCCCACGGTGCATGGAGCAAGGCATTTCCCGGAGGTCGGCCCTCTGCCGGGAGGGGCTGCAAAGCCTGCCCCCGGTAGAGGATCCATGGTCGCCGAGGGAACCGCTGGCGTCCCCTTTGCCCCATTGGCGTCGTCCTTGGTCTCCGGCCGTCATCAATGGTGGTCAAGGGTGGCGCAAGGCGGGGCCCTCGTCTGGCGATATGAAGCAATGCCGGGTGCATGTGAAGAAGGCCCAGTGCTTGTGAAGCTCGCCGCCCATGACACTCTCACGTAATAATGAGTTGGGGCAGTACACGCCCGGGAGTCTCCTGAGAGCCGCCCTCGAGCCTCGGGGGCTCCCACCCACGCCCAGTTGCAGCACTTAGCTCCGCGCTGGTGAGAAGACGTCAAAGATTAGATTAGGTGCCGGATGCTACCTCTTGAGCACCACGTTGGATTTCCCCGAAGAGGAGAGGATGATGCAGCAAAGTAGCGTAAGTATTTCCCTCAGTTTTTGAGAACCAAGGTATCAATCCAGTAGGAGACCACGTACAAGTCCCTCGTACCTACACAAAACAATAGCTACTCGCAACCAACGCGATTAGGGGTTGTCAATCCCTTCACGGTCACTTACGAGAGTGAGATCTGATAGAGATGATAAATAATATTTTTGGTATTTTTGATAGATAGATGCAAAGTAAAAAAGTAAAGGGAAAAGTGAAAACAAAGCAAATAATAAAGCGATAGAGATTGATATGATGAGAATAGACCCGGGGGCCATAGGTTTCACTAGTGGCTTCTCTCAAGAGCATAGATATTCTACGGTGGGTGAACAAATTACTATTGATCAATTGACAGAATTGAGCATAGTTATGAGTATATCTAGTTAATGATCATGTATATAGGCATCACATCCGAGACAAGTAGATCGAAACGATTCTGCATCACTACTATTACTCCACTCATCGACCGCTATCCAGCATGCATCTAGAGTATTAAGTTAAAAACAGAGTAACGCTTTAAGCAAGATGACATGATGTAGAGAGATAAATTCATGCAATATGATAAAAAACCCCATATTGTTATCCTCGATGGCAACAATACAATACGTGCCTTGCTGCCCCTGCTGTCACTGGGAAAGGACACCGCAAGATTGAACCCATAGCAAAGCACTTCTCCCATTGCAAGAACTACCAATCTAGTTGGCCAAACCAAACTGATAATTCGAAGAGACTTGCAAAGATAACTCAATCATACATAAAAGAATTAAGAGAAGATTCAAATATTTTCCATAGATAAACTGGATCATAAACCCACAATTCATCGGTCTCAACAAACACACCGCAAAAACAAGATTACATCGAATAGATCTCCACGAGAGAGGGGGAGAACATTGTATTGAGATCCAAAAAGAGAGAAGAAGCCATCTAGCTACTAGCTATGGACCCAAAGGTCTGAAGTAAACTACTCACACTTCATCGGTGGGGCTATGGTGTTGATATAGAAGCCCTCCGTGGTGGATGCCCCCTCCAGCAGAGCTCCAGAACAGGCCCCAAGATGGGATCTCGTGGATACAGAAGGTTGCGGCGGTGGAATTAGGTTTTTGGCTGCTCGTCTGATCATTTGGGGATGCGTAGGTATATATAGGAGGGAGTATGTCAGTGGAGCAATAGGGGGCCCACGAGGTAGGAGGGCGCACCCAGGGGGCACGCCCTCCACCCTCGTGACCACCGGTGGCACTTCCTGGAGTAGGGTCCATGTCTCCTGGATCACGTTCAGTGAGAAAATCACGTTCACGAAGGTTTCATTCCGTTTGGACTCCGTTTGATATTCCGTTTCTTCGAAACACTGAAATAGGCAAAAAAACAACGATTCTGGGGTGGGCCTCTGGTTAATAGCTTAGTCCCAAAAATAATATAAAAGTGGAAAATAAAGCCCAATATAGTCTAAAACAGTAGATAAAGTAGCATGGAGCAATCAAAAATTATAGATATGTTGGAGACATATCAGGCATCCCCAAGCTTAATTCCTGCTCGTCCTCGAGTAGGTAAATGATAAAAAAAGAATTTTTGATGTGGAGTGATACTTTGGCATAATTTCAATGTAAATCTTCTTAATTGTGATATGAATATTCAAATCCGAAAGATTCAAGACAAATGTTCATATTGACACAAAAATAATAATACTTCAAGCATACTAATCAAAGCAATCATGTCTTCTCAAAATAACATGGCAAAAGAAAGTTCATCCCTACAAAATCATATAGTTAGGCTATGCTTCATTTTCGTCACACAAAGATGTTCCCAACTTCTATACCCCCGATGACAAGCCAAGCAATTGTTTCATACTCAAATAATCTCAAACTTTTTCAACCTTCACGCAATACATGAGCGCGAGCCATGGATATAGCACTATGGGTGGAATAGAATATGATGATGGGGATTGTGTGGAGAAGACAAAAAAAAGGAGAATGTCTCATATTGACGAGGCTAATCAACGGGCTATGGAGATGCCCATCAATTGATGTCAACATGAGGAGTAGGGATTACCATGCAACGGATGCACTAGAGCTATGAATGCTCAACAAAAGAAAACTAGTGAGTGTGCATCCAACTCGCTTGCTCACGAAGACCTAGGGCATTTGAGGAAGCCCATCGTAGGAATATACAAGCCAAGTTCTATAATGAAAAATTCCCACTAGTATAAAAAAGACAACTTATGGGACTCACTACATGAAGGACAAGGTGCAACTTTGAAGCACAATATATGAGACTCACTACATGAGGAACAAGGTGCTACTTTGAACCACAAGTGTGGAAAATGAGATAGTAGCATTGCCCTTTTTTCTTTTCTTTTTTCTTTTTCTTTTTTTTCTTTTTTTGGGCCTTTTTTTTCTTTTGGCCTTTCTTCTTTTTCTTTTTCTTTTTGGGCAATGCTCTAATAATGATGATCATCACACTTCTATTGATTACAACATAAGGATTACAACTCGAAACTTAGAACAAGATATGACTCTATATGAATGCCTCCGGCGATGTACCGGGATGGTGCAATGAATCAAGAGTGACATGTATGAAAATAATGCATGGTGGCTTTTGCCACAAATATGATGTAAACTACATGATCATGCAATGGCAATATGACAAAAGTAATGTATGTCATGATGAAGATGATGGAAGTTGCATGGCAATATATCTCGGAATGGCTATGGAAATGCCATGATAGGTAGGTATGGTGGCTGTTTTGAGGAAGATATAAGGAGGTTTATGTGTGATAGAGCGTATCGTATCACGGGGTTTGGATGCACTGGCGAAGTTTGCACCAACTCTCAAGGTGAGAAAGGGCAATGCACAGTACCGAAGAGGCTAGCAAAGGCGGAAAGGTGAGAGTGCGTATAATCCATGGACTCAACATTAGTCAAAAGAACTCATATACTTATTGCAAAAATTTAGAAGCCATCAAAAATCAAGTACTATGCGCATGCTCCTAGGGGGATATATTGGTAGGAAAAGACCATCGCTCGTCCCCGACCGCCACTCATAAGGATGCACAAGCCAGGTACACTTCATGTTTCAAATTTGTTACACAACTTTAACCATACGTGCATGCTACGGGACTTGCAAACTTCAACACAAGCATTCTTTGAATTCATAATTACCCAACTAGCACGACTTTGTTATTATCACCTCCATATCTCAAAACAATTATCAAGCATCAAACTTATATTAGTATTCAACACACTCAAAAGAAAGTTTCACATATCTTGAACACCAAGTATATTAACATTAAGCAAATTACCATGCTATTAACGACTCACAAAATAATCTAAGTGAAGCATGAGAGATCAATTGTTTCTTTAAAACAAATCCACCACCGTGCTCTAAAAGATCTAAGTGAAGCACTAGAGCAAAAATTATCACGCTCAAAAGATATAATTGAAGCACAATGAGCAAAACTATCAAGCTCAAAAGATATAAGTGAAGCACATAGAGTATTCTAACAAATTCTAATTCATGTATGGCTCTCTCAAAAGGTGTGTACATCAAGGATGATTGTGTTAAACTAACAAGCAAAGACGCAAATAATACAAGACGCTCCAAGAAAAACACATATCATGTGGTGAATAAAAATATAGCTCCAAGTAAATTACCGATGGAAGTGGATGAAAGAGGGGATGCCTTCCGGGGCATCCCCAAGCTTTGAATTTTTGGTGTCCTAAGATTATCTTGGGGGTGCCATGGGCATCCCCAAGCTTAGGCTCTTGCCACTCCTTGTTCCTTAATCCATCAAAAGAATTCACCCAAAACTTGAAAACTTCACAACACAAAACTCAACAGAAATCTCGTGAGCTCCGTTAGAGAAAGAAAACAAAAGACTACTTCAAAGTACTGTAATGAACTCATTCTTTATTTATATTGGTGTTAAATCTACTGTATTCCAACTTCTCTATGGATTATAAACTATTTTACTAGCCATAGATTCATCAAAATAAGCAAACAACACACGTAAAACAGAATCTGTCAAAAACAGAACAGTCTGTAGCAATCTGTAACTAACGCAAACTTCTGGAACTCTAAAAATTCTACCAAAATAGGAAGTCCTGGAAAATTTGTTTATTGAACAGAAGCAAAAAGAATCAACGCAAAATCATGTTTCTGTAATTTAACAAAATTATATTCGTGCGTGCAGAGTTTCTGTTTTTCAGCAGAATCAAATCAACTATCATCGTAGGTTATCCTATAGGTTTTACTTGGCACAAAAACTAATTAAAAGATAAAACTACATCCAAACAGAGTCTAGATGTATTATTTATTCCTAAACAGAAGCAAAAACCTAAAACACAAAATAAAATTGGGTTGCCTCCCAACAAGCGCTATCATTTAACGCCCCTAGCTAGGCATAAAAGCAAGGATAGATCTAGGTAGTGCCGTAGTAATAAGATAGATCGGTGAAACTCATTTAATATTCTCTACGTTCGGAAGAAAGTTTTCTTTGAGGTAAGCAAAAGTAATCAAAAGGGCTAAATTTAATAGGGCAAAAATCTCCAAGATCAATTTTAGGAGGTATAGGTTCTTCTTTCGGCCCTTCATAATGCACAACCAATTCATCACTATAAGCATTCTTTTGACAAAACCTTGTGAGTCTACACTCAAGAGAGTATCCTAACTCATTATTTCGAATAGCCAAATCATCATTAAGTTCAGGGATTCTATCAATTAAAATATTGGTTGGCACCTTTTTTCTAAGGTTTTCATTGAAAGCAACATAGTCAAGAGATTGAAAACGCATAATTTCTTCTTGATCAAAGAGGATAGATTCTATGGGAGGATGGCCGGTGTCCACCCTATAATGCGCAAAGATTTCTTTGGCCTCTTTTATTATAAATCTGAATTCATGAGCCAAAAAGATAGTAGCGGCACACTTAACAGAGGAGTGTTTGATGTTAGAAAATTCTAGGAAAATCCTTTGTATAGAAGGGTGCATATGCATAAATTGCCTTTCAAGTTCAACGATAAGCATGGCAATGGCATCAGCAAGACTACTGGTTCTATGAAGAATAGAACTGCCCATAGAGGGTAAAGCACCAGCACAAGTAAAGAAATCTTGAATAACTCCTTTACCAATAATATTACCACTATCGATTCGAAATCTTTTTGTATGATAGGTAGGGGATTCTTCAGCAGGAGCTTCAGAATTTTCAATGATATTATTATCGCCCATGTCGGCAATAATTTCCCCAATTTCAGACATAACGACAAGCAAGCAAACTAACACACAAGCAAACAGAAAGGCAACGAAAAAAAGGCAAATGGGAAAGAGAGAAGGAGATTGGGAAAGAGAGGGCAAATAAAAATGGCAAGGGTGAAGTGGGGGAGAGGAAAACGAGAGGCAAATGGCAAATAATGTAATGCGAGAGATAGGGATTGTGATGGGTACTTGGTATGGTTGACTTGCTTGCGTGAGCCTCCCCGGCAACGGCGCCAGAAATTCTTCTTGCTACCTCTTGAGCACTACGTTGGATTTCCCCGAAGAGGAGAGGATGATGCAGAAAAGTAGCATAAGTATTTCCCTCAGTTTTTGAGAACCAAGGTATCAATCCAGTAGGAGACCACACACAAGTCCCTCGTACCTACACAAAACGATAGCTACTCACAACTAACATGATTAGGGGTTGTCAATCCCTTCACGGTCACTTACAAGAGTGAGATCTGATAGAGATGATAAATAATATTTTTGGTATTTTTGATAGATAGATGCAAAGTAAAAAGTAAAAGGCAAAGTAAAAACAAAGCAAATAATAAAGCAATAGAGATTGATATGATGAGAATAGACCCGGGGGCCATAGGTTTCACTAGTGGCTTCTCTCAAGAGCATAGATATTCTACGGTGGGTGAACAAATTACTGTTGAGCAATTGACAGAATTGAGCATAGTTATGAGTATATCTAGGTAATGATCATGTATATAGGCATCACGTCCGAGACAAGTAGATCGAAACGATTCTGCATCTACTACTATTACTCCACTCATCGACCGCTATCCATCATGCATCTAGAGTATTAAGTTAAAAACAGAGTAACACTTTAAGCAAGATGACATGATGTAGAGAGATAAATTCATGCCATATGATAAAAACCCATCTTGTTATCCTCGATAGCAACAATACAATACGTGCCTTGCTGCCCCTGCTGTCACTGGGAAAGGACACCACAAGATTGAACCCAAAGCTAAGCACTTCTCCCATTGCAAGAACTACCAATCTAGTTGGCCAAACCAAACGGATAATTCGAAGAGACTTGCAAAGATAACTCAATCATACATAAAAGAATTCAGAGAAGATTCAAATATTTTCCATAGATAAACTGGATCATAAACCCACAATTCATCGGTCTCAACAAACACACCGCAAAAACAAGATTACATCGAATAGATCTCCACGAGAGAGGGGGGGGAACATTGTATTGATATCCAAAAGGAGAGAAGAAGCCATCTAGCTACTAGCTATGGACCCGAAGGTCTGAAGTAAACTACTCACACTTCATCAGAGGGGCTATGGCGTTGATGTAGAAGCCCTCCATGGTGGATGCCCCCTCTGGCGGAGCTCCGAAACAGGCTCCAAGATGGGATCTTGTGGATACAGAAGGTTGCGGCGGTGGAATTAGGTTTTTGGCTCCTCGTCTGATCGTTTGGGGATACATAGGTATATATAGGAGGAGGGTGTACGTCGGTGGAGCAACAGGGGGCCCACGAGGTAGGGGGCGCGCCCAGGGGGGCGCACCCTCCACCCTCATGACCTCCTCTGGCACTTCTTGGAGTAGGGTCCAAGTCTCCTGAATCACGTTCGGTGAGAAAATCACGTTCCCGAAGGTTTCATTCTGTTTGGACTCCGTTTGATATTTTGTTTCTTCGAAACACTGAAATAGGCAAAAAACAGCAATTCTGGGCTGGGTCTCTGGTTAATAGGTTAGTCCCAAAAATAATATAAAAGTGGAAAATAAAGCCCAATATATTCCAAAACAGTAGATAAAGTAGCATGGAGCAATCAAAAATTATAGATATGTTGGAGACGTATCACCGGACGTGGCCTTTTGCTTTTTGCCTCCCTTTCTGTGGTCGAGCTTCCTTGCTTCGGATTTAAGTTGAGATTGAATTTGCATTTGCGTATGCGGGGGGGGGGGGTGTCTTGTCTCGTTTGTGTGATTTCGTGTGTTCTGGTTTCTTCCCTAGTTTGGAATTTGCACTAGCTGCCTCCCCCTCGCGAGCCTCTCGCGGGCAGGGCTGGGCCAAGCGCACGCGCGCATGCCGTCCCGCGGCCGGCACTCACTCTCGCGAATCCCTCACCACTTGGTCAGCAGGTCCCTCAAAGGACCCTCGGAGGCTCACGGCCTCGCAGGCCTATTAAGGACTTGTCCGGGCTAAAGGTAAACTACAGCAACTAAATCATCGCAGGACCCGGGATATCATGTAGGCGCACGTTCAGCATCGCTCCTAAAAGCATGTGGACAACAGTCTTTTTACACGAGGGGCTTTCCCTCCCAAAATTGTCTTACAACCATCAGGGCCGCGCCCGAGCTTTTGTGTGCGGGATAAACAGCTGGGGAACACGGGATTAGTCAGACATATCGCTCACCGCACCCTCCTGGTCACCTCCCAAAGTGTCGCTGGCACCGCTGTCGTTGTCACTGTCGTCACCATCATTGGCGCCGCCGTCGCCGCCATTGACCACGTCGCCACCATCCACCGCGACTATCACCCCGTCGTTGTCAGAAGCAAAGGCCCTGACAAGCGCATGCACGTTGTCCTCCACCCACCATGCCAGGTCACCCCGGATGGCCTCGGGCACTGGGGCAATGACAGCGTCGAAGTCGAAGTGGGGATCGATGTTTTGAAGATGGCTGAAGACGCGGGAGAATGCACGTGCGAGCAGGCTGCGGCTCCTCTCCTCGACAAGTTGGCGGGCTCTCACGGAGCGGTTCTCCAAGCACGTCACCACATCAGTGAAGAAGCGGAGATGACCTGCATAGTTGGTCACGTGAGGATGTGGGGCATCCTCATCATAGATATTGCCCAGTGCCGTGTTGGCCCTATCCCTAAGTTGCTGAAGCATGGGGCCGTGCATGTGCTCCAACGTCTGCCGTTGAAGAATTTCTTCTCTGTTCTGCTGCGCGATGGACTCGGCATCGGTGACCTGTTGCTGAAGAGGAAGCAGCTCGATGCGGGCGGAGGCCAACTCAGTGTGCGTCGAGACCAGGGCAGCTGCGGCGGCCTCCGCACGCTGCTCCATTTTTGTCAGCTTGGACCTGAGGGCGGCAGTCCTGCCCGCAGCCTCGGCTTAAATCAGCTCTAGCTTCTGGTCATACCTGCGCATAAGATTTGCACGAACTTCTGCCACACGGCGGTCGACCTCCTCCTGGATTCGAGCCTCGTGCGCACCAACATCATCCTCTGCCTGGGTAACCTGGAGCTCCCTCGTCTCCAACCGCTCAAGGTCAAGATTGCACTCGGCGGTCTCTAGCGTCAGCGCTTCCTCACGCCTCCGGAGCTCCTCCTCCTCGACAGGCGTCCCCTTCAGCGACGCAAGGGCGGCCTGGCGCAGCTCCACTTGCTTCTCCAGGGAAGCACTCTAGGCTTGGAGCTCCCACGCGCGCTTCTCCGCGATCTCGCGATGATGATCTGCTTCCCGAGCCTCCTCCAGGGCTCGGGAGCAGGCCTTTCGCGAGGCCGCAAGGGATGCCTCGGTCTTCGCGATGTCAAGCTCATGCTGGTAGCGCGCGAGGTTGACTACCACCTTCAGCTTGCGTCTCTCCTCAATCATCCGCAGGCCCTCAGCCTAAAGACACGCATCCACATCCACGAGCTCTCCACCAAGCTGGCCCATCACGTCCATCGCCTTTCGGAGGAACTCTCGGCAAACAACGCTTTGCTCCTGCGCACGCCTGAGTACATGCTCGATGTTGTCCTCCGCCGCCGGTGCTAGCGGCGGGCCCTAAAGCGGTTCGCCCCCTCTCGGCAGGGGGCTGGTGCCCCCATGATCGCTGGTCGGGCCCCGTAAGGGACCCGGACCGGCGCAGGCCCATCCCTCGAAGAAGAGCCAAGGATCGACGCCAACCATTCGCCATCCATGATCAGAGGAGGAGCCCTGGGCAGGCTGGTCACGCCCCAGGCGAGGTCGCAAAGGAAAGGTGGCAAGGGCACATGCTCAAGACACCCTGCGAGTAGGCTTGCTTCTCCGGCTGGCCTCGCGTCAGGGGCAGCATACATGCTCGGGACGCTCCAGGCCAGTGATGAGGGCGAGGCCGGAGGAAGTTGCTGTTGGAAATATGCCCTAGAGGCAATAATAAATTAGTTATTATTACTATATTTCCTTGTTCATGATAATCGTTTATTATCCATGCTATAATTGTATTGATAGGAAACTCAGATACATGTGTGGATACATAGACAACACCATGTCCCTAGTAAGCCTCTAATTGACTAGCTCGTTGATCAATAGATGGTTACGGTCTCCTGACCATGGACATTGGATGTCGTTGATAACGGGATCACATCATTAGGAGAATGATGTGATGGACAAGACCCAATTCTAAGCCTAGCACAAAGATCGTAGTTCCTATGCTAAAGCTTTTCTAATGTCAAGTATCATTTCCTTAGACCATGGGATTGTGCAACTCCTGGATACCGTAGAAATGCTTTGGGTGTACGAAACGTCACAACGTAACTGGGTGGCTATAAAGGTGCACTACATGTATCTCCCAAAGTGTCTGTTGGGTTGGCACGAATCGAGACTAGGATTTGTCACTCCAGTAAACGGAGAGGTATCTCTGGGCCCACTCGGTAGGACATCATCATAATGTGCACAATGTGACCAAGGGGTTGATCACGGGATGATGTGTTACGGAATGAGTAAAGAGACTTGCCGGTAACGAGATTGAACAAGGTATCGGTATACCGACGATCGAATCTCGGGCAAGTACTATACCGCTAGACAAAGGGAATTGTATACGGGATTGATTGAGTCCTTGGCATCGTGGTTCATCCGATGAGATCATCGTGGAACATGTGGGAGCCAACATGGGTATCCAGATCCCGCTGTTGGTTATTGACCGGAGAACGTCACGGTCATGTCTACATGTCTCCCGAACCCGTAGGGTCTACACACTTAAGGTTCGATGACGCTAGGGTTATAAAGGAAGTTTGTATGTGGTTACCGAATGTTGTTCGGAGTCCCGGATGAGATCCTGGACATCACGAGGAGTTCCAGAATGGTTTGGAGGTAAATATTTATATATGGAAAGTTATTGTTCGGGTTCTGAAAAAAGTTCGGGTTTTTCCGGTATTGTACCGGGAAGCTTCAGAAGGTTCCGGAGGATTCCGGAGGGGTCCGGAGGTCCGGAAATTGTTCCACCACGTCCAATAGAGTAGCATGGGCTGTAGGGGGGCGCCCTAGCCTTAATGGGCTAGGGGCACCAGCCCCCCAATGCCCATGCGCATGGGAAGGGGGAAACCCTAAGGGGGAGGGCCTCCACTTGACTTGGGAGGCACTCCTCCCCCCTTGGCCGCCGCCCCCAACCCTAGATGGGATCTAAGGGGGCCGGCCCCCTCTTCCCCCACCTATAAATAGTGGAGGGGTGGGAGGGCAGCCGCACCCCAAGTTCTGGCGCAGCCCTTCCCCTCTCCCAAGTATGTCTCCTCTCCCGCGGTGCTTGGCGAAGCCCTGCAGGATTGCCACGCTCCTCCATCACCACCATGCCATTGTGTTGCTACTGGGTGGAGTCCTCCTCAACCTCTCCCTCTCTCCTTGCTGGATCAAGGCATGGGAGACGTCACCGGGCTGTACGTGTGTTGAACGCGGAGGTGCCGTCCGTTCGGCACTAGGATCTCCAGTGATTTGGATCACGACGAGTACGACTCCTTCAACCCCGTTCTCTTGAACGCTTCCGCTTAGCGATCTACAAGGGTATGTAGATGCACTCTCCTTCCCCTCGTTGCTGGTTTATCCATAGATATATCTTGGTGACACGTAGGAAAATTTTGAATTTCTGCTACGTTCCCCAATAGTGGCATCATGAGCTAGGTCTTTGTGTAGTTTCTATGCACGAGTAGAACACAAGTTGTTGTGGGCGTTTGTTGAATATGCTTACCGTTACTAGTCCAATCTTGATTCGGCGGCATCGTGGGATGAAGCGGCCCGGACCGACCTTACATGTACTCTTATGTGAGACAGGTTCCACCGACTGACATGCACTAGTTTCATAAGGTGGCTAGCGGGTGCCAGTCTCTCCCACTTTAGTTGGATCGGATTCGATGAAAAGGGTCCTTATGAAGGGTAAATAGCAATTGACATATCACGTTGTGGTTTTTGCGTAGGTAAGAAACGTTCTTGCTAGAAACCCATAGCAGCCACGAAAAACATGCAAACAACAATTAGAGGACGTCTAACTTGTTTTTGCAGGGTATGCTATGTGATGTGATATGGCCAAAAAGAATGTGATGTATGATATGTGATGTATGAGATAGATCATGTTCTTGTAATAGGAATCACGACTTGCATGTCGATGAGTATGACAACCGGCAGGAGCCATAGGAGTTGTCTTAATTTATTGTATGACATGCGTGTCAATGAACAACGCCATGTAATTACTTTACTTTATTGCTAAACCGTTAGCCATAGTAGTAGAAGTAATAGTTGGCGAGACAACTTCATGGAGACACGATGATGGAGATCATGGTGTCATGCCGGTGACGATGATGATCATGGAGCCCCGAAGATGGAGATCAAAAGGAGCAAAATGATATTGGCCATATCATGTCTTTTTTTTGATTGCATGTGATGTTTATCATGTTTATGCATCTTGTTTGCTTAGAACGACGGTAGTAAATAAGATGATCCCTCATTAAAATTTCAAGAAAGTGTTCCCCCTAACTGTGCACCATTGCGAAAGTTTGTCGTTTCGAAGCACCACGTGATGATCGGGTGTGATAGATTCTTACATTCACATACAACGGGTGTAAGCCAGATTTACACACGCGAAACACTTAGGTTGACTTGACGAGCCTAGCTTGTACAGACATGGCCTCGGAACACAAGAGACCGAAAGGTCGAGCATGAGTCGTATAGTAGATACGATCAACATGAAGATGTTCAGTGATGATGACTAGTCCGTCTCACGTGATGATCGGACATGGCCTAGTTGACTCGGATCATGTAATCACTTAGATGACTAGAGGGATGTCTATCTGAGTGGAAGTTCATAAGATGAACTTAATTATCCTGAACATAGTCAAAAGATCTTTGTGATGTCATAAGCTCGCGCTTTAGTTCCACTTTTTAGATATGTTCCTAGAGAAAATATAGTTGAAAGTTGACAGTAGCGATTATGCGGACAATAGAAAGCTTATGTCCTTAATGCACCGCTTAGTGTGCTAAACCCCAAACGTCGTCTATGGATGTTGCGAACATCGGACATACACGTTTTGATAACTACGTGATAGTTCAGTTAAATGGTTTAGAGTTGAGGCACCAAAGACGTTTTCGAAACGTCGCGGAACATATGAGTTGTTTCGAGGGCTGAAATTGGGATTTCAGGCTCGTGCCCACGTCAAGAGGTATGAGACCTCCGACGATTTTCTTAGCCTGCAAACTAAGGGAGAAAATCTCAATCGTTGAGCTTGTGCTCAGATTGTCTGAGTGCAACAATCACATGAATCGAGTGGGAGTTGATCTTCCAGATGAGATAGTGATGTTTCTCCAAAGTCATTGCCACCAAGCTGCTAGAGCTTCGTGATGAACTATAACATATCAAGGATAGATATGATGATCCTTGAGGTATTCGCGATGTTTGACACCGCGAAAGTAGAAATCAAGAAGGAGCATCAATTGTTGATGGTTGGTGAAACCACTAGTTTCAAGAAGGGCAAGGGCAAGAAGGGATACTTCATGAAACGGCAAATCAGCTGCTGCTCTAGTGAAGAAACCCAAGGTTGAACCCAAACCCGAGACTAAGTGCATCTGTGATAAGGGGAACAATCACTAGAGTGGAATTACCCTAGATACTTGGTAGCTGAGAAGGCTGGCAAGGTCGATAGAAGTATATTGGATATACATTATGTTAATGTGTACTTTACTAGTACTCCTAGTAGCACCAGGGTATTGAGATACAGGTTCGGTTGCTAAGTGTTAGTAACTCGAAATAAAAGGCTACGGAATAAACGGAGACTAGCTAAAGGTGAGCTGACGATATGTGTTGGAAGTGTTTCAAAGTTTGATGTGATCAAACATCGCACGCTCCCTCTACCATCAAGATTAGTATTAAACCTGAATAATTGTCATTTGGTGTTTGCGTTGAGCATAGACATGATTGGATTATGTCTATCGCAATACGGTTATTCATTTAAGGAGAATAATGGTTACTCTATTTATTTGAATAATACCTTCAATGGTCTTGCACCTAAAGGAATGGTTTATTGAATCTCGATCGTAGTGATACACATTTTCATGCCAAGAGATATAAGATAGTAATGATAGTACCACTTACTTGTGGAACTGCCATGTAAGTCATATTGGTGTAAAACGCATGAAGAAGCTCCATGTTGATGGATCTTTGGACTCACTCGTTTTGAAAAGTTTGAGACATGCGAACCATGTCTATTGGTGTATACGCATGAAGAAACTCCATGCAGATGGATCGTTTGGACTCACTTGATTTTGAATCACTTGAGATATGCAAATCATACCACATGGGCAAGATGACTAAAAAGCCTCGTTTTTCAGTAAAATGGAACAAGATAGAAACTTGTTGGAAGTAACACATTTTGATGTGTGCAGTCCAATGAGTGCTGAGGCATGCAATGAATATCGATATGTTCTTACTTCATAGATGATTCGAGTAGATGTTGAGTATATTTACTTGATGAAACACAAGTCTGAATTATTGAATGGTTCAAGTAATTTCAGAGTGAAGTTGAAGATCATCGTGACAAGAGGATAAAATGTCTATGATATGATCATAGAGATGAGTATTTGAGTTACAAGCTTTGGCACGCAATTAAGACATTGTGGAAATTGTTTCACAACTAATACCGCCTAGAACACCATAGTGTGACGGTGTGTCCGAATATCATAGTTGCACCCTATTGGATATGGAGCGTACCATGATATCTCTTATCAAATTACCACTGTCGTTCATGGGTTAGGCATTAGAGACAACCGCACTCACTTTAATAGGGCACCACGTAATTCCGTTGAGACGACACCATTTGAACTATGGTTGTCGTTTCTTAAAAGTTTGGGGCTACGACGCTTATGTGAAAAAGTTTTAGGTTGATAAGCTCGAACCCAAAGCGGATAAAATGCATCTTCATAGGACACCCAAAACAGTTGGGTATACCTCCTAATTCAGATCCGAAAGCAATAGGGATTGTTTCTTGAATCGGGTCCTTTCTCGAGGAAAAGTTTGTCTCAAAAAGTTGGGTGGGAGGATGGTGGAGACTTGATGAGGTTATTGAACCATCACTTCAACTAGTGTGTAGCAGGGAACAGGAAGTTGTTCCTGCGGCGCCCACACCAATTGAAGTAGAAGCTTATGATAGTGATCATGAAGTTTCGGATCAAGTCACTACTGTACCTCATAGGGTGACAAGGATGCGTACTGCTTCAGAGTGGTACAGTAATCCTGTCTTGAAGGTCATGTTGCTAGACAACAATGAACCTGCGAGCTATGGAGAAGCGATGGTGGGCCCATATTCCGACAAATGGTTAGAAGCCATGAAATCCGAGATAGGATCCATGTATCAGAACAAAGCATGGACTTTGGTGGACTTGCCCGATGATCGGCAAGCCATTGAGATAAATGGATCTTTAAGAAGAAGACGGACGTGGACGGTAATGTCACCGTCTATGAAACTCGACTTGTGGCGAAGAGTTTTTTCACAATTCAAGGAAGTTGACTACGATGAGATTTTCTCATCCGTAGAGATGCTTAAGTCCGTCGGAATCATGTTAGCATTAGCTGCATTTATGAAATCTAGTAGATGGATGTCAAAACGAGTTTCCTTACCAGTTTTCATAAGGAAAGGTTGTATGTAATACAATCAGAAAGGTTTTGTCGATCCTAAGGATGCTAAAAGGTATGCTAGCTCCAGCGATCCTTCTAAGGACTGGAGTAAGCATCTCGGAGTTGGAATGTACGCTTTGATGAGACGATCAAAGATTTTGAGTTTATACAAAGTTTATGAGAAACTTGTATCTCCAAAGAAGTGAGTGGGAGCACTACAGAATTTCTGATGAATATATGTTGTTGACATATTGATGATCAGAAATGATGTAGAATTTTCTGTAAAGCATATAGGGTTATTTGAAAAGTGTTTTTCAACGGAAAACCTGGATTTAGCTACTTGAACATTGAGCTCAAGATCTATGAGGATAGATCAAAAACGCTTAATGGTACTTTCAAATGAGCATATACCTTGACATGATCTTGAAGGTGTTCAAGATAGATCAAAGAAGGAGTTCTTACCTGAGTTGTAAGGTATAAGTTAAGACTTAAAGCTCGACCACAGCAGAAAAGAGAGAAAGGACGAAGGTCGTCCCCTATGCTTTAGACGTAGGCTCTACAGTATGCTATGCTAAGTACCGCACCTGATGTGTTCCTTGCCACATGTCTGGCAAGAGGGTACAAAGGTGATCAAGGAGTGGATCACCAGATAGCGGTCAAAATTATCCTTAGAGGAATAAGGATATGTTTCTCGATTATGGAGGTGATAAAGAGTTAGGTGTAATGGGTTACGATGATGCAAGCTTTAACACCTATCCGAATGACTCTGAGTAGGAAACCGGATACATATAGTGAAGCAACCATTTGGAATAGCTCCAAGTGGAGCCTGGAAGCAGCATTTACAATATGACCTAGAGATTTGCGAAGTACATACGGATCTGAATGTTGCAGACCCGTTGACTAAAACCTCTCTTACAAGCAAAACATGATCAAACCCCAGAACTCATTGAGTCTTAATCACATGATGATGTGAACTAGTGTAGTGACACTAGTAAACTCTTGGGTGTTGGTCACATGACGATGTGACCTGTGAGTGTTAATCACATGGCCATGTGAACTAGATTATTGACTCTAGTGCAAGTGGGAGACTGTTGGAAATATGCCCTAGAGGCAATAATAAATTAGTTATTATTACTATATTTCCTTGTTCATGATAATCATTTATTATCCATGCTATAATTGTATTGATAGGAAACTCAGATACATGTGTGGATACATAGACAACACCATGTCCCTAGTAAGCCTCTAATTGACTAGCTCATTGATCAATAGATGGTTACGATTTCCTGACCATGGACATTGGATGTCGTTGATAACGGGATCACATCATTAGGAGAATGATGTGATGGACAAGACCCAATCCTAAGCCTAGCACAAAGATCGTAGTTCGTATGCTAAAGCTTTTCTAATGTCAAGTATCATTTCCTTAGACCATGAGATTGTGCAACTCCCGGATACCGTAGGAATGCTTTGGGTGTACCAAACGTCACAACGTAACTGGGTGGCTATAAAGGTGCACTACAGGTATCTCCGAAAGTGTCTGTTGGGTTGGCACGAATCAAGACTGGGATTTTGTCACTCCGATAAACGGAGAGGTATCTCTGGGCCCACTCGGTAGGACATCATCATAATGTGCACAATGTGACCAAGGGGTTGATCATGGGATGATGTGTTACAGAACGAGTAAAGAGACTTGCCGGTAACGAGATTGAACAAGGTATCGGTATACCGACGATTGAATCTCGGGCAAGTACTATACCGCTAGACAAAGGGAATTGTATACGGGATTGATTGAGTCCTTGACATCGTGGTTCATCCGATGAGATCATCGTGGAACATGTGGGAGCCAACATGGGTATCCAGATCCCACTGTTGGTTATTGACCGGAGAACGTCTCGGTCATGTCTACATGTTTCCCGAACCCGTAGGGTCTACACACTTAAGGCTCGATGACGCTAGGGTTATAAAGGAAGTTTGTATGTGGTTACCGAATGTTGTTCGGAGTCCCGGATGAGATACCGGACGTCACGAGGAGTTCCGGAATGGTCCGGAGGTAAAGATTTATATATGGAAAGTTATTGTTCGGGTTTCGGGAAAAGTTCAGGTTTTTCCGGTATTGTACCGGGAAGCTTCCAGAAGGTTCCGGAGGATTCCGGAGGGGTCCGGAGGTCCGGAAATTGTTCCACCACGTCCAATACAGTAGCATGGGCTGTAGGGGGTGCCCTCGCCTTAATGGGCCAGGGGCACCAGGCCCCCCAAGGCCCATGCGCATGGGAAGGGGGAAACCCTAAGGGGGAGGGCCTCCACTTGACTTGGGAGGCACTCCTCCCCCCTTGGCCGCCGCCCCCAACCCTAGATGGGATCTAAGGGGGTCGGCCCCCTCTTCCCCCCACCTATAAATAGTGGAGGGGTGGGAGGGCAGCCGCACTCCAAGTTCTGGCGCAGCCCTTCCCCTCTCCCAAGTATTTCTCCTCTCCCGCGGTGCTTGGCGAAGCCCTGTAGGATTGCCACGCTCCTCCATCACCACCACGCCGTTGTGCTGCTGCTGGGTGCAGTCTTCCTCAACCTCTCCCTCTCTCCTTGCTGCATCAAGGCATGGGAGACGTCACCGGGCTGTACATGTGTTGAACACGGAGGTGTCGTCCGTTCGGCACTAGGATCTCGGGTGATTTGGATCACGACGAGTACGACTCCTTCAACCCCGTTCTCTTGAACGCTTCCGCTTAGTGATCTACAAGGGTATGTAGATGCACTCTCCTTCCCCTCGTTGTTGGTTTCTCCATAGATAGATCTTTGTGACACGTAGGAAAATTTTGAATTTCTGCTACGTTCCCCAACAGTTGCTTCTTGGGAGACTCCGCAGGCTTGGCAGGAGGGATCCTGAAAAGCCACAGTCAGGAAAGGGAGCAGCGATTGAGGACTTGCAAGGATGAGGTACTTACTCATCTATGGCAAAGTACTTCCTATGCTTCAATGGTCGGAAGTGGCGTCCACTGCAACTCAAAGACTCCTTCCTCTTGCGGAGGGCGTCGAAGTCCAAGCAGAATCGGCCAGGCGCTCAACATGAGGACCAGCGCGTGGCGCGGATGGAGAAGCACCCAGGCAGCGAACCTCAGGGGCGCCAAGTTGGAAGGAGCGATCAGGCACCACCTCCTGGTGGCCTGACGAGGCCTCGGGTGCTCCGGTCTCGGGAGCCGTGGGTTGCGTCCCCCCATCGACGATCGCCTGAGGGCGGGCTTCACAAGCTACGGAGGATGACGCTTCAGGAACCCCGTGCGGCATCGGCACCATGACACCCGAGCCTCCAGCCTCAAGTGATGCTTGCCCCCTGCACCCGCTCCTGGGGCAAGACCGGTGCTGGCGGCGAGGAAGGGAGCCATGGCGACAGGATTCTCACGAGGCCCCGCAAGGCCAGCCAGAGACAACCCCCATTCGTCGAAGATAGGCATCTGTCTCGCGAACTCAGCCCTGTTCGAGTAGAGATACAGGAGGCTACCCCCGTGCCGTATATCACCCGGCGAGGTGTCGCCAGCCAAGACCTCAAGCATTGTCCTCAGCATTGCTGGTGCAAGTTCCGTCTCCTGAAGCCTCATGCGGTCCCGGCCGCCGGTCAGGGCCCACATCAGCCCGGAATGGCACAGGAGAGGAGCAATATGACACTGGAGGAACTCCTTCACCACCCGGGGCGCAGTCACGCCGAGATCTCTCAACCTCCTCAGGCGGTACCAAACGAAGGAGAGTCGGGGGCTCACGAGTCTTTCGTGGCCCCAACTGGGGTTGGGAACAGCAGGCGGCGACAGAGCCGAGAGCAGAGGGATGAGCACTCCAACATCCACGTACAGCCACCGCGTCCGGAACCCACTCGTGGACGGCTGGAGATTAAAATCAATCCCGGAGGCGACCGTCTCTGCTACGGCCTGGAAGCTCACACACCCCGAGCACTGCGAGGGGTCGGTCAGGCGCAGCAAGAAGAAGTGGCGCAAGAGGTCGAGGGAAGGAGCAATGCCCACCATGGCTTCACAAACAAAGCCGAAGACGGAAAGAAGGGTAACAAATTGGGGATCAAGATGCATCATATGGATCTGATAATGGGAAAGCACTGCATTGAAGAAGGTGGAGAAAGGGGGAACCAGGCCAGCCCACAGGGCGTCGACGAAGAATCGAACCTCAGTGACTGTCCTGTCAATGGAGGCGTGGGACGCAGGCCAAGCCATCATCTTTCCGCACTCATTGAAGCTGGATGCGAGCATAGGGCAGACCTTGCCCAGGGCCTCCAAGTTGAGCACCAATGACCGTCCGAAGGCGGGCTCGATTGCCGTGGGCGAACTAGATGAGGACAGAGGCTTCTTCCCCTTCTCCTTGCTAGTTGGTGCCAGGGCGATGGAGGGGGCAGAGCTCAACTCAGATTAGAAGTGGAAACAAAGGCTCGAGGAAGAAAGGGGAATAGGGAGCACGCGGGCGGCAAGGAGGAAATAATTGTGTAAAGCTCTGTGGCCGCCTAGCCAGGCAGATATTGGGGGAGCGTGGGGAAGCAGAGACGCCCACGTCCAATCAGCCGCCACGTGTCACCCAAGGCCGCAGGCTGCTGGGGCCTGCGGCGCTCCGCACTTTCCTTTGACTTCGCTGCTAAGCCAAGTCCGAGCACGCCTTGGGCCCGGGGGCTACTATCGGCGTTTTGGGAATGGGGGTCCCAGACTTGCCTGCCTGCGGCCTGCGGCATGGCTCAACCATTGGCTTAGTACGGCCTGTCTTCATCAACCAACACTCAAGACCCTCGCGAGGGGCCAAGCCTCACGGGGTGGATGGCGCAAGGCCTCCTTAGGGGCGGCCTCACTAGGCAGGCTCACGAGGAGGCGGAGAGATCAAGGTGAGGGGTACCTTGCGAGGTGCTCATGACGCAGTCCATGACGAACAAGATGAGGCAGGCACCTGGCAGGCGCCAGCCTGCGCAGTGTCCTCGTTTCCTCTTTGGTGCAAAGGGGGCAAGCGCAGGCGCAGAGTACCGAGGCATCAGGCAAAGGTTTCCATATCGGTGCAACGAGACCAAGACCAACAGAGCAGCAGGATGGAGGTCACCGTGGAGCCCAAGACGGCGTCACCACCAGTACCTTTGGCAGTCGAGGACCACCTTTAGTCAGGATAGCTTGTACTAGTTGTCCCCTTTCAAAATAGCCGTTGTTGGCTCCCTTCCCGCTCAATATTTGGGAAGAGGACCAGGGCCTCTATAAATAGAGCTAGCCACCACAGTAGAAGGCATCTCATCTAGAGCCAACGGAGACGGATTGATTCCTCCACAAACACACCACCACAAGAAAACCACTCCTCGCGAGGTTGTTCCTCCTCTGTACTGTTCATCATCAGCCCAAGGGGCAATCCACCACACCACACACTAGATTAGGGTATTACACCACAAAGGTGGCCCAAACCAGTATAAACCTTGTGTATCTTGCGTTGTTCATAAGTCTATCTTAGAAACCGCGGCGAGGCTGAGGGCATGTTTTGGTAGGGAGAAGATCTTCGTGCGCATCCCAGAGTTCGAACCTTAAGGGTTTAGCTAGAACCCGATATCTGACACTTGTCAAGATGAATTGCTAAGCCCCCGGCAAGGTCCTTGCCAGGGGAGTACAAGGCTCCGCCACCCCGCCACCACTCCAGCGCAGCAACTGGCCTGCCAGCCTCGCAAGCACCTGCGTGGTGGCATGTTGATCTTCGTGAAGATCCTGCCACCAATCCAGCACAACAACTAGCCAGCCAGCCTGGCATTGCATGCCTCGTCAGCCTGGATGGTGTCAAGATGGGGAGAGGCGGCGACGGACGGGACGGGCTCTATTTCCGTCCCCGATAAAGTTGGAGGGCACGTAACTAGCGCATTTAATACGTTTGTCCTAGGATGTCAGTGACAAGCATATGCACTGTAGCTACTTTCCACCTCATGTATGCCGCTATGGCAACCCCTTGAACGTATAAAAGGAGGCCCAAGGTGTACTGGAGAAGGATCCGGACTTTTGAACCTCTCGGCCCAGCTTGCATGCAGAGCAGCTAGCCGAAGCTCAAGAACACCTAATATACACTCAAGTAGGACTAGGGTTTTACGCTGCTGAGCGGCCCGAACCTAGGTAAAAACCCATCGTGTTGATTGTTAGACCTGCTCTTTGTGCACCCCTCTTCCCTGCCAAACTGTAGAAGGGATCCACGTGATCCCGTAGGTGTCGTTTTCCCTGACAACGAGGGCGTAGATGAGGTAGCTCTGGTGTTGTGGTGAAGCGCAGCCGTCGTCTTCGTCGTCATCGTCTGGCACAGAGGTTTGGAAATAGATGATATGTGGGGCGATTCAAACTTTGCTTGGGTTGGCGGCAAATTAGGGATTTCAGCAATCTGGGCGCGGAAGGGGACAGTGGAGAAGGGAGATTTTGTAGGGCTGGAATTGGGCCACCAGACATTTCAATCCGAAACATGGAAGTGTGAACTTATTTTGTCGTCGTTCTTTTTTTGGGGGGTGGGTGGCTGGGTGCTAGCGTCCGTACAACACACGCGACCACCACGACACAACCCTGGTCTGCCTGGTGCACCTACATTTGAGAAGGCAAACGAATCTTCTTTCGTTTGCAAACGAATCTGTATGTATTGCCACGCCCGTGTTTTCCTTGCAAATGATTATTCATTCGAAACGAGATACTATAAATTAATTAATGAGGAGCTATTTGAATTAGAGTGTGTGTCACATAGCGATCTCTAATTCTAACATGGATTTCGCATTTCACGGTATCCATGCTACTTTTTTAATACAAATTCATACGTATATGATGAACACCATGGTAGTGAGAAAACTTTGAGTGGATTCAAACATATGACCTACAAAATAGCACAACAATCGGGTCAATGTCAACTTTTCCAAACCTAGTATGGCACGAATTCGAAATAATTATCCATATGCATGGTCCTCAGTTCAAATCTTACAATGTACACTAAATTGAAACATTGATATTAAGTCTTGTACTATCTACATTCAAATGTTGTTTTAAGCCCCCCCCCCCCGGGACACACGCTACATACTTCCTGTATCGGTCAATCTTCCTCTCCGAACCACCTTAGGAAGTTATCAGTTTTTGACATGCGTTCATTCTTTCTCTCCATGTTTCGATCTCTAACTCTCTCAACTACACAACCCCCTTTTTCCACTTTGTTACCAAATGTATCTACCTCACGCACACCCGCCATTGCACCCCATGTCGAGCTCTCTCTCTCCCTCCTACCCTATCTCGCTAGATACATGCATTGCTATCTAGCCCCTCAACCTCTCGTGCACACACATGCACGTTGTATATCTAGGTCACTCCCTAGAAACTGTCTCACTCTTTCTTCCGCAGGGCGGGCCACACTCGCTCAATCTCGCTCTCTTTATCTGAGTCTCGATTAACCTTGCTTTCTTTCACACACAAATGATATATCTCCCTGTTCGGGCCTCGATCGACACACTCTATACTCTCTCACGCAGATTGTCTATCTAGGTCAGTCCATCCAACCCGCCCCCACTCTTTCGACCTCATGGCGGGCCACGCTCGCTCAATCTCTCTCTCTCTCTACAAATTCTTTAACAAGATGGATATTCCCTGGGTAAACCTCATACGGGATTCATATTATCGTCATTACTGTTCATATAGTTGACATGCGCACAACATCATTTGGTATCGTCATATCTTACTACACTAGCAACAAGATTATGTAATGCTCCTCGCAAAAAAAAGATTATGTCGTACTGACGTATGAACCACTGCACATGCCTAGTAGTAGGAGCACTGTGTAAGTTCAAGTGGCTGCCGTGTTTCGAACTCCTCCATCGTAAGAGTGGAAACTCTTATTGTAATCATTTTTTACTTTAGAAAAACAGTGGACACCTTGACGGTCGCCGGGAACCTTGCTACTCACTTTCACCGACGTGTGGGACATCCAGCATCGGGGTCCACTAGCCATGCACTAAATTACTCCATAGTATAGTGCCCAACTGCACAGTAGGCTACCCCGATCGAAGCGCCGCAGTACTGCCCAATGAGCCATCAAATCACAAAACCCCCACCTTTTAGCAGTAAGTTGGACGGACGAAGCAACCATCATTTCACTCTTCTCCCTCAGCTTCCTCTCTTGAAGAAAACCCCAACTCACTTCTTCCTCATCTTGTTCCTCATTTCTTCAAGAAAACCCCAACGTGTGTCTACCATTGTTCTTCTCTCCCAAAGAAGGAAAGGTGAGTGCATCAATGGTGTTGATTCTGGCCAAGGCCCGGTCTTGCAACCCCGAGACTGATCCTATAACTCCCTCTCTGTTCTTCTTTTGGGTTTGTGATTATGGTTTCTTTTATTTTATTTCTATTTGACAGTTTCTTGATGGAAGTTGTTGCATAGGCCAAAGTGATATCTATGGCTCTGGCCAAAACCATCGAGGCTCATGGTATGAAGAAGTGCAAGCACCCCGCTGAGACTACCATAGACAAGCTCAAAGTCATCGCCCTGTCCAAGCCCCCCTCTCCGGGATCCCTCATTAAGAAAGTCTAGGTAATATCTCTTCTTGACGATCTTTTTCTCGATCTTGATCGTGTTTTTTCATCTAACACGCAGTACTAGTACTAGTAGTACAACTTTCTGGGTGATCTTGCATGTGATTTTCGTGTGCCAAATGACGGTTCTAAATTCCTCATTTAACCAAAACATGTGAGAGGTTGACACTGATTTCTTATAGATTACTTTCAACTACTTTATGAACATCAATGCTACCTTTGAAGAGAGTACATTTGCCTCAGTAACTTGTGTTATGGATATTGCAAGTAATCCCTCTGCTCTCATGCCTTTGAATACATGTTCTAGTGTCTTTGTTCACTCATTTCTGTGTGTGTATGTAGTCATATATGGAGTAAAATATTGAAAATCATCTTATATTCCTGAACGGAGATAGTAATAAAATATTTGGTTTCTGTTTGAATTAGAACCAGGTCTGCGGTGGAGATGAAGTTCTCAAAGTCATGTCATGTGAATTGGAAGACATGAGGATGATTTCTACTGCTAAACTATCCAGCTGTTGTGTCCTTGTCGGCATGTGTCCTGAACTAGTGTTTTCCAGTAGCATTGTTGTCAGGCGTGTTCTCGAGGTTGTACTTGACCACAACAATTTCCTGGCTGTGCCTTCGATTACGAAGGGTGCGGTTCTTGTAAAGCTTCCCAAAAATCTAATGTGGACTGTCTTCATCATCATGTTTATGAGTGGAAAGACCACTCTGTTAGGTTCTCCAAGGTTGACGAGATGGTGATGGTGCAGGTGGACATCTCTCACGAAGTCCATGGTCTAGTCAGTTATGCGGGGTTCATTCCATGGGTCGGTGGCAAGAAATAGTCTGTAGAGTTTAATGCAACTCTGCTTGTCTGTAGTAAGTACTATTGTTTAGTACTTGATTTGTGTGTGTGAACCCTCTATTGTTTAGTACTGCCGCTTTTGGTGTGTGGTGAGTCTTGAGAACATTCTTTGTTAATGTCTGTCCACTCAATTCAGTCTGTATATTTTGAAGTATCCACATCATCTTTTTCCTGAGGACGGTTTATCAATTATGGTTACACTCCAATATATGTATGCATTGCAGGTTTTATCGCACCCACCAGGATTTCCAGTCCCATGGATGTTCGGTCCATACGATTTGTCACAACCTTTGGACTGTCCTACTTGTGGGAGTAGGCGGGGGGCCTGCATGCCACGCGTAGTTGGACGATCAATTTTCTATTTAGTACTTCAACATAGTGATTTCCTGGTAAAGATTCACTCGTGTCACATCAAGTAAATCTTATTAATTTACTGTCTAAATCTTATTGATTTAATGTCATGTTTTCTTACTTTTGCTGCAATTTTACGATGCAGGTTTTGCCATGTGACATTCATCATAGAATAAACCATTTGGTTTTCTCTAAGATGGTTATTTTTGCAGGTTTCACTTCTTATGTCATGTCAGTAATGAAGGCATTGTCCATCACTTATATTACTAGAAACAATTGGATCAATCTGTTGTCTGAGTACAAGCTGAAGCCCTTTGATGAACTACAGTTTGGTTTAACAAACAGGCCACCATTAGTCCTTCTCGGGTTTAAAAGAAATGAAGAAAAAGACTGGATTACGATCACGGAGCCTAGTCAAGTTAGAAAGCTGATCATAGCAGACCAACCACGGTCGTTGCAGTCTCGCACATCGGTACCTGATACGTCTCCAACGTATCTATAATTTTTTATTGTTCCATACTTTTATATTACCCGTTTTGGATGTTTATGTGCTTTAATCAACACTTTCATATCATTTTTCGGGCTAACCTACTAACCGGAGGCCCAGCCCAAATTGGTGTATTCTTGCCTATTTCAGTGTTTCGAAGAAAAGGAATATCAAACGGAGTCCAAACGGAATGAAACCTTCGGGAGAGTTATTTTTGGAACGGAAGCAATCCAGGAGACTTGGAGTAGACGTCAGGGCAGCTTCGAGGTGGCCACGAGGTAGGGAGGCGCGCCCTACCCCCCCTGGGCGCCCCCCACACTCGTGGGCCCCTCGTGGCTCCCCTGACTGACTTCTTTCGCCTATATATGTCTATATACCCTAAAAACATCAAGGAGCACAATAGATTGGGAGTTTGGCCGCCGCAAGCCTCTGTAACCACCAAACACCTCTCGGGACCCTATTCCGGCACCCTGCCGGAGGGGGGATCCCTCACATATGGCCATCTTCATCATCCCGGCGCTCTCCATGACGAGGAGGGACTAGTTCACCCTTGGGGCTGAGGGTATGTACCAGTAGCTATGTGTTTGATCTCTCTCTCTCGTGTTCTTGATTTGGCACAATCTTGATGTATCGCGAGCTTTGCTATTATAGTTGGATCTTATGATGTTTCTCCCCCTCTAATCTCTTGTAATGGATTGAGTTTTCCCTTTGAAGTTATCTTATCGGATTGAGTCTTTAAGGATTTGTAAACACCTAATGTATGTTTTGGTGATCAACTTGCGGGTTCCGTGACCTTGGGAATCTATGCATAGGGGTTGGCACACGTTTTCGTCTTGACTCTCTGGTAGAAACTTTGTGGCACTCTTTGAAGTTCTTTGTGTTGGTTGAATAGATGAATCTGAGATTGTGTGATGCATATTGTATAATCATGCCCACGGATACTTGAGGTGACATTGGAGTATCTAGGTGACATTAGGGTTTTGGTTGATTTGTGTCTTAAGGTGTTATTCTAGTGCAAACTCTATGATAGATCGAACGGAAAGAATAGCTTCGTGTTATTTTACTATGGACTCTTGAATAGATTGATCAGAAAGGATAACTTTGAGGTGGTTTCGTACCCTACAATAATCTCTTCGTTTGTTCTCCGCTATTAGTGACTTTGGAGTGACTCTTTGTTGCATGTTGAGGGATAGTTATATGATCCAGTTATGTTATTATTGTTGAGAGAACTTGCACTAGTGAGGGTATGAACCCTAGGCCTTGTTTCCTAGCATTGCAATACCATTTGTGCTCACTTTTATCATTAGTTACCTTGCTGTTTTTATATTTTCAGATTACAAAAACCTATATCTACCATCCATATTGCACTTGTATCACCATCTCTTCGCCGAACTAGTGCACCTATACCATTTACCATTGTATTGGGTGTGTTGGGGACACAAGAGACTCTTTGTTATTTGATTGCAGGGTTGTTTGAGAGAGACCATCTTTATCCTATGCTTCCCATGGATTTATAAACCTTAGGTCATCCACGTGAGGGAAATTTGCTACTGTCCTACAAACCTCTGCACTTGGAGGCCCGACAACGTCTACAAGAAGAAGGTTTTGTAGTAGACATTAGTACCACCTTCAGCAACAGATTGAGCATCGGCACCTTCTTCGACGACACTTGCTCTAGTAGTGACAGTGGCAGCAGCTCAGTCTGATCCAGCTGAGGATTGGGCACCGACCGCGTCAGCGGATCAGGCTAATCTACCGGAGGATCGGGCATTGACACCGGCACCGGCTCTACAAGGAGCACCATCTCCGGCAGCAGTAGCAGCACAACCAGCCACACCGGCACGGGCACCAGCAACGGCTCCGGCACCTGCACCAACACTTGCACTTGCATCTGCTCTGGCCCGTGCAGCGGCAACAGAACTAGCAGTTGCACCGGCAACAGGCTGGGCTGCAGTTCGCACTGCATATACCAAAGTACTTTCAAAAACCGACATCTCCACCTTCTTGGTAAGCATTGGCCGCCCAAGTGTTTCATTCTTTTTTCTTTCCATGTTGTTTTTCATGATTCACTATGTTGATCTAACTGTTTGTGTATGTCTTCTTGTTTGCAAACATAGAATTCCTAGAGCAACGAGGGAGTCGTTCAACAATCCGGGCGACCGTGGCCAAGTTTCTCTTACCATGCGCATCCTTGGTGTGAATGAACCTGCTCAATATACCATAACTACAAAGGATGATCGCATGATGATTGATGCTAAAGGATGGTCAAGGTTCAAATCTAAATCATATCTTGCGGTAGGGGATGATGTCAAAATCGAACTTTCTCGGCAAGGAGAGCTGGTCCGAATCAACTTTGAAATTCTTCAGTAGCATCACGCAACTGTCGAACTGATCTATCCTCCGAGAGATTTTGATGTAATAATCTGGCATGGTGAAACAACTGTCCTATGTGTATAAGTAGTATGACAGTATTACTTATCACATAGTATACCGTTGATAGAATTGCAACTCTGATTGCTGGTTAGGAACTGTCGTTTGATTTTATTCTAACAACCGACGTCCTTAATTCAATTTTGTGTATTCGCCTTGCGACGGCATCTAAAACCAGCGTCGTACCGATCGCTTGCAATATGAAAAGTGCTAATGTAGAACACATGGGCCCCCAAACATGCAGGCCCACCGGCTTGTGGCCCAAAGTCCAGAACCGTGAGCCTGTCTGAGTATTATATTCTCAGCTAAACCCCCATATTATGTTATACTAGCAAGATGCCCGTGCGTAGCACGTAACATCAAGATGCATTTGTATGAGTAGTTTATCTTGTGAGAGAAAAGGATGAACGAGGGAAGGCCTTATTTGATAATGTGGAGAGGTGTGTGGGTACCTTTTTGCAAAATTGCCATAGTTTCCTTCCTATCCGTCAGATATAAATCGGACGACCTATATTGTAGGATGGCCGGCACACCGTCATCACCAACTCTGTTTTTATAATTACGTTATATATATTCCCCTTGATTTTTCTTATGTATAAAGTTGTGATATAAAAGATTTTTATATTTCTTTACAGAGGGAGTATCTCTCCGTCAAAAATATATTTATGTGTAACTAGTTACTCCTGCCTTTCTACTTCCTTTCACTGATATGTGGGGCATCCGGCAATGGGGTCCACGTGCCATGCACCAAATTAGAGTGCACAACTGCACGGTAGACTCACCCCGGTTGTAGCGCCGCAGTAATGCCCAATGAGCCGTCAAATCGCAAAACAAACCCACCTTTCCAGCTTTAGCTGTAAGCTGGACGGACGAAGCAGTTATATTTCACTAGGCCTGAATCCCCTTCTCCCTCATCTGCTTGTTTAGATAAAAACCCCTCTCGGCGATTGCATAGGGTTTTCTCATGGAGAACCAGGTACGGATTCTTCATTCATCCTCGATAAATCCAAGTCCCTTGGTCGCAGGTAATCCTAGGATGGCAGCCGCCGCCGTTGATGCAGTTTTCTTCCTACTGAATCTAGTGTGTTTCGTTTGCAGTGCCCAAAGTGCGAGGACCCTACAGGTTTTTGCGCCCTCAGCGAGACGCCACACTTGTTCCTTCTCATGCTAACACAGGATTTTAAAACACGCACAGTATGTTCCTAGAATCCTCTTTTCTATCTGGGAGGGTGGGGTTTTTGAACATGTTGTCGACTAATTTGGAAATTTGGATTGCTATATTTGGATAAAAGGTAGATTTGGATAAGAAATACATTGTGTTCTCATATTATTTTTCCTGCAGTGCATTCCTTGCTCTGCCAGAACACATGTACTCAAGATGCTCGGCCTTGCCATAACTGAATACACCAGTTTAATGGTCACACTGAAGACAAGCCATGGATATAAGTTCCGAGTTGGGTTTATGAACCAAGAAGATCACTGCTTTTTTTATGGCCTAACTTGGAAAAACTTTCTCAAGTGTTACGGACTGAAAGTTGCGCACGAATGTTGATGGAAATAGCAGAACCTGGTCTCATCTTCACTGTGATCTTCCACCCCGACATCGTTCCAATTGTTCATCCATGTTAGTTTTGTATCTGGTTCTTGCTTGTTGCCTCGATTACTTCTTAATCCACCTATTCTGTCTAACTAATCACAATTTAACTTTAGAAGTAGCAATGAATCTCTCACGAAGATGCTACTTCTAACTAATATTTCTTATAATTTGTGGCACGTGTAGGTTTTTTCAAAGTTAAGCAGGCTCCTCGTTTGTTATTCTATAAGAACTCGACTATTACTGATGGCACTGAAGTTGACTGGGACGACATCCACAAGTTCCTACATTTTATTGATCGTCTTGAGGTCCTTGTGGGGCGTTTCAATGGTGCAAGGCCACGTGGGATATGTGTGCCATTGCTGCACTCGTTGAACAGGTCAAACTGTGTCGAGAAACTTATTGTACGAGCTATTTTCTATTATATATGTTGTTCATAAACTATTGCTTATACACAGTTTTACAGCTGGGATCTTCTTGAAACAGAAACTGCCCAGTTCTATTGTTCCTATACAGATGCATGACCATGGTTGGGTCAGACTTGCGCTTGGTCACAACATGATGTTTATGTCGACCTACTCCATTCCCCTTGGAGATGAAAAGACACTCATTCATGGGTGGTCTCAAATAATGAAGACCCGTCCATCCTGGAGAATAGGACAGAAGGTTATGTTCATGCTTTTCCATGGCTCTAAAGTGAATATCCTGTTTATTGACCACATTGTGAGATGAAGCCGCTTTCAAAAGGTTGTGGATGCACGGGGTGGCGCCTGGGCCTTTTCCTAGGGCTTGGCAGCCTCACCCTCGGTTAACTGTAGGCAAAGTCGCACCATTCGAGGCGTGCTTCGTGATAGGTCTCCGTCGTATCTATAATTTTTGATTGTTCCATGCCAATATTATTCAACTTTCATATACTTTTGGCAACTTTTTATACTATTATTGGGACTAACATATTGATCCAGTGCCTAGTGCCAGTTCTTGTTTGTTGTATGTTTTATTTTTCACAGAAAACCCATATCAAAGGGAGTCCAAATGGGATAAAAACGGACGGAGAATATTTTTGGAATATTTATAATTTTTGGGAAGAAGAATCAATGCGAGACGATGCTCGAGGGGCCCACGAGGCAGGGGGGCGCGCCCCTGACCCTCATGGACACCCCGTAAGGCGGTTGATGCCCTTATTTTGCCGCAAGAAAGCTAATATCCAGAAACGAATTATGGTGAAAGTTTCAATCCAATTGGAGTTATGGATCTCCGGGAATATAAGAAACGGTGAAAGCGCAGAATCTGGGAACGTAGAAACAGAGAGAGAGAGAGAGATCCAATCTCGGAGGGGCTCTCGCCCCTCCCACACCATCGAGACCATGGACCAGAGGGGAAACCCTTCTCCCATCTAGGGAGAAGGTCAAGGAAGAACAAGAAGATGGGGGCTCTCTCCCCCTCTCTCCTGGTGGCGCCGGAACACCGCCGGGGCCATCATCATCACCGCGATCTACACCAACACCTCCGTCATCTTCACCAACATCTCCATCACCTTCCCCCATCTATCTACAGCAGTCCACTCTCCCGCAACCCGTTGTACCCTCTACTTTAACATGGTGCTTTATGCTTCATATTATTATCCATTGATGTGTTGCCATCCTATGATGTCTAAGTAGATTTTCGTTGTCCTTTCGGTAATTGGTGAATTGCTATGATTGGTTTAATTTGCTTGTGGTTATGTTGTTGTCCTTTGGTGCCCATCACATGAGCACGCGCGTGGATCACACCATAGGGTTAGTTGTATGTTGATAGGACTATGTATTGGAGGCCAAGAGTGACAAAAGCTTCAACCTAGCATAGAAATTGATGCATATGTGATTGAAGGGAGACCAATATATCTTAATGCTATGGTTGGGTTTTACCTTAATGAATGTTAGTAGTTGCGGATGCTTGCTAATAATTCCAATCATAAGTGCATAGAATTCCAAGTCAGGGATGACATGCTAGCAGTGGCCTCTCCCACATAAAACTTTCTATCGGTCTAGTAAAGTAGTCAATTGCTTAGGGACAATTCCGCAACTCCTACCACCACTTTTCCACACTCGCTATACTAACTTTATTGCTTCTTTATCTAAACAGCCCCTAATTTATATTTGCGTGCTCTTTATATTCTTGCTAATCTATCTAACACCACTTGCAACGTATTTCTAGTTTCATACTTGTTTTAGGTAAAGCAAACGTTAAGCGTGCGTAGAGTTGTATCGGTGGTCGATAGAACTTCAGGGAATATTTGTACTACCTTCAGCTCCTCATTGGGTTCGACACTCTTACTTATCGAAAGAGGCTACAATTGATCCCCTATACTTGTGGGTTATCAAGACCTTTTTCTGGCGCCGTTGCCGGGGAGTTAAAGCGTGGGGTGAATATTCTCGTGTGTGCTTGTTTGCTTTATCACTAAGTAATTTTTATTTGCTGTTCTTAGTTGTTTTCTATCTTCAGTTATGGGTAGGAAACGCAAAATACCAAAAAAAAATTAGTTGTACCTACTACACCAATGGTTGAAGAACCACTCAAAATCTATCACACTCCTGAAGCTTTTTACTTGGATCATCTTCGATCCCTATGTGCTTGTGCTGAAACCCCAACTAGCTTAGTTGAGGGCAAATCTTTAGATGAGGATGCTTGTTATGTGTGACACCGCATATCTGAAAAAGGGAAACTTTTACTGGATCAAATTCATCGTTTGCAATGCTATACTTGGAATTTATGTGAAATATATGGTTTTACTTGTTGTTTTGAAGACCCTAAGAAACACCTTCCCTACCAATGTGAGTTTAGTGATAATGGAATCGTATCTCTGTATGCTAAGGGTGTTTATAGTTACTATGATGTTCAGAAAATTGAAGAATTTGTTGCTTTTAAGGGTGCTTATGAAATTGCTTCTTTGATTGGAAAGTATGATGCTACTCTTTACAAATCTGAAAATTTTGCCATACTTAAATATTGTTATGATAATTATGCTTCTAATGCCTATGTTAAACCATATATTGAGGACTCCTCCGCTGTCCAAGAAGAGACTAATATTTTGTAGGATTCTATGAAAGAAGGAATTGATGAAACTATGAGCTCATTGGATGAAAAAGATGATGAGGAGAGCGAAGAACAAAAGGAGGAAGAGCGGATTAGCTACCCGTTCCCACCTTCTAATGAGAGTAACTGTTCAACTCATACATTGTTTAATTTCCCTTCGTACTTACCGAAGGATGAATGCTATAATAATTGTTATGATCCCGTTGATTCTTTTGAAATATCCCTTTTTGATGATGCTTGCTATGATTGTGGCCAAGATGCCAATATGAATTATGCTTATGGAGATGAACTTGCTATAGTTCCTTATGTTAAACATGAAATTGTTGCTATTGCACCCACGCATGATAGTCCTATTATCTTTTTGAATTCTCCCTACTACACTATATCGGAGAAGTTTGCCCTTATTAAGGACTATGTTGATGGGTTGCATTTTACCGTTGCACATGATGATTTTGATAGATATAATATGCATGTGCTTGATGCTCCTACTTGCAATTATTATGAGAGAGGAACTACATCTTCGCCTCTTTATGTTTCCCACACGATAAAATTGCAAGAAACTATTTATACTATGCATTGGCCTTTACTATGTGTGCATGAATTGTTCTTTTATGACATGCCGATGCATAGGAAGAGAGTTAGACTTCGTCATTGCTTGATATATATTACTTTGTGCTCACTACTAAATTACAAATCATTGTTAATTAAAATTGGCTTTGATATACCTTGGGATCCGGGTGGATCCATTACTTGAGCACTATATGCCTAGCTTAATGGCTTTAAAGAAAACGCTGCCAGGGAGACAACCGGAAGTTTTAGAGAGTCATTTATTTCGGTTGAGTTCTTTCATAATGTTTAAAAACAAAAAAAAGAGGGGAACGCAAAACTTTTCAAAAAAGAAAAGCGAACGTGAGAAAGACAAGCATTGTTGAAGTGGGGGAGCTCCTTGAACTTTTCATGCTCACGGAAACTTTGTGAATCTTAATTACAGAAAGTTTTCAACAAAAATAATTATCCCCTTGTACAATTCCATTGTATTATAAAAATAATGTGCCTAGGTTTGCCCTTAGGATGTTTACAATGCTTGTTGGTTAGAGCAGTGCAAGACAGAAACTTTGGCTGTAGTGCACAATTTTACATTTTTTACTGGAACGTCAAACGGTTCTGAAACTTTTTGCACTGTCTTTCTATACAAATTTTTATTTTTCCTAATTTTGATAGAATTTTTGGGGTACCAGAAGTATGGTGAATGTTCAGATTCCTACAGACTGTCCTGTTTAAGACAGATTCTGTTTTTGATGCATAGTTTGCTTGTTTTGATGAAACTATCAATTTCTATTAGTGGATTAAGCCATGGAAAAGTTATATTATAGTATATACAATGCAAAAACAAAATATGAATTGGTTTTCAACAGTACTTAGAGTAGTGATTTGCTTTATTATACTAACGGATCTTACGAGTTTTCTGTTGAAGTTTTGTGTGGATGAAGTGTTCGAAGATCGAGGAGGTCTCGATATGAGGAAAAGGAGGAGAGGCAAGAGCTCAAGCTTGGGGATGCACAAGGCACTCCAAGTAAATATTCAAGGAGACTCAGGCGTCTAAGCTTGGGTATGCCCCAGAAGGCATCCCATCTTTCTTGAACAAGTATTGGTATGTTTTCGGATTCGTTTCGTTCATGTGATATGTGCAAATCTTGGAGCGTCTTTTGCATTTAGTTTTCACTTTTCTTTTATGCACCATGCTGGTATGAGATAGCCTTGGTTGATTTATAGAATGCTCATTGCACTTCACTTAAATCTTTTGAGTATGGCTTTATAGAATGCTTCATGTGCTTCACTTATATCTTTTGAAGTTTGGATTGCCTGTTTCTCTTCACATAGAAAACCGCCATTTGTAGAATGCTCTTTTGCTTCACATATATTTGTTAGAGCGCGGGCATATATTTTGTAGAAAGAATTAAACTCTCTTGGTTCACTTATATCTATTTAGAGAGATGACAGGAATTGGTCATTCACATGGTTAGTCATAAAATCCTACATAAACTTGTAGACCACTGAATATGATATGTTTGATTCCTTGCAATAGTTTTGTGATATAGAGATGATAATATGTGGGAGGTTCTAGTAAATGGTTGTGTTTAGTAAGAATATTGGTGTTAAGGTTTGTGATTCCCGAAGCATGCACGTATGGTCTCCTAACTATGTAACCAAATTGGCGCGCATTGTATTTTAATTGTTTATCTTTGCGTGAAGGTCGGGGGCGCGCGATGGTTAACTCCTACCAACCTCCCCCTCCAGGGGAATTCATAGTAGTACTTTGCTTCGAGGGCTAATAAACTTTTGCAATAAGTATATGAGTTCTTTATGACTAATGTGAGTCCATGGATTATACGCACTCTCACCCTTCCATCATTGCTAGCCTCTACGGTACCGTGCATTTCCCTTTCTCACCTCGAGAGTTGGTGCAAACTTCGCCGGTGCATCCAAACCCTGTGATATGATACGCTCTATCACACATAAGCCTCCTTATATCTTCCTCAAAACAACCACCATACCTACCTATTATGGCATTTCCATAGCCATTCCGAGATATATTGCCATGAAAGTTCCATCATCATCATATACATGACTTGAGCATTCATTGTCATATTGCTTTGCATGATCGTAAGATAGCTAGCATGATGTTTTCATGGCTTGTCCGTTTTTGATGTCATTACTATGCTAGATCATTGCACATCCCGGTACACCACCGGAGGCATTCATATCGAGTCATATTTTTGTTCTAGTATCGAGTTGTAATACTGAGTGGAAGTAAATAAAAGTGTGATGATCATCATTATTAGAGCATTGCCCCAGTGAGGAAAGGATGATGGAGACTATGATTCCCCCACAAGTCGGGATGAGACTCCGGACTTTATGAAAAATAAAAGAGGCCAAAGAAGCCAAAATAAAAAAAGGCCAAAGAAGCCCACCAAAAAAAAGAGAAGATAAAAAATGAGAGAAAAAGAGAGAAGGGGCAATGTTACTATCCTTTTACCACACTTGTGCTTCAGAGTAGAACCATGTTCTTCATATAGAGAGTCTCCTATATTTTCACCTTCATATACTGGTGGGAATTTTCGTTATAGAACTTGGCTTGTATATTCCGATGATGGGATTCCTCAAACGCCCAAGGTATTCATGAGCAAGCAAGTTGGATGCACACCCACTTAGTTTCCAGTTTGAGCTTTCATACACTTATAGCTCTTAGTGCATCCGTTGCATGGCAATCCCCACTCCTCGCATTGACATCAATTGATGGGCATCTCCATAGCCCGTTGATTAGCCGCGTCAATGTGAGACTTTCCCCCTTTTTGTCTTCTCCACACAACCTCTACCATCATACTATATTCCACCTATAGTACTATATCCATGGCTTGCGCTCATGTATTGCGTGAGGTTTGAAAAGGCTGAAGCGCGTTAAAAAGTATGAACCAATTGCTTGGCTGACACCGGTATGAGCATGAGGGGTACCTTGTGTTAAGAATAGGGAGCATAAAAGACTATATGATTTTGTAGGGATAATGTTCTGAAGCATTGATATTTTGAAAGACATGATTGCTTGTTGGGATGCCCGAAGTATTATTGTTTTTATGTCAAATGATAGACTATTGCCTTGAATCACTCGTGTCTTAATATTCATGCCATGATTAGATTACATGATCAAGATTATGCTAGGTAGCATTCCACATCAAAAATTATCTTTTTTATCATTTACCTACTCGAGGACGAGCAGGAATTAAGCTTGGGAATGCTGATACGTCTCCGTCGTATCTATAATTTTTTATTGTTCCATGCCAATAATATTCAACTTTCATATACTTTTGGCAATTTTTATACTATTATTGGGACTAACATATTGATCCAGTGCCCAGTGTCAGTTCCTATTTGTTGCATGTTTTATGTTTCGTAGAAAACCCATATGAAATGGAGTCCAAACGGGGTAAAAATGGACAGAGAATATTTTTGGAATATTTATGATTTTTTAGAAGAAGAATCAATGCGAGACGATGCTCGAGGGGCCCACGAGGCAGGGGGTGCGCCCCTGACCCTCGTGGACACCCCGTAAGGGGGTTGATTCCCTTCTTTTGCCGCAAGAAAGCTAATATCCAGAAACGAATCATGGTGAAAGTTACAATCCAATTGGAGTTACGGATCTCCGGGAATATAAGAAACGGTGAAAGGGCAGAATCTGGGAACGCAGAAACAGAGAGAGATAGAGAGACAGATCCAATCTCAGAGGGGCTCTCGCCCCTCCCACGCCATGGAGACCATGGACCAGAGGGGAAACCCTTCTCCCATCTAGGGAGAAGGTCAAGGAAGAACAAGAAGAAGGGGGGCTCTCTCCCCCTCTCTCCCAGTGGCGCCGGAACGCCGTTCGGGCCATCCTCATCACCGCAATCTACACCAACACCTCTGTCATCTTCACCAACATCTCCATCACCTTCCCCCATCTATCTATAGTGGTCTACTCTCCCGCAACCCGTTGTACCCTCTACTTGAACATGGTGCTTTATGCTTCATATTATTACCCAGTGATGTGTTGCCATCCTATGATGTGTGAATAGATTTTCGTTGTGCTTTCGGTAATTGGTGAATTTCTATGATTGGTTTAATTTGCTTGTGGTTATGTTGTTATCCTTTGGTGCCCATCATATGAGCGCGCGCGTGGATCACACCATAGGGTTAGTTGTATGTTGATAGGACTATGTATTGGAGGCCAAGAGTGACAGAAGCTTCAACCTAGCATAGAAATTGATGCATACGGGGTTGAAGGGGGACCAATATATCTTAATGCTATGGTTGGGTTTTACCTTAATGAACGTTAGTAGTTACGGATGCTTGCTAATAGTTCCAATCATAAGTGCATAGAATTCCAAGTCAGGGATGACATGCTAGCAGTGGCCTCTCCCACATAAAACTTGCTATCGGTCTAGTAAAGTAGTCAATTGCTTAGGGACAATTCCGCAACTCCTACCACCACTTCTCCACACTCGCTATACTAACTTTATTGCTTCTTTATCTAAACAGCCCCTAGTTTATATTTACACGCTCTTTATATTCTTGCAAATCTATCTAAAAACACCTACAAAGCATTTTTAGTTTCATACTTGTTTTAGGCAAAGCGAATGTTAAGCGTGCGTAGAGTTGTATCGGTGGTAGATAGAACTTGAGGGAATATTTGTTCTACCTTTAGCTCCTCGTTGGGTTATACACTCTTACTTATCGAAAGAGGCTACAATTGATCCCCTATACTTGTGGGTTATCACTTTGTACGGTTGAACCTGTATAAGTACTCATACTGCTTTCAGCTATGGTTGTTAAGTACCCCTGCTGGTTTCAAGTAAGGTCGTTAAGTACTCCAGCTGCTTGTACAGTCTGTCATGTTTCTTTAGTCCTATCTTCCTCCAGCCGCCAAAACGAAACCAGCGTCTGTGGGGCCGCCTGCTTCCGCCTCCCACGGCTGGCTACGCCTCAGCGCACGCATCGCTGCCCCACCGTCTCCTAAATCGTTAACGCCAACGTCCGAGGCCTCACCGTCGTCCTTCGCGCGCTTTGGTGCACGAGCCGCGCCACCGCCCTCTCGCGTTATCAACATGGTCGGCAAACAAGAGGAATCGGGAGAGGATTATACGTGGGGAGGATGACAGTAGGGCCCCACCATGTCCTTGGTGGTACGCAAGGAAGTTCCTCACTTTTTGTTGTATATACTCCATTGTCAGCGTATGGAAAAAGAAAATGCTTCCTCCTGGTGGTTTCCTGACATCTGGGACCCACGACATTGTCAGTGTATATAGTCAATACACAAGAGAACATCACAAAATCGGCCGACACCTGGGACGTAGCTGCTCGAGTAGTATTTTTTTTTGTTATTGTTGAGATGAAGCAGGGTTTCAACTGGGTTGTGGCCCATGTAGCCCAGACTTATATTTTATGTTCACCACATGAACAGCCCAGCTATTTTTTATTTGTGAAAATGAGCCCAGTTTATTTTTTCTGAAGAATGCCAATCCAAGCCTACTTACTTTTCTATGCCGTGATGGGCTGCAACTCTTTCAAGACGCCTGCAAATCTTGAAAGTAATATGAAATGAGCTGTAAATATAAAAAACAGATGACAAATTGGCAATTAATTTATAATTTTTGAATTTTTTTCACATTTTCAGATTCCAATTTCACTCGGCTTTAACCTAATTTAAATATATCTTCAAAGTACTTTAAATCTGGCTCGACATTTTGGTATTGAAAATAGTTTAGAACCGACAGAAATATGCGAAATTTCGTTTAAATTTTTAACCCTGGCCCTGGCCAACAAAAAAACGGACTGCAATAAATTGCATAAGAAGTTGCAATGAGCTATAAATTATTAAAACAATAGGGAATGGTCTGACTTGTGGGCCCATTAAGTTGACGTGTATGCAAGATTTTGTTACTTATTATATACGTCAGCAAACGATTCTAGCAGACATAACCGTTGAATGTCAATCCAAATGCATGGCATACCGCAGAACAGAGGAAACGGCCTTGTGTTCGACCACCTACGGTCGAAACGGGGTCTTGTTCACCGGGAGGGGTGTGGCATACCGAAAAACGGAGGAAACGGACTTCTCTTCGACCTCCTATGGTTGAAATGGGGTCCTGTTAATTAGGAGGGGTGTGGCATACCGCAAAACGGAGGAAACGGACCTGTGTTGGAGCGCTACGTCAAAATAGGGATCATGTTCATCGGGAGGGGTGTGGCGTACCGCAAAATGGGACTCCACGAGCTACTATTCATCTCCACCGTCGACGTCCTCCATCCTCCATGGGCTACTGTTCATCCACCGTCGACCTCCTCCAGCCTCCACCTGCGACTGTTCATCCACGGGCTCCTGTTCATCCAGTCTCCACTGCTCCTCCACCGGCTACTGTTCAACCAGCCCTCTCCACGGGGTCCTATTCAACCACCCCTCCACGGGCTACTGTTCACGCAGCCCTCCACCGGCTACTGTTCAACCAGGCCTCCATGGGGTCGTCCTGTTCATCGAGCCTTCCATGGGGTCCTGTTCATCCATCCCCAACTGGCTTGAACGATCGGGGTCCTGTTCATCCAGCGGCAACGGGCTCTACTACCACGGGGTCCTATTCATCCAACCCCCACCAGGAACTGTTCATTCAACCCTCCCAACAACACTCAATGTTCATCAAGAGGCAGCAGGTTCGATTGGCTTCAGTTAGCAGCAGTAGCGAATGAAGTTCCTTGATCAAAGAGGGAAAAGCCGACGGTCGGTTAAGACACGTTTAAAGTTCGGGTTAACACAGATATGATATAAGTACTTTGGTACATACAATCATTATACATAATCTTTTTTTACCCAAGTCACTTGGGGGCTCTTAAATTAGTATGAGACATTTTATAATAGATGTTTTCTTCTTAGTCGCTGCACAATCTTTTTCTACCACTCGTTTCTCGACTCAGGTGTATGATCAATAGCCGGGTAGCCTGGTTTCTCTCTAAAGCCGCTCGTGTTTAGTTCACTAAACTGGCCTGAGATACACTCCGCCTTCGGGATAGGGAGGTTGAAGCCGAAGGCTGGCCCACTTGAAGTCTAGAGATCAGATGTGTCATGTCAAAGCACGATGGAAGTACAATTTCAAGACTAATTTCATATTGGCACCAAAACAGCTTGATTCAATCTAGACGTAAAGTTTTTTACTCAGGTTTGTTGGCCTTTTTTTCAGCTGATAACATCTTTCACCTATTTTATGTTTCAGGAAGCGGGACATTCTCTTGGTTGAGGTGTTTGGCACAAAACTCTTTTTTAAAACTACAATTCGGCATCTTTCCTGCTGAACTCCACCTCGTTATTGTCAAAACATAAATGATAGTTGAACTTGTTCCTGAGGAGGTATGGTCCTAGTGTCGGCCATTTTGCCCAACCCAATTCTCGGGGGCTACTGCATTGACAATCCAATGCAGAAAATTTAAAGTGCAATATAGTTTTCATGGAGATTATGATCCTCAGGTTGGTCGACCGCACCCAACCTGAGTCTCGAGGACTTTGCACACCAATATTTGTGTCCCGAAGTATTCTGCCGAGCTAGGAGTTGATCCTTAGGCCGATTTTGTGAATCAACCTAAGTCTCGGGGGTTACTAGGATCAGTGGTTTCATGTTTTCCTTCAAGTGCATTTAGGGTTTTTTGACCGACACACACCTTGAGGGCTACTGGCTATATATCTCGGTAGAGAATAAATTGCACCAATCAAGAAAAATATATCTGCAAAAAGTCAGCCCATGGCCGAGGTGATGCTCCGATACGGTTCGGCGTTAGTGCTCGGCTGCAAAAGATAGCTTGGAAGCCGTCTGACATAAAGCTCGGTTGCAAGTGGCTGGCTCATAGAGGGCATCTCTGGCATTAAGCTCGGTTTAACCTCCTTCAAACATTTTCAAGCCAAGGTGATCTATGACACCACGGATATAGTCCGGTGTTGGAGCTCGATACAGTCCGGTGTTGGAGCTCGGATACAGTCCAGCAATGGAGCCTGGATACAGTCTGGCGTTAGTGCTCGGCTGCAAAAGATACCTCGAAAGCAGTCCGGCATTGGAGCTCCGATGCAAGAGGACACCGCCGCACGGGAACAACTTCAAACCAGAGGTGTGGCGTAAAAATAACAAGGCATTGATAAAGGCCGAAAACTTAAAGGGGCTCCTCGGATACCCGACGTGTAAACTCTTCGGATTCACTTCGGCGATCCTCAAGATCGAAGATGAGAAGATTTGTTGAACCAGTTTTCAAGACCGACGACCGAAGATGAAGAACAGTTCGGAAGAATCGAGGAGTGTCCCCAACTTGAAGACAGGTTCAGGGGGCTACTGACGGTGTCCTGGACTAGGGGGTACTCACCACGTCATCCCCCGATCATGTGGATCGGGCCAAGGACCCCCATGGCAGTTCACTCATGGGCCACTTCGGGCAGCCCATGCCACATACAAGGTGGTTTCCACAAGACTTGGTGCACAAGCCGAGAACTCTCCTAAAACCCTAGGCCTCCGGTGTGTTATATAAACCGAGGTCAAACTAGAAAATAGATCATCTAATATTCATGAGAACAATCTAGTGGTAGATACATGTACTCTGTACTACACCCATATGAATACAATCAAAAGCAGCATGTAGGGTATTATCTCTTCGAGAGAGCCCGAAGTTGGTAAAATCCCGTGTCCATGTTACCATCGCTCCAAGATGCCTAGCTTAGGACCCCCTACCATGAGATACGCTGGATATAACCGAAACCCGCTTCCCCACACGCACTCGCTCGCTTCTCCTCCCCCAGATCCACCTCCTTCCTCCTTCAGATCCACTCGCCCCGAGCGCCTTCATCGCCATCGTCAATGACCATCATGGCCACCATCTGCCCTCACGCTGTGCCACCATTCTCCCTCGCTCCGTCGGTGTCGACTATGCCTCCTCGATGAGCCCCAAGACACCAGGGACCACCTACGCTGCCGCCCCGGGTCGTCTTCTTCCTTGGCTCACCGCCATCTTCTTCAACGTCGGTGCCCACTACGGCTACTAAGGCCCCCCCACTGGGCCATCGTGTGCCTCCCCGGTGAGCTCCTGCTCCTCCCTCCCCCTCCTCTAGCTCACGCGCGCCCCTAGCTAGCCTCCCCGTGTTGCCGAGCCCGACCGCCTCTGAAGCCACTGCACGTCGCCGTTGCTGCCGCTCCGACCGTTCTCTGCCCACGGCCGCTTGCATCTCGCCGACGCCCGCGCGCTACTGCGCACCCCTGACGCAGCCCTGCGAGCAATGGTTGCTTCCGCTAAACTGCTGCTGCCACTGGTCTCTGGTCCCCTCACCCCGCGCAAGCCCCATCGCGATCTGGCCACATCTAGCGCGCGCCCTGCCGCGTCGCCCCCCTCCCGCTTGCCGCTACCTGGCGCAGCTCCTGCCAGCTCGCCTTGCCCCGCCCGCTGCACCGCTGTATTGCCCGCGTGTGCGCGCGCGCTCATGTGCTTGGCTGCTCTCGCTCAGTTGCTACTGTAGACTGCTGCTGCGCCACCGCCGCGTGCCTCCCCTGCTCGCCACCCGCGTCGGCCTCGTCCTTCCCGGACCGCGCGCCACGCCCCTGACCGCCGCGTGCGCTGCCCGCCATCACCTAGGGCCGCCGCTCGCCACTCGTAGCGGCTGCCGGAGCCCCGCCGCTCCGGGCGGCCTCGCCCCCATGCCTGGGCGAGCTACGCTGCCCCCGGGTTCGCCCCGTCAGGCACTCGCACCCACACGCCCGATAACCCACCCTGCTAGGCCACATGGGCCTATGACAGTGCGGCCCACCCCAAAAGAAATTAAAAAGAGTTTTTCTAAATAAAAATAATTAATTAATTAGGTAATTAATTAACCTAATTAACTTTGCTTAATTAGTCTAATTAACTAAATTAGTTAATTTAAGCATGTTAAATTAGTTAGGTCGCTCACAGACGGGACTCAGCCGTCGGTTTGACCAGTCAACACTCTCTTGACTATTGATGTCATGGTGACGTCAGGCTGATGTCATAAATCCATTTTTGAACTAAAGATACTTTGAGAGTATTGTTAAATCTTTGAAAAATCGTAGAAAATAATTCATAGCTCGGATGAAAAAGTTTTATACATGAAAGTTGCTCAAAAAGACGAGACGAATCCGAATACGCATTCCATTCATCTATCACATGCCCCTAGAATAGAGAATGTACAACCGTCCACCTCTGTTTCATCTGTCCGAAAGCTGCAAACTTCGGGAAAACATTCTCGGATGTTTCCCCCTTTGCCGGTATCATGTAGCACCGCGTTAGAACACCCATAGCGCTGCTTATTGTCTTGTCATGCTAGTATTGCACTTGTTTGCTCTATATTTATTGTTTCTTCCCCCTCTTCTCTCCGGTAGACCCCGAGACTGATGATGCCACTATGATCGACTACATCGACGACGACCCTTCTCCCCTTTCAGCGGAGCTTCTAGGCAAGCCTCCCCCCCTTTGATCATCCCGATATCGCCCATTCCATTCTCTCATGCTTGCATTAGATTTTGCTATTGTTATTGTTTGCTCCTATTCTGATGCATAGCCTGCTTTTGTAACCTGCTCATTGTACCTTGCCTACTTATCCTAAACTGCTTAGCATAGGTTGGATAGTGATCCATCAGTGACCCCCACCTTGTCCTTGTTACCCCTGCTTCATCATCGACGACTCGATCAACGTGATCGATGTCCAGTGCCCGACACCTCACATCACATCACGCTCCTTTTGTTGCTCGACTCTGCATAGCTACTATGGAGTGCCAAGGGTGATACCTCGTAACACACTCCTGATGATAATTCTGTAGTGTAGCTATTCAGTCATGGTCAACGAGGGTGGTTCCTCCTTCACCATTCCCGATACGGTTCTGTCGTGCAACACCTCAAGTGTGAACCTCGAGGGTGGTTCCTCATATGTTCACCTTGATGATTACATCAAGTGGAATCCATCGAGGGTGATACCTTGGATTCCCCTTGTTGTTTTGGACACATGGTTACCTAGACTTTACTTGAGACCATTAATGAAGTCGGGTCGGCCCTGAGGGGTACCCGCGAGTTGATGTGGAAGTCGGGCGTGCCTGTAGAGCACCCGTGAGTTTTCTACGAGGCACGGCCGGGCATTCTGGGCCCTTGCCGTAAGTTCACAAGACATGGCTACAGGGTCACATTATCATGAGTCTCTGCTCATCTACGCAAGCCCCTAATGCACTAATAGGTTTGTGTATTTGTTCTGAGTTGGCCTTTGGCCTTTACACACTAACCACCACGCGAGAATAGTTATGGGCCTCGACGTCGCAGTATCAGCCGAAGCTTTGTCAGACATCCAGTTCAACATGGCAGCACGGTTGGATCGTGCTGGCCATCCGAGGCGGTGCTGGTATCCACCATGCGCGCAATGACCCGGAGTGCAACGGGCGATGGGCCCAACACCCTGGGGCATTTAGGATATAGACCGGCGGGCACCTCTCTGCTGAGCCTAGGTAGGGCTGCGACATGTTGATCTTTTGAGGTCGGGCATGACCCAGAAAAGTGCGTCCAGCCAGAGTGATCGAGCGTGTTGGGTAATTTGGTGCACCCCTGCAGAGAAGTTATCTATTCGAATACCGTGTCCACGGTAATGGACGTTCAGACTTCTATCCTGATCTATTACAACTAGAACTGGTTACTTGAGACATGTGATGGATATGTTGGCTCCGGGATTGCTTTCTCGCAGGGAGTCGAGGAAGGATCTCTGGGCGTTAATCCTACAACATGCTTGTTAAATATAAACTGCTATTTTATACTCTTCGGAATGCTGCAAGATGCTTGAAGATGCTAGTCTTCAATATGCTAGGCCTTCCCCTCTATTCTGGCATTCTGCAGTTCAGTCCATAGATACAACCCTTCCATTTGATACTAATGCATACTTAGTATAGATCTGATGCTTGAGAGTACTTTGGATGAGTACTCACGATTGCTTTGCTACCCTTTTCCCCCTTCTTTCTTTCCAGTTGTTGCAACCAGATGGTGGATCCCAGGAGCCAGATGCCACCTCGTCGACTACTACTACTACCCCCGATGATGCCTACTTCTACATGGAGACCGCCGACGACCAAGAGTAGTTAGGAGGCCCCAGGCAGGAGGCCTTGCCTCTTCGATTGTTGCTACTTTTGTGCTAGCCTTCTTAAGGCAGTCTTGTCTAACCTTATGTCTGTACTCAGATATTATTGCTTCCGCTAACTCTTGTATATCGAGCTTCTATATTCGAGCCCTTGAGGCCCCTGGCTTGTAATATAAAGCTTGTATTATTTTAATTTGTGTCTAGAGTTGTGTTGTGATATCTTCCTGTGAGTCCCTAATCTTGATCGTACACATTTGCGTGTATGATTAGTGTATGGTCGAATCGGGGGCGTCACAAGAAGTGTCATAAGCATGACGGAAAAAAATTGTTCGGCCTAAAATGTCACGGATGTGTCTTTTTTTGTAGTGGACACATGCAATGACGATGGGACATACATTTGTTCCCGGGCTCACCATAGAAAGACACCCGCCCCGCATTTTATGCAGGAGGTATAGTAGCCCCACTGTAATTTTGATATCCCCAATGCTGCCTGTAGCAATTGTGTCAGGACCCCGACTCGATGGCACACCGATCTAGCATGTAACACCTCATATCACTTTGCGGCCTCACGCACGGTATTCCCACGGGTGTCGCCTTACCAGGCCCGGGACCGTTTGCACCTTTTGGCACACGTATATGATAGTGTCGCTAGCATCTATATGACAATGAGCCCGGGCTAACATGGCTAGTCGTGAACCCAAAGTGGCACTAACTTACAGGGACAGGCATACATGACCCAACAACGAACGTGTCGGTCATCAGCGAGTGAATCCGGGCTGTAGCAACTGGGCTAGCAGGACTCCGGTAAACCGTGCTGTAGCAGGCTAACAGGACTCTGGTAGACACCGCGTGACATTTCCCCGAAGGGACAGACACAGGAACGAAGAAGGACACATGCCGGCCAGCCTAAGTGTTCCGGAGCAGTAGCAAGCTACCATGGCTCAGAGGAAGCACTAGGAGACATTTCCGGATAAGAGAGGCTACCAATGATAAACAACTAGATATCCAGATCCCACACATACCAAGCATTTCAATAACATACACACGATATGCTCGATATGTGCAAATACAACATGGCATCACAACATGACTCTACAACTCAAGTATTATTCAATAGGCTCCGAGGAGCGAGATATTACAAACATGGGTCTCATGACCCAACAATCAGAGCATACAAGTCAAAGCACAAGCGGAAGCTTAACATGTCTGAGTACAGACTTCTACAAATGAAAAAAGGCTGAGAAGCCAGACTATCTACCAGATCCTGATGAGGGCACAAGATTGAGGTAACAAGCTAAACGTCGAAGTCCATGCGGAACTACTAGTGAGATGGAAGTCTCTGCAAAAACATAAAATAGGCAAACGTGAGTACAAATGTACCCAGCAAGACTTACATCAGAATTAACTACATATGCATCATTATCAACAAACGGGATGGTGGGGTTTAACTGTAGCAAGCCAGCTTTGACTCAGTGGCTATCCTGAACTACGACTGCAAGTAACTCTTTTGAGGTGGCGCACACGAGTCCACATATTCACCATATCAATACACCACTATGGATCCGCTCCCGTCTCCCTACGAGAACGCCATCCATAGCACTCATGCTTATCTTGCGTATTTTAGAGTATCCACTTTCACTTGTCTATGAACTGTATAGGCAACCCAGAAGTCCTTTACCGCGGACACGACTATTCGAATAGATGATCTTAACCCTGCAGGGGTGTACTTCTTCACACACGCTCTCGCCACTTACCACCATGTACACGTTGTGTATCTCGGCAACCTTCAAGCAGAAGCCTGGCGAGGGAGTCGGCCACGACCTAACTAACCACACAAGTCTCTAGTCCAAGTTTATCGCCTATTTGGGTTCCATCCGCAAGGAGATCCGGCCGGGGTGTCGCTTACGGCCCCAAACGATGTGTGCAGGGTTCCCAAGCCCACCATCCAGGTGCCACTTGGTACACCGGGCCACTGTGCATAGTCTGTCCCAAGCCCACCTGTACCGGGTGCCACTTGGTAGACTACTAACACTACCTACAAACACCAGAAACTAGTTGCAACTCCTGGACAAAGATCATGTTGATTAATAAGTCAAGAGGGGTCGAGTCACTGGAACCCAATGTGTGGTAGTAACTGTTCATGGATCACAAACACAGAACTCAGTTCCTGAGGACGGCTGCAATGAGACAACCCACCATGTACTCCTACATGGCCTCTCACCGCTACCTTTACCAAATCGTGTTCACACACTTAGCTCACACACAGTAGGACATGTTCACCACTTTCCAATTCATTCCCGATGAATCAGACCTGACTCAACTCTAAGCAGTAGCAGGCATGACAAACAAGCATGAATGAGTAGGCACAACAAGGCTCAAACAACTCCTACTCATGCTACTGGGTTTCATCTATTTACTGTGGCAATGACAGGTCATGTACAGGATAAAGGGGTTCAGCTACCGCAACAAGTAACAGATGAATCGTTGTTGTCCTAATGCAGTAAAAGAGAGCAGGAGCGAGAGAGTAGGATTGTATCAGAATGAACAAGGGGGTTTTGCTTGCCTGGCACTTTTGAAGATAGTATAGTTCTTCATCGGTGTCATCGATCTCATCGTCGGAACATACGTCTGAGAGGGGACAGGCACCGACAAACAAAGAAGAAACACAATCAATGCAATGCACAATATGATGCATGCTCATGACATGGCAATATGAGTGTGTTGTCCTAATGCAACTACAACCAGATGGACTTGGGTCATTTTGAACCAAAGGTTCAATCCCAAACTCAAATTATGAATTTAAATAGTGACTTATCATGTTTTGCACTAAACAGCAAGGTTAAGTTGTTTAAACATGCATGAAACCAGTACAGATGGATAGATTGGATTTTTCTGATAATTTTCATATATAAATTATTTCATTTGGAGCTACGGTTGAATTTCTATGATTTTTAGAAGTTTAGGACATTTTCTAGAATTTCCTGAAATAAAAATAATCTAGAAAATGAGTTATGGCGTCAGCACTACGTCACTGTGACGTCAGCAGGTCAACTAGGCGGTTCCAGGTCAAACCTCACCTGTGGGTCCCGTGTGTAAGTGTCATAACTAACTTAACAGAGTTAGTTAGTGTTAGGTTAAGCACTATTCTAGGTTAATTAGGGCTAAACTAACCTAACTAATAATTAACAAGGGCGGCCCACACGTCAGTGGGTCAGGGGGGAAGTCAAACCCCGGTCAAGCGGGGTCAAACCCGCCGGACTTGGTCCACGACTCATCGCCAGTGAAGCCCGAGACGGCGGAGGGGCTCGGAAATTGCCCACGGTCGACCAAATCGACCGTGGTTTGGTCCTACGCATAGCTGGGGCTCGCGCGCATCTGGTAGGCCAAGCGGGAGGGGCTGGGGTGGTATGAGTGGACGGCGGCGAGCACGAATGCGGCGGCCGAATTTCGGGGTTGGTGCGGGTTAGCGCTAGGAAGCACGGGAGGGGGAGCTACTAGTGGCTACAGACTCCTGGAGCTGCGCTGAGGATGGCAGTGTGCTCGGCTTCGAGCCACTGTGGCTCTGGCCACGACAGCAACGAGGCATGGCGGCAGCAAGCTTCAGTCGTGGTATAAGACGGAGCTAGGAGACGGAAATGGAGGGGCGAGCAAAGGAGAAACAATAGGAGCTCACAGCGGATCCGTAGGGATGGTTAGCGGCCCGGGGACGCTCGGGAGGCGGCGGATCGACGACGACGATCTTCGATGGCCGATGAGGGAAATGGAGGCGGTGGCGGCATTGCGGCACGTCCGGGGCCTCGTGGCTCGTTGAGGAGGTCGGGGACGTCAAGACGGAGCTCACAGGCATGGTGAGGGAGAGAACAGAGAGTGAGGGGAGAGGCAGAGGGGGCTGCGGGGCGTCTCCAGATGCGTCGGGGGCGCCTCGGTGGCAAGCAGGAGGTGGAGCTCGGGCACGTGCGCTGTCGACACGCCTCTGCGTACTGGCAGAGGTTGAAGACAACCGCTTCAGGCCAGTGGGCTGGGCCGCCAGTGGGCCTGCCAGGTGGGTTGCCAGGTGAGTTTCCCTCTCTCTCAGTTTTCTGTTTTTGTTTTTCTATTTTTCTATAACTTCTGGGCTTTATTAAAAATACCAAAACATTTCCAAAAATCCTGAAAATATGTGTGGGCTCTGTTTGGAATATTCCCAACAGCCCTCAGTTAAGTTCAGAATCAATTGAGCTTTTAAAATATTACATAGCATTTAAATGTCCAATTGCAAATAGCATATGATTTAATCCAGAGCCCAAATATGTCATGGAAAAATGTGCAACACCTATGGTTAATGTTTCCAGCATTTTCCGGAAATGATGAACATTTTTGAAAGCCATTTGGATTCACCGAGAATATTTTAGTTGAACCTAGTGGATTCCTTTGATGCTAGGGTTTAGGCAATCCCCATTTCAGGTTTAACTGAAATTTAAACATGATGCAACACAAGACTAGCTAACCCAGAGCAGACCAGAACTAGGGATGTGACAACTCGCCCCCACTAAGCAAGAATCTCGTCCCGAGATTCAAGACGTGAGGTAGGAGATAGAGGGGACACAAAGCCACACCATCTTCACGGTCTGAATTGCACTTCATAGGAGCATCGATTCCATGCATCATCTTGGTCTTGACAACTCTGCTTTCGAGATCTTCATCAAACACGAGGGCAGAGACAACTCTACAATGATGGATCATCTTAATGATCACAAGATCAACTCACGGAATGAGACATAGAAACATCTCTTGAGCCAAGAAGCAAACCACACCCTGGAAAAGGCGGAAGAACAATTTGACGAGGGTTTCAAAGTAGCAAGGAAAAATTGCCATGATTCTATAACGGGGCACCTCAGGGAAGGTGACTCCTAGAATTATTTCCTTAAGTGGCAAAGAGAATTACCTTTGATTCAGATATCATTGAAACTCCTAATACCAGCCTATGGCAAATCATAGTCGATCATTTGAAGGAGTCCGAAAGAATGACATACCCAGGCTAGAATGGATGATGTGGACTACCTTGTTGAAGACAACACAAGGGATGATTTTGCTTATCATCGGAAATGGATGGAACCCATGGTAGAATGGCACATTGGTGGTGCAAGCTGGGAACAAAATGCAAATGCTGGGAATGATTCTGGTAACTAGGGAGGAACCCCATCAGTAGAGAGTGAATCCACTGTTTGAAAAGCTATAGCATAACCGAGGAAACTGAGAGCAATCCCAGTTAGTGCCGATGATAAGACCTAGCGCTTGTGCATGCTCTCAAGAACTTGAGCATTTCCATATTCATCAAGGTTTTACCAATATCTGTGTCAAGGATCCTGGCATCACAACGTACTACCATGATGAACAGCGATGGACGATGCAGATGCAAAGGAAGATAACCTTCTCAGATTTCACCTTAGCGGAGCCAAGGAAGCAAAATCTGGATGATCGACCGAGAGACATTTAGCACTCCGCTTCTAATGTTCTCCTTGATGTGTTAGCGTAATCCATTCATAGATATGTTTGGCATCTTGAACGTCAAGTAAAGGTCGGACTTCGGGAGCACAAGAATCCATAAGGAACAACTACTGGAGTAAACCCTATGAGATCCTTATGGGGAGGTGGCCAACTTCCTCAATCAAGATACTACAATAATAGGTCTTCCGGTTGGGTGTGTTGTCCATGACATCCACTTTACCGGATTACAAGAGACCAATATTATAGTTCCTAGGAAATGTTCCAACCATCATCTCTGCCTGAGATTCAGATCTGGTTGGTGTCAGGATAATCCAGACTCATCGAGTCTAGAAAGAAAAATGAAAGTTTGCAACACAAATCGACGAGATGACGTTGTGAGATTCTCGGGGGATGAACTACGATAGTAAGCTCCAAAACATGAGCCATCTCTGCTACATACATGTGAACACGTTGTCGCAGACAAGCATGACCACGTAGTAGTCTTATAATAAAACACTACTGAGTTCAGGTGGGGAACCATCATCGAGGATATCAAAGTCCTTGTGCACTTATCGATGAGCTTCTTATCCTTAAGCAAATCAATCAGTGGCTTGGTGTGCTAGGGAATTCGTATGGAACGGAGATGATCGGTCTAACAGACCACAGAATACTTCGCACGTGCATGACTGACTTGGGATGATTCCGGAGGAAGCAAAACTAACTTTCTCTAATTCACGACGGCAACTTGCATCAAATGCACACATATTAGAGGAAATCACTTCTTTCATCCGAACATATGCTTCATGAACGGATCACGAAAGCATTTCTCACAAGTTTCCAACACTAATTGGATGTTCAACATGAATCATGGGGAAGGTAAAAATGTTGCTGATGGGCTCAACAACAATTCATCCAGGTTTCCATATAGGTGGAATTCCATAATTATGTGAGCAGGCGATAGCATTGGTCAGACCCAAAAGATATAATGGTGTATGCTCGAGGAAACAACCACGAGTAAGACAACATTACGAATATCGTTGGTTCTGATTTGATTTGACGATAGCCCATACTCAAATCAAAGATTGGATAAGATAATAGATCCAGCAATTGACCATGAGGATCAATCAATGAAGATATCATCTTTCTTCAACACACACAATGCAAAGATATCCCTTTGGAATGAGCTAAACTTGGCAAAGCTTTTATCTTCCAACTCTCCAAGTTGTTGTTTAGCTTAACTAACTAGCTCAGGGGAATCCAACATAGATTCTTGGAGAAGGGGTGCTTTAGAAGAAACCAACTTGATCACGAGCTCAACATAACAGTCAGGGGACAACCTGGTGACACTTCCGAGAAGATATTCAGAAAATCACGAACCACCGATATGTTACTAAGCTCGAGAATAATCTTGCTTTTCAGGGCCAGACCATATGATCAAAGAGCGAGGGATCAATACGATCCCAATTCATTGATCGAAGAGTGCACCTGGAAGTAGGGACTGGGTAGCACAATCAACCTTAGGATGGTGATTCAATAACCAATACACTAAGGATGAACTTACTGTCCTTTAACTACCAAGCAACGGAGTTGCTAGGAGTATAGATTTCACACATCACAGTTCACTTGTCGGCATTCCGGTTGCAACAACATGGGAACCGAGGAATGAACAACAATGGCGAGAAGTATCACTATATCAAGAGTTCATAGGATGGTGTGCCATTCCCATGATATTCTTGATATAAATATGGTAATACTCCAAGGTAGAACAGAACAAAAGCTCGTTTGGCATTTTGATCTGCGAGATACAACTACTTTGACCCAATCCTGGATATGGATGAGGTACTGGAGTTTATTTCTCCTAGTCATTCCAAATAGAATGGCTTGATGGACCACAAGAGTAATAGGCATCGATGAACGAATGCACACATACTCATGACTATCAATTGATAGACGAGGGTCAGAAGACAGCTAAGAGGGACAACTCAAAGAACATATGATTTTCTGAGTTGTGGATGCATAGGTTAGTATGTCAAACCAAGTTCAACATATTTCTTCCGGACAATCCATGCAGAGAGGTAGGACTGGCAGAGTCACAATATAGAATGGAGAACTCATCGAGGCACTCATGTTGTGATCTTTTGATCCAACAAACTTCTGCCATAAGTGGTTCATAGTATTTGGAAGAAGGAAATACCACGGACTTCGAGGAATAATGAAAAGGTTACTAATAACCTAAAGGAACGAGCAAACACTATCAACATGAAGCAAGTAGGGTGAATCTCGGGTTCAACAACCCAGGAGTAGAATACCTACTACTAAGTGGCATCATGGGATGCTTTCGAGAATGATGGCCAGAATTATCACACAGGGAACACAAAACATGGCTAGATTACTAGGTGGTTCTCTAAGACACCTAGGTCATAATAATAGCTCCAACATAAATGTCGAGGCAGTACCTCAACACACTAGTTTGTGTGGTTGATCTGGCACAAAGGAACTTCGGAATGGTAAGAAGGGATTTGCAAATGCATCAGACTATTTTAGAAACCTGGGAAGACTCGGACAGCATAACGAATGTAAATGCTCGAAAAGATTTGAGACATGCTACAAAAATGGTGGCATAACCACTCAGAAGCACAATATCAAGGTTTCGAGATCAATAGTTAACATACAGAAGTAGTAGGAACTGAACTGAGGCTTGAATTCAATAATCTTATAGGTCTACAGATTAGTAACACGTGATCCTAATAGAAAGAAAGGAAGGCCTAGTTCCTTAACCCCGTAGGAAGATAAGATGACTCGGATTAGAAGGGCATAAGGTATAAGGAGTAAAAAGAGCCTTACGTTCCCAACCACAATCAATTCCCTTATATAACTAAAGAATTTCTAGACTCAACTTTGACCAGTTTCGCTTGGTAATCCTACAGGCAGTCAAGCTCTGATACCAAAGTTGTCAGGACCCTGACTCGATGGCACATCGATCTAGCATGTAACACCTCATATCACTTTGCGGCCTCACGCACGGTATTCCCACGGGTGTCGCCTTACCAGGCCCGGGTCCGTTTGCGCCTTTCGGCCCACATATACGATAGTGTCGCTAGCATCTATATGACAAGGAGCCCGGGCTGACATGGCTAGTCGTGAGCCCAAAGTGGCACTAACTTACAGGGACAGGCATACATGACCCAACAACGAACGTGTCGGTCATCAGCGAGTGAATCCGGGCTGTAGCAACTGGGCTAGCAGGACTCCGATAAACCGGGTTATAACAGGCTAACAGGACTCGGTAGACACCGCGTGACATCTCCTCGAAGGGACAGACACAGGAACGAAGGACACATGCCGGCTAGCCTAATTGTTGTGGAGCAGTAGCAAGCTACCAAGGATCAGTAGAAGCACTAGGAGACATTTCCCGATAAGAGAGGCTACCAAGGATAAACAACTAGATAGCCAGATCCCACACATACCAAGCATTTCAATAACATACACACAATATGCTCGATATGTGCAAATACAACATGGCATCACAACATGACTCTACAACTCAAGTATTATTCAATAGGATCCGTGGAGCGAGATATTACAAACATGGGTCTCATGACCCAACAATCAGAGCATACAAGTTCAAGCACAAGCGGAAGCTTAACATGTCCGAGTACAGACTTCTACAAATGAAAAAGGTTGAGAAGCCTGACTATCTACCAGATCCTGCTGAGGGCACAAGATCATAGGTGAGGTAACAAGCTAAACATCGAAGTCCATGCGGAACTACTAGTGAGACGGAAGTCTCTTGTGACGCCCCCGATTCAATCGTACACTAATCATGCACGCAAATGTGTACGATCAAGATCAGGACTCACGGGAAGATATCACAACACAACTCTAAAACATAAATAAGTCATACAAGCATCATAATACAAGCCAGGGACCTCGAGGGCTCGAATACAAGTGCTTGATCATAGACGAGTCAGCGGAAGCAACAATATCTGAGTACAGACATAAGTTAAACAAGTTGCCATAAGATGGCTAGCGCAAACAGGGACACAGATCGAAAGAGACGCAGGCCTCCTGCCTGGGATCCTCCTAAAGTACTCCTGGTCATCGTCAGCGGGCTGCACGTAGTAGTAGGCACCTCCAGTGTAGTAGGAGTCGTCGTTGATGGTGGCGTCTGGCTCCTGGACTCCAGCATCTGGTTGCGACAACCAGAAAGAAAGGAAAGGGGGGAAAAGGGGGGAGAAAGCAACCGTGAGTACTCATCCAAAGTACTCGCAAGCAAGGATCTGCACTACATATGCATGGGTATATGTGTAAAGGGCCATATCGGTGGACTGAACTGCAGAATGCCAGAATTAGAGGGGGATAGCTAATCCTGTCGAAGACTACGCTTCTGGCAGCCTCCGTCTTGCAGCATGTAGAAGAGAGTAGATTGAAGTCCTCAAAGTAGCATCGCATAGCATAATCCTACCCGGCGATCCTCTCCTCGTTGCCCTGTGGAAAAGCGATCACCGGGTTGTCTGTGGAACATGTCTGGGTGTGTTTTATTAAGTATCCGGTTCTAGTTGTCATAAGGTCAAGGTACAACTCTGGGTCATCCTTTTACCGAGGGACACGGCTATTCGAATAGATAAACTTCCCTGCAGGGGTGCACCACATAACCCAACACGCTCGATCCCATTTGGCCGGACACACTTTCCTCGGTCATGCCCGGCCTCGGAATATCAACACGTCGCAGCCCCACCTAGGCACAACAGAGAGGTCAGCCCGCCGGTCTAAATCCTATGAGCGCAGGGGTCTGGGCCCATCGCCCATTGCACACCTGCACGTTGCGAGGGCGTCCGGAAGCAGACCTAGCAACCTCCATTACAAAGGAAGTCACATTACGCGGTCCAATCCGGCGCGCGCCGCTCCGTCGCTGACGTCAAGAAGGCTTCGGCTGATACCACGACATCGAGTGCCCATATCTTTCCCACATAGTTGGTTAGTGCGTATAGGCCAGTGGCCAGACTCGGATCAAATACCAAGATCTCGTTAACCGTGTTATTATGAAGCAACCGCGAACGCCGACCAGGGCCAGGCCCACCTCTCGCCTAGGTGGTCTCAACCTGCCCTGTCGCTCCTCCACAAAGATCCACACAGAGGGCCGTCAGGACAAAGGTCCTTTCAGCCCCCAATCCGTGAATCACTCGCGGGTACTCAACGAGCCAACCCGACTTTAGTCACCATCTGTATAGTATGTATATATGTATAGTATATACCCGTGATCACCTCCCGAGTGATCACGACCCAATAGTGTAGTAAGGCAGACTGACAAGAATGTAGGGCCTATGATGATAAACTAGCATCCTATACTAAGCATTTAGGATTGCAGGTAAAGGTATCAATTACTGTAGCAACAATGATAGGCTATGCAACAGAATAGGAGTAACCGAACAGTAACATGCTACACTACTCTAATGCAAGCAGTATAGAGAAGAATAGGCGATATCTGGTGATCAAGGGGGGGGGGGGGGGCTTGCCTGGTTGCTCTGGCAAGGAGGGGTCGTCAACACCGTAGTCGAACTGGGGGTCGCCGGCAGTCTCGGGGTCTACCAGAAAGAAGTAACGGAGAGGGAACACAATGAATAACAAAGCAATCAAAGCATCACAAAGCGTAACATGGCAATACGTGGTGCTAGGTGTGCCCTAACGCAGTAAGAGGTGATACGGGCGAAGGGGGAAAACATCCGAGAAAGTATCCCCGGTGTTTTGTGTTTTCAGACAAATGAATTGGAGGGAGAAAGTTGTGTGTTCGCTATGCTAGGGATGTGTGGCGGACGAACGGGCTGCGTATCCGGATTCGTCTCGTCGTTCTGAGCAACTTTCATGTACAAAGTTTTTTCATCCGAGCCATGGTCTAGTTTCTATGAATTTTCAAAGTTTTAAAGTTTTTCTAAATTATTATTATTTCGAAAATAAATGTGAAATACTAGGTGCACCCAGCTCTGGGTACATAGAAGTGTACCAGAGGGGCTAACATGTGGGTCCAGGGGGTTAGGTTGACCCAGTCAACATTTGACTGGTCAACATAGGAATAGTACAAGCGGGTCCCGTGTGTCATAGACTTGGGCACTTTTTAATTTAATTTGTTACTTTCATTCACAGGGTCCACATGTCATAGGAATTACACCTAACCATTATTTATCCTAACTAGTACTACTAATTAGCTAACTAAACTAAACAGGGCCGGCCTCATCCAGAGAGTCAGCCGGCCATGCGCGCACACACAACACACACACCTAGCTCATGGCCATGGCCATGCCCAGCCGTAGTAGTGGTCGGAGCAGAGCAGCATCAGCAAACAGTAAGTAGCAGAAGCTAAGCAGCAGTAAGTAGTAGCAGCGCATAGAGTTACTGTAGCAGGGCAGCACAGCAAGAAGCAGCAGCGGCAGTAGCCAAGCAGCAACAACAGCGCAGCAGCAGCACTGCAAGGAGCGGAAGCAGCAGGGCGAGCACCGGAGCAGTGGGCGGCGCAGGCGCACGTCTAGGGCGCAGCGGGCACACACACGCGCGGCCGGACGCGGCCAGGGGACGGCTGACGCGCAGCTGGTCGCGGCCAGGGGCGTGGCGGGGCGCAAGCTCCATACATGGCGGCCGAAGTGCGGGGCGGCTAAACGGCGACGGATCGAGGGGGCGAGCAGGGGGAGCGGGCAGAGGAGCTCATAGTGAGCTCGAGGACGTGGTCGGGGTGGCCGGGGACGGACTGGAGTAGCGGCAAACGAAGACGATGTACGCGGAGGTGACGATGTTGATGGCGAATGTACGGGACGTCCCAGCTCCAGTTGTTGCTCGGGGAAGACGAACTCGAGGGGGGCGGTCCTCCTGGACGGATCCACAGGCGCCGGAGAGCATGTTTATAACACCCACGATGCGGTTATATCTCCCACGTGTCGAAGCATGACTTAGAGGCATAACCGCATTGTGGTTTTGTCGCAAGAAGGGTCATCTTCACACAATCCCATGTAATGAACAACACTGGGATAAAGAGTTGGCTTACAATCGCCACTTCACACAATGAACATATAATTCATACATCATTCAGAGTACACACATAGTCTGACTACGGACGAAGCCAAAAGAAAAGAAGATAACCCAACTGCTAGATCCCCGATCGTCCCAACTAGGCTCCACTACTGATCAACATGAAACAAACATAGCAACGACTAAGATCTTCGTTGAGCTCCCATCTGAGCTCGGTTGCATCACCTGCACTGGTATCATCGGCACCTGCAACTGTTGTGATAGTATCTTGTGAGTCACGAGGACTCAGCAATCTCAAAACCCGCAAGATCAAGACTATTTAAGCTTATGGGTAGGAAGTGGTAAAGTGGTGAGGTTGCAGCAGCGACGACGCATATATGGTGGCTAACATACGCAAATAAGAGCGAGAAGAGAGCAAATGGAATGGTCGTGAAGCTAGCAATGATCAAGAAGTGATCCTGAACTCCTACTTAAGTCAAACATAACCCAAAACCGTGTTCACTTCCCGGACTCTGCCAAAAAGAGACCATCACGGCTACACACGCGGTTGATGCGTTTTAATTAAGTCACGTGTCAAGTTATCTACAACCGGACATTAACAAATTCCCATCTGCCTCATAACCGCGGGCACGGCTTTCGAAAGTTTATACCCTGCAGGGGTGTCCCAACTTAGCCCATCACAAGCTCTCACGGTCAAGAAGGATATACCTTCTCCCAGGAAGACCCGGTCAGACTCGGAATCCCGGTTCGCAAGACATTTCGACAATGGTAAAACAAGACCAGCAAGACCATCCACTGTGCCGACAAATCCCGATAGGAGCTGCACATATCTCGTTCTCAGGGCACACCGGAAAAGCGAAGCGTACAGGAACCGACATAATCCAAGTTGCCAAGGAATGGTCCCGCACGGTGCTCTAGTTTGGACCAACACTCGGAGGAGCACTGGCCCGGGGGGTAAAATAAAGATGACCCTTGAGTCTGCAGAACCCAAGGGAAAAAGGCTTAGGTGGCAAATGTTAAAACCAATGTTGGGCCTTGCTGGAGGAGTTTTATTCAAAGCGAACTGTCAAGGGGGTCCCATAAATCACCCAACCGCGTAAGGAACGCAAAATCCGGGAACATAACACCGGTATGACGGAAACTAGGGCGGCAAGAGTGGAACAAAACACCAGGCATAAGGCCGAGTCTTCCACCCTTTACCAAGTATATAGATGCATTAATTAAATAAGAGATATTGTGATATCCCAACATAATCCTGTCCATCATGGAGCAATCTTCAACTTCACCTGCAACTAACAATGCTATAAGAGGGGCTGAGCAAAGCGGTAACATAGCCAAGCAACGGTTTGCTAGGAAGGGTGAACAGGTTAGAGGCTGACATGGCAATATGGGAGGCATGGTAAACAAGTGATAGGTAGCGCAGCATGGCGATAGAACGAAGCAACTAGCAAGCAAAGATAGAAGTGATATCAAGGGTAATGGTCATCTTGCCTGAAATCCCGCAAGGAAGAAGAATGAGTCCATGAAGAAGACAAACGGACGTAGTCGAACGAATCCTCACAACTCCGGAACGAAACCGAAGCTAACGAGAGAAGCAAGCCGGAAAGAATCAAACAACATGGTAAACAACCATCACATAATCATGGCATGATGCACAACCAAATATGATGCATGTCCGGTTTAATTAGGCATGGCATGGCAATATGCACAACCAACACTACAAGTTAAGTGGAGCTCAATATGCAACGAGTTGCATATTGACGGAACACCACAACAATTATTTAGTTCTCTCTCGTTTAGGTACAACAAAATTAAAAGTTATTAAACATGGCAAGGGGTGAAGCATAATTAAACTACCTAGCTAGGCAATTTAAATGAGGCCGGAAATAACAAACAACAATTCCGGAAAAACCCCATATGTCATTTAGAAATTTAATGCAAACACAATTTTAAGCATTTAAATGTTGTTATCATGATGCGGATGACATGCACAAGTTTTATGCAATTTTATGAAAATGTTGACATGAGCATGTTATGAAGCATTTGGTCACCATGGCGGAACGAAAAGGGTGCCACGGCGGCGAAACAAAAATGGTGCCACGGCAACATATCCGAAAATGATGCCACGGCAACATATCCGAAAATGATGCCACGGCAACATATCGGTTCCGGTAGCTCATGGAGATACCGGTGCAAAAGGAAGTGTGACGTGAGCGGGTCAAGCAAGATGGTGGGGTGATCCCGGATTCCGGGTTCCCACGGGATGGCGGCATGGCAAACGAGGTACGTGCAAAGACCTCTCGGACACGGTGCAAACATATGGTACATCTCATACATGCAAGGGCATCTCATCGCGGTCGTCTCGGGTTATACCTTCGAAGCATGCATTTCAGGGCGGTTCAAAATCGTTGAGGGAAGTAGTTGTTCACATGGCGACGGTAGTGGTACATATCGTAGTGGAAGTAGTTGTTCATGTTGCGACGGTAGTGGAAGTAGACGTTCACAGGTCGTCGTGGGAAGTAGTCGTTCTCGTGGTGGTAGTGGAAGTAGTGGTACACGGCGACGGTAGTTGTACACACGTTGTAGTCGAACTTGACGGAGCCAACGTCCTCGAGGGTAGTCGTGGTACTTGGGGTCTTCGGACTTGCCTGTCTCGGTTCTTGCGACGGTAGTGGTACATGGCAATGGTAGTCGAACTTGAAGGGTCGTCAACGTCGTGGGACTTGGCGCATCATCGGGTGTAGTCGTACACGAGGTCCTGCCCGGGGATGGTCTTGGCCTTGGTAGTGATTCGAAACGGAGCCTTGCGGAGACAACCCAACGAAGCATGCTGCGGTTGAAGGGCATGGGTGTTCTTCGCGCAAGGAACAAAAAATGGAGGCTGCTGTGGCTGATGCGGTCGCAGGATGCAGGGGTGCGGCATGGAGCTTGACGGAGGGGACTCCAGGCTCCTGGTGGAGCTCCTGGTGGTCGCCACCAACGGAGGAGGCGGCAAGGGGCGAGGGGACCGGGCGCAGGGAGCACCACTCCCTGGCTCGATGCGGAGGAGGCGACGGCGCGGCCTGCAGGGCTGGCTGGCGCCATGGACGAAGGGAGCATGAGCTCGGGGAGGAGGCCGAGCGCTGGCGAGGAGGCGGTGGAGGCCGGCTCCGAGGCGGACGGGCGCGGGTCAACGGGGCGCAGAGGAGGCGACGAGGGGAAGGACTCGCGGCGGAGAGGATGGGGCCATGCGCGGGGTGGCCCTCCTGGGGGTCGTCGATGGCGGCGGGTGGCGATGGGGACGCGGGGGAGAAGGAAGGGCAAGGCCTTGGGCGGAGGCGGTGGCGCGAGGACCTCCTGTTTCATGGCGGCAGAGGGGATCGAGACGAGGGGAGCTCGATGCGTGCGGCGCTGGAGGGAGATGGGGATCGAGCAGGAGGCTCTCCACTGCGCTAGGGTTAGAGGGGGCGCGGCTGGGCCTTGGGCCGGCTTAGGTAGTGGGCTGCGGCGGGCCTAGATGGATACAAGTGTCGGTTGGGCTGTCTCTCTCTTCTCTCTCCCTCTAATTTTCTAGCAGAAAATAAATAGAGAGAGGAAAAGAAAGAGAGGGTTAGGGAAAGATTTGCGCATGGGGATAATTTTCCCGGACTCGCAAAAATGAGTTGGAACCAAGAAAAATAGAAGGGCCATGATAGAAAGATTTAAATTCAAACTCATTTGAATTTAATTCAAATGGGTTTGAACTAGGACTTGATAAAAGGAAGGTCCAAAAATGTTCGGATTTTTGATGGAGCTCCGGAAATATGCAAAAGAATTATTGGCAAGGTTAGAGAGTCAAAACTTGAAGAAGAAAAGGCCAAGGGATTTAATATGCAAGTGGGTTCATGGGTGATTCCAAAACAATGGAATATTTTTATAATATCTCCCTAAATATCGGGAGGGTATGTTTTAAAGAGAACCCACCATGTGAGTTTCCTCAATTTAAGTGGATCGAAGATCCATACAGTTTATTTAGAAGAGTTTTTAAAATTAATGATATGATGGCATGATGACATGATGCAATGCAAATGAAGCTAAGAAGAATGCAACAAACAAAACAAATCACACGATGAAACTCGGAGTAGCTGGAAGTCTTCTGGAGCGCCGGTCTCGGGGCGTTACAACACTCCACCACTACAAGAGGATCTCGTCCCGAGATCTAGGATGGAACCGGAGAGAAACGGAAGAGAAAGAGAAGAGGTAAAACTAAGTTGCTTCTTCGACAAAAGAGTGAAACCAAAGAACCTTGAGAGGTTGAAAAGTTGAAAGAATAACACAATAGAGTTGAACACAATTGAGAGCACTGCGGTAAAAAAATAGAAACAAGGAACACCATTTGAACCTTGGAGGTTTCAAAGCTATCAATGACGAGTACAATGGACAAGAAGGAATTGGAACCACTCTGGTTGAAACGAGATAAACAAGGAACAAAGAAAAACAGATTTGGACAGCACTCCTGTTGAAAAGATATGCAAGACTTGATAAGATGAAAGGAAGTTGAAGAGATGACACAACACTCCAGTTAGATGGCTAAGCACGAAAATAACATGAACTTGACAAAACGACGTGATGGGTGAAGAGCACAACATCACAATGCCTCCGGAAGAAAGAATAGAAGATAGATCATTGGAATAACAGAATGAAGAAGGAAATGCCAACTTCTGCCACAAATGAGCTTGGAAAGCACCCTTCCACGAAGGTTACAACGGGGTTGATGGAAAACCAACAACAAAATGAGATAAGCTTGTAGTGGGCTTATGGAAAACATCTCAAAATTATGAGGTGACAACCGGCCACTAACGGAAACAATTGATTGCTTGAGATCAATGAAGAGATGAAAATTGCTTTCGCCGAGAGGATAGGAGAAAACTTGGATCATTGATAAGCACCACAATACAACATTCCTTAGGGAAGGCTTTAGGTGAAATATGACACAAGATAACTCCAACAAAGAAAGAATTGCACTTCGGAATGCAAGATGAAGAATGCTTGAACGCCTCAAAACAAAACATGTGTTGAACACCATGTTTAATTTTGAGTAAAGCTTGGCGGATCTTAACTTCGAGAGAAATCTTGAAGAACAATTGAAGGATGAAAGGAATCCTTGATGAACCATCATGTAGAGCCTCCATGAAGAACTCCGGTAATAAAAGGATGATAGAAAGAAAGAGAAGTTGAAAACACAAGGTGAAGCCTTGCACTGATTTAGATGGAGCTTCGCGACGATATAACCGAGAAAACTTGGAACTCCAGAAAAGGAAAAGATGAAACACTAGAGCCGAGAATTACTTCATCATGAACAATCTCCAGAAGAAAAGAATTGAATCACCTAGAGGAAATAAGAATAAGATTTATTGTATGCTTATCCTTCATCAAATTAAATTGATGACAAGCAATGGATTTGGCATACTACTTATTCCCGTAGAAAGGATTAAGAGAGATATAGCGCAAACTTCAGAAGGTCTTCAACAAACCACCAGTGGGATTGGAAAGAACAAATGAATTGATATGATAACAACAGAAAAGGAATCTTGAACGAACCACCATAAGAATTGAAAATGAAAGTAGCAAAGGCACAATTCACCAGGAAGAGTTGGAAAACGAATGAAGATACTTGAGGGGATTTAGATACATGAGAACGAAGAGATCATGAACTGATTAGAGGGTATTTGGATGATGCACCGGAAGAATTCAAGAACGAGAGTTGAAAGCTGAGAATGAAGAATGATGACATTATGGCCTTCGGAGGAAAGAAACGGAAACAACTCATGAAATGCTCCGGATGGTTGAAAAGAATTCTCACAACCGAAAACAATTATGAAAGGATGGTAAAAAGCTAGAACCATGAATCTCTGGAAGAACGGGTAATGATTTAAGAGGAACTCTTCTTCGGTCTTCAAAATCCGAGAATGACGACGAGAAACACCACCATGAATTGTTGAGACATTCCAGAATGAAAATTAGAAAGGTTGAACCAACGACGAAAGAATTTGAAAGATCTTGGAGAAAGACATTTGACTGATGAAATTCATTCTTATGTCAAACTTCAAAAAGAATTTGGGAATGGCTCCGGGAAAAATTAGGAGAGTCAGGTAAGATCCTGGGAAAAGACCTGTGGGTTACGGCCCACTCAAAAGGAAAACACCGTTGAACGATTGATTGAAAGGGGGGATTGCGCCGGTTGAATTAAATGACTTGAATGAGATAATAATCTCCAAATAGCTTGAACTGATTGAGAATGGAAACACGAATCTTCCGAGATATCTTCGGCACTACGGATATGAAGAGAGAGAGGTGAACGATTATGAGATGCACCGGCATGGGATAGCATTTGAACGACGAAAAAGGATATGATTAACACCGAAAGCTTGAGGTAAATCCACCGGAGAAGAAAAGAGACGAAGAATAATAAACTTGAAGCTCCGTTAGTATCTTCACGAGGGATCACCGGACCAAAACATTAATTGAAAAGGGTGAAGTGACTTCACATGAATAAATGGATACATGATTAAAATATATGAGTCCTTGAAGAAAAGGGTGGGAGGGTGGGAAAACAAAGGCAACTTGGGGAAGATGGAACAAACACCGTTGAGAAAACTTGGAAATGATCTTGCGGATGGGGAGAATGATCGGATCCACTTGAAGAGAAGCACGCCGGTGGAAATAGAATTGGATGACAATCTCGATGATCAAGAAGGATTAGTATTCACATAGCAATATGAGAAAACCATTTAGGAAAGGTATGGATTCAACATTTGACTTTGAAGCAACTCGAATACCACAAATGAAACAAAACAAAGGATTTGGCTTGCAGAATAAGCCGAACAAACATATGATAGAGATTCATCCGAAGTTTTCGTGGTGGGGCCCACACGGGCTCGATTGTACAGCACCATCATGTACAAGGCAGTGCACATGACATACGAAGTGTCCCCGAACCAGCATAGCCAAGGGTTCTTTAAGACACAACGAGACCACTGTAAAAACGACCGTGGAAAGGCGGACCACTAGACGTCGAACCCCAATCTCATATCATGCATCTGTCGAAAAGATATTCTAGGAGCTACTTGAATTCCCACCTATAAAACTCCCGAAACTTTCTGGTTATGCAATCTGGTGTTGGGGATACAGGGGAAGCAATATATATCTCACCCAAAACTAACAATTCCTACATCCAAGCTGTATCCATCCGTCAACACATAACCAAGAAACCTTCGGAAATCGTGTACCTCAACCTTCGAAAAGCATCCGTTATACGAGCTATGGCAATACTCCCGAACTCCCGCCCCAGTACTGGGTGGCGTCGAGGTTATCTCACCAACAACTGCATAAAAGAGATTTTCGATGTCGGCAAAACTCAGGTATTCCAGAACTGCAACGATAAAATTGTGACGACAACACCTCGGAGCTCAACTCCCCGGGTCAATGCCACATAATAGACAGGAGGCACCAAGAACAATGTTCTCGTCACAAAACCATCGGAACGATTCCAAGATACCCGCGTGATCCTAAAAAATTTTAGTGAAATTTGAGGAGAGGAAAGTCAAAACATCTACGTCAGGAGACCTCACCAGAGCGACGAAGGGACTGAGGAGTAAAAAGAATCCTACTCTCCGATATATATAATCCTAAGACTCAAAACATTTTTGTTCTAGACTCAACAACGCCAGCAAACAATCAAGCAGGGGGCTCCTAAGTCGGGGATGGCTCTGATTACCAACTTGTAACACCCACGATGCGGCTATATCTCCCACGTGTCGAAGCACGACTTAGAGGCATAACCGCATTGTGGTTTTGTCGCAAGAAGGGTCATCTTCACACAATCCCATGTAATGAACAAGACTGGGATAAAGAGTTGGCTTACAATCGCCACTTCACACAATGAACATATAATTCATACATCATTCAGAGTACACACATAGTCCGACTACGGACGAAGCCAAAAGAAAAGAAGATAACCCAACTGCTAGATCCCCGATCGTCCCAACTGGGCTCCACTACTGATCAACAATAAAGAAAACATAGCAACAACTAAGATCTTCTTTGAGCTCCCATCTGAGGTCGGTTGCATCACCTGCAACGGTTGTGATAGTATCTGGTGAGTCACGAGGACTCAACAATCTCAAAACCCGCAAGATCAAGACTATTTAAGCTTATGGGTAGGAAGTGGTAAAGTGGTGAGGTTGCAGTAGCGACTAAGCATATATGGTGGCTAACATACGCAAATAAGAGCGAGAAGAGAGCAAATGGAACGGTCGTGAAACTACCAATGATCAAGAAGTGATCCTGAACTCCTACTTACGTCAAACATAACTCAAATCCCTGTTCACTTCCCGGACTCCTCCGAAAAGAGACCATCATGGCTACACACACGGTTTATGCGTTTTAATTAAGTCAAGTGTCAAGTTATCTACAACCGGACATTAACAAATTCCCATCTGCCTCATAACCGCGGGCACGGCTTTCGAAAGTTTATACCCTGCAGGGGTGTCCCAACTTAGCCCATCACAAGATCTCACGGTCAATGAAGGATATACCTTCTCCCAGGAAGACCCGATCAGACTCGGAATCCCGGTTCGCAAGACATTTCGACAATGGTAAAACAAGACCAGCAAGACCACCCGCTGTGCCGACAAATCCCGATAGGAGCTACACATATCTCATTCTCAGGGCACACCGGATAAGCGAAGTGTACAGGAACCGACGTAATCCAAGTTGCCATGGAATGGTCCCGCACGGTGCTCTAGTTTGGACCAACACTCGGAGGAGCACTGGCTCGGGGGGTAAAATAAAGATGACCCTTGAGTCTGCAGAACCCAAGGGAAAAAGGCTTAGGTGGCAAATGTTAAAACCAATGTTGGGCCTTGCTGGAGGAGTTTTATTCAAAGCAAACTGTCAAGGGGGTCCCATAAATCACCCAACCGCATAAGGAACGCAAAATCCGGGAACATAACACCGGTATGACGGAAACTAGGGCGGCAAGAGTGGAACAAAACACCAGGCATAAGGCCGAGTCTGCCACCCTTTACCATGTATATAGATGCATTAATTAAATAAGAGATATTGTGATATCCCAAAAATAATCCTGCCCATCATGGAGCAATCTTCAACTTCACCTGCAACTAACAATGCTATAAGAGGGGCTGAGCAAAGCAGTAACATAGCCAAGCAACAGTTTGCTAGGAAGGGTGAACAGGTTAGAGGCTGACATGGCAATATGGGAGGCATGGTAAACAAGTGATAGGTAGCGCAGCATGGCGATAGAACGAAGCAACTAGCAAGCAAAGATAGAAGTGATATCAAGGGTAATGGTCATCTTGCCTGAAATCCCGCAAGGAAGAAGAACGAGTCCATGAAGAAGACAAACGGACGTAGTCGAACGAATCCTCACAACTCCGGAACGAAACCGAAGCTAACGAGAGAAGCAAACCGGAAAGAAGCAAACAACATGGTAAACAACCATCACATAATCATGGCATGATGCACAACCAAATATGATGCATGTCCGGTTTAATGAGGCATGGCATGGCAATATGCAACAAACAACACTACAAGTTAAGTGGAGCTCAATATGCAACGAGTTGCATATTGACGGAACACCACAACAATTATTTAGTTCTCTCTCGTTTAGGTACAACAAAATTAAAAGTTATTAAACATGGCAAGGGGTGAAGCATAATTAAACTACCTAGCTAGGCAATTTAAATGAGGCCGGAAATAACAAACAACAATTCCGGAAAAACCCCATATGTCATTTAGAAATTTAATGCAAACACAATTTTAAGCATTTAAATGTTGTTATCATGATGCGGATGACATGCACAAGTTTTATGCAATTTTATGAAAATGTTGACATGAGCATGTTATGAAGCATTTGGTCACCATGGCGGAATGAAAAGGGTGACACGGTGGCGAAACAAAAATGGTGCCACGGCAACATATCCGAAAATGATGCCACGGCAACATATCCGAAAATGATGCCACGACAACATATCCGAAAATGATGCCACGGCAACATATCAGTTCCGGTAGCTCATGGAGATACCGGTGCAAAAGGAAGTGTGACGTGAGCGGGTCAAGCAAGATGGTGGGGTGATCTCGGATTTTGGGTTCCCACGGGGCGGCGGCATGGCAAACGAGGTGCGTGCAAAGACCTCTCGGACACGGTGCAAACATATGGTACATCTCATACATGCAAGGGCATCTCATCGCGGTCGTCTCGGGTTATACCTTCGAAGCGTGCATTTCGGGGCGGTTCAAAATCGTCGAGGGAAGTAGTTGTTCACGTGGCGGCGGTAGTGGTACATATCGTAGTGGAAGTAGTTGTTCATGTTGCGACGGTAGTGGAAGTAGACGTTCACGGGTCATCGTGGGAAGTAGTCGTTCTCGTGGCGGTAGTGGAAGTAGTGGTACACGGCGACGGTAGTTGTACACACGTCCTCGAGGGTAGTCGTGGTACTTGGGGTCTTCGGACTTGCCGGTCTCGGTTCTTGCCACGGTAGTGGAACATGGCAACGGTAGTCGAACTTGAAGGGTCGTCAACGTCGTGGGACTTGGCGCATCACCGGGTGTAGTCGTACACGAGGTCCTGCCCGGGGATGGTCTTGGCCTTGGTAGTGATTCGAAACGGAGCCTTGCGGAGACAACCCAACGAAGCATGCTACGGTTGAAGGGCATGGGTCTTCTTCGCACAAGGAACAAAAAATGGAGGCGGCTGCGCTGATGCGGTCGCAGGATGCAGGGGTGCGGCATGGAGCTTGACGGCGGGGACTCCGGGCTCCTGGTGGAGCTCCTCGTGGTCGCCACCAACGGAGGAGGCGGCAAGGGGCGAGGGGACCGGGCGCAGGGAGCACCACTCCCTGGCTCGATGCGGAGGAGGCGACGGCGCGGCCTGCGGGGCTGGCTGGTGCCATGGACGAAGGGAGCATGAGCTCAGGGAGGAGGCCGAGCACTGGCGAGGAGGCGGTGGAGGCCGGCTCCGAGGCGGAGGGCGCGGGTCAATGGGGCGCAGAGGAGGCGACGAGGGGAAGGACTCGCGGGGGAGAGGATGGGGCCACGCGCGGGGTGGCCCTCCTGGGGGTCACCAACGGCGGTGGGTGGCGATGGGGAGACGGGGGAGAAGGAAGGGCGAGGCCTTGGGCGGAGGCAGAGGCGCGAGGACCTCCTGTTTCATGGCGGCAGAGGGGATCGAGACAAGGGGAGCTCGATGCGTGCGGCGCTAGAGGGAGATGGGGATCGAGCAGGAGGCTCTCCCCTGCGCTAGGGTTAGAGGGGGCGCGGCTGGGCCTTGGGCCGGCTTAGGTAGTGGGCTGCGGCTGGCCTAGATGGATACAAGTGGCGGCTGGGCTGTCTCTCTCTTCTCTCTCCCTCTAATTTTCTAGCAGAAAATAAATAGAGAGAGGAAAAGAAAGAGAGGGTTAGGGAAAGATTTGCGCATGGGGATAATTTTCCCGGACTCGCAAAAATGAGTTGGAACCAAGAAAAATAGAAAGGCCATGATTGAAAGATTTAAATTCAAACTCATTTGAATTTAATTCAAATGGGTTTGAATTAGGACTTGATAAAAGGAAGGTCCAAAAATGTTCGGATTTTTGATGGAGCTCCGGAATATGATAAAAGAATTATTGGCAAGGTTAGAGAGTCAAAACTTGAAGAAGAAAAGGCCAAGGGATTTAATATGCAAGTGGGTTCATGGGTTATTCCAAAACAATGGAATATTTTTATAATATCTCCCTAAATATCGGGAGGGTATGTTTTAAAGAGAACCCACCATGTGAGTTTCCTCAATTTAAGTGGATCGAAGATCCATACAGTTTATTTAGAAGAGTTTTTAAAATTAATGATATGATGGCATGATGGCATGATGCAATGCAAATGAAGCTAAGAAGAATGCAACAAACAAAACAAATCACACGACGAAACTCGGAGTAGCTGGAAGTCTTCTGGAGCGTCGGTCTCAGGGCGTTACAACGTTGTCCGCGGGAACGGCGACGAGGTGTACAGTCACCACGCGAGGTTCCGGGCTTGATTCCGAGCCGAGGAGGAGGCGATTCGATGGGGAAAGTGAGGGGATCGGTCGAGAGCTGGCTAGGGTTTTTAGGGGACGCTTTTATAGGCCGAGGGGAGTCGACGTGGTGGCCATCCGGCCATGGCACCGTGGGATGGCTGCCACGCCATGGCCTCTGCCTTCTCCTCTGTACAGGAGAAGAGGAAAGGCCTATGGTGGGCTGGGCCGTGCACTATAGCACTGGGCCTCTAGTGCACAATGTGCACTTAACCTTTGTTGCTTCTTCTAATTTTCTGTTTTGTATTTTCTCCACCGTTTTATATTTTAGTTTAATCCAAATAAGTTTTGTTGAATATAAAACTTGTCACATAAATAGTAGGCAATGTTTTGAGCTAGCACACACGATTTCAAGTGGTTTGTAAATACATAAACATTCATTTATTTTGAAATGGCTAATTTATTTGTTGTTGGACCACTTATTAATTTCCTAGGGATTTATCTGTGAGTCAAATGAAGTTGGTGCCATCATGGCAATGATCAAGGGAATTTATAAAATAGTGTGAACATTTTAGTTTTATTGTTTGAAAACTTTTGTTGGTTGCCATTTTTTTTGAATTCAAATTTGTATCGGTTTCAAACTAATGTGCGATTAGCAACAGTAATCGAGGTGACGTGGAATCATTAGCAGAGGTTCACTGTGGCTTAATTAGCCGGGCGTCACAATTCTCCTCCACTACAAGAAATCTCGTCCCGAGATTTAAGAGGGGAAGTGAGGGGAAAGATGTGTTTACGAAATTCTATCGAGTGTTCTCGGTCTTAGTTGCTCTTCTCGAAGAGGTCGATCCACTACGTTGATGTCTTCATTTCACTACTCCAGGCCATCATGATGAAGCCGGCATCCTTTCTTCGGAGTCTTCATTGTACATATGAAGGACAAGGGGTTACCTCGAAAGAACGGACCTCCGAAAGGTCGAATATCTGGTTGATAACATCGGGGAAGGTGGCAGAGAGTAACTCTCGAATTGAAGCTTAAGAAAATATCAAGAGCAAAGTAAGGAGGTGCCATGAGAAGTTTCTAACGGATAGGCAATCGTTCGATGTTAGAAACAATGTGCGAAAGGGGTCCAGAGCGACAAGATTGAGTATTGCGTCTGTTACCAGAATAGATCACTAGGAAGGTGGCCCGTGAATGACATATGAGGTCACGCACGAGGAATAACTTTGGAAACCGGGGGTGTACAGGAGAGTCAGGTTTCGATCCTGTGGAGTTGTGGGTTATGGGCCCACCATGCGGGTTGAAAGTAGGAAGGGTGGTGACATCTTGCACAGCCGCGACAGGGAGGCATGTCAATGAATAGTTTATCAACTATGCCGGCAAAAATGTCGGTACCAAGGGCGGGGAACGAAGAGAGCAATTTTCATGCTCGTTGAACGAGGCGAACCAATTGGCAAAGTTCTCATCCATTGGTGGCTACCGGAATGTCATCCACAATAGTAACAAGGCCTTACAGACAGAGTGGTACAACAAGGTGTTTACATAAGTAGGAGAATATTACTGCTTAGATCATATAGATCACAAGCAACGTTAAACCAACCAATGGAAAAGAAAATATGATTATCAGATTAAACAGGACAAGGGAAAGGAAAATGTGTTTAAACACATATTTCAAGGGTATATCCTTCCCAAGGACAAGCAGAGCATGATATCGATGACAGGATATAATGTACAAAACTCCTTAGTTAGGGGAGAGAATTTTCATGACATTACCCATACAACAGTGCTCGGATAATTGATAAAGATAATTTAGCTTTGTGCTTCAAGTGCGTTTATTGATGATCGGAGTAGCACAGCCATGCTTCAAGATAGCATTGACAAGGTCTTTGTCGGTGTTAAAACCGGCGGATCTCGGGTAGGGGGTCCCGAACTGTGCGCCTAGGCAGATGGTAACAGGAGACGAGGGACACGATGTTTTACCCAGGTTCAGGCCCTCTTGATGGAGGTAAAACCCTATGTCCTGCTTGATTAATATTGATGATGTGGGTTACAAGAGTAGATCTACCACGAGATCAAGGAGGCTAAACCCTAGAAGCTAGCCTATGGTATGATTGTTGTTCGTCCTATGGACTACAGCCATCCGGTTTATATAGACACCGGAGAGGGCTAGGGTTACACAGAGTCGGTTACAAAGGTAGGAAATCTACGTATCCGTATCGCCAAGCTTGCCTTCCACGCCAAGGAAAGTCCCATCCGGACACGGGACGAAGTCTTCAATCTTGTATCTTCATAGTCTTGGAGTCCGGCCGATGATGATAGTTCGGCTATCCGGACACCCCCTAGTCCGGAACTCCCTCAGTAGCCCCTGAACCAGGCTTCAATGACGACGAGTCCGGCGCGCATATTGTCTTCGGCATTGCAGGGCGGGTTCCTCCTCCGAATAATTTATAGAAGATTGTGAACACCAGGATAGTGTCCGGCTCTGCAAAAATAAATTCCACATACCACCGTAGAGAGAATAATATTACACAAGATCAATCTGCTGACGTATTCGTGGCGTGACGTCACACCACTTCCAAGCCTTTACTCGAATTGTTTTTATTGTTCCACCTCAGCGCGTTTAGCGAGGCGGTTTCCTTGGCACGTCTTGTCGAAGCAGAGATCGTGTTCTCCTTATTCCGGGATTCCCATCAATACGGACGTGGGTAACCCAACTGCGCCATTGATTGTGATGCTTGGGAGATAAGCGAGTTTTACCAGGCCAGTGGGGACGCGTGTTTCTGTCCGCCCATATAAGGGGATAAAGATCCAACCCTTTTACCTGCGCCTTCTTCCTCCTTGGCTTATCCATCTCTGCGAACCCGAGCTCCAGCACCCAAGCCCGCACATCTCACCTCAACCTTCTCCAACTATGTCCGGAGCAGGAGGCAAGTGGATGGCCTCCTCCGTCACGGAGGGGCAGATCCAGAAGCTGCGCAACATCGGATACTTGTCCAGTGACATCGCGCACCGGCTCCCCATCGAGGGAGAGCTCATCCCCACCCCCAAGCCCCATGAGAGGGTAGTATTCCTTCCCCATTTCCTCTGCGGACTGGGTTTCCCGCTCCATCCCTTTGTCCGGGGGCTCATGTTCTACTACGGCCTAGATTTCCACGATCTGGCCCCGAATTTCATCCTCAACATCTCGGCGTTTATCGTCGTGTGCGAGGCCTTCCTCTGCATCCAGCCCCACTTCGGCTTGTGGCTCAAGACCTTCAGTGTCAAGCCGAAGGTTGTGAAGGGCAGCCAAGCGGAGTACGGAGGCGCCATGGTGGGCAGGATGTCCCACGTTACGTGGCTGGAGGGCACTTTTGTGGAAACCATCAAGGGTGGCAATCGGGGTGGTTCTACATCACCGAGCCGCGTGACCACAAATGGGCAGCGGCCCCCGAATTCAGATCCGGCATCCCCACACGGCTCACCTCCTGGAAAGAGAGCGGCCAGATTTGGGGCGATTCGGAGGAGCTGACCGGACTCCAAGCTTGCGTCCAAAAGCTGGTGGACAAGAAGCTCAAGCTTGTCAATGTAGTCCAGGTCATGCTCATCCGCCAGATTCTCCTGTGCCAACGACGGGGCTTCAATATGTGGGAGTTCGATCTGGCGCAGCACCAGACTTTGAATGGGCTCTTCGACACTACGTACGAAGAGGTCTAGAAGGTGTTGTTCAAGGGCGCCGAGGCTCCCGCATCCGCTACCAAAGATTGCGGATTCAGCTTGGAGCGTCCAGCTGATGAAGTAAGTTATTCTATCCTTTAAGGGACGCTTGTTTTCCATAGTTTGACTCTATGCGGGATCTAAACTCCCTTTCCTTTGACAGGACTGGCTGAAGAAGGCCGCACAGGCTATCTATCCGGCCCCATTGCCAGAGGACCCAGCTGACGCCCGCCTAACGGGGCTGCTGGCTCCGGCACCCCACGTGGTGCTGGAGAAGAAGGCCAAGAAGAAGGCCACGGGGACTCAGAAGAGTTCCCGTTTTTAGGTGCTATTGGATGATGAATCCGAGGCCGACTCCTCCCACCAGGGCGAGGAGGAGAAGAAGAGAGCCTCTCCCCCAGCGGGGGGAGGGAAGAAAAGGAAGGCCTCCCCAACAAGGGAGGCCAAAGGGTCCAAGAAGGGGAAAACTCTTCCCCCGGACTGTTCCGCCAGCGCCAGTGACGACGACGAGGACTGGCCTCCAAGGGCCAAGCCTCTGGCGAGATCGTAAGTATCCGGACTCCCGAATAACTTCAAGGTTTCCATTTCCCGCCACATTATGTCTTTCTAATGCCGCATACAATCCTGCAGTCCACCTGAGGATCATCTCCCCACTTCGTCGAGCGGGTTCTTAGGGTCGTCGGATATGGATTCTCTTCCGACTGCCTCCACCCCCCGTGATGCAGACGATGCTGAGGTGGGATCCCAGGAAGGGACCCACCAGGAGGAGAGGGCCCCAGAGGTGTCGCAAGACAACCTCCCGGACTTTGCACCGGACTCAGCCCCGGAACCCATAGTGGCTCCGGAGTCCGGCGGGCGACCCCTTCGTAAGAAGGGCAAGACCACGACGCCGGCTACCTCCGTCCAACCGGAGGTGCCAGATAATTTGCTGGAGGCACTCAACGGCGCCTCCATCAAAGAGGAACACCGCACTGTTATGAGTGCAGTGATTCAGAAGGTTTAGCTCGCCAAGAGTGGGCTGAACGAAGCCTGCAGCAGCCTTCTAACAGGCTTTGAGGTAAGAATTTCAATATATGTAAAATGGTACCGCATAGACAGTAGCCCCTGATGCTCGGTTCGGTGTTCGGAAAGCAAAGCCGGACTGAGGATCTTTTAGAAAGATAAACGCAGGAGTCATGAAAATATGTCAATATGGGATTGCAGGCTGTGGTGCTGACCTCCGCCGCACTGACTGCGGAGGTCAATACTTGAAGGAAAACCTCGAGCGGTCCGAGAACGAGCTCGGCCGTGCCAAGAAGCAGCTCGAGGAAAAAGAAGGTGAGTAATACCTTATGAAAATTGTACCTTACAGAAAAGGATTTGGTTGCAAGAAAAATGACAAGGATAACTTGGGTATTGTAGGGGCCACTAATGAGGTGGCGACCCTGAAAGAGGCGGTGGCCGCGGCCGAACGCAATGCGGCTGCGGAGCGCACCGAGCGAGAGAAACAGGAGGCGCGGGTGGCGGAGGTACAGCAAGAGCTCCAGGATCTCGTGAAGAAACATGAGAGCCTGGAGCGTGACTCGAAGACTCGATAGTCTGAGCTTGCAACGGCTCTTGAGAGTGCCAAAGCCGCTAAGGCCGAAGCCTACAAGGCCCTCCAGGAGATCGAGGCGGTAAAGAAAATAGCAGCGGGTAAGGCATTTTTCATGCAAAGTAAGCATGTGAGTGTTAATTACCTGTCGCTTACCCGAATTCGGAGCTCTCCAGGAGTGTTCGCAGATCTTCCTCGCAGCATGTCCGATGCTGCCGCATTCTACCGGGCCGAGGAGGGGAGCTCGACGGAGAAGGTCTTCTGGTCTCAGTATGCTGAGGCCGGACATCCCGTGCCCCTTAGCGACCAGCTGAAGCAGCTGGTCGAGCTCCACAAGGCGGCCGAACAGGCCATGAAGGGCCTCATAGTTCGGCTGTGGCCTAAGGAGGCTATGCCTGGGAGCTACTTTGGCCTGGTGCGGCGGCTGGTGGATGCGTGCCCGTGGGTTGAAGTTATCAAGCACTCCGCCTGTATTGAGGGTGCCCGTCGGGCCCTTGCCCGCGCAAAGGTGCACTAGGGCAAGATGGATGTCCAGAAGCATGTGACGGACCCCCCACCAGAGGGCAAGGAGCATCGCACGCTCGAGATGTATTATAAGAGTGTGCTGAAGGGCGCCCGCACTATTGCGGGTGAGTGCTCCAAAGATGTAATATTTGAGTAGACTCGCATTTTGTTATCCTGTGCGCTGAAAACATGGTTCATATGCGCTAAGCAATGCTTGTTAATTTAAAATATTACCTTCTGTGCGGCTGTTTATCAAATCTGAGAGATGGCAAGTCGTCGGCTTCAGCCCCCATGCCACGAGTGCTGGGGTGTTCGGGATAAACTCGAGCGCTCTTGTTCCCATTTTTGGGTCCATCTAGGGAGGCGCTCGACACAGCGAACAAGGCAACCGGACTTATAATGCTTGAACACTCTCACTTAGCCATAGAATTCTATAATTTTAAATTTCGGCGAAGCCCCTAGTCTTCGGAAGGCCGAATTTGGGGCGCTATCCACGCCTTGGCCGGACAGTATCCGGCTCCTCGCTCTAAGCGGCATAAGTCTTTAAGGACTCGCAAAAAACCTCTCGAACAGCGACCGGCTCTCGCCTCATCATGACGGTCAGTTTTAGCTTTCTCCACTGAGGCGTTAACCCAGCTCAACTGGGGCGCAATCGCAGTGGTTCTCCCAGTGCTACCTTAGCCGATATAACGGAACGTAAGGTACCAAAACATGGGAGCCGGGCAAAACCCAACTATTGACCCAAGACATGATTCGGAGCCGATGCATATAGTGCTATAAGTTCGGGGTGCCGCACTTGTGAAAGTGTTCGGACTCATCACACCATGATTCGGGGAACATAAGCCCCTGATGTGTATTAGCCGTACCAAAGTGTACGAATGCAATATGCCGTGAATGAACATATGTATGAAAAGGAAATGCAATTATAAGCAAAAAGGTGTTGCATTGTTTTATTCAATAAGTGCTGCTATGAATGCAGAACGATACAAATAGTGCGGTAAGCAAGGTATGGAACTGTTAAACATGTCCCCCTCCAGGAGTAGGCTGCAGATTGGTGTATAAAAATGCTCGTAACGGAGACCACCTGTATATTCGTTGTAGCCTTTATCCTTTCCTGGCTGTTGCATCGTGAGTTCGGCAGATCTGCTGCCGGACAGGGCCTCTGACAAACGGAGTCCTGTGGGTAAAAAATAAAAGGTAAAAATAAAAGAAAAAATAATCGACACACTTGAGAGCCCTAGGTGCAGTTGAGCCGCAGTCTGGGTTTATCATGGTCGTGCCCCTCTCCCCATGCCCATGGTATCTTCAGAGCGTAATGGTGTACGCGAAGGACCTGCTTTAACGTTTCGCAGGAGCTGGGGTTGGGGCCGCACTGCTACGCGTGCTCGGAACGTGCCAGGTGGTCTTGTTGTAAGTTACTCCGGGCGCGCTTAGCTGTCTCCGGCCGCTTAAAGGCCGGACTCGAGAATTGCCTTAAGAGGCTGCATTGCACTTCTGCCGTGAGAGCCGTTGTATGTTCCTCCGTGCGGAGAGAACGTTCAGTGTTTCCGTTGACCGTGATGACTCCTCGAGGGCCTGGCATCTTGAGCTTGAGGTATGCATAGTGCGGCACCGCGTTGAACTTTGCAAACGCGGTGCGTCCGAGCAAGGCATGATAGCCGCTGCGGAACGGGACTATGTCGAAGATTAACTCCTCGCTTCGGAAGTTATCCGGGGATCCGAAGACCACTTCCAGTGTAATTGAGCCTGTACAATTGGCTTCTACACCTGGTATGACGCCTTTAAAGGTCGTTTTGGTAGGTTTAATCCTTGAGGGGTCTATGCCCATTTTGCGCACTGTATCCTGGTAAAGCAGGTTCAGGCTGCTGCCGCCGTCCATCAGGACTCTGGTTAGGTGAAATCCATCGACGATTGGGTCTAAGACCAGTGCGGCGAATCCGCCGTGGCGGATGCTGGTGGGGTGGTCCCTTCGGTCAAAAGTGATCGGGCAGGAGGACCATGGATTGAACTTCAGGGCAACTGGCTCCATCGCGTAGACATCCCTGAGTGCACGCTTCCGCTCCCTTTTGGGTATGTGCATTGCGTATATCATGTTCACCGTCCGCACCTGTGGGGGGAAACCCTTCTGTCCTCTATTGTTTGGCGGTTGGGTCTCATCCTCGTCATCGCTATGTAGCCCCTTGTCATTGTTTTCGGCAATTAACTTGCCTGCCTGCTTGAATACCCAACAGTCCATGTTGGTGTGGTTAGCTGGCTTTTCGGGGGTGCCGTGTATGTGGCACAAGCGGTCGAGTATTCGGTCCAAATTGGACGGGCCCGGAGTAGTTCTTTTGAATGGCTTTTTCCGCTGACCGAGTTTAGAGCCTCTGAATCCGGCATTGACTGTCGTATCCTTAATATGTTCGCCGTTAATGCGGCGTTTGTTTTTGTTGCGACGCGGCCTGCCATTTCGGTCCTTGAAGTCCGGACTGCCAAAATTTTTGCTGAGGTTGTTACTGCATGCTAGCTAGCTGTCCTCACCCGCGCAGAAGCGGGTCATGAGTGATGTGAGGGCTGCCATGGATTTTGGCTTTTCCTATCCCAGGTGCCGGGCAAGCCACTCGTCGCGGATGTTATGCTTGAAGGCCGCGAGGGCCTCCGCATCTGGACAGTCGACGATTTGGTTTTTCTTGGTTAAGAACCATGTCTAGAATTGCCTGGCCGATTCGTCTGGCTGCTGAATTATGTGGCTTAGGTCATTAGCGTCTGGTAGTCGCAGATAAGTGCCGTGGAAGTTATCAAGGAATGCGGCTTCCAGGTCCTCCCAACTCCCAATTGACTCTGCTGGCAAGCTGTTGAGCCAATGCCGGGCTGGTCCTTTAAGCTTGAGGGGGAGGTATTTGATGGCGTGAAGATCGTCACTGCGGGCCATGTGGATGTGAAGGAGATAGTCTTCAATCCAAACCGCGGGGTCTGTTGTGCCATCGTACGATTCAATATTGACGGGTTTAAACCCTTCGGGGATTTGATGATCCATTACTTCATCTGTCAAGCATAGTGGGTGTGCGGCGCCTCTGTACTGGGCGATATCACGACGGAGCTCAAGGGAGCTTGGTCTACTTTGTTCGGCCCGGCCGGTCTTACTGTGTTCGGCGCGGCGATTGTCGTCACATATTGTGGGATGCCCACGCGATCCATAGATCGATCTTGATTGTCTTGCCTTATCCTCCAATATATCTCGCATGTTCGAAGTGTTCCCCTGCGGCCGTGTGCTTTTCGAGCGATGCCGGGGTACGGGTATGGTGAAGGGCCTAGAGGCCACTCTGTCGCGACCACGGGGTGGTCGGTCAGCCGTATTGTCTCTTGGTGATGCGGGTTCGTAAGCCTCCTCCTCTAATCGGGGGAGCAGCTTGCGTTTAGGGTAGCTTTTGGAGGGGCGTTCGAGCTTATGCTCTTCGGCCGCGAGGACTTCAGTCCATCTATCGGCTAGCAGATCCTAATCAGCTCTAAGTTGTTGCTGCTTTTTCTTGAGGCTGTTCGCTGTGGCCATAAGCCTGCATTTCAAACGCTCTTGTTCGACGGGATCCTCAGACACGACGAATTCGTCATCGTCGAGGCTCGCTTCATCTCCGGAGGGAGGCGTATAATCCTCTGCCTCTTCTCCTGCCGCTCCTTCATAAGGGCTGGCGTCTCCATCCTCCTGCGCTGCATCTTGCTGGAGCGGGTTGTCTTTGGCACTGTCCGGTGTATTATTGTCTCCGGTGCCGGAGTCTTCATTCTTGCTGTGGCGGGATTTAGAGCGGCGCCGCTGATGCCGGCGCTTGGGCTGCTTTTTGGAGGGGTCATCCTCCTCTTTTCCTTCGCCATTCCCATCTTTTGGGATATCCACCATGTATATGTCATATGATGAGCTGGCTGTCCAGTGCCCAGTAGGCGCTGGTTCTTGGTCATCTCTGGCATCGTCGTCCATACCGTCGATGTCCTCGGAGTCGTAGTCTAGCATGTTGGTTAAATCATCGACAGCGGCTACCAAGTGGGTGGTGGGTGGGCTTTGAATTTCTTCGTCGTCCGCATCCCAACCGTCCTGACCGCAGTCCGGCCAGGGCTCTCCTGATAACGAGAGATGTTTTAGCAAACTCAAGATGTCGCCGAAAGGTGAGTGTTGAAAGACGTCCGCTGTGGTGAACTCCATGATCGGCGCCCAATCGGATTCGATCAGGGCGGGCGCGGGAGGTTCGGAGTCCGGCACCTTGGAGTCACGAGCTTTATGAGGGACAAAGTCAGTGTTTCGCTCTATCACCATAGAGGTTGCAGCCCCCGAGGCGGTGTCTAGGCATCCATCCTCGATTCGTGCGGCCGGCTCCGAATTGAGGATCGGAGCGGGCTCGAGTGCAGCCTCCAGGGCACTGTCCGGCGGCAGAGCTAAATCATGCCCGACGTGACAGTGCAGCACGCTCGGCTGTGGCTCGAATCCGTCGAAGATCAAGTCCCCGCGGATGTCAGCCGTGAAGTTCAAACTTCCAAATCTGACATGACGGCCAGGGGCGTAGCTTTCGATCTGCTCCAGTTGGCCAAGCGAATTGGCCCGCAGTGCAAAGCCGCCGAATACGAAGATCTGTCTGGGGAGGAAGGTCTCACCCTGGACTGCTTCGTTGATGATGATCGAAGAAGCCATCGAGCCTATCGGTGATGACACAGAGGAACTCTCAATGAAAGCACCAATGTCGGTGTCAAAACCGGCGGATCTCGGGTAGGGGGTCCCGAACTGTGCGTCTAGGCAGATGGTAACAGGAGACGAGGGACACGATGTTTTACCGAGGTTCGGGCCCTCTTGATGGAGGTAAAACCCTACGTCCTGCTTGATTAATATTGATGATGTGGGTTACAAGAGTAGATCTACCACGAGATCAAGGAGGCTAAACCCTAGAAGCTAGCCTATGGTATGATTGTTGTTCGTCCTATGGACTACAGCCATCCGGTTTATATAGACACCGGAGAGGGCTAGGGTTACACAGAGTCGGTTACAAAGGTAGGAAATCTACGTATTCGTATCGCCAAGCTTGCCTTCCACGCCAAGGAAAGTCCCATCCAGACACGGGACGAAGTCTTCAATCTTGTATCTTCATAGTCTTGGATTCCGGCCGATGATGATAGTTCGGCTATCCGGACACCCCCTAGTTCGGAACTCCCTCAGTCTTGAAGCAAAGGTCAGACTTTGGATACACAAAGGATCCATCAGGATAAAATTATAGAATAAGTCTTACAGTTTCCTCATGGAAGAATGGATAACCTTGCTGAAAAGGAATATATAACAATAGGCCTCCGGCCAGGTGTGCTAGGCACGACAGCACCTTACCGGGTCACATAAAGACCATTGTTATAACTCTTGGAAATATGTTCCAATCATCATATCTGACCGAGATTCAGATCTAATTGGTGTCAGGATATCTCAGACTCGGGGAATGAACTATGGGAGTGAGTTCTGATACGAGAGGTCATCATTAAACTAAGGAGAGGATGAGGAGGTGGCTGATGGACTCAGCAACAACTCATCGAGATTTCCAAAAAGATGTATTTCCACAGTTATGTGAACAAGGAGATATCATTTGTCAGATCAAATGATATAATGATTTATGCTCGAGCAAAACATACATATTTAATCATTGGTTGAAAGTTGCACCCAAAATATGGGCTCGATAGCACGATCAAGGTTAGAATGGTAATTCGATAACCATTGGTCTAAGGATGAACTGTCGATCATTAACTTCGAAGCATTAGGGTTGCCAGAAGTACAGAATCCAAACAACACCGTTCACTTGTTGGTACCCCGGTTAGAATCAACAAAGGAACCAAGAAAGAATGGTGATGGTGAGAAGTATCACTATACCAAGAATTCTTAAGAGGTGGAGTAATCCTCATGACATTCTTGACATAAAAGATGGTAATACTCCAAGGTAAAGAAGAACAAATGTTGGATAGCAAGGAACTCAAGATTCAATCCAAAACAAGAACACATTTGTGTCAAAGGAAGACAAGGATGTTATCGATGATAACACAAATCATCAAGGGGCAAGGATGGTATTTCTCAACATGAATTCGATCGATATCTTCGAAGAGCTCAGAATGTTGATGATGATCATGACACATTTATGAGAGGTTTCATGAAGATATTATCGCTCATCGACGACATCAAGCAAAAGGAAGGATGGAGCGAAAAGTTATTGAAACCACGGGTACGACACACACTCGGAATCAAGCTTGTTGTTCAAGGCAAAATGATATTACGAGGAAAGTTGACGTAAGCTTAGCTCATCATCGAAAATTGTGCTTCGAGAAGAAGGACCAGGTAGCACAGTTAAAAGTTGCACGATAATGATATAGCCGATCAGGCTATGAATGACTTGAAGGATTAATGAGCTCATAAGCAACGAAGATTACTTAGAGTTATTGAATCAGAGTGCGGAATTGATTCACTTATCGGTGTCCTTGAGTGTCTAACAACTCAGAACCCAGGGGAAATTGTAATCGGTGTGAAATAATACTTGAAGAAGAACTCATAAGAAGTAATATGGTTCTGTGATATTATCGAGATACCACGGGGTAATACTCGAAGGTAGATCATAATAGAGGTTGGACGAGTGCATTGATCTGTAGAGTACAAGTGGTTTTAACTTGTCTGAGAAATTGAATCAAAGGGGAACAATATGGTCAGAACCACATTTATAAATGATCAAACCACATATACAAGCACTTATAACAAGGGGGTAACTATTTTGCGAGAAGCTTCAATGATAATATCTGCATCGTGTTCATGGGCATGAACGCAAAGTTCAAGGTCGACTCGCACTTCTTCAATGCATAACCTTTCATTCACTTCTCGCGTTTGATGAAGTTGCAGTTTTGAAATTTCATCTGGCAAAATACCAGAAGAGTATGATTCATGAAAACTTTCGAGTTCACACATATTATGGAAGGCATAGGTTTAACCCATCGAGGCATCTAGGAATATATACAACAAACTTCGGAGTAAATAACTCAAGCTCGGGAGCAAAGCATGGTTGACAAAAGCAGGGGATACAATTTACCAAAGGCATTATGTATCAGGTAAAGAACTCACAAGAATTTTGGTTGTGAAGGACACTGTCGGACAATAACCCAGCAATGGGTATGGCGGTCCACAATGGGACTGATGTGAGTATCGATACTCAATCAGGGGAAGAAGGAATGCCAAGGCATCAGATTATAGAAACAACTGACTAATTCAAAGCTTAATGCAAAGAAATTTTATGATTTCCAAATCAAGGGATCAGAAGCAAACGCTCTGATCAAGGATGGATAAGTTGAGTAGGCTTAGGGGTACAATTGATGGTGAGGGAGTCCTGGACTAGGGGGTGTCCGGATAGCCGAAATATCATCATTGGCCGGACTCCAAGATTATGAAGATACAAGATTGAAGACTTTGTCCCGTGTCCGGATGGGACTTTCCTTGGCGTGGAAGGCAAGCTTGGCAATACGGATATGTAGATCTCCTACCATTGTAACCGACTCTGTGTAACCCTAGCCCTCTCCGATGTCTATATAAACTAGAGGGTTTTAGTCCATAGGACGAACAACAATCATACCATAGGCTAGCTTCTAGGGTTTAGCCTCCTTGATCTCGTGGTAGATCCACTCTTGTACTACCCATATCATCAATATCAATCAAGCAGGAGTAGGGTTTTACCTCCATCGAGAGGGCCCGAACCTGGGTAAAAACATCGTGTCCCTTGTCTCCTGTTACCATCCGCCTAGACGCACAGTTCGGGACCCCCTACCCGAGATCCGCCGGTTTTGACACCGACATTGGTGCTTTCATTGAGAGTTCCTCTGTGCCGTCATAATAAGGAAGGATGCCTCTTCCCGTCTTTAAAGACGGTACCGTTGCCAAGGGAGCCTTGGCCGCCGGCCAAACTATCCGGCTAGGTGGTTTTCTTATGACCGCCTGTTCGGCCGCCGCTCCGACAATGACCTCTCGGGTCATCAAAAGTGATCTTCACGTCAACTCAGAATTTGCCGAGCAGCTAGATCCGATGGAGCTCTCTTCCGTAAATGAGCTCTTGGATCGCATCGCCGCCCTGGGAGTCGCTACAGACTACGATCAGATTGGGCTTAAAACCGATCTGAGAGAAATTAACTCTCCCTAGGCTACCCACCATGTCGCTGTGGTAGAGGAACAACGCGGTGACTCTTCTTCTACATTAAAGACCAGTTGTGTCCGGATTCCTGATCCCTCCATGCCGGATTCCCACGGAGGGATGGACGTCAATCAAGTATTGAACTTAAAGTCAGGCAGCGGACCAGATTCGTTGGACAACATCCAGCAGTCCAGGCTTCCGAATTCGGAAACCTTTTGGCCCTTGAGCCTCATATTGGGTGGGGTTACGAACTTAATTCCACCCGCCCACCCAAACACAAGCGACCTATCTCAAATCCGGCAAGAGCCCGCTGAAACAGTACATCGTTACTGGGCCAGATTCCTCCTGGTTATGGACAGGATAAAGGACTGCCGTGAGGAAAGCACAATCTCAATTTTCTGCAATAATTGCACGGACAAGGGAATCATGAACACCATAAGTCGTCGCGAAATCACACGCTTCACCGACCTGGCGTCCATAGTATGAAAGTACTGTGCGATGGAGAGTGCCTAGAAAACCAAAACTAAGTTTCGGGACAATCCAGCCTCGAACACAACCCTAGTCCGAAATAAAAGGGTGCATCATGCTCGGGCACTTGGGACAAAAAACAAAAAGCAAAAACCCCCTAAAGGGCACGGAACCGTACTAGAGGGATGGCTCAGCGGACCCTGTAAAATCCATAGTACAGAGGGCGCCACTCCAACACATAGCATTCGAGCATGTTGGATACTACGGCAGGTGGCCAAAAGTGGCGAAGAGCTTCTAGCCCCGGAGAACCAGCCCAACAGTACCAGTACGGTATTAACAGTCTTCGAGACTTTCGCATCAAATAATATGCGGAAATGAACAATCCGCAGCCTCGCCGAAGTCTACCAAGTAGCAACAACAAATCCATGGAGCGACACGGCTATCACCTTCAACGCCAGCGACGAACCCAAATTCCGAACAGCCCGAGCACGAGCTGCATTGGTCCTCAGTCCAATAGTGGACGGCTTCGTCTTACGAAGGTACTCATGGATGGCGGCAGCGGATTAAACCTCATCTACGAGGAAACCCTTCAAAAAATGGAAATAGACTGGAGCCGCATTGAGCGAAGCAGCACAACCTTCAGAGGAATAATCCCTAGTCAGGAAGCATGCTGCACAGGAAAAATTACACTGGATGTGGTGTTCGGCGCGCCGGACAATTACAGGTCCGAGGAGGTCACGTTCCAAGTGGCCCTGTTCAGCAGCGGATATCACGCTTTATTAGGGCGAGAGGCATTCACAATTTTTCAAGCTATACCCCATTACGGGTACATGAAGCTTAAAATGCCCGGGCCCAATGGAATCATCACTCTTGTCGGTGATCCGGACATAGCGCTCCGCGCCAAAAACAAGACAGCCGCACTAGCCCTAGAGGCACTATCCGAAGCCCTAGTAGCAGAGGAACTCACTGCACTGCGCTCCACGGTGAACAGGGACGATGTGATACTCGATAAGAGATCCAAGTCCACCTCTTTTAAACCAGCGGACGAAATAGTCAAATTCCAAGTCCATCCAATGGACCCCACAAAGACGGCCTCCATCGGGGCACAATTAAACCCTGATGTAGACGCCGCACTATGAGAATTCCTTCGGGAAAATTGGGATATCTTTGCCTGGCACCCTTCAGATATGCCAGGAATCCCACGCAGGGTGGCAGAACACAGCCTAAGCATCCTAAAAGGATTCAAGCCAGTCAAACAGGCTCTTCGGCAATTTTCCGAACCCAAAAGACAGGCAATAGGAGAGGAACTAGCCAAACTATTAGAAGCCGGATTCATTAGAGACATAAAACATCCGGACTGGCTAGCAAACCTGGTAATGGTACCAAAAAAGGACAAATCCTGGCGCCTGTGTGTCGATTTTAAAGACCTTAACAAGGCTTTCCCAAAGGACCCTTTCCCCCTTCCTCGCATCGATCAAATCATTGATGCTACCGCAGGGCACGATTCATTGTGCTTCCTCGATGCATACTTCGGATACCATCAAATCAAGATGGCAGAGACAGACCAAGCAGCAACGGCATTCATTACTCCATATGGACCATTCAGCTTCAACACAATGCCCTTCGGGCTCAAGAACGCCGGCGCAACATATCAGCACATGATTAAGACATGTTTGGCAATCCAGATCGGCAAAACAGTGGAGGCATACGTAGACGATGTGGTCATCAAGACCAAACACGTCGAAACTCTAGTAGACGATTTGAGGCTCACATTCGACAACCTCCGAGCATATGACATCAAGCTCAACCCGGAGAAATGCGTTTTCGGCATACCAGCCGGAAAGCTCTTGGGCTTCATTGTATCCGGTAGAGGAATTGAAGCAAACCCAGCCAAGATCCAAGCTCTGTCATAGTTGGATATCCCAAAAGACCTCAAACAAATACAAAAATTGACTGGATGCATGGCGGCTCTAAGCCGCTTCATCTCCTGCATGGGAGAAAAGGCATTTCCCGTTTATCGCCTCCTCTGGCGCACCGAACACTTCGAATGGACGGATGCCGCCACGGCCGGACTCGAAGAGATAAAATCCATATTGGCAACAAATCTAGTCCTGGCCGCGCCCAACTTGGGCGAACCAATGTTATTATATATCGCGGCAACACATCAAGTTGTAAGCGCAGAGCTCGTCATCGAACGAGAAACAGAAGGACACAAATTCCCTCTTCAAAAACCAGTGTACTACGTTCCACTGTCTTAACTCCATGCAAGTCCCGGTATCCACATTATCAAAAGATAGCGTACGTGGTGTTCATGGCATCCCGAAAGCTACGACACTACTTTCAAGAGTGTTCAATAACAGTGGCCTCTGAAGTACCTCTCAACGACATTATAAACAACCGCGACGCGACGGGCATGATTGCAAAATGGGCCATTGAGCTCTTACCATTCGACATAACCTACAAACTACGGCGAGCTATAAAGTCGCAAGTTTTGGCTGACTTCATCGCCGAATGGACTGAAGCCGAACTCCCTAAAGAGTACGGCGCATACTCCAATTGGATCATGCACTTCGACGGCTCTAAAATGTTGGCCGGCTTGGGGGCTAGCGTCGTCTTGACGTCCCCAACCGGAGACACAGTCCAATACGTACTTCAAATAATGTACACGGACTCCAACAATGCAGCCGAATACGAGGCCCTTCTACATGGTCTCCGGATGGCCATCTCCATGGGCATTCAACGCCTAGAGGTCCGCGGGGATTCAAACCTCGCAATATCCCAAGTAAATGGAGACTTTGATGCCAAGGATCCGAAAATGGCAGCCTACCGTAACGCCATCTTAAAAATGTCAGCTCGGTTCGAAGGACTCGAACTCCACCATGTAGCCAGGGATAATAACCAGGCGGCCGACGTGTTGGCACGCATCGGCGCAAAGCACGACGCCGTCCCTCCAAACATCTTCCTGGAGCGGCTCTTTAAGCCATTCGTAGTATGGGAAGAGGAGTCCGGAAACAACAATCCGGAACCAACCGCACCGCCCAACACCGAACATTCTGACACAATCGGTGGCTCAGCCAATGAAATAACAACTTCAGCCCACGAAATAATGGCAGTCATTGCCCCATGGACAGAACCATTCCTAGCCTACTTAATTAGGCAGGAACTCCCCAAAGACCAAAATGAGGCCCGCTGCATAGTACGGCAATCCAAAGCCTACAAGGTCCATGAGGGAGAGCTTTATAAGAAAAGCACAACCGGAGTCCTTCAAAGGTGCATCTCCGAAGAGGAAGGGCGAAATCTTCTGGCTGAAATTCACGCCGGACTCGGCGGGCACCACGCCGCAGCCCGGGCCCTTGTAGGCAAGGCCTTCTGTACAGGATTTTATTGGCCGACGGCCCGGGCAGATGCTCAGGACTTAGTCCAACGATGCGTCGCTTGCCAGCTCTTTGCTAATCAGAGCCACATGCCACCCACCGCCCTCAAAACTATACCCATCACCTGGCCGTTCGCGGTCTGGGGGATTGACATGGTCGGACCCCTTAAAGGGGGAACCCACAAGTAAAAGTACCTATTGGTCATGGTGGACAAATTCACCAAATGGATAGAGTCCAAGCCAGTTAAAACGGCCGAATCCGGACCTGTGATAGACTTCATATCTAGGGTAGTGCACCATTATGGCGTCCCCCACAGCATCATCACTGATAACGGCACGAACTTCACGGCCGAGGAGGTTAAACTCTGGTGCAAAAATATGGGCATCAAGCTCAACTACGCTTCAGTCTATCTCCCTTAAACTAACGGTCAAGTCGAACAAGCAAATGGTCTAATCATGAGCGGCATCAAACCCAGGTTAGTGCGGTCCCTCATGGAATCTAACACGCACTGGGTAGAGGAGCTCGACTCCGTACTCTGGGGGCTGTGGACCACGCCAAATCGCACTACCGGATTCACACCATTTTTTATGGTATACGGCGCAGAGGCAGTTTTGCCCTGCAATGTAATTCATGACTCACCTCACGTGCGCATGTACAAAGAAAGAGAGGCCGAGTTGGATCAACAGGACAGTTTGGACGCCTTAGAATAGGAGCGCGACGTGGCAAAGGCTCGTTCCGCATTCTATCAGCAGCAGGCTCGAAGATATCAAAGCAGAGAAGTACGGGCCAAAACTTACAATGTTGATGAACTAGTTCTACGCCTGCCGGACAAGAAAAAGACAAACTCAAGCACAAATGGGAAGGTCCCTTCATCATCAACCAAGTCCTGACCGGCGGAGCATACCGTCTACGCAACGCATCGGACAACCGACTCGAGCCGAACCCATGGAACGCGGCCCGTATCCGGAAGATTTCTTACGCTTAGCGGCCGGACACCAGAGTTTCGTCCCCTTCCTCCGTCCACATTTTTATAATTTATCTTGTCTTCCTGTTTCTCTTTTTTTTCCCTCCCTTTGTTCGGCAAAGCCTTTGAGGGCTGATCTGCAGCATTGTTCGCACACACTGACGTGCCCACTCCGCCACTCATTATACCTAGGGGCTTCCTTAACAGAAAGCTTACTAATACGGGCTTCATGCCCAACCATGTGTCCAAACTTCCAACATGTACCTTTATTCACCATTTATATGCATCGATATGACTTTAAGTTTTGGCCAATGGCTGGGTTGCCTGGCTCCTGTGCTTACCCCCCTATGTTCCCGATTATTCGGCTAGGAGGTAAAGGGAGCACCTCTGCGATTGTTACTGCCGGGTCAGCCGGATGTGTACCTCAGACTGGGTGAAGCCAAAAGCTAGCGTTCTTAAGGGAATATTCGGTCGGTGACTTGAAAGATGATTTCTTACTTATTTATTTATCTTCCCCCAGATGCTTTTCTGCTCTTTTCGCAGTCCGGACATGCACTTTAGGGCATGCCTCCCAGGGAAAGGAACCCCTAACGGAACTATTCTCCCTGGAAGATGTTTCTTACTAACCATGTAATATAACATAACTAGTTGGGCACTTGTCTGATAAAGCACTAATGACCCCTACGCCTGGTCTCCATGCATGCCCCGGTTTTTATATAACCGTGAGGGTATTCGGACACACTACGGACTGTTGGGTCCCGAGGTTGAAGCGAAAAGGTCCGCAAAGACAAACGATCTACAATCCGGCTAGAAGGCATTTTACATGTCATTTTAAATTACATCATCAAATTGACTGATTGTACTCCTTTTCAATCCCATCTAACAGGTTGTCTAGTTTACAGTCCCGTTGGGAATATTTCGCGGCCAACTCTACCTGGCCGTACATTAGGCTCACAGGGATCTCCTTCCCATCGGGCCCCACAGGTCTGACCTCGGCCATGTGGTTTGGATCAGCCTTCGTGTACCGCGTCTTCACCATGGCCCAGGCCTCCCTGGCGCCTTGACGGCAGGCCGATATCTTCCACAGACGGAAGCGCTCCCGTGCTCCCTGAAGCTTCTCAGCAAGCCCTCCAAGACCCTCGGGTAGGGAGACGGACGGCCATAAGGCCTGGACGACGCCGCTCATCGCCTGTCGAACACGTTCGTGCAGTTGCAGCAGCTCGGGAAGAAGGTCACCCGTGGAACCAGGCATTTCCTCCGCCGGACGACCTGTGAGCACACCTACAGACACATTTCTGTCAATCGACTTCCTCGCCGAACTCTTCTTTTCAAAAGAGTTTGTTCAAGCACTTACTGTAAATGCCGCGACGAAGCCGCCGATTCTCCTTTACGGAGTCAGACAGCTGGACCCGAACATCTTTTAGTTCTTCGCCCAGCTGGGTGTTGGCATCTTGGAGTTTGTTCCTCTCCTGCTGCACCCTCATAAGCACCTTCTCGTCAGCCTTCAGCTGGCGCAGCAGATGTTGCTTGTCCGGATCTAGTCCGGCACCCTCTGCAATATTATTGTCAGACTTACGCACACACCGCACTTCATAAACTACTTATCTTTTCGAAAGTATATATTACCAGAGGGGGTCTCTGTGGCTCCCCCTGCAGCGGCTAGTGCAGCCTCAAGTTGGGTCTTGCACTCTTGAAGCTCCTGGGACAGGTGGGTATTCTTCCCCGTAAGATCCTGCATAACAAATGATCCTTAAATCAGTTATTCTAACTATTTTAAGTCTCGGGGGCTACTAGCATATATAACTATTAAAATTTCTCACCCGTATGTCTTTCACATACTGCTCCATGGCTCTGGTTAGACCATCTCGAGCGGCACGGAGGTGCGCGTCCCCCGCATTAAAGGCATTCAACGCCACCGGGGAGAAACACGCGTCACGAAGAACTGTCCGGCGGCGCCTATGATTCATGGCGCTCTCCACCTCAGACCTGGTGGCAGACAGCCTGTCGGCATCCTCCGTTGGAGGAGCATCCGGCTCATGCTTTGTGTTCGCCTCCCCCTCCGGACCAGGCGTTGGAGCCTGGCTGGCGGAGGCTTGATTGGCAACCTCTCCGGGCACAGTCCGCCGAGCGCTCTTTCTCCTAGAAGAATCATGAGTGTTAATATACCTCCCAGGAATCTTTTCCTTAAATACAGTGGTGCTCCATACCGTTGCGGTGACGTTTCGATTCGCGCCGCACTCCTCTTCCGCCTGCTGGGCCGAACTGACCCTTGTTGGTCAGCCGCCGCGGGTTTGGCTTCCCGCCCTAAAGGTACCTCCTGCGGGACACCGTTGGTATACAGTGTTCAGAAATAAGCATGGATGAGTAATAATGACAAGACTTCGGTCACAGTTACCTGGGAAGCCGGAGTTAAACCGGGGTAGTCGGCCGTGATGGCGACTAAAGCATTGTCCACGCTAAGTTGGTGGAACACCCCGTCGATCAGCTCCACCTCTATATCCGGATCCTCCTCGGAGGCCGGATCAAGGGATCGTCCCGAATCCTCGGGTTGTGGAGTCGGGCTGTGTATGCCCTCTACATCCCGGCGCAGCTCCTGCGTCGAAATCACGAAGTGAGACACTTAACTGTGGGAATATGGATCGGACAAATAAACGCCCGCTTACCCAGCTTCGAGGGTTATTCATGGAGAATCCATTCAATGGACTTGTGCGGAGGAAGTCCTCTTTCTCCCCCTTGTACAAGCCGGACAGGATCTTCACCAGATCGGCAACCGATCCCGGTCCCTTGCGGCCATGACGGGTGGCGTCATTATCCCCGTTGAAATCCCACATGGGTGGCCCCTATATTGAAGCGGCTGCACCCCTCGCATGATGCACGTGTCCATGACTCCAATCATGGTCAGTCCGGAATGAGCCAGTAACCTTATCCGGCCCATCAGATACTGGACGCTCCTATCACTCTCCCGTTGAGGGCTCCGCGGGCGCCAACTCAGGCGTTTCTTCAGAGGAGCATTGCCGAACTCCGGGAGGCCGATCCGAACTGGGTCCGACAGTGGGGCGTCTTCCATATAAAACCATTCCGAAGGCCAGTGTTTGGACGCCTTCTTCGGGGTTCCGGAAAAATATCCGGTCCCGGCGATGCGCCATATTTCAGCTCCGCCCACTTGATATATCGACCCCTCATGAGAACGGGGTACGAGGCAAAACAGTCTCTTCCACAGTGCAAAATGGGCCTCGATGCCCAAGAACAGCTCGCAAAGGGCTACAAAGCCCGCGATGTGCAAGATGGAGGCAGGTGTAAGGTGGTGAAGCTGGAGTCCGTAGAACTCCAGGAGCCCCCAGAGAAACGGATGTATGGGAAATCTGAGTCCTCTTATCAGATAAGGGACGAAGCATACCCGCTCTCCTTTGGAGGGATTGGGGACGCTCTCCGTCTGCTTCCCACCCTTGTAGGTGGCCAGTCCGGCTCGAACCGGAACTATGAAGGATGGGGGAAGGTATCCCTCGGCGTGGAGCATCACTAGCTCGCTATGCGGGACTGAACATCTCCTCCAATCTCCGGGCTGAGGGCTAGGAGCGCGAGAGGAGGAGCCGCGTCGACTGTCCATGATGGAATGGATTTTTGTTAGAGGCGCTTCGATGAGTAGTCGCAGAAGCAGGATGGTGTGATTCAGATCTAAATCCTTGCTCCTCTTATAGGCAGCTTATTCGTGCAGCTAGGGGGTAAAACATAAAAATACCCTGGCTTTTCACATTCGTACGACACGTGGAAGAGGGCCATTATTAGACGTGGAAGCCAAGGAGCGCAACATTTATAAAGAAGCCGGACACTATTTGGCAAGCACGTGGAATTGGGAGGAGAACCCGCCTTGCAATATCGAAGACAATATGCGCGCTGGACTCGTCGTCATTGAAGCCTTGTTCAGGGGCTACTGAGGGAGTCCTGGACTAGGGGGTGTCCGGATAGCCGAACTATCATCATTGGCCGGACTCCAAGATTATGAAGATACAAGATTGAAGACTTCGTCCCGTGTAACCCTAGCCCTCTCCAAGATTATGAAGATACAAGATACAAGATGGGACTTTCCTTGGCGTGGAAGGCAAGCTTGGCAATACGGATATGTAGATCTCCTACCATTGTAACCGACTCTGTGTAACCCTAGCCCTCTCCGGTGTCTATATAAACCGGAGGGTTTTAGTCCATAGGACGAACAACAATCATACCATAGGCTAGCTTCTAGGGTTTAGCCTCCTTGATCTCGTGGTAGATCCACTCTTGTACTACCCATATCATCAATATCAATCAAGCAGGAGTAGGGTTTTACCTCCATCGAGAGGGCCCGAACCTGGGTAAAAACATCGAGTCCCTTGTGTCCTGTTACCATCCGCCTAGACGCACAGTTCGGGACCCCTACCCGAGATCCGCCGGTTTTGTCACCGACAGATGGCAATTAGATTGGTCGAGATCCAGCCCAGGTTTAAAATGACGTCTGAGCCGGAAAGATAATTTAGAAGGGTTGATGATGATTGTGTGCATTCGCACACATGTTGAATCAATAGGGTCAAAATATCAATCACAAGGATTTTAATGGTTATTGCTAGACAAATGGAATTGTCCAGATTGCAAGCAGACAAGTATTTGCAGAGCAATAGTTGGCAGAGAATTACCGGAAGATCAGGTAACATCTTAATGTATCTTGTGCATCATATGAACAACGGGGGAAGAACGGATACTCGGAAGTGTGAGGAATTATCCATAGGGAGTATTCAAGAGGCAAGAACTGCAAGGCAGTAAACACAAAGGATTCTCAGAATATCCAAAGTATTTCAGGGTATCTTGTAATAACAACAACAATTGGAAGTGAAGTTATGGATGACAAGTGTATGTAGTTTTCCATAGGGATTTATCGGTGGTATGGAATTGCAACGGTGAAGGGCACAAGGGTCTTGGGGAAACATCAGAGAGTATCTTCAAAATATCAAAATATATTGGTGCAGCAGGCGATCATCTGGACTGAAGGGGCTCTCCGGAAGGAAAGTAGTTCCGAGAACCTAAAGTCAGATTTAGTAAAATCATTTAACCCGAATAGAAAAGAGATTAGAGTCCCAGAGTATAGACGAGGAGTAAAAGATCCTAATACCACCCAATGGCGAAGTGGGCCCATGGGCTGCACAGCCATGTTAGTAAAAAGTTTTGCAATGTCTAGACTCAACTTCGGCCAAGGAGTGTGGAAGGGGGATTCCTACAGGCAGTCGGCTCTGATACCAACTTGTGATGCCCCCGATTCAATCGTACACTAATCATGCACACAAATGTGTACGATCAAGATCAGGGACTCACGGGAAGATATCACAACACAACTCTAAAACATAAATAAGTCATACAAGAATCATAATACAAGCCAGGGGCCTCGAGGGCTCGAATACAAGTGCTCGATCATAGACGAGTCAGCGGAAGCAACAATATCTGAGTACAGACATAAGTTAAACAAGTTGCCATAAGATGGCTAGCACAAACTGGGATACAGATCGAAAGAGACGCATGCCTCCTGCCTGGGATCCTCCTAAACTACTCTTGGTCGTCGTCAGCGGGCTACACGTAGTAGTAGGCACCTCCAGCGTAGTAGGAGTCATCGTCGACGGTGGCGTCTGGCTCCTGGACTCCAGCATCTGGTTGCGACAACCAGAAAGAAAGGAAAGGGGGGAAAAGGGGGGAGAAAGCAACCGTGAGTACTCATCCAAAGTACTCGCAAGCAAGGATCTAAACTACATATGCATGGGTATATGTGTAAAGGGCCATATCGGTGGACTGAACTGCAGAATGCCAGAATAAGAGGGGGATAGCTAATCCTGTCGAAGACTACGCTTCTGGCAGACTCCGTCTTGCAGCATGTAGAAGAGAGTAGATTAAAGTCCTTCAAGTAGCATCGCATAGCATAATCCTACCCGGCGATCCTCCCCTCGTTGCCCTGTGGAAAAGCGATCACCGGGTTGTCTGTGGAACTTGTCTGGGTGTGTTTTATTAAGTATCCGGTTCTAGTTGTCATAAGGTCAAGGTACAACTCCGGGTCGTCCTTTTACCGAGGGACACGGCTATTCGAATAGATAAACTTCCCTGCAGGGGTGTACCACATAACCCAACACGCTCGATCCCATTTGGCTGGACACACTTTCCTGGGTCATGCTCGGCCTCGGAAGATCAACACGTCGCAGCCCCACCTAGGCACAACAGAGAGGTCAGCCCGCCGGTCTAAATCCTATGCGCGCAGGGGTCTGGGCCCATCGCCCATTGCACACCTGCACGTTGCGAGGGCGGCCGGAAGCAGACCTAGCAACCTCCATTACAAAGGAAGTCACGTTACGCGGTCCAATCCGGCGCGCGCCGCTCCGTCGCTGACGTTAAGAAGGCTTCGGCTGATACCACGACGTCAAGTGCCCATATGTTTCCCGCATAGTTGGTTAGTACGTATAGGCCAGTGGCCAGACTCAGATCAAATACCAAGATCTCGTTAAGCGTGTTATTATGAAGCAACCGCGAACGCCGACCAGGGCCAGGCCCACCTCTCGCCTAGGTGGTCTCAACCTGCCCTGTCGCTCCGCCACAAAGATCCACACAGAGGGCCGTCGGGACAAAGGTCCTTTCAGCCCCCAATCCGTGAATCACTCGCGGGTACTCAACGAGCCAACCCAACTTTAGTCACCATCTATATAGTATGTATATATGTATAATATATACCCGTGATCACCTCCCGAGTGATCACGGCCCAATAGTATAGCAAGGCAGACTAACAAGAATGTAGGGCCAATGATGATAAACTAGCATCCTATACTAAGCATTTAGGATTGCGGGTAAAGGTATCAATGACTGTAGTAACAATGGCAGGCTATGCAACAGAATAGGAGTAACCGAACAGTAACATGCTACACTACTCTAATGCAAGCAGTATAGAGAAGAATAGGCGATATCTGGTGATCAAGGGGGGGGGGCTTGCCTGGTTGCTCTGGCAAGAAGGAGGGGTCGTCAACACCGTAGTCGAACTGGGTTCGCCGGCAGTCTCGGGGTCTACCGGAAAGAAGTAACGGAGAGGGAACACAATGAATGACAAAGCAATCAAAGCATCACAAAGCGTAACATGGCAATACGCGGTGCTAGGTGTGCCCTAACACGGTAAGAGGTGATACCGGCAAAGGGGGGAAACATCCGGGAAAGTATCCCCGGTGTTTTGTGTTTTCAGACAGATGAACCGGAGGGGGAAAGTTGTGTGTTCGCTATGCTAGGGATGTGTGGCGGGCCAACGGGCTGCATATCCGGATTCGTCTTGTCGTTCTGAGCAACTTTCATGTACAAAGTTTTTTCATCCGAGCTACGATCTAGTTTCTATGAATTTTCAAAGTTTTAAAGTTTTTCTGAATTATTATTAATTCGAAAATAAATGTGAAATACTAGGTGCACCCAGCTCTAGGTACACAGAAGTGTACCAAAGGGGCTGACATGTGGGTCCAGGGGGTTAGGTTGACCCAGTCAACATTTGACTGGTCAACATAGGAATAGTATAAGCGGGTCCCGTGTGTCATAGACTTTGGCACTTTTTAATTTAATTTGTTACTTTAATTTACAGGGTCCACATGTCATAGGAATTACACCTAACCATTATTTATCCTAACTAGTACTACTAATCAGCTAACTAAACTAAGAGCTTTGCTACACCTACGTAAGGATTTCTACGTAACGTACGTAAAATCTGACCTGGCATGTTTTGGTTGGAAGGGTAAATTGGCCCAGGCCCACCCGTGAAACTCAGGGGCGGATGTTTAGTTGAGAAGGAAGGAAGGAACGTAGCTTTACGTATCAAGTTACGTAGGTCTAGCATTTTTGCTAAACTAAACAGGGCCGGCCTCATCCAGAGAGTCAGCCGGCCATGCGCGCACACACAACACACACACCTAGCTCATGGCCATGGCCATGCCCAGCCGTAGTAGTGGTCGGAGCAGAGCAGCATCAGCGAACAGTAAGTAGCAGAAGCTAAGCAGCAGTAAGTAGCAGCAGTGCATAGAGTTAGAGTAGCAGGACAGCACAGCAGGAAGCAGCAGCGGCAGTAGCCGAGCAACAACAACAGCGCAGCAGCGGCACTGCAAGGAGAGGCAGCAGCAGGGCGAGCGCCGGAGCAGTGGGCGGCGCAGGCGCACGTCCAGGGCGCAGCGGGCACACGCACGCGCGGGCGGACGCAGCCAGGGGACGGCTGACGCGCAGCTGGTCGCGGCCAGGGGCGTGGCGGGGCGCAAGCTCCATACATGGCGGCCGAAGTGCGGGGCGGCTAAACGGCGACGGATCGAGGGAGCGAGCAGGGGGAGCGGGCAGAGGAGCTCACAGTGAGCTCGAGGACATGGTCGAGGTGGCCGGGGACGGACCGGAGTAGCGGCAAACAAAGGCGGACGACGACGATGTACGCGGAGGTGACGATGTTAATGGCGAATGTACAGGACGTCCCAGCTCCAGCTGTTGCTCAGGGAAGACGAAGTCAAGGGGGCGGTCCTCCTGGACGGATCCACAGGCGCCGGAGAGCACATTGTCCGCGGCAATGGCGACGAGGTGTACAGTCACCACGCGAGGTTCCGGGCTCGATTCCGAGTCGAGGAGGAGGCGATTCGATGGGGAAAGTGAGGGGATCAGTCGAGAGCTGGCTAGGGTTTTTAGGGGACGCTTTTATAGGCCGAGGGGAGTCGACGTGGTGGCCATCCGGCCATGGCACCGTGGGATGGCCGCCACGCCATGGCCTCTGCCTTCTCCTCTGTACAGGAGAAGAGGAAAGGCCTGTGGTGGGCTGGGCCGTGCACTATAGCACTGGGCCTCTAGTGCACAATGTGCACTTATACTCTGTTCCTTCTTCTAATTTTCTGTTTTGTATTTTCTCCACCGTTTTATATTTTAGTTTAATCCAAATAAGTTTTGTTGAATACAAAACTTGTCACATAAATAGTAGGCAATGTTTTGAGCTAGCACACACGATTTCAAGTGGTTTGTAAATACATAAACATTCATTTATTTTGAAATGGCTAATTTATTTGTTGTTGGACCACTTATTAATTTCCTAGGGATTTATCTGTGAGTCAAATGAAGTTGGTGCCATCATGGCAACGATAAAGGGAATTTATAAAATAGTGTGAACATTTTAGTTTTATTTTTTGAAAACTTTTGTTGGTTGCCATTTTTTTTGAATTCAAATTTGTATCAGTTTCAGACTAACGTGCGATTAGCAACAGTAATCGAGGTGATGTGGCATCATTAGCAGAGGTTCACTGTGGCTTAATTAGCCGGGCGTCACATCTCTGCAAAAACATAAAATAGCAAACGTGAGTACAAATGTACCCATCAAGACTTACATCAGAACTAACTACATATGCATCATTATCAACAAAAGGGATGGTGGGGTTTAACTGCAGCAAGCCAGCTTTGACTCAGTGGCTACCCTGAACTACGACTGCAAGTAACTCTTTTGAGGTGGCGCACACGAGTCCACATATTCACCACATCAATACACCAATATGGATCCACTCCCGTCTCCCTACGAGAACGCCATCCATAGCACTCACGCTTATCTTGCATATTTTAGAGTATCCACTTTCACTTTTCTATGAACTGTATAGGCAACCCAGAAGTCCTTTACCGCGGACACGGCTATTCGAATAGATGATGTTAACCCTACAGGGGTGTACTTCTTCACACACGCTCTCGCCACTTACCACCATGTACACGTTGTGTATCTCGGCAACCTTCAAGCGGAAGCCTGGCGAGGGAGTCGGCCACGACCTGACTAACCACACAAGTCTCTAGTCCAGGTTTATCACCTATTCAGGTTCCATCCGCAAGGAGATCCGGCCCGGGTGTCGCTTACGGCCTCAAACGATGTGTGCAGGGTTCCCAAGCCCACCATCCGGGTGCCACTTGGTACACCGGGCCACTATGCCTAGTCTGTCCCAAGCCCACCTGTACCGGGTGCCACTTGGTAGACTACTAACACTTCCTACAAACACCAGAAACTAGTTGCAACTCCTGGACAGAGATCATGTTGATTAATAAGTCGAGAGGGGTCGAGTTACCGGAACCCAATGTGTGGTAGTAACTGTTCATGGATCACAAACACAGAACTCAGTTCTTGAGGACGGATGCAATGAGACAACCCACCGTGTACTCCTACATGGCCTCTCACTGCTACATTTACTAAATCGTGTTCACACTCTTAGCTCACACACAGTAGGACATGTTCACCACTTTCCAATTCATTCCCGATGAATCAGACCTGACTCAACTCTAAGCAGTAGCAGGCATGACAAACAAGCATGAATGAGTAGGCACAATAGGGCTCAAACAACTCCTACTCATGCTAGTGGGTTTCATCTATTTACTGGGGCAATGACAGGTCATGCAGAGGATAAAGGGGTTCAGCTACCGCAGCAAGTAATAGATGAATCGTTGTTGTCCTAATGCAGTAAAAGAGAGCAGGAGCGAGAGAGTAGAATTGTATCAGAATGAACAAGGGGTTTTTGCTTGCCTGGCACTTCTGAAGATAGTATAGTTCTTCATCGGTGTCATCGATCTCATCGTCGGGTCATCCGTCTACCGAGAGGGGACAGGCACCGACAAACAAAGAAGAAACACAATCAATGCAATGCACAATATGATGCATGCTCATGACATGGCAATATGAGTGTGTTGGCCTAATGCAACTACAACCAGATTGATTTGCGTCATTTTGAACCAAAGGTTCAATCCCAAACTCAAATTATCAATTTAAATAGTGCCTTATCATGTTTTGCACTAAACAGCAATGTTAAGTTGTTTAAACATGCATGAAACCAGTACAGATGGATAGATTGGATTTTTCTGATAATTTTTCATATATAAATTATTTCATTTGGAGCTACGGTTGAATTTCTATGATTTTTAGAAGTTTAGGGCATTTTCTGGAATTTCCTGAAATAAAAATAATCCAGAAAATGAGTTATGGCGTCAGCACTACGTCACTGTGATGTCAGCAGGTCAACTAGGCGGGTCTAGGTCAAACCTGACCTGTGGGTCCCGTGTGTAAGTGTCATAACTAACTTAACAGAGTTAGTTAGTGTTAGGTTAAGCACTATTCTAGGTTAATTAGCGCTAAACTAACCTAACTAATAATTAACAAGGGTGGCCCACACGTCAGTGGGTCAGGGGGGGGAGTCAAACCCCGGTCAAGCGGGGTCAAACCCGTTGGACTTGGTCCACGGCTCGTCGCCTGTGAAGCCAGAGACGGCGGAGGGGCTCGGCAATTGCCCACGGTCGACCAAATCGATCGCGGTTTGGTCCTACGCGTAGCTGTGGCTCGCGCGCATCCGGTAGGCCAAGCGGGAGGGGCTGGGGTGGCATGAGTTGACGGCGGCGAGCACGAATGCGGCGGCCGGAGTTCGGGGTTGGTGCGGGTTAGCGCTAGGAAGCACGGGAGGGGGAGCTACTAGTGGCTACAGACTCCTGGAGCTGCGCTGAGGACGGCAGTGTGCTCGGCTTCGAGCCACTGTGGATCTGGCCACGACGGCGACGAGGCACGGCGGCAGCGAGCTTCGGCCGTGGTGGAAGACGGAGCTAGGGGATGGAAACGGAGGGGGCGAGCAAAGGAGAAACAGCAGGAGCTCACAGCGGATCCGTAGGGATGGTTAGCGGCTCGGGGATGCTCGGGAGGCGGCGGATCGACGACGACGATCTTCGGTGTCCGACGAGGGAAACAGCGGCGGTGGCGGCGTTGCGGCGCGTCCGGGGCCTCGTGGCTCGTCGAGGAGGTTGGGGACGTCGAGACGGAGCTCACAGGCATGGTGAGGGGTCGAGGGGGAGGCCGTGGCCGCGGCAGCAGCAAGCGGCGGCGACGGTGGCGCTCGGGTGAGCTCGGGGAAGGGGCTAGAGGGCGAGGGAGAGAACAGAGAGTGAGGGGAGAGGCAAAGGGGGCTGCGGGGCGTCTCCAGATGCGTCGGGGGCGCCTCGGTGGCAAGCAGGAGGTGGAGCTCGGGCGCGCGCGCTCGACACGCCTCTGCCTACTGGCAGAGGTTGAAGACAACCGCTTCAGGCCAGTGGGCTGGGCCGCCAGTGGGCCTGCCAAGTGGGTTTCCAGGTGAGTTTCCCTCTCTCTCGGTTTTCTGTTTTTGTTTTTCTATTTTTCTATAACTTTTGGGCTTTATTAGAAATACCAAAACATTTCCAAAAATCCTGAAAATATGTGTGGGCTCTGTTTGGAATATTCCCATCAGCCCTCACTTAAGTTCAGAATTAATTGAGCATTTAAAATATTATATAGCATTTAAATGTCCAATTGCAAATAGCATATGATTTAATCCAGAGCCCAAATATGTCATGGAAAAATATGCAACACCTATGGTTAATGTTTCCAGCATTTTCCAGAAATGATGAACATTTTTGAAAGCCATTTGGATTCACCGAGAATATTTTAGTTGAACCTAGTGGATTCCTTTGATGCTAGGGTTTAGGCAATCCCCATTTCAGGTTTAACTGAAATTTAAACATGATGCAACACAAGACTAGCTAACCCAGAGCAGACCAGAACTAGGGATGTGACAAATTGTGCTAACCCCCTTGACATGTAAAAGGAGAAAGGAGTCCCGTGCTTAGATACTAAGAAGAATCGGCATGCTTCCTTCCTGGGACTCGCAACACCACTCTATTGTACTCATCCACCACTCAATCCACCAAACAAGTAGGAGTAGGATATTACACACAATGTGTCTCAAAACTGGGTAAAAGCCCTTGTCACCAGATCCTCCGCCAACTCAAGGTTGAGACGGTATTTGTTTTTGCTGCGCCACCTCCGAACCAAAAAAAAGGGTGCAGTCTCGTGCTCCCTGGTGTCGCAACTACACTTGAGCACGCACCCGACATTCTCCTTGAGAATCCATCAGTAGATTTCAGCAGCGTTGTGGGCTCTGGATCTCGTTGGTGATGCGCCCAGCGCCAGACCGAGGCATGCACTCGATCATGAGGAGCGAACAAGGTGAGGCAGGGGACGAACTTCTCTAACGGACGGAGCTATGGGTGGAATCTCACCACGGTGGGGTGAGCAGCCGGGATCTATGCGGTGGAGTGGCAGGGTGTCCGGTGGAGCGGGAGCCGTCTCGGGTGAAAGCATTCGCTTGGCCGCTCTAAGAACATTTGTTTAGACATTTAGGGTTTGAATAGAGATGTTCTGAGATTCGTCGTGCGTGTTCGTGCATACCATTCCTTGTGTTGTGTCCCGATGGAGATGGTGCTCCTCGTCCATGCCGCACACAGGTCTCTGTCCTTATCATTTCCGGTGGAAAAATGTCTAAAATAAACCTTGAACTCGTACACGGAAGCTAAATCAAACCCTGAACTTTGAATCCCTGAAATTAGCACACCGTACTATCTAATCCCGGTCTATTTAAAACCTTGAGTGCGTTCCCAAATGAGGATTACTAATGTGGCAGCTGAAACCCGGGATCGCTGACTGCCGTTGAACTGTACTGGGTCGGCCCATCGGGCGAACTTAAACTCCAGCCGGACTGTACTATGCTTGCCCACCGGGCAAACTTGAAAATACCGAAACAATGGAGACGTTATGAATCGAACTTTCAATCTCGCGTTGCTGACCAAGTCCTGATAGCCACTTTATCCGATATCTGTTGGAGATAAAGAAGAAGCACGAAATATTTAACATCACATGGAAGCATCGAGATTTGAAAACATTTCTGAAACTTATAGACATATTTTCTTGAAAATTGTCAACAATTTGAAGTCCGAACATTTCTTGGAATTATGATTTTCTTTTTGGAAAATACAACCAAAATTTGAAAATATGAATCCCTTAGGATTTTTAAAGTGCGAACACTTTTTTTAATGAATAATTTTGAAATCTGAACAAAATTTGAAAGTGTGAACAAGTTTTGAAAATGTGTTAATTTTTTTTAAGAAAGTTAGAAAGTGTTTGCACTTTAAATTTTTATTCAGGTTTCAAAATGTGTTCCCACTTTTAGGAAGAAATGTTTATGTTTCAAAAAATTCTTGTTTTGGAAAATTGTTCGCACTTATTTTGTTTAGGTTTCAAAAATTATTGATGTTCAAAAATTTCTTCTTTTTTTCAAAAATTGTTCGGGGATTACAAAAATGGTTCATGTTTTCAAAATTTCTTTGTATTTCTTTTCAAAAACTATTTTTTAAGAATACTTGGATTTCAAAATTGTTGACCGTTTCCAAGAAAATGTTCGAGATTTTAAAAAGAATGTTTCAACTCTCTGACATTGCAGAGTGTTATTAAATATGTTTGCGCTTCTCATAAATGTCGAGAAGTCATCAGCTATATTGGCTAGCGGGATGAGGTTAGAAACACCAGGTCCCAAGTTTGAATCTTTGTTTGTCCATTTCTTTTTCTTTTGGGTATTTTTAAGTCGCGCGATACGTAAAAGAAAAAGACGCTTCGCCCTGATGGGCCAGCCCAGTTGCGTCCGGCCCTAGTCTTACCTTTCACATCAACAATCCCCTTGAGAACAGGCTCAAGGTTTAAAATAGATCAGAATTAAAGAGTTCGGTGTGCTGATTTCAGAGATTCAAAGTTTAGGATTTGCTATAGCTTTGTCTATCAATTCAATGTTTATTTTAGACTTTTTCCTTTTCGGGTGTGACTTTCATGTGTCATCCACTGTCTCACCGGCCCGTGATAACGCGATGCTACATCGATCGCATCATTTGCCACCCAACAGCAACATTGGAGGTCGGAATCCCGAACGGCCCGGCCGTGTCATCTGTGACGCACACTCCGATGCTCGGATTGCTGCTGAACATCCACTGTTCTGTTTGTGCAGGCAGGTCACGCAAAGAGCAAGTAGCGCGGTGTCAAGTGCATGTGTGCATCTCATGCCCTACCCATGAGCGCCTGGCATCTTGGCTAGCTCGACCCTGTTCATTTTTTGAAAAGGGGCTATATTAATATCGCGGTGATAGCAAATACACCCAACCTCCGCACCATCAAGATGTTCAAAGACATCTAGGATGTACACATCCAAGAACAAAATAAACAAGAGAGAAAGAAAAAAAAAAGCCCTGTCGTGGTGTATAACCACTCACAACAGAAGAACTCTAACCACCTCCGAATACAACACATGTATTACATACTAGGCTCTTGAAAAGCAATGCCTCCAAGGAGGAAACAAAGCACAAGCTTGTTGTCGCCCGATGGAAGATCTTGAGTTTTCACTCCGGAGAAAGACCAAGTTTCCAAAACAATGCCTTCAGAAAGGCCAATGCCAGGTACAACCAACGAAGGCCAGACCTTGGGTTTTCACCTTGGAAATCATGGCATGGTACTCAAGGAGCACGACAAAAATGCAGTCCACAAGTGTTGCCACTCCCGTTTGCCAAGGCTGCTGCTGCAAGTCGTTAAACACCCGACACACCGGAAGAACCTGTGTCGCATTGTCTTCAACACAACCAACAATCTCTCTGCCAGAAACAAACCTCCAATCGCAGCCACCATGTGGTTCTCCATCTCTGTCAGCTCCATAGAAATCTAAATGAAGACATGTCCAATGGTGACATCTAGAAGAGGAAGCTTCGCGTCTTGCCCAAAAAGGGTGCGTACGACCGCATCGATTCCGCTCTAGACATCCAGTAGCATCGCCGTGCTCGACCCTGCTCATAGCCCAGGGTTCGTTTTCCCAACAATCCTTTTGCCCCCGTCATGCTGAAGCAATACGTGACGCCCTTCACTGAAATTATGGCACGCGGTTGTACTTCTGGCCTTGGAATTTGACTAATTAAATTGGCTCGTCCTGTATAATTCAGCTTGCTTCTCACTACTAAGGAATACTACTACTAGTACACATACTCCTTTGTGTCACTGTCGTCGACAAAGCCGTGGTCCATACGCGGCAGGAGCCAAAGCTGTGCATAAAATATGACTCGGCGATGCGGTGTTTATTGCAGGCAGGCACGAATTATAATTGATTTGCTCCATTAATTCTTCTACAAACTAAAGTCCGGTTGAATGTCGCAGTACACAGGCGCATCGTCAAATTGCTTAACACTCACTATTCGTTTCATGTGGGGGAGCCAAACGGTTGAACATGACTTTATGTACACAGGCGCCTTGTTTCCCAAGCTCAAAACGCCTTCATCAAAAGAAGATATATCCATGATAACTTTATGTACGTTCGCAACCTGGCTCGACGCTTTCACCGCAATAAAACCCCGGCTCTGCTCTTCAAGCTTGATATCAAAAAGGCATTCGACTCGGTCAGATGGGACTTACTCCTCGACTTGCTGAACCACCTGGGCTTCCCACCTCGCTTTCGAGGCTGGGTCTCGGCCCTCCTGTCTACTGCCTCGTCGAGGGTTCTTCTCAATGGTGTTCCTGGATGTCCAATATCACAAGGTTGTGGCTTCAGACAGGGGGACCCCCTCTCCCCCCTCCTCTTTGTGCTTGCAATTGACCCTCTGCATCATATCCTTCAAAAGGCCACTGAGCAAGGCAAGTTGCACCCTCTTGATGGAAATGCGATGGTTATCCGTGCCTCCTTATATGCGGACGATGCTGCGGTCTTTCTTGCGCCAATTAAATTCGAGGTCAAATTTTTTGCGGAAACCCTTGCCTGTTTCGGTGAGGTCACTGGCCTGATCACAAACTGCTCTAAAAGCATGGTTGCCCCCATCAGATGTGATCACTTGGACCTTGATGATATTCTGCATCCCTTCTCGGCTAACCGATCTACCTTCCCGATGAAGTATCTTGGGCTGCCTTTGTCGGTCAAGAGGTTGAATAGGATTCACTTTCAGCCCCTGGAGGACAAGATTGCGTCCAAGATTTCTCCATGGTTGGGCATGCTAATGGCTCCTCCAGGAAGGGCTGTGCTGGTCAAGTCTGTCCTCACGGCCATTGCCATTTATTATATGACAGCGTTAAACCTTCCAATTGAGGTTCTGGAAAAGATTGATTCTCTTCGGCGTGCTTTCCTTTGGGCTGGTTGTGACAAGGTCACCGGTGGCAAATGCAAGATCAACTGGGAACAGGTCTGCAAGTCCAAGGCCCATGGGGGGCTAGGTATCCTAAATATGAGGAAGTTTGCGTCCGCGCTTCGTATCCGATGGCTTTGGGCAGAATGGTTGGATCCGGTGAAGCCGTGGGTTCGCTTGGGCAACCCCTGTGATGAGAATGATAAAAACATTTTTGCTGCTGCCACCAACGTGTTGCTTGGCAACGGTATTCGTGCTTCCTTCTAGGAGTCTTCTTGGCTAGATGGCATGAGACCCAAAGACATCGCCCCGAAGATTTTTGACCTATCAAAAAGAAGGGGATGTTCGGTTCAGAAGGCTTTGGATAATAACTTCTGGGTCTCTCAAGTCAAAACAGATGGGATCACCTCCGCTACACACCTGACCGAGTTCGTCAACCTTTGGGAGAAATTATCTGTGGTGCAACTCAACCCCGACGTGGCTGATTCTATCTCTTGGAAGCTTTCTAATGATGGCTCTTACTCCGCGTCCTCGGCCTACAAGGTCCAGTTCCTGGGCTTAGTTGACTCCAACATGCAACAGTTGGTGTGGAAGATCTGGGCTCCCCCCAAATGCAAATTCTTTGCTTGGCTTGTGATCAACAATAGGATATGGACGGCCGACAGGCTCCAACGCCGTGGATGGCCTAACTGTGATCGCTGCCCCCTCTGCAAGCAAGTTCAGGAAACCGCGGCTCACCTCCTTTTCCAATGCCGCTACATGGTCCGAGTTTGGGAAATGATCAAATCTTGGCTTGGCTTGGTTGATGTGAACCCTACAGCTTGGGTGATGGTCCATTCGGTGAAAGCCTTGTGGAATCTCATTGACTCCAACGCATCACAGTCTCGACGGGCGATGATGTCTCTTATTATGTTGATCTCATGGGAAATTTGGAACGAGAGGAATGCACGCGTCTTCCGTAACACCGCGGTGCCGGTTGGGGTTCTTGTTGCAAGAATCAAAGATGTTTCAAAGTCTTGGTGCTTGCAGGGGAAAAATATTTGAGTACCGTAGTGCCGCGAGAGTGATGTCTTTGTAATTCGGCCTGTGGCCAAAAACTCTAAACCTTCTTCTTAATCAATGAAAGTGGCAAATCTTTTGCCCAGTTTCAAAAAAAACTATTCGTTTCCAATAGCACTACTTCTGATTCCGATGGGCGGTGACCAGGAACGAGGACGGAAAGCACCGGTTGCACCGCCGTGCTCAACTACAGACCATACGTATCACACGCTTTCTTTTCTAAAAAAACCACTATACTGTCTTGTTTTTTTGAAACAAAAATATCACCTCGCACTGAAAGAATTTTCATATGAGACATACAAGTGTCAAATCTAGGGTTTAATCCCTTGTGAGTTGAGGATACAACCACCCACCTAACCATCAAATCGCAAGTTTGTTTTCAATTGATTTATACCCACACATCCCACTAAAGCTTCATCAGGAATTTAGAGCATCTCCAGCCCCCCCCCCCCTCACGAGGCATAAAAATCGTCGCCTGGGGGCGACCCGGCGGTAGAATCTGCTCTGGGCGCGGTTGGGCATCTAGCCGTCGCCCCCAGGTCACCCCCAGGTGCCGATATCGGGCCAATCATGGCCGCTTTTCGTCCCACTTTCGGCAAAAAATGGCCCGTTATCGGCGAGAATCGGCCCATATTCGGCGTGGTTCGGTGTTGAATTCTCAACATAAATATTTTTTTATCACAGAAAATCAAATAGTTCGACAAAATAGTGCAACAACAAATAGTTCAATACAAATTATGTAGTTCAACAAGTAAAAACTCATATTTCATCACACGTCGAGCTAGGCATCACCATTGATCCTCCATAGGTTCTCCACCAGATCCTGATGCAGTTGATGATGCACCTGTGGGTCTCGGATCTCCTGACGCATATTGAGGTAGGCAGTCCAGGTTGCCGGTAGCTGGTAATCAACTTGGGCTAGAGGACCCTGCCTGTAGTATGGTTCAGTGCCAAACACTGACTTTTCCTGCTTGCTCTCGATGATCATGTTTTGCAAGATGACACAGCAAGTCATGATCTCCCACATTTGATCTTTCAACCAAGTCTGAACAGGGTACCGAACAACAGCAAATCGAGATTGGAGCACATCAAATGTCCGCTCGACATCCTTCCTGCAAGCCTCCTGAACCTTGGCAAAGTGGGACTTCTTGCCTCCTGGCACAACGTTTGAGAAAGTATTCACAAATGTAGATCATCTCGGATAGATACCATCAGCTAGGTAGTATCCCTTGTTGTAGTGCCGCCCATTGACCTCGAAGTTCACTGAAGGAGAATGACCTTCAACAAGCTTGGCAAAAACAGGGGAGCACTGCAGCACGTTGATGTCACTCTGAGTTCCTGGCATACCAAAGAAGGAGTGCCAAATCCAGAGGTCCTGTGTGGCCACCGCCTCAAGTACGACACCGCAACCGCCTTTGGCGCCTTTGTACATCCCCCGCCAAGCACATGGGCAGTTCTTCCATTTCCAATGCATGCAGTCGATGCTTCCAAGCATCCCAGAAAATCCTCTTGTTGTATTTTGTGCTAGGATCCGAGCAGTGTCTTCCGTATTGGGTGTTCGCAAGTATTGCGGTCCAAACATTGCCACCACTGCCCTGAGGAACTTGTAGAAACAATAAATGGTGGTGGACTCAGTCATGCGTCCATAGTCGTCGAGTGAATCACCGGGAGCTCCGTATGTAAGCATCCTCATTGTTGTCGTGCACTTCTGGATTGAGGTGAATCCAAGTTTGCCGGTGCAATCCATCTTGCACTTGAAGTAGCTGTCGAACTCCCGGATGGAATTCACAATCCTGAGGAAAAGCTTTCGGCTCATCCGATAATGGCGCCGAAATACTTTGTCGCCGTGCAGTGGAGCATCGACGAAGTAGTCGGAGTAGAGCATGCAGTAGCCTTCGAGACGATGTCGGTTCTTTGCTTTCATCCGCCCCGGCGCCGAGCCACCTCGCCGCGGCTTTTCATTGCTCGCCAGCAGGCCGGCGAGGGCGGCGAGGACCATGAGATGTTCCTCTTCCTGAACGCCGGCACCGGCTTCCTCCTCCAGCAGCGTGGCGAGCGCCTTCTCATCGTCCAAGTCCATTGCCGAGGCAGGCAAATCGCCGAACATCTTGCAGGCACGGTGGGCGCGCACCCGCCGATACATCACCCTTGCGCGGCCGGAACGCTGGAAAAATGGCCCAGACAATGGTGGAGAGGCTGTCTCGGTGAAACCTCTACTCTTTTTCCAGCGAGGAATGACCTATCTAGCGGTGGTGGGCGGTGGGCGGCGCCGGGATAGCCGGGTCGCGGCCGGGTAGCGGACGAGCTCACAGGAGGGGGGGAGGCGAATATGGACGATAGGCTTGACTTTTCGCCTGACGGTGTGGACCAGGCGTGCTTTTCCCTTGCGCCGGAGCCCCCGAGCGCCCCCCAGTGTGCCGGGTTCGGCTTGCGATTGCCTGGCACAAAAAAAGGCCGAGCCGGCAAATTTTGGCTTCTTGGGGGCACGACTGGGACGTTTTTCCGGCGCCGGCGCGGAAAAAGTTGCCCGGGGGGGCTGTTGGGGGCGCGACTGAAGATGCTCTTAGTAGTGTGTACACTCATATATGTTGATAACGATGTTCAATTAGTTTTAATTAAGTTATGTCACATGAAAAACATTGTGCCAAGAATCAACAAAAAGATAATTTGCAATGCCGACATATGATCTAAGCGACAAAAGGGAATATATCATGATAACAAGTGGGAAAGTCAACTTTCATCAGCAAATACATAAAATAAAGGAATCCATGATAAGGGTCGATGACAATATTCCATTTCCATTCATGGGCAAATGCTCTAAATAATGTTGCATTTGTAACTCGGAAATAAAACACACATTAATCTATATAACCTAATAAAATAGTTCTCAACCCTAAATTTAAAATTATGCAGCCCAATGATTAATATTACAGTTAGTCCCTAGGTAGCACGGTGATTCTAGAGCTCCACTCACGAAGATAGATGAAACTTGCTAAGGCTAGAGCTCCTGTGGGCGGCGAAAAAATATTTATTGAGATAGTAATTTTATTGCTCCAACACCGCTCTAATAAGGTGATGCAACCAACTGTAGACGCTTATGTTTTTATATAGGCTCACAACTAAAAAAAATCTACTTTTCTGCAAAGACAAAACTATTTTTTTTTTTAAAAAGTGATAAGCCCATGACAAATCTATACATAGCCAAGAGTAATAAAGAAACTAAAAGTTAAAAACTAAAAGTTCTAGAGCCGGATATGTTAAATATGACCCCTCAAACGCCCTGACGCGTTCACGGACACGGACAGTGATCAGGCACGCCTCAAAGTTTACTTGCTGCATCCGGACATCTCATAATAGATTCTTAAATTCATACAAGGACATGCAAATGAAATGAGAGCGGCGTTTTGGCTCCTAGGTGCATATGCGGACAAAAAAGTTGAAAAATTCGGAACAAAAATTCCATGTGTATATCCGGACATTTTATGTGCGTTCACAAGGTTTCGGTGAAAAACGACGTTTTTTGTGGCTTGTGTAAAAAAGATAAAGAAATGCCTCGTGAATAGTTAGAATGAAGCATCAGAAATTATCTTTTTTACACAAGCCACAAAAAACGTCGTTCTTCACTGAAACCTTGTGCACGCACATAAAATGTCCGGATATACACGCGGGATTTTGGTTTTGAATTTTTCAACTTTTCAAAATGTGTATTTCGACAATGGGTGCATATGCACCTAGGACCCAAAGGCAATTACCGAAATGAAATAACCTACGTACTATGTCTATCACCAGTTACTCATCGTCGGAGAGGTCGATGATCTCCGTGCCTGGCTCCGGCAGGATTGGTGGCAACTGCAGCTCTGGTTCCTCTAGCTGCTCTGCTACGGCCTCCTCTGCCTCTATCTCTGTCTGCTCCCGCCGGAGGAATGCCCGGTTGGCCTCCACATAGGCCTCATCCTGGATGGACTCCAGGATGGCATGCTACTCTGCCATCTCGTCGGACTGGGCACGGCGAACTCCGTCTCCGCCTGCTTCATGTTGAAGCCCGACATCTGCTGCTCCGCCTCCTCCCCTTCCATCGGAGCCCGCTCCTCCTCCTCCTCCTCTTCCCCAGGCGGCTCCTCCTCCTCCTCTGGCTCCAGAGAGTCCAGAGGCAGGCCAGCAGCGATGCGGGCTGCGTGCGCAGCTTGTTGCGCTCGGATCTCCTACTGGATCTCGGCATTGCGTAGTAGGTGATCTCCCTCCAGACCATGGCGGACCACCGAAGTGTGGGCAAAGCACCGGAGCGGGAGAGGGAGGAAGTGGATGGGCTCGGACTGGCGGCACGAAGAGGGGGGGAGGGGCGGATGGACTACGGTTGCGGGACTCCGACCGGGTCAAATAGGCGAATTTTCTCTCGGGCGGGGAGCTAGAGCAGCGCCACGTGGCGTTCACACCGCGACGATGGAGAAGGCGTCCGTTAGACCGCCGGGTTTCCGGGCGAGTCCGCATGGGATCCCTTCGTCAGTCCTATATGGCAGGCATATGCCCGGGCGCGTTCGGGCGCCTCATATCCGCCCCATATTTAGGTTTGATATGAGGGGTGCCGATCAGTCCGGACGTTTGAGACCCGTTTGAGAGGGTTGTCTGGGTCAGAAAAACATGACCGGTCACTGACCGGGCATCCTGCCCGGCCGTATGAGGCGGATTTGGAGTACCCGGTTGTAGGTGCTCCAAATATGATCTACACACGTAAAAGATGCTCAATTCGCCCAAAAGATAGTGTGGCAAAGCTGCGTGTTCATGAAAGATCTCCTTGAAAACGATTCTCACGGAACTGTATGCCATCAGCATAGTGCGTGGTTTCCATATCACTAATGTTGAAAACCCCTTATAGGAATTTTATACTAGAATTGTACAACACCTGCAAGTATATAGGCTAGATACCAGCAGTGTCCACAAAAATCGGAAACACCGTTGCTGTCCTCATACTTGCGGCGTGCGCAGGATAGGCGTACTCCCAGTTTGTCGGTATCAGGGTACTTCCCCTAGCGACCTCCCGCCGCCTCCGGCCGTCCTAGCGCCCCCGCGCCGCCGCCGGCCGCCGGTTGCTCAAGCCCGGCAACACCGTTATTGTCCTCATACTTGCACATGCGCAGGATAGGCGCACTCTCAGTTTGTCGGTATCAGGGTTCTTCCCTTAGCGACCTCCCACCGCCGCCAGCCGCTGGTTGCTAAAGCCCGGCCCCGCCCCTCCCTCCTCCCTCCCGGATCCGCCCCTGTGCCGCCTCCCCGGGGAGGTGGCCGGGGCAGCGTGCGGCCTCCTCCTTTTAGGCGACCCCCTTTCCCTTCCCCCCTGGCCGCCGCTAGCCCGGGTGGTGTCGGCGGCGGCGGGACTTATGTCGGATTTCGGGTTCCGGCAGACCCTTGAGGTTCGAACACTGTGGTGCGCGCGGAGATTTAACCCTCTACCGGCTCGCTCCTCGCCGAATCGCTAGGATCTAACTATCAAACAGAACAGCACAAGAGACACAAGATTTATACTGGTTCAGGCCATCATTGTGGTGTAATACCCTACTCCAGTGTGTGGTGTGGTGGATTGCCTCTCGGGCTGATGATGAACAATACAAGGAAGAACAGCCTCGCGAGGGTCTGCTCTTGGCCGGTGCGATGAACTGCTAGGAGGAGTTCAGTCGCCCTATCTACTGGTTTCTTGGTGAGGGTCCAGATTGCCTCTACCCTGGGGGTGGCTAGTCCTATTTATAGGCGAAGGCCCTGGGCCTCTCCCCAAATATTGAGCGGGAAGGGCGCCAAGAATTGGCCATTTTGAAGGGGAACAGCGGGTACACTTATCCTGACGAAAGTTGGTCCTCGTCTGTCAAAGGCTCTGGTGGTGACGCCGGCTTGGGCTCCACAATGACTTCCTTCCGGCCGTTGGGCTGGTCTTGGTCTTGTTGCACCGAAATGGGTGCCTTTGCTTGATGCTCTCGCCTGCGCTTGCTCCCTTTGCACCAAAGAGGAAAGGAGGACATTGCGCGGGCTGGCGCCCGACTGGTGCCCTTGGTCGTCATGGCTTGCGTCATGGGCACCTCGCGAGATACCATGCCTTGAACTCTCCGCCTCCTCATGAGCTAGACTAACGAGGCCGTGCCTGAGGAAGCTCCCTGTCGTCCGCCCCGCGAGGCTTGGCCCCTCGCGAGGGTCTTGAGCTTGTGCTGGTGAATATGGGCTGTGCTGGGCCTCTTTTGAGCCACGCCGCAGGCCGCAGGCAGGCAAGTCTGGGGACCCCCGTTCCCAGAACGCCGATAGTAGCCCCCGGGCCCATGGCGCGCCCGAACTTGGCCGAGCAGAGAGGCGAAAGGGCAAGTGCGAAGCGTCGCGGTCCCTAACAGCCTGCGGCCTTGGGCGCCGCGTGGCGGTTGATTGGACGTGGGCGCCTCTGCAACCGCGCGAGTTGATAAAGGAGTGGCATCTCCCTTGCTTCCTTTACTTACTCCAGTTGCTCCTCAGATCCCCTTTCTTGCGCCTCTCCTCCCTGCTTCCGAAATCTTCAGACCTACTCCATCCGCGTGCCCTAGCCAGTCATGGTGCCTCGCTAAGCCCCGGCCGGAGCTTGGTACTCGCCTGCCTTGGACTCGCCAAATGTGTCAGAGGCGAGCCTTGCCCGGGTGCGCCAGATGGCGGCAGCACAGGGCATCGACGGGACGAAGGCGTTCAAGGCCGGCTCTGCCATCCCTGAAGGCCGAGGGAGCACCTTCTACCCGCTCTTCATGAGCGCCATCGTCGTTGGTCTGGTGCCTCCCTTTTCTGAGTTCTTCTGCTCTGTCCTCCGCCACTATAATATTCAAGCTCTGCACCTCCATCCCAACTCCGTCCTTCTTCTGGCGATCTTCTCCTACTATTGTGAGGCTCACGTAGGGGTGAAACCTTCGGTGGCCTTGCTGCGCCACTACTTCTCCCTCTGGACCTCCCGTGGTTCCGCCTCCGCGTGCGCGAGCTTCATCGCGTACGGCGGCTCCATCGCCATTTCGAACCCTGGGAAGAGGATCGAGGGTTTCAGGAGCAAGTGGGTCTTGGTGGATGCTGGGCGCATCCACCCTCGGCTGATTCTGCCCACGGAGCACCCCGCGAGCTCCGATGACTGGTCCTGAGTGGAGCTTCTGGATCCCCGCGCGAAGCTGGTGTTGGAGAAGATGGACGCAGATCTGAGGCCGGCCAGTGTGGCGGCGGCGAAGCTGACCGGTGCATCGCTGCTGAGGGAATTCCTGGAGCACCAGCTGGCTCCGCTTCGCCAGTACTCGCTTCCGATGTGGAGGCCCCATCCGAGCCCCGCAGTCTTGGCCGACGAGGATCTGGCTGCGACCCTCCAGTCCTTGGTTGGGGGCGACGTGGCGAGGCTGGAGGGCGCTCCTACGCCCCTGTTCCTCCGCGAGGACTGGGAGCAGGCAGTGGGGTCCATGCCCGTCTTCAACGGGGACGGGCCCGTGCCCGCGGAGGCTCCAGAGGACCTGGTGGACGTGTCCTCCGATGACTCCAGCGAAGAGAAGGAAGAAGGGGAGCAGGAAGAGGGGGTTGACTCCGAGGCGGAGTCAAGGGCCCCTTCCCTTCGGCGCAGGTCCCGCACTCTCCGCCTCTCCCAGAGTGATGATGACGGGGACGAAGATGAGCAGGGTGGCGGGAGCCTGCCTCCGATCCCGAAGAAGGACCGGATCAGGCTGATCCCCAGCGGGTCCGCCCCAACCCTGAGGCGATCCACAGGCGCACCTCCTGCTCCCGTGCTCCTTGAGGCTGACCCTAGCAGCCGGCTATCGGGCTTTAAGTACGGCCGGAGGCTGCTTGAGCCCACCAGCAACGACCTGTAAGTGCTTGATTCCTGTCTTGATCACTGTTTTGTTGCTGAGGCTTGACGCTCGTGTCTCCCGGCTAGGATGGATGCAGCGAAGAAGTCGAAGGGAGCTCCTGAGGCCCCACCCGTGGCAGCGCCTCAGCCCGAGAAAGAAGGTGATTGTGACGCACGGGCCTCCCCTGTCCGGGCGTCCTTGTGAGGCCTGGCCGAGCCTGCTGGGGCGAGCTCAGCCCCCACAGCCCAGGCGACTCCCGAGGTGCCCTCACCTGATGCTGCCTCCATAGCCGTCGTGGCGCAGCTGGTTCCGTCTGAGAATACTGTGGTCACGCTGCCGTCCTCTCCTCCTACTCCGCCGACCGCTGCTTCTCCGACTACTGTTTTGGATCGCGTCGTTGCCGGACTGGACCGCCTGCGGCAGGATCTTCTGGGCGCCGACCCTCGTCTAGTGGCCGGGCGCTTGGAACTGGCTTTTGGCTGGATTCGCTCCGACGCTTCGATATGGGCGGCGCTGGTCCAGGCCTTGACGGCTTGCGACGAGGAGAAGCAGGTCGTCCTTGGGGCGAAGGTCGCCCGCGACGCTGCCTTGGGGGAGACGGCTAGTGTCCGAGGTTGCTGCGAGACGCTGGAGAGCGAGCTGAAGGGCCTGCAGAACCAGCTTGCCGAGGAGGCCCGCCTTCGCCAAGAGCAGGAGGAGAGCATGAAGGCTCGTGAGACGGCCGTCAGGGATCTGGAAGCCAAGCTCAAGAGGCGTCGCGTCCACTTAGGTGCGCTGGAGCAAGAGCTGGAGCCAAGGAAGGTTGAGATGGAGGGCAAGGCCCGGGTTCTCGCCGAGGATCGCGTGGCCTTTGCGGATATGGAGGAGAAGGCTCGTACTTCGTTGAAGACGCTTTATGATAGCGGCCTTGAGAGCCCGCTGGCCGGCGAGGAGGATGGCCCCACCAAGCTGCTTCCCTTCCTGGTTCACGCCCTTCAAGACGTCACCCTTGGCCTTGGCCTTACGGCTGAGGCCGAGGCACACGTCTTGTCTTCTGCAGCGCTGACGCGGGTCTTCACCCACATCTATCTTCGTGACCCCAACATCGACCTCGACAGCCTGCTGGAGCCAGTGAGCGGCGAGTGTGCCGCTGCCGCTGCTGAGGCCGTGAAGGGTCGTGCGGAGGCTCTGCTGGGGAAGTTCCGAGCCTTCAGTACCAAGCCGAAGTGGAGCGCTGCCAGCCCTGCTGCTCCACAAGGCGAACCTGCTCCGCGCAGCTCCACCGCCAGCAAATGACCCCGTCGTGGCTCCCATCCTGTTTTTAATTCCTGCGCATGTACCATGCCTCGGGGAGGCGTTAAAACTTGTGTTTGATGCTGTGATAGCAGTATGGACTGTAATATTTGCTTTTGAATTCCCTGAAATTTACGCTATTTCTTCCTACTTGCTTATGTTCTACGCCGGCAGAGCCTGGCCCCGCGCATACCTCAGCCGCCATTAGCCCCGACCGGAAACCAGGACGGGACCAAGGAGTGAGGGGCTACGTGACAAGTTAGGCCCCTGAGTCGCGATGCTCAGGAGTCCCCCTTGGCACTCGAACAACAAGTAGGGAGGTGAGGTGTGGGTGTACATGCCGTTCTACGTCTGCAGAGCCTGGCCCCGCGCATACCTCAACCGTTGTTAGCCTTTCGGAACTAAGTAGTGAGGGGCTACGTGACCAGTTAGGCTCCTGAGTCGCGATGCTCAGGAGTCCCCCTTGACACTCAAACGGCCTTCATACCTTGGCTCCGCTTGGGGAGGGACGTGCGACGAACCAGGCCCAGGGGGCCTGGCCAGGTGGCGTGCGTTTGGACGTGACCCAGGCGCAGCCCCCGTGCCCAGCCCCTTCGCGCGGCACTCCCGAGGGGAGGCGTTGCAATGAGGCCAGACACCGAGCTCTGGGCTCCCTGAGGTTGATGCGGCCCGAGGGCCACCCTCAGTTGTTTATCACCAGCGCGGAGCATAGCGCTTCCGTATCCGTACGGGTATAGCCGCTCCTCGGCAGTGTCGTCAGCCAGTGCGGAGCATGGTGCTTCCACTGGTGCGTGGGAGGGGGATCCCCTCCGGGAGGAGCCCCCGAGGCGTATACAGCCCCACCCTGACACGTGGCTGGCACGGTAGGGCTTGACGAGGTGTATCTGGGCACTCGTGGGCCAGCGCGGGACTCACAGGGCCCTACCTCAAGGCGGGTTGCGCCTGGCTCTGGGCCTTATCTTGGAGTGTGTACCTGCAAATTTGGCCAGATGTCGGTCTCAGCCATCGCTGGCATGCCAGGTCGTGATGCCGTGGACAAGACCAGAGGGTGTGGGCTGGAGAGCCGATAGGAGCCCTGAGTCGCGGTGCTCAGGCACCCCCCCTTTAACGCGGAAGCTGGGTTAGATGTTGAAACTCTACGTCCTCGGGTCCCGGCTCTCGGACTGGTCTCAGCCGTCGCTGGCATGCCAGGTCGCGATGCCGTGGACAAGACCAGAGGGTGAGGGCCGGAGAGCCGGTAGGAGCCCTGAGTCGTGATGCTCAGGCACCCCCCTTTAACGCGTAAGATTCCGACACCCAGGAGAAAAAGGCACCAAATAACAGGCACGATGGATCGAAAGCATAGCCCTAAGATAAACGCAAGAAGGGTACATGCCGCTGGGTCAGGCCCAAGCGGCTTGGGGATGATGCAGCCCGAGGGGCGCCCCCAATAAGGTAAGCTAAGGACATGAAATAAAAGGGATACACGCCGCAGGGACTGACCCACGCGGCCTGGGAATAATGCGGCCCTGAGGGCGCTCCCAGCTGGAAATGAAACTTGAAGGATGTCACCTGATGATGTTGGGGACGAAGGGGTGTTGGTGTAGCAGACTCGGCGGGCCGCGGGAGCCGATCCTCATGAGCCCCCAGGCCCAAGGGCCTCAGGAGGCTCCGGCGGCGCTGGCGCCTCCTCGCGGGCCATCTCCATCTCCGCCAGAGCTGCGGCACGCCTGACCTCTTGAGCCTCCAGAATGGCCCTCATGAGGCGCTGGTGCGCAGCAGCTACGTTCGGCAAGCCATAAGGCATGCGAACATAGCTGTGGGCCGGGCCCTCGCAACGTCCCACTCGCGAGGGCCAGAGGCATTCCTGAGATGCGGCTTGGTTGAGCCCTGGTATGTCGATGCAGACCCGCGGCCCACCATCCTCACCTGGATGGGGGGCCACAGCGGGTAGGCGGTGGCTGCATCTCATGACCCTTGACCCCTGTAGCTCCTGAATGGCCTTGCTGACAAACTCCTGAGGGTTGGGCCCTCCTTGCTTTGCTCCTTCTTGAGGGAAGCGTGCTTCGAAACACGCCTCCACGTGGTGCCCAAGCGCCTCCCTCGTGACCTTGGCGAGGTTGGCGGCCCTCCAGGGGAGAGCCCCCGAGCCCTGCCTGAGGAGGGCGCCGGGCGCGCTTCCCTATGCGATGGAAGGAGGTTCCCCCTGAGGGGGCGCGGGCCCTAAGGGGCCTGCCTCCTGAGGGGCCGGGCCGGACGATGTCTTCTTCTTCTTGGGGGCGGCCTCGGGAAGCCTCCTGCCTCCGCGGTCCAGGTCTTCCAGTGATGCGGCCTGAAAGGCTCGCTCCAGGGAGCACACTGCGTCTCTCTCTTCGCAGGGCATCGTGATGACCCCGCCACTTCCTGGCATCTTGAGGACGTTGTAGCTGTGGTGGGTTACGGCCATGAACTTGGCCAGCACCGGGTATCCGAGGATGGCGTTGTAAGGCAGGCGAAAGTGGGCGACGTCGAAGTCAATGAGCTCGGTGCGGTAGTTGTCACGTGCCCCGAAGGTGACAGGAAGGCGGACCTTCCCAATCGGGACCGTGGAGCCGTCGGTGACTCCGGAGAAGGGCTTGGTTGGCTAAAGCTGACTGTAGGGCACTTGGAGATTGTTGAACGTTTCCACGGACAGGACGTTGAGCCCTGCTCCGCTGTCGATGAGGGTCTTGGTGACTGGTACGTTGCTGATGATCGGGGAACATAGCATCGGGAGGACCCCGGCTGTGGCCGCGCACTTGAGCTGATCCGCTGAGCTGAACATGATGGCGCATGCCGACCACCTGAGAGGGCACGTGGCCTCGAGCTTGGGGAGGGCTGCATTCACTTCGCGGGAGAACTGCTTGAAGATGCGCTGAGAGGCTGGGGCTTGAGCTCCGCCCAGGATGCAGGCGATTGCATGTGGTTCCTGGAAGCCCCCAGCCCCCTCGTCCTGATGACGGTCTTCATTTCTCCTCGGCTCCGGCGGCAGCGGAGGGAGGCCTGTGTTCCCTTGCAGGCGATCCTCGTGAGGCTGATCCCTCCAGCCTCCCTCACGAGGCGGGTCCTGCCAGCGATCCTCGCGAGGTTGGTCGCGCCACCATTGGCGTGGGCCGTGGTCTTCCCAACGTCCTGTGTTCCTTCCTCCTCCTCAGTCGTAGCCCCGGTCGCTGCGGTCGGGACGTACGCTAACCCTTCCTTCACGCACGGACCGGAGTTCTTGGCATTCATTGGTGTTGTGGGTGTGGAGGTCATGGTACATGCAGTACCGACTGCCCTTGGAGGACTCGGGCTGATCTCTGCCCCGCTTGGTGTCTGGCTCTGCCGCGAGTACGCCAGCCCTCTTGCGCTTCACGTCCTTGGCCTTGGGCTTCTTCTCTTCTGGGTTCGCGGCAGGCAGCTCGAGGAGGGAGAGGCGTCCCTCCTCAGCCCTGGCGCACTTGGTCGCCAAGTTGAACAGCTCCAAAGAGGTGCACAGGTCTTCATGCATCGCCAGCTCCTCCTTCATCTTGACGTCGCGCACACCATCGAAGAAGGCTGAGATGATGGCCTCCTCCGTCACCCTAGGGATCTTGAGGCGCGCGTTGTTAAAGCGTTGGATGTACTTCTGCAGGGTTTCCCCTAGTTGCTGCTTGATACGGCGCATGTTGCTCACGGCGGGTGGTTGGTCGCGAGTACCCTGGAAGTTGGCGATGAAGCGGGTGCGCATCTCGTCCCAGGAGGAGATCGTGCCTGGGGCCAGATTCAGGAGCCAGGTGCGGGCTCCGTCCTTGAGAGCCATGGGAAACCAGTTTGCCATGACCTTTTCGTCTCCGTTGACAGCTTCGATGCCCAACTCGTAGAGCTGGAGGAACTCTGCAGGGTCAGCCGTGCCGTCGTAGCGAGGAGGCAGGTCTGGCTTGAACTTGCTGGGCCACGCGACGCTGCGTAGCTCGGAGGTGAAGGCGCGGCAGCCCGCTATGGCCACAAGGGGCCTTGGGCGACATAGAACTTGGTCCTGCGGGTCCCTATGCGCCGCGCCTGGGGGCAGCGCAGGGTCTTGACATGCTGGAGCAGGGAGCGCTCGGGCAGCTTCTCGAGGGCGAGGGACTTCTTGCCGCTCTGCTCTTGCCGCGCTGGCGCCTGACGGAGCGGGTTCCGCCCAGGGGCTGTGCACCTTGGGGCCAGGGCGCCTTCTTGAGGAGGAGGCGGCTGAGGCACCCCAGGAGCTTCATTGCCCGCGCTGGACGGGGCGCGGTGCAGCGAGAAGGACGGCGCGGGGGCGCCTCCGGCGGCGCGGACGAGCTCGACGACTCGGTCGAGCCATTCTTCGTAGACGTCGCCGATGGGGCGGTAGCGCAGGAGCTCGTTTGCTACGATGAGCGCAGCTCGGGCCTCCATGGCCGCGCGGGGCGCGCGTGACGAAGAACCAGCGGGGGTGAGCGAGGGTGTGGCAGTGCGGCCGTCCCGCCTCATGGATGGATGCTGGGAGGATGCTTGCTGTTTGTTCCCCGCCGGGCCGGTGGCGGTGTTGACGGCAGGTGACGGGGAATGATGAGGACACCCGCCGACGGGAGCCGTCTGGGTGACATGAGACACGAGGGCGGCTCGGCGCTTGGCACGAGCACGACGAGCGTCAGACATGGATGCGATGGTCGGAGAAGAACGAGACGACAGAAGGCAAGTTCCGGCGCACCCCTACCTGGCGCGCCAAATGTCGGATTTCGGATTCTGGCAGACCCTTGAGGTTCGAACACTGGGGTGCGCGTGGAGATCTAACCCTCTACCGGCTCGCTCCTCGCCGAATCGCTAGGATCTAACTACCGAACAGAACAACACAAGAGACACAAGATTTATACTGGTTCAGGCCACCATTGTGTTGTAATACCCTACTCCAGTGTGTGGTGTGGTGGATTGCCTCTCGGGCTGATGATGAACGATACAAGGAAGAACAGCCTCGCGAGGGTCTGCTCTTGGCCGGTGCGATGAACTGCTAGGAGGAGTTCAGTCGCCCTATCTACTGGTTTCTTGGTGAGGGTCCAGATTGCCTCTACCCTGGGGGTACCCCGCCTTGAACTCTCCGCCTCCTCGTGAGCCAGCCTGACGAGGCCATGCCTGAGGAATCTCCCCGTCGCCCGCCCCGCGAGGCTTGGCCCCTCGCGAGGGTCTTGAGCTTGTGCTGGTGAAGATGGGCTATGCTGGGCCTCTTTTGAGCCACGCCGCAGGCCGCAGGCAGGCAAGTCTGGGGACCCCCATTCCCAGAACGCCAACAACTTCCAGTCCCCGCGCGCTCGTTCCTTCTTCCCGGGGCAGGAGACGGCGGCGGTGCAGCTCGGTTTGGCGGTACTCCGGCCCTATGGCGGCGACCGGCGGCGAGCGAGGTGGCGGTGTGGCTCCTTGGCGGCGGGACTGCTTGGTGGTGCGGGATGGTCGGCGGCGCTGCCCCGGCCTAGATCTGGGCCCTGCGGGCCCCATCTGGGTCCTAGCCGGCCGACCTCCAGCGCGGGTTCGGTGTCTTCTGCGCGGTGGGAAGGAGGAGCAACTTTGGGTTTATGGAAGTGGATGCACAAGCAGTATTCCCGCTTAGTACAAGTGAAAGCTATAAAAAGACTGGGAAGCGACCAACTAGAGAGCGACAACAGTCATAAACATGCATTGAGATTAACCAACATTGAATGCAAGCATGAGTAGGATATAAATCACCATGAACATAAATACCATAGAGGCTATGTTGGTTTTGTTTCAACTACATGCATGAACATGTGCCAAGTCAAGCCACTTAAATCATTAAGATGTTCATGGTGATTTGGGGCCATTAAGCATGAGTAGCATTCTAGCAATAATGGCCCCCAAATTATATCATTTATCACCTAACACCGCACACTTGAGGATACTAAGATCTGGAACGCAAACATGGCAAAGCTCATGTTAATACATCTACTGATAAAGAGAGAAAAAATAATGTATGGCAGGAAAGTGAATCCTCCCTACGGTTGCTTGAGTGATACTTCTAGTTTCTCCAACAGTGAAGCTAACAAGGAAATCATTATGCTCAGATTTGTGAGGCTCACTAAGACTACCCTATTGCGGAATTTTACATGCATCACATAAATCTTCTAGGTCCATGGTATAAGATTCATCATAAAGATCAAACGGGACAGTATGAGTATTACGCTTGGATGAAAACTCAAACCTCCGCACGAAGGAATCGGTGAGATAATAATAGTATAAGCACTTGTTCGATAAGAAATCCTCAAGGCCGACATTTTGTATGTACGCATAGAATTCATCCTTGAAACCTGCATGATCCATAAATTCATCCGATGGACATTCACACGGCTTTACTTGAGCTTCCCTTGGTAGTTCAAGGTCCGGTTCGCGTATTGCACGCATTGGTGCTTCCTTCCTTGAGGAACCACCTTGATACATTTTCCTGGACATTTTTCTTCCTTTGAAAAATTTCTGAAATTTTTAGTGACTCAAAATAAAAGTGAACCAAACTCAAAAAAATTGATAGTAACTACTCCTACAAGTGCCTAGAAACTATATCATGCGTCAAAACTACTTTGGACCATATAAATTTGACATGCAAGCTCAAGAACATGGTCACCACAACAGCAAAAATTTGCAATGAATAAAGCACTAGAACAAAAACTAATTGAACCATTGGAGGAGTCACATACCGAAGAACAAACCCCCAAAGCAGTTTTTTGAATGGAGCTTTGAGCAAAGAGATCAAAAATGGTAGCAAGATGAGCAAGAACACGAGTTTGAGCAATGGAGTGATTTTTTCTGGAGGAAGGAGTGGATGGGTGCTGGAATAAGTGGAGGGGGGTCACGAGGGGCCCACAAGGTCAGGGGGCGCGCCCCAGGGGGTGGGCATGCCCTCCACCCTTGTGGCCAGCTGGTGAGGCCTCCTAGTGTGTTCTAAGTGCCAGAAATTCTAAAATATTGTAAAAAAAATCATATCCAATTTTCAGGGCATTTGGAGAACTTTTATTTACGGTTTTCTTTATTGCATGGATAATTCAGTAAATAGGTAGAAAATACTATTTTTGCTTTATTTAATCTAAATAATAGAAAGTAAAAAGATGGGTACAGAGAGTTGTGCTTTCTAAATTCATCAATCTCATGCTCATCAAAAGGAATCCATTAACAAGGTTGATCAAGTCTTATTAACAAACTTCTTCCGAATGATATGAAATCGGAGAATTTTCGAATAACACTAGGTTACCTCAACGGGGATATGCATGTCCCAAGCAATAAGAATATCATATTTCTTTTTGACTCTAGGAAAAGGGAATTCAAAACCTCCAATAGTAATAGTTGTAATTTTTCCAATAGAATTGATACTATGAACTTAAGGTTGTTTCTTCGGAACGTGCACCGTATGCTCATTACCATTAACATGAAAAGTGACATTGCCTTTGTTGCAATCAATAACAGCCCCTGCAGTATACAAAAAGGGTCTACCGAGGATGACCGACATAATGTCGTCCTCGGGAATATCAAGAATAACAAAGTCCGTTAAGATAGTAACATTTGCAACCACAACAGGCACATCCTCACAAACATCGATGGGTATAGCAGTTGATTTATCAGCCATTTGCAAAGAAATTTCAATAGGTGTCAACTTATTCAATTCAAGTCTACAGTATAAATAGAAAGGCATAACACTAACACCGGCTCCAAGATCACATAAAGCAGTTTTAACATAGTTTGTTTGAATGGAGCATGGTATAGTTGGTACTCCTTGATTTCCAAGTTTCTTTGGTATTCCACCCTTAAAAGTATAAATACCAAGCATGGTGGAAATTTCAGCTTCCGGTATCTTTCTTTTATTAGTAACAATATCTTTCATATATTTAGCATAAGGAGGCATTTTAAGCATATTGGTCAAACACATATGCAAAAAGATAGGTCTAATCATGTAACATCCCAAATTTCCTATTTGGAATGTTATACATTAGGTCATCAGTGCATATCATATTTTATTGCATTTTTAGTTTATCCTAGAAATTCTATGCAACTCAAGGACCCACGGAGAGAGTTGAGGATTTCGTTATTTTCGTATTTGAGTTTTCTCAAATTTTGAAAAGAGGATCATTTGGTTTTAATCATTTTTCTCTCCAAATATTTTCTACATGAAAATAAAAGAGAGGGGATAAAATGACTTCTCCAAAATAAAGAAATATTGGAGGAAAATGTCACAACCAGTTTTCCTGGTATTAAATTCCAGAAAAATGGCCGTTGTGCTCACCAGCCCCAGGGTAACTGTTAGCTGATGAGGCACCAACTTGATACAGAAATTCCAAGCAAAATACAACATATGTAGTACAAGACCATTCTGGCCTGTGAGTACAACAAATGGTTTCTAGTGGTTGATGGCAGAAGCGGTCTGTGAATCATCAGCGTCTATGGGACTCCATTTCCCACGGGAACAGCTGACCAGGTTAACTCCTATCTTCGCGAGGCTGCTATCACCGTTGCTTAGGTTCCGGGGCTGTCGCCACGGTCGCTCCTCTCCGCACAAGAAAATCTGGCCAAGACAATAGCCAGGGACAAGCCAGTGAGTACTTTGAATGTACTCGCAAACATTATGAACTCAGGTATAATATAACAACCATGTGCTGAAAATATTTTTATGCTCATGACGTCAGTCACTAAAGATAATAAAAACTCTGATGCAATGCAAGCATGTTGTTTTATGAATATGCAATAACATAGTAGTATTTAAATAAATAACAAGCATGCCACAGTCGGGCGTCTTAGCGACACCACATAAAGGGCTTATAAAAGAAATGCCACAGTCGGGCGTCTCAGCGACACCACATAAAGGGCCTATAAAAGGAATGCCACAGTCGGGTGTCTTAGCGACACCACATAAAGGGCTTTAAAAGAAATGCCGCAGTCGGGCATCTTAGCGACACCACATAAAGGGCTTTAAAAGAAATGCCGCAGTCGGGCGTCTTAGCGACACCACATAAAGGGCTTTAAAATAAATGCCACAGTCGGGCGTCTCAGCGACACCACATAAAGGGCTTTAAAAATAATCAATCATAGTGAATATCCCGGAGGTAGAACCATCCCAGGGATATTCGATAATACCAAAAATATCACGGGTTAGTTCACAACGAAAATAATAATCATAATTATCACAAGTCACAAGTCGTGATTCCAGTTCTGGTTTAACAGTTTCACCTCTGAAGACCGACACTAAGACCGACACTAGACCCATCCCAGACTGTAGTCCTTAACCATGGACACTGCTATTCGAATAGGTTTAATCTCTGCAGAGGGTGTACTCATTACCCACGAGTAACGGATTCCTTTAGTTCATCGGGACTAACTCCGTCTACGGTCTTTTAAATGAAAACACACCGGACTTGCACACACCAGCTTAACTCACCGGTGTCTGGAATCACCCACGACACTCGTTAAGCAAAACACTAAGTGGAGAGGCTACAACCTCGATTAGCATGGGATCACAAAATGTATACCGCGCGCAAAACTGGGGAGGCTATCCCCTCGGCTACAACCGAAAACACCCATGCCCCCTGACCGGATGACTGGCTTTAATCCATGGCCGTGGTACCCTCATCCCGGCCTCTCTGTACGGTGTGTGCTAGAAAGGGGTTGACAAATTACTGAACCGTACTCTACTTGTTGTAGAGACGAGTGGTAGTACGAAACAAGTATGGGGGTTACTGGAACAAGACTCGATCTATGGTCGACTCAGGAGGTTTATAAATTTCCCTGCATGACATGTATAATGAAAATATTTTAACCAACAGAATTACCGCTCACTATACCTCACTATGCCATACCGGACTTAACCGTCCCGACGGAGGCCGGCGACAAACTCATGCCTACCCAAGGCAGAGGTTTTTCCCGGATTCCTTCCGGCATGCATGCAAGGCACATGAGGATGATTATCATCACAAGTGTGTTCATTTCCAACAGCATGGAAATCACTAATATGCATTCATGCATATGATTATATCACATGAAATAACAAGTACTCCGAAATGAGGTGGTGTTATAAACGTGTCAACGAACACACCAAAAATATTGTGCCGGGGTTCATAATGCTTGCCTTCAAGGTGTGGAAAGGTAGGGTGCACTCCAAAACTTTTGAAAGTTTGCGTCTCTCTCTCTCCAAACTCCTATTTAAATAAAATTTGAATCAACACACAAATTCAAAACAGCACAAAAAGTTGTTTTGAAATTTTTTCAAACAAACCTTAAAATAAACTAGGTTGAATTTGAGAGAGGTAGGAAAAAGAATCAATTCATTTGGAGTTATATTTTACAAGATATAGCCAGTCAAACATTTGGTCAAAATCTGTTTTTTTTTTAATTATTAGAAAAGGAAAAACGGTTCAAACGGGATTATGCTTTCGCGCAGAGGAGACGTACTTGAGCTTTTACGCCTCCACTTATCCAGCGTGGACCGCGCGGGGAGTCACTGACAATGGGTCCAGGGGGGCACTAGTCAGGTTTGACTAGTCCCCAGTCCCTCCCCTTCTCTGCCCGGGCAGAGGCGGGACATCCAGCGATCGTCGCCGGCGAACGGAGGTTCTTCGCGGGCATCCGAGTGCAAGGATGGATCCGCCACTCCTAGGCGGTCCTTCCGGTGGTCGTAGGGTCGCTGAGGGTGGAGGGAGTCGCCGGCGGCGAGCTCCGCGGCGGGGGGGAGGCTTCGGTGGATTTGGGGATTCCGGCCATGGTGGTTTCTAGCTGTGTCTGGGAGGCTAGGCAGCTCCGCGGGTTCAAGTGGAGTCGGATGGTGGCATTTGGGAGGGCAGGGGAGGTCTTGGTGCGTCGGAACTGACCGGGACGAGGCGGCGGCCAAGCTAACGGGAGAGGTTGAAGACGACCTCCTCGCTTCGATTGACGACTAAGAGGGTACGAGAAGGACGGCGTGAAGCTGCCTGGGTGCTCGGAGGAGTTCGGGGACCTCCCTTTATAGCACGTCCAAGTCGGTTCGCGGCGGCCGTGGATAAGCTCGCCGGCGAAGCGCCATACTGTACTGCAGGGCGACGTGGCGGTGGCTGGCCGGCTCCAGGAGCTACCGACGAACGCTCCACTGTCGAAGGAGGCGAGCTGGTGCGCTGTGGTGGTTTGGGCGGTGCTGCCCATGGCGGTGGCGGATGCGGCCACAGGCGTGCCGCCAAGAAGCTTGCTGGCAAAACTGCAGGGGGCGAGGAAGCGGTCGGGGCTCTTGGCGTGACGTGGCGAGTGGGAAAGGATCAGGATGAGCTCGGGGAAGCTTATCCAGGGGCGCGCTGGCTCGGGCACGAGCACGTGCAAAACGCGTGCTTTGCTCGTGCTCCGGGCGTGCACGGCGACTGCTGACGAAATGCCAGGATGGCCAAAACTGCTAGAGAGCTAATGCAAATCCACAGGCCTGGGCTAGAGATCGTTAGCAGGCTACTTGACAACTTGGTTTGGACAGATGGGAAAGTTCACAACACAAACTTACAATCATGCCAAATCTGTCCATGCCCACAGGGTGTTTGACAAAATTCTAGAGGCATCTAGGCAGGTCTTGGAGTGGTCAAAAATTCCAGATGGTGGTCTCATAAGGTTAATAAAAGGGTGGTGAGGTTAGTTGGCAAAATACAGAAACTTGTTAGTGCAAGATTTGCAAAAACTCAATTCTGGACATGAGACAAATGGCATCACTTCATGAACCAAAAATGATCCAAATGGGTTCATTCTCCTGGACTTAGGTGTTTAGCATGGAGGACTACAAGTAGGAGAAAGCTCATGGGTAAAGGAGCAACTTAAGAAGTAGTTCCTGTACAAATCGTCAAGTTGGACCAGAGTGGAAAAGAGGTTGATTCACTCAATTTTTTTCAAGGGACAACACTAGGGTTTTGCAAAAAGTTAATTAACATACTCATATTGACATCCCAAAATTTTGGTGGAAGTTTTAAAGAAATATTTAAATAGGTTGTAGTGTAAAAGTGCCCACTGGACCAGATTTGAAAATTTGGGATAGAGCTCAAAATATTAAATGAAAGAAATATCTCTTTGCATAAAAATGATTTAGAAACATCACATGACATCTCCAAATTTTGGTGGGATTTTTAAAAGATTTTATCAAATGGTTGTAGTTCAAAAAGGACCACAAACTATGGAAAAAACCATTTTTAAAGGAATAAAGATCAGGGAAATAATTTTATAATTAATCCCTCTGATAAAAGAAAAGTTTTATTTGAGAGGGTAAGAGAGTCCAATAAAATTGAGAAGTATTTCACTTGAGGTAAAAACTCCATGATGATAAGAAAGGACATGTTTCAAAAATCAAAAGTGAGTCCAGAAAATAAGAGTTTTAATTTCCTGGCAAAATTTTAATCAACAAAACAAGGTTAAAATTTTGGGGTGTCACAACACTACCCTCCTTAAAAGAAAATCTCGTCCTCGAGATTTGTTAAGAGTTGTTTTGAAAATATCTATCCTGTGAGCTGGAAACAAAAGATTTATTCATAGCACAAACTTGCATCGTCGAGGTTGGCAGCTACGCCCGGGATAAAAATGCAATCGCACATCAACATACTCATGCATGACTTATAACAAAAAATAGGGATGCACATGCAAACAGTATTTAATTATGGCGATATAGGATCACATAGTTACAAGGCAAGGACATACTAAGACTCGGTACTACTCGAGCGACTCAGTCTACCTCGTTCACATCAAAGCGGGCTTGCCTCACGGACGTCGAGGTTTCTCCACGGTTTTCACCGTCGTGATCTGCTCGAGGGGATTGAGGGGCTACAGGGTCGGGATAGCGATGATGACCATCTCGGGGATTGTTGGCCACAATCCCGTTGGAGTGTGTTCCCAAAAGGCGACGAAGCCCTTCTGGGATCATCAAGGTATTTTGGTTGATGGCCGGGGCTGTGCTGTGTTGAGGCTAGCGTGCCCTTTTTATAGAAAAAGGGAACGGAGTCTTCCTTCACACGTTTGCGAATAAGATAGATTATTTGTCGGTCACCGGCGCGTGATCGACAGGCTAGGCTGATAGGTTGGGCACCGACTGCCAAAAGTGTCGGGGTCACTGTGTGGCCATCCTGCACGGGAAGCTTAGCTGGGGTTTTGGCTAGGGTCTGGTGGGTTGGTTTTCCTAGGTTTTCGACCTGGCTAAGATAGGATTAGCCAATGGTCAGCCTGGCTCTGATACCAAGTTTGTCACGACCGGTTTTCCGGGTATTAAATTTCAGAAAAATGGCCGTTATGCTCACCAGCCCCAGGGTAACTGTTAGCTGATGAGGCACCAACTTGATACAGAAATTCCAAGCAAAATACAACATATGTAGTACAAGACCATTCTGGCCTGTGAGTACAACAAATGGTTTCTAGTGGTTGATGGCGGAAGCGGTCTGTGAATCGTCAGCGTCTATGGGACTCCATTTCCCACAGGAACAGCTGACCAGGTTAACTCCTATCTTCGCAAGGCTGCTATCACCGTTGCTTAGGTTCCGGGGCTGTCGCCACGGTCGCTCCTCTCCGCGCAAGAAAATCTGGCCAAGACAATAGCCAGGGACAAGCCAGTGAGTACTTTGAATGTACTCGCAAACATTATGAACTCAGGTATAATATAACAGTGATGTGCGGAAAATATTTTTATGATCATGACGTCAGTCACTAAAGATAATAAAAACTCTGATGCAATGCAAGCATGTTATTTTATGAATATGCAAAAACATAGTAGTATTTAAATAAATAACAAGCATGCCACAGTCGGGCGTCTTAGCGACACCACATAAAGGGCTTATGAAAGAAATGCCACAGTCGGGCGTCTCAGCGACACCACATAAAGGGCCTATAAAAGGAATGCCACAGTCGGGCGTCTTAGCGACACCACATAAAGGTCTTTAAAAGAAATGCCGCAGTCGAGCGTCTTAGCGACACCACATAAAGGGCTTTAAAAGAAATGCCGCAGTCGGGCGTCTTAGCGACACCACATAAAGGGCTTTAAAAGAAATGCCACAGTCGGGCGTCTCAGCAACACCACATAAAAGGGCTTTAAAAACAATCAATCATAGTGAATATCCCGGAGGTAGAACCATCCCAGGGATATTCGATAATACCAAAAACATCACGGGTTAGTTCACAACAAAAATAATAATCATAATTATCACAAGTCACAAGTCGTGATTCCAGTTCTGGTTTAATAGTTTCACCTCTGAAGACCGACACTAAGACCGACACTAGATCCATCCCAGACTGTAGTCCTTAACCATGGACACGACTATTCGAATAGGTTTAATCTCTACAGAGGGTGTACTCTTTACCCACGAGTAACGGATTCCTTTAGTCCATCGGGAATAATTCCGTCTATGGTCTTTTAAATGAAAACACACCGGACTTGGACACACCAGCTTAACTCACCGGTGTCTGGAATCACCGACGACACTCATTAAGCAAAACTCTAAGTGGGGAGGCTACAACCTCGATTATCATGGGATCACAAAATTTATACCTCGCGCAAAACTGGGGAAGCTATCCCCTCGGCTACAACCGAAAACACCCATGCCCCCTGACCGAATGACTGGCTTTAATCCAGGGCCGTGGTACCCTCATCCCGGCCTCTCTGTACAATGTGTGCTAGAAAGGGGTTGACAAATTACTGAACCGTACTCTACTTGTTGTAGAGACGAGTGGTAGTACGAAACAAGTATGGGGGTTACTGGAACAAGACTCGATCTATGGTCGACTCAGGAGGTTTATAAATTTCCCTGCATGACATGTGTAATGAAAATATTTTAACCAACAGAATCACCGCTCACTATACCTCACTATGCCATACCGGACTTAACCGTCCCGACGGAGACCGGCGACAAACTCATGCCTACCCAAGGTAGAGGTTTTTCCCGAATTTCTTCCGGCATACATGCATGGCACATGAGGATGATTATCATCACAAGTGTGTTCATTTCCAACAGCATGGAAATCACTAATATGCATTCATGCATATGATTATATCACATGAAATAACAAGTACTCCAAAATAAGGTGGTGCTATAAACGTGTCAACGAACACACCAAAAATATTATGCCGGGGTTCAGAATGCTTGCCTTCAAGGTGTGGAAAGGCAGGGTGCACTCCAAAACTTTTGAAAGTTTGCGTCTCTCTCTCCAAAGTCCTATTTAAATAAAATTTGAATCAACACACAAATTCAAAACAGCACAAAAAGTTGTTAGGTCGAATTTGAGAGAGGTAGGAAAAAGAATCAATTCATTTGGAGTTATATTTTAAAAGATATAGCCAGTCAAACATTTGGTCAAAATCTGTTTTTTTTTTAAATTATTATAAAAGGAAAAACGGTTCAAATGCGATTACGCTTTCGCGCAGAGGAGACGTACTTGAGCTTTTACGCCTCCACTTATCCAGCGTGGACCACGCGGGGAGTCACTGACAGTGGGTCCAGGGGGGGCCACTAGTCAGGTTTGACTAGTCCCCACTCCCTCCCCTTTTCTGCCCGAGCAGAGGCGGGACATCCGGCGATCGTCGCCGGCGAACGGAGGTTCTTCGCGGGCATCCGATTGCAGGGATGGATCCGCCACTCCTAGGCGGTCCTTCCGGTGGTCGTAGGGTCACCGGGGGTGGAGGGAGTCGCCGGCGGCGAGCTCCGCGGCGGAGGGAAGGCTTCGGTGGATTTGGGGATTCCGGCCATGGTGGTTCCTAGCTGTGTTTGGGAGGCTAGGCAGCTCCGCGGGTTCAAGTGGAGTCAGACGGTGGTGTTTGGGAGGGAAGGGGAGGTCTTGGTTCGTCGGAACTGACCGGGACGAGGCAGCGGCCGAGCTGACCGGAGAGGTTGAAGACGACCTCCTCGCTTCGATTGACGACTAAGAGGGTACGAGAAGGACGGCGTGAAGCTGCCTGGGTGCTCGGAGGAGTCCGGGGAACTCCCTTTATAGCACGTCCAAGTGGGTTCATGGTGGCCGTGGATAAGCTCGCCGGCGAACCGCCCTACTGTACTGCAAGGCGACGTGGCGGTGGCTGGCCGGCTCCAGGAGCTACCGAGGAATGCTCCACTGTCGAAGGAGGCGAGCTGGCGCGCTGTGGTGGTTTGGGCGGTGCTGCCCATGGCGGTGGCGGATTCGGCCGCAGGCGTGCCGCAAAGAAGCTTGTTGGCAAAGCTGCAGGGGGCGAGGAAGCGGTCGGGGCTCTTGGCGCGACGTGGCGAGTGGGAAAGGATCAGGATGAGCTCGGGGAAGCTTATACAGGGGCGCGCTGGCTCGGGCGCGAGCACGTGCTAAACGCGTGCTCTGCTCGCACTCCGGACGTGCACGGCGACTGCTCGACGAAATGCCAGGATGGCCAAAACTGCTAGAGAGCTAATGCAAATCCACAGGCCTGGGCTAGAGATCGTTAGCAGGCTACTTGACAACTTGGTTTGGACAGATGGGAAAGTTCACAACACAAACTTACAATCATGCCAAATCTGTCCATGCCCACAGGGTGTTTGACAAAATGCCAGAGGCATCTAGGCAGGTCTTGGAGTGGTCAAAAATTCCAGATGATGGTCTTATTAGGTGAATAAAAGGGTGGTGAGGTTAGTTGGCAAAATACAGAAACTTGTTAGTGCAAGTTTTGCAAAAACTCAATTCTGGACAGGAGACAAATGGCATCACTTCATGAACCAAAAATGATTCAAATGGGTGCATGCTCCTGGACTTAGGTGTTTAGCATGGAGGACTACAAGTAGGAGAAAGCTCATGGGTAAAGGAGCAACTTAAGAAGTAGTTGTTGTACAAATCCTCAAGTTGGACCAGAGTGGAAAAGAGGTTGATTCACTCAATTTTTTTCAAGGGACAACACTGGGTTTTTGCAAAAAGTTAATTAACATACTCATATTGACATCCCAAAATTTTGGTGGATGTTTTAAAGAAATATTTAAATAGGTTGTAGTGTAAAAGTGCCCACTGGACCAGATTTGAAAATTTGGGATAGAGCTCAAAATATTAAATGAAAGAAATATCTCTTTGCATAAAAGTGATTTAGAAACATCACATGACATCTCCAAATTTTGGTGGGAGTTTTAAAAGATTTTATCAAATGGTTGTAGTTCAAAAAGGACCAGAAACCATGGAAAAAAACCATTTTTAAAGGAATGAAGATTAGGGAAATAATCTTATAATTAATCCCTCTGATAAAAGAAAAGTTTTATTTGAGAGGGTAAGAGAGTCCAATAAAATTGAGAAGTATTTCACTTGAGGTAAAAACTCCATGATGATAAGAAAGGAAATGTTTCAAAAATCAAAAAGTGAGTCCAGAAAATAAGAGTTTTAATTTCCTGGCAAAATTTTAATCAACAAAACAAGGTTAAAATTTTGGGGTGTCACAACACTACCCCCCTTAAAAGAAAATCTAGTCCTCGAGATTTGTTATGAGTCGTTTTGAAAATATCTATCCTGTGAGCTGGAAACAAAAGATTTATTCATAGCATAAACTTGCGTCGTCGAGGTTGACAGCTATGCCCGGGATAAAAATGCAATCGCACATCAACATACTCATGCATGACTTATAACAAAAAATAGGGATGCACAGGCAAACAGTATTTAATTATGGCGATATATGATCACATAGTTACAAGGCGAGGACATACTAAGACTCGGTACTACTCGAGCGACTCAGTCTACCTCGTTCACATCTAAGCGGGCTTGCCTTGCGGACGTCGAGGTTTCTCCACGGTTTTCACCGTCGTGATCTGTTGGAGGGGGTTGACGGGCTACAGGGTCAGGGTAGCGATGATGACCATCTCGGGGATTGTTGGCCACAATCCCGTTGGAGTGTGTTCCCAAAAGGCGACGAAGCCCTTCTGGGATCATCAAGGTATTTTGGTTGATGGCCGGGGCTGTGCTGTGTTGAGGCTAGCGTGAGTCTTCCTTCGCATGCTTGCGAATAAGACAGATTATTTGTCGGTCACCGGCGCGTGATCGACAGGCTAGGCTGATAGGTTGGGCACCGACTGCCAAAAGTGTCAGGGTCACTGTGTGGCCATCCTGCACGGGAAGCTTGGCTGGGGTTTTGGCTAGGGTCTGGTGGGTTCGTTTTCCTAGGTTTTTCGACCTAGCTAAGATAGGATTAGCCAATGGTCAGCCTGGCTTTGATACCAAGTTTGTCACGACCGGTTTCCCGGGTATCAAATTCCAGAAAAATGGCCGTTGTGCTCACCAACGCCAGGGTAACTGTTAGCTGATGAGGCACCAACTTGATATAGAAATTCCAAGAAAAATACGACATATGTAGTACAAGACCATTCTGGCCTGTGAGTACAACAAATGGTTTCTAGTGGTTGATGGCGGAAGCGGTCTGTGAATCATCAGCGTCTATGGGACTCCATTTCCCACAGGAACAGTTGACCAGGTAACTCCTATCTTCGCGAGGCTGCTATCACCGTTGCTTAGGTTCCGGGGCTGTCGCCACGGTCGCTCCTCTCCGCGCAAGAAAATCTGGCCAAGACAATAGCCAGGGACAAGCCAGTGAGTACTTTGAATGTACTCGCAAACATTATGAACTCAGGTATAATATAACAGCGATGTGCTGAAAATATTTTTATGCTCATGACGTCAGTCACTAAAGATAATAAAAACTCTGATGCAATGCAAGCATGTTATTTTATGAATATGCAATAACATAGTAGTATTTAAATAAATAACAAGCATGCCACAGTCGGGCGTCTTAGCGACACCACATAAAGGGCTTATAAAAGAAATGCCACAGTCGGGCGTCTCAGCGACACCACATAAAGGGCTTATAAAAGGAATGCCACAGTCGGGCGTCTTAGCGACACCACATAAAGGGCTTTAAAAGAAATGCCGCGGTCGGGTGTCTTAGCGACACCACATAAAGGGCTTTAAAAGAAATGCCGCAGTCAGGCGTCTTAGCGACACCACATAAAGGGCTTTAAAAGAAATGCCACAGTCGGGCGTCTCAGCGACACCACATAAAGGGCTTGAAAAACAATCAATCATAGTGAATATCCCGGCGGTAGAACCATCCCAGGGATATTTGATAATACCAAAAATATCACGGGTTAGTTCACAACGAAAATAATAATCATAATTATCACAAGTCACAAGTCGTGATTCCAGTTCTGGTTTAACAGTTTCACCTCTGAAGACCGACACTAAGACCGACACTAGACCCATCCCAGACTGTAGTCCTTAACCATGGACACGGCTATTCGAATAGGTTTAATCTCTACAGAGGGTGTACTCTTTACCCACGAGTAACATATTCCTTTAGTCCATCGGGACTAATTTCGTCTACGGTCTTTTAATTGAAAACACACCTGACTTGGACACACCAGCTTAACTCACTGGTGTCTGGAGTCACCGACGACACTCTTTAAGCAAAACTCTAAGTGGGGAGGCTACAACCTCGGTTAGCATGGGATCACAAAATTTATACCGCGCGCAAAACTGGGGAAGCTATACCCTCGGCTACAACCGAAAACACCCATGCCCCCTGACCGGATGACTGGCTTTAATCCATGGCCGTGGTACCCTCATCCCGGCCTCTCTGTACGGTGTGTGCTAGAAAGGGGTTGACAAATTACTGAACCGTACTCTACTTGTTGTAGAGATGAGTGGTAGTACGAAACAAGTATGGGGGTTACTGGAACAAGACTCGATCTATGGTCGACTCAGGAGGTTTATAAATTTTCCTGCATGACATGTATAATGAAAATATTTTAACCAACAGAATCACCGCTCACTATACCTCACTATGCCATACCAGACTTAACCGTCCTGACGGAGACCGGCGACAAACTCATGCCTACCCAAGGCAGAGGTTTTTCCTGGATTCCTTCCGGCATGCATGCAAGGCACATGAGGATGATTATCATCACAAGTGTGTTCATTTCCAACAGCATGGAAATCACTAATATGCATTCATGCATATGATTATATCACATGAAATAAAAAGTACTCCGAAATGAGGTGGCGTTATAAACGTGTCAACGAACACACCAAAAATATTATGCCGGGGTTCAGAATGCTTGCATTCAAGGTGTGGAAAGGCAGGGTGCACTCAAAAACTTTTGAAAGTTTGCGTCTCTCTCTCCAAAGTCCTATTTAAATAAAATTTGAATCAACACACAAATTCAAAATAGCACAAAAAGTTGTTTTGAATTTTTTTTCAAATAAACCTTAAAATAAACTAGGTCAAATTTGAGAGAGGTAGGAAAAAGAATCAATTCATTTGGAGTTATATTTTAAAAGATATAGCCAGACAAACATTTGGTCAAAATCTGTTTTTTTTTAATTATTAGAAAAGGAAAAAACGGTTCAAACGGGATTACGCTTTCGCGCAGAGGAGACGTACTTGAGCTTTTACGCCTCCACTTATCCAGCATGGACCGTGATGGAGTCATGTACCTAGGGTAGGGTCACAGACCTGATCTAAGTACCCTGCCCAAGGACACCCTTAGAAGAGGTCACCTTCCAGTCGACCAACGAGGGATTCACTTGACTGACTTGAAGGACTCGACCTCGAAGACTCACTCGACTACCAGGAGGTCAAAAGGCACTCTGCACTGCAACGGCCTGTAGTTAAGTAGACTTTATGGTAGTTAAGACACTTTATGTTGGACGTTACCAGTAACGCCCCGGACTAAATACACCTTAAACCCTTCATTACGTGGGCTGGCTGGGGTCCTGGCACACTCTATATAAGCCACCCCCTCCATAGGCAGGAGGGTTCGGCATCCTGTAATTCATATACACATAATCCACTCGAGCGCCTCCGGGCTCCGAGACGTAGGGCTTTTACTTCCTCCGAGAAGGGCCTGAACTCGTACATCTCTTGTGTTACAACTTCTCCATAGCTAGGAGCTTGCCTCTCCATACCTACCCCCACTCTACTGTCAGACTTAGAACCACGACAGTTGGCGTCCACCATGGGGCAGGTGTTTTAGCGATTTTGTGGAGAAGTTGCGGTTCTTCCGAGTACTTTTATCATGATGACTGCTGGAGTTTTGGTTGAGGGTCGAGAGATCCGTCTCGGTGCTCTCACCTTCGTCACCGACGACTCCGCCTGGCTCCAGGAGGCTCCAGTCGACGTCGATGCGCTCCCCGTCCGCGGTGCAATGCATTTTCGCGCATGTGTCCGCGGCGTTCTGCTGCGGCAACCGTCGACTCCGTATCGGTCGACTCCCCCATCGACCACCCTCCCGGTCTCCCGCCAGCGCAAGCGCTCGGGCCGGTCGAGGCTTCAGCGGTGGGTGAGGCACGCGGTGGCTCGCCAGACGGCCACCACCCAAGTTGCGGCAATCGAGCCCGATGAATCTCTCTACGACCTGTTCGATCTGTCGACTGGCTCCGTAGAGACTGCATCCGAGTGCGATAGCAGTGATCCAGCGGCGGAAATCCTGATGGTCGACGGGCCCCGCAGTCCCCCTGGCTTCGCCCGTGATGGTGGGGCAGGCGACGGAGGCGACCCCGCACGGGACCACGAAGAGTACCAGCCCGAGCCACTCGACTCTCTGCAAAGAGAGGAACTTCGCCGCAGGAACGTGGATGTCATGCGTACTCCCATCGCAGGAGAAACCCCCGAGGCTCGCGCCTTGGAGGAGGCTTGTTTAGCCAATTTGGCCGAACGCACTCGACTGGAGAATCTTCAGCGAGCACTCGATGAGCGCGCGCGGCAACGAGTTCCCGACACCAGTCGACGTCAACTCTTCCCGCCGACTCAGGTATATCGAACCCCAATCCAGAATTTAGCAGCTGCGACCCGTATAGCAGAGTCCATCCAGCCCTCTCAGTCGGAAGCTGGCAGAGGCTTGATGCAGATCAGGGATTTGCTCCGGGCAGCAGGAGATCAGAATTCGGCCGTGTCGCAGTCGCGCAGCAGAATTCACAGTCGATCCGTCGCTGTGAATACGGTTCAGTCGGCTCACAGCCCCAGATCGCCTCCGCGGCATGAAGGGCGCGAGAATCGGCGAGACCAATATGGTGACCGACTCGACCGAGATGATAGGCGTCGAGTGCCCAATTCCCCTCCGAGTGGTGGGTCTTACGCTCCTCGGCAGCAAGATGACAGACGTCAGCTCAGTGCGGGGCGAAGCGTTCCAGTCGACCCCAGAGAACCAGGCTTTGATGCGCGATCCATTATCGTGCAAGGCTTAGTCGACCGGAACAGAGCCCATCGAGGTGGACTCGACAGAGATGCGCCCACAAGCAGCCGAGTGCATGTTTCTGGTCCTGAATGTTTCAGCAGAGCTATCAGAGCCGCAGTTATCCCTCCCAATTTCAGGTTGGCAACAGGAGTCAGCAAGTTCACTGGTGAGTCTAAGCCTGAAACTTGGCTTGAAGACTACCGAGTGGCGGTTCAGATTGGTGGCGGGAACAACGAGGTGGCCATGAAGCATTTGCCCCTCATGCTGGAAGGTTCTGCCAGGGCATGGTTGACTCAATTACCTCCTAGCAGCATTTACACTTGGGAAGATCTGTCCCGAGTGTTCATCAGAACGTTTGAAGGAACTTGCAAGCGACCGGCTGGATTGACGAAGCTGCAAGTCTGCGTGCAGAAGAACAATGAGACTCTCAGGGAGTATATTCAGAGATGGATCACTTTGCACCATACTGTGGAGAATGTGTCTGATCATCAGGCAGTCTGCGCCTTTAAGGATGGTGTCAAGAATAGAGAATTGAGTTTGAAATTTGGTCGAACCGGTGACATGACCTTGAGTCGGATGATGGAGATTGCTACCAAGTACGCCAACGGCGAAGAAGAAGACCGACTCCGAATCGGCAAGCACAAGCCGAGTCAGTCGGAAAAGGGAAATACCAGTCGGAAACAGAAGCGGAAGGCTGAACCGGCAGCTCCTGGAGAGGCTCTGGTCGTGACTCAGGGAAAGTTTAAAGGGAAACCAAAAGGATCCTGGAACCCTAAGAAGGTAAAGGATAAGGAAGGGAACGACGTGATGGATATGCCGTGTCACATCCACACGAAGAAAGACGAAGAGGGGAATATCATCTACCCGAAGCATACCACTCGCCAATGTCGACTCCTGATCCAGCAGTTTCAGGGAAAACAGTCTAAGGACAAGGAGAAGGAGTCGGACAAGCCCGCAGACAAAGAGGACAGTGAGGAAGGATATCCACATATCAACTCCACTCTGATGATCTTTGCAGATGTGGAAAGCAAGAGTCGATTGAAAGTCATTAACCGAGAGGTGAACATGGTCGCCCCAGCAAAAGCAAATTATCTGAGATGGTCCCAAACACCCATCACATTCGACCAATCTGATCACCCGACTTATATTGCCACCCCTGGGAGGCAAGCTCTGGTGGTCGATCCAGTTGTCGAAGGCACTCGACTGACAAAAGTGCTGATGGACGGTGGTAGTGGGCTGAATTTGTTGTATGCAGACACGCTGAAAGGAATGGGCATTCCGATGTCCCGACTGAGCACCAGTAACATGAGCTTTCATGGAGTTATACCAGGGAAGAAAGCTGAGTCACTCGGCCAAATAGCTCTGGACGTGGTGTTTGGTGATTCGAAACATTTTCGCAAAGAGAAGTTGACGTTTGAGGTCGTGGATTTTCAGAGTGCATATCATGCCATTTTGGGGAGACCAGCTTATGCACGGTTCATGGCTCGACCATGTTACGTGTACCTCAAATTGAAGATGCCCGGCCCCAAAGGAGTGATCACTGTCACCGGTGATCGGAAAAAGGCAGAAGAGTGCTTTCAGAAGGGCTCAAAGATTGCCGATTCCCAGGTGACAGTGGTTGAGTTCGAAGAATACAAGCAAAACGCAGATCCGAGTGATTTGCTGCGATCCAAGAAACCCGCCATAGAATCTGCATTTCAGTCGTCCGGTGAGACAAAGCCTGTTCACATTCACCCGACCGACCCCGATGCAGCTCCGACCCACATCTCCACAACACTCGACCCGAAATAGGAAGAAACGCTCATCCAGTTCCTCCGTGAGAACTGGGACATTTTTGCATGGAAGCCCGCTGACATGCTAGGTGTTCCCAGGGGACTGGCTGAGCATCGCCTAAGAGTCGACTCATCTGCAAAACCAGTCAAAGAGCATCTTCGGCGGTCCGCCGTCCAGAAGAGAAAAGCCATTGGTGAGGAAGTGGCTCGACTGTTGGCGGCAGGATTCATCCGAGAGATATACCACTCCGAGTGGCTCGCTAATGTTGTCATGGTTCCTAAGAAGGACAAATCGCTCCGAATGTGCATTGATTTCAAGCACATCAACCGGGCCTGCCCGAAAGATCATTTTCCTCTCCCTCGCATAGATCAAATTGTTGACTCGACCGCGGGATGTGAGAGACTGTCTTTTCTAGACGCTTACTCCGGGTACCACCAGATCCGTCTGTACGGACCCGACGAGGTAAAAAACAGCTTTCATCACTCCATTCGGGTGCTTCTGCTATATCACCATGCCATTCGGCCTCAAGAATGCCGGAGCCACATTTATGCGAATGATTCAGAAGTGTCTTCTCACTCAAATCAGTCGGAATGTGGAAGCGTATATGGATGATATCGTCCTCAAGTCACGAAAAGATTCTGACCTGCTCGCCGACCTCGCCGAAACATTTGCCAACCTCAGAAGGTATGATATCAAGCTCAATCCATCAAAGTGCACATTTGGAGTTCCTGGTGGCAAGTTACTCGGTTTTCTCGTTTCCGAGCGAGGAATCGACGCTAATCCAGAGAAGATCGGCACTATTCTCCGAATGAAACGCCCTGTGCGAGTGCACGATGTCCAGAAGCTTACTGGATGCTTGGCCGCATTAAGTCGATTCATCTCACGACTCGGTGAAAAGGCATTGCCTCTTTACCGACTGATGAAGAAGGCAGACAAGTTCGAGTGGACTCCAGAAGCTGATGCAGCGTTTGCCGAGATAAAAGCTCTGCTCTCCACCCAGCCGGTGCTTGCTGCTCCAATCAGCAAAGAGCCTCTGCTGCTCTATATCGCAGCCACATGACAGGTCGTGAGTACTGTGCTTACGGTCGAGCGGGAAGAAGAAGGAAAAGCTCTCAAAGTTCAGCGCCCAGTGTATTATTTGTCTGAAGTCTTGACTCCATCCAAGCAGAGATATCCTCATTATCAGAAGCTTGTGTATGGAATATACATGACCACAAAGAAGGTTGCTCATTATTTCTCTGATCATTCCATCACAGTCGTCAGCGATGCTCCACTATCAGAGATTTTGCACAACAGAGATGCAACTGGTCGAGTGGCTAAATGGGCGATTGAACTTCTTCCCCTTGATATCAAGTTTGAGGCAAAGAAAGCCATTAAGTCCCAGGCAATAGCAGATTTCCTCGCCGAGTGGATTGAACAGCAGCAGCCGACTGAAGTTCACTCGGAGCATTGGACCATGTTCTTTGATGGCTCTAAGATGTTGAATGGTTCCGGTGCTGGGGTTGTCCTGGTTTCCCCCAAAGGAGATAAGCTCAGATATGTGCTCCAGATTCACTTTGATTCCTCCAACAATGAGGCAGAATATGAGGCCCTCTTGTATGGATTGCGCATGGCCATTTCACTCGGCGTCCGTCGCTTGATGGTCTATGGCGACTAGGATTTAGTGGTCAACCAAGTGATGAAGGAGTGGGACGTGAGAAGCCCAGCCATGACTGGATACTGCAGTGTAGTGAGGAAGCTGGAAAAGAAGTTCGAGGGGTTGGAGCTCCATCATATACCCCGACTGAAAAATCAAGCAGCTGATGATCTAGCAAAGATAGGTTCCAAGAGAGAAGCCATTTTGAGTGGTGTGTTCTTGGAGCATATACACACTCCGTCAGTCAAAGAAGATCCTTTCACCGAAGAAGCTCCACAGCCCAAGAGTGCCACAGATCCGACTGAGGTTGCAGTCCCAGCAGTGGTCGACTTGGTCATGGAGGTCTTGGTGGTCATTCCCGACTGGACAGTTCCATATATCGCGTATATCCTGAGAAAAGAGCTCCTGGAGGGTGAGGAAGAGGCTCGACAGATTGTCCGTCGATCTAAGGCCTTTACCGTAATCAAAGGACAATTATACAGAGAAAGCGCGACTGGAGTTGGTCAGAAGTGCATAACACTAGAAGAAGGTCGAATCATCCTCAATGATATCCACTCGGGAACCTGTGGTCATCATGCGTCCTCTCGGACCATCGTGGCCAAAGCCTACCGAGCCGGATTTTACTGGCCAAAGGCGAATGAGATGGCGAAGGAAATAGTGGATAAGTGCGAGGGATGTCAGTTCTACTCGAATATGTCGCACAAGCCTGCATCGGCTCTGAAGACCATCCCACTCGTCTGGCCTTTCGCAGTATGGGGGTTGGACATGGTCGGTCCTTTGAGAACAGGGCGAAGTGGCTTCACGCATGTACTGGTGGCAGTCGACAAATTCACCAAGTGGATTGAGGCTAAACCAATCAAGAGCCTTGACGCCGGTGCTGCTGTTAGCTTCATCAGGGAACTAATATTCAGATATGGAGTCCCGCATAGCATCATTACGGATAATGGGTCGAACTTTGACTCAGAGGAATTCAGAGATTTCTGTAACTCTCAAGGCACGCGAGTCGACTACGCTTCAGTCGCTCATCCGCAGTCGAATGGACAAGTAGAGCTAGCCAATGGCCTGATTCTCAAGGGATTGAAACCCCGACTAATGCGTGATCTCAAGCATGCAGCTGGAGCTTGGGTCGACGAACTTCCCTCGGTGCTTTGGGGACTGCGGACCACACCTAATCGGTTGACCGGAAGAACCCCATTCTTCTTGGTCTACGGAGCTGAAGCAGTCTTGCCAAGTGATCTTCTCCATAATGCTCCTCGAGTTGAAATCTACAACGAAGCAGAAGTTGAACAAGCGCGGCAGGACGCAGTCGACCTTTTAGAGGAAGAAAGGGAGATGGCTCTGATCCGGTCGACCATCTACCAACAAGATTTGCATCGTTTCCACGCCAGAAATGTGAGGGGTCGAGCCTTCCAGGAAGGAGATTTAGTTCTCCGAGTGGATCAGAAGAAACAAGACAAGCTTGCTCCTTCTTGGGAAGGACCCTTCATCGTCACCAAAGTTCTCCACAATGGGGCGTATCGTCTTTACAACGTCGAGCATAATATCGACGAGCCCCGAGCTTGGAACGCGGAACTACTCCGCCCATTTTACACTTAAATTTAATCACTCGGATGAGTTGCAATAAAGTACTTCTGTAGTTCATGGACCTCAAAATAATAGTGTCATAGTTCCTCCATAATTTTTGTCACTTTTTATTTTGTCCAATAAAATTTCCCCTCAGTGGGTGACTTAGCCGCGAATCCGTTTCACCTAAGTTTGTAAAAATCCTCCGAGTGGTGAGTCAGACTCTCACTCGGAGGCTTAGCTGCGAATCCGTTTCGCCTAAGATTAAATAAAATCCTACTGAGTGGTAAGCCAGACATCCACTCGGAGGCTTAGCTGCAGCCCAGTGCTCACCTAAGTTGTCAAAAATCCTACCGAGCGAAGAGCAAACCTCTCACTCGGAGGCTTAGCTGCAGTCCAAGTACTCGCCTAAGTTATCAAAATTCCTACCGAGTGAAGAGCAAACCTCTCACTCGGGGGCTTAGCTGCAGCCCAGTGCTCGCCTAAGTTATCAGAATTCCTACCGAGTGCAGAGCAAACCTCTCACTCGGGGGCTTAGCTGCAGCCCAGCGCTCGCCTAAGTTATCAGAAATTCCTACCGAGTGCAGAGCAAACCTCTCACTCGGGGGCTTAGCTGCAGCCCAGCGCTCGCCTAAGTTATCAGAAATCCTACCGAGTGAAGAGCAAACCTTTCACTCGGGGGCTTAGCTGCAGCCCAGCGCTCGCCTAAGTTATCAAAATTCCTACCGAGTGCAGAGCAAACCTCTCACTCGGGGGCTTAGCTGCAGCCCAGTGCTCGCCTAAGTTGTCAAAAATCCTACCGAGTGAAGAGCAAACCTCTCACTCGGAGGCTTAGCTGCAGTCCAAGTACTCGCCTAAGTTATCAAAATTCCTACCGAGTGAAGAGCAAACCTCTCACTCGGGGGCTTAGCTGTAGCCCAGTGCTCGCCTAAGTGATCAAAAATCCTACCGAGTGAAGAGCAAACCTCTCACTCGGGGCTTAGCTGCAGCCCAGTGCTCGCCTAAGTTGTCAAAAATCCTACCGAGTGAAGAGCAAACCTCTCACTCGGAGGCTTAGCTGCAGTCCAAGTACTCGCCTAAGTTATCAAAATTCCTACCGAGTGCAGAGCAAACCTCTCACTCGGGGGCTTAGCTGCAGCCCAGCGCTCGCCTAAGTTATCAGAAATCCTACCGAGTGAAGAGCAAACCTCTCACTCGGGGCTTAGCTGCAGCCCAGCGCTCGCCTAAGTTATCAGAAATCCTACCGAGTGTAGAGCAAACCTCTCACTTGGAGGCTTAGCTGCAGTCCAAGTACTCGCCTAAGTTATCAAAATTCCTACCGAGTGAAGAGCAAACCTCTCACTCGGGGGCTTAGCTGCAGCCCAGCGCTCGCCTAAGTTATCAGAAATCCTACCGAGTGAAGAGCAAACCTTTCACTCAGGGGCTTAGCTGCAGCCCAGCGCTCGCCTAAGTTATCAAAATTCCTACCGAGTGCAGAGCAAACCTCTCACTCGGGGGCTTAGCTGCAGCCCAGTGCCCACCTAAGTTGTCAAAAATCCTACCGAGTGAAGAGCAAACCTCTCACTCGGAGGCTTAGCTGCAGTCCAAGTACTCGCCTAAGTTATCAAAATTCCTACTGAGTGAAGAGCAAACCTCTCACTCGGGGGCTTAGCTGTAGCCCAGTGCTCGCCTAAGTTATGAAAAATCCTACCGAGTGAAGAGCAAACCTCTCACTCGGGGACTTAGCTGCAGCCCAGTGCTCGCCTAAGTTGTCAAAAATCCTACCGAGTGAAGAGCAAACCTCTCACTCGGAGGCTTAGCTGCAGTCCAAGTACTCGCCTAAGTTATCAAAATTCCTACCGAGTGCAGAGCAAACCTCTCACTCGGGGGCTTAGCTGCAGCCCAGCGCTCGCCTAAGTTATCAAAAATCCTACCGAGTGAAGAGCAAACCTCTCACTCGGGGGCTTAGCTGCAGCCCAGCGCTCGCCTAAGTTATCAGAAATCCTACCGAGTGTAGAGCAAACCTCTCACTTGGAGGCTTAGCTGCAGTCCAAGTACTCCCCTAAGTTATCAAAATTCCTACCGAGTGAAGAGCAAACCTCTCACTCGGGGGCTTAGCTGCAGCCCAGCGCTCGCCTAAGTTATCAGAAATCCTACCGAGTGAAGAGCAAACCTTTCACTCAGGGGCTTAGCTGCAGCCCAGCGCTCGCCTAAGTTATCAAAATTCCTACCGAGTGCAGAGCAAACCTCTCACTCGGGGGCTTAGCTGCAGCCCAGTGCTCACCTAAGTTGTCAAAAATCCTACCGAGTGAAGAGCAAACCTCTCACTCGGAGGCTTAGCTGCAGTCCAAGTACTCGCCTAAGTTATCAAAATTCCTACTGAGTGAAGAGCAAACCTCTCACTCGGGGGCTTAGCTGTAGCCCAGTGCTCGCCTAAGTTATCAAAAATCCTACCGAGTGAAGAGCAAACCTCTCACTCGGGGGCTTAGCTGCAGCCCAGTGCTCGCCTAAGTTGTCAAAAATCCTACCGAGTGAAGAGCAAACCTCTCACTCGGAGGCTTAGCTGCAGTCCAAGTACTCGCCTAAGTTATCAAAATTCCTACCGAGTGCAGAGCAAACCTCTCACTCGGGGGCTTAGCTGCAGCCCAGCGCTCGCCTAAGTTATCAGAAATCCTATCGAGTGAAGAGCAAACCTCTCACTCGGGGGCTTAGCTGCAGCCCAGCGCTTGCCTAAGTTATCAGAAATCCTACCGAGTGTAGAGCAAACCTCTCACTCGGAGGCTTAGCTGTAGTCCAAGTACTCGCCTAAGTTATCAAAATTCCTACCGAGTGAAGAGCAAACCTCTCACTCAGGGGCTTAGCTGCAGCCCAGCGCTCGCCTAAGTGAACTAAGGAATAAGTCGATTGCGGTAAGCGCCCCGCTTTGAACCTGCAAAAGGCATTTCGAGCCAAAAGCAATCATATTCAAACACCAAATTCAAGTTCGGATCGATACCTAAAGGAACCGAAAGTGCTCAGGCGCTAAGCCCGTTAAGGTTTATCGGTTACAACTCCACTCGGCATACCGAGGCAAATTTAAAGCGTCGAGTTTAGAAGAAGTTTTTTACCCCTCCTGTGGAGGGCTGGAAGGTGGAACAAACTCATCAAGATCAATTCCATCTGCGATCCGAGTGGCAGCCGCAAGGAAAGTTTCCATAAAGGACCTGAAGTCGTGTTTCTTGGTGTTGGCCACCCGGAGGGCCGCCAGCTTGTCTTCTCGCGCATCTTTGCAGTGGACTCGGGCCAGACACAGAGCAACATCTGCACCGCACCGAGCTGAGGACTTTTTCCACTCCTGCACTCGACTAGGGGTCGTGTTCAAGCGAGCCATCAGCGACTCGAGGTCGTTCTGAAGTGTCTCCCCAGGCCAGAGCGTCGAGTCGATGCGAGATGTGCCGACCTTCAGCCTTGCAAGATAGTCCACGACAGCTGCAACACGGGACTCCAGTCGGAAAACATTCATGGCAACTTCGTCATCCATCGGAGAATTGACGGGGTCAAGGTTTGGTTCCAGCCGGCTAGTTTCTTTCTTCAAAGTTTTGACAAAATTCTGCAAGGACGATCACCGAGTCAAGGCGATGGTCGAATGGAAAAACCACGGTTGGAAATGATCGCCGAGCATAGAGATTTACCTTCAAGCATAAGAAACAGCTTCTTGGCAAGACCATTCAGGAAGGCCTCCAGATCTTTTTTCTTCCCAAGAGCAGCTTTCAGATTGGCATTTTCTTGCTCAAGCTTGGCGACTGAAGCTAACTTCTCGTCAACAAGCTTGATCTTCTCAGCTAGTTCAAGGTCCTTCTTTCGTTCGGCCTCCCTCACCTTACCTGCAAGTTACAGCAAGATCAGATTTTGAAACAATGAAGGGAAAAAGCAGTCGTCAAGGTCTCACCAAACATACCTTCGGTCTCCTCCTTTGCCTTCGTCAGATTCTCCTGAACTAGCTTCAAATTCAGCTCGAGCTGAATGTGCTTGTTTTCCAGCTCAGAGTAGCGAGCCACAAGATCACAAGAGTTCTGCGAAGAACCAATCGACTAAAATGTCAAATATAATTCACTTCCGAGTGAAAAAGGAAAAATCACGCGTTTCTAAGACTACAGCCGAATACGAGCATTCGACCATAGTCTCGGGGACTACACCCAGTGGGTGCACTCAGCGTGCCCCCACTAATCGACCAGTCGAAGACAGAGTCGACCAGTCGACCGGTTTGTGAAATCCAGTCGCCTTAGTCGAATGACGGAAAGACTGAAATTATAAAGCCTAAGGCCGACTGCCCGCAGTCGACCTTAGCCTTGGGGACTACACCCAGTGGGTGCACTCAGCGTGCCCCCACTAATCCTATTTGAAGACAGAGTCGACCAGTCGACCTCAAAAATAAACAAGATGTATTCTTTAAGACTGTAATCGACTGCCAGCAGTCGACCACAGTATCGGGGACTACACCCAGTGGGTGCACTCAGCGTGCCCCCACCGGTTTGCGAAATCCATTCGCCGTAGTCGAATGACGGAGAGACTGAAATTATAAAGCCTAAGGCCGACTGCCAGCAGTCGACCTTAGCCTTGGGGACTACACCCAGCGGGTGCACTCAGAGTGCCCCCGCTAACACGGAGTTTAAATCGACACACCAAGTGGGTGACTACTATAAATTCTGGAAAGAAAAGTTTTTTGATAGGATATCCTAACAGAACAAGTGGTGGTCGACTGACCTGAACATTCCTTTGAAGGGCGGAACTGGCGTCGTAAGCTTCCTGGCTCGCATCCCGGATGGTCTTCAACTGCTCCATCATGATCCCTGCCTAGCGTATCGCCTCCTTCGCGGCGCCAGCTTGGTCCTCTGTGACGTGGTGCGTCGTGAAGAGGGAGGGCTGCGGAGCACCCGTCAGCGCATCTGCGAAGGACACAGTGTGTCGAGTGGTGTTCTCCTCCTCCGCGACCAGAGTCTCAGGCACCGTCACATCCTGGGGCACCCTGCTGGCAGACGCTTTCCTTCTCATTCTGTGCTTTAGTGGTTCCTCGTCTTCATCATCATCAGGGAGAGTGATAACAACATTGGATAGAGCTACAGAAAAGAATCAGAATTAGAGATCATGAGTCAGTCGACTAGAAACGGTGTTAAGAGTATAATACCAGGTTTTGAGGTTGCTGCGTCCTCCATCGCATGGTCGTCAGCCCGGGCTGAGGTCTCAGAAGTAGCAGCACTACAACTGCAAAGAGTCAGTCGACTAACTCCAGCACCAACCAGAGATAAAGTTCACACAAAACAAGAAGACGTAAGCAATATGATTACCCTGATATGGTGGGGATGGACACCTTCATCTTCGGCAGGTGCTTGGTCGGCTTCGACGGGGCCGCCCTGGGCTGCTTCGGCGCCTTTTCAGTCGGCGCCGGAGAGGTGGTCCGGGGGCGCTTGGTCGACTGAGTAACAGTCGCGACCCCCTTGCCGCGTTCAGTCGCAGGGTCATGGACAAGTTTCGACCGCCTTTCCGAGCGCAGTGGTGCGACCTCCTCCTCCTCCTCCTCTTCCCCGTCCTCATCGTCATCATCATCATCGTCATCGTCATCATCATCGGCCTCGGCGGCGTCCGAGTCCCACTCCTCCTCCTGGCTCTCGCCCCCGCTCGCTTCTCCCTCCTCAGTCGGAGCCTGCGCTCCGTTGGGCATCGAGTACAGTTCAGTGAGGGCCTGAGGGACAACAAGACAAAGATCAGTCGACCGATCAGCAGAGAAAGCAGAAATAAAATATGATGAGAATACAACGGGAAGTGGGGCAGACATGCCTTGTTTGGATCACTGTGGCAGTCGAGTGGAGGAATCCTTCTAGCCCCGCGAGGGTTGTCCTTGTTCCCAGTAACAGCGGCCATGCACCTTTCCAGAGTGGCATCGTCGACTGCTTCTGGATTGACCCGAGTCACATCCTCAGTCCCACAGTACAACCACATGAAGTGGCTCCGGAACTGAAGAGGCTGGATTCGACGCCTAAGGAAAACTTCCAGGAGATCCATGCCCGTCACTCCCTCCCGAACCAACTGAACTACGCGCTCCATCAACATCTTCACGTCAGCTTTCTCCTCCGGAATCAGCTTCAGGGAGGAGGGCTTGTTCACTCGGTCCATGGTAAATGGAGGGCGCCCACTCGACTGCCCCGGTGTCGATTCATCCTGGCAGTAGAACCAGGTCGACTGCCAGCCTCTGACTGACTCGGGAAATGTCATGGCTGGGAAGGTGCTCTTGTTTCTCACCTGGATCCCCAGACCTCCACACATTTGGACCACTCGGGTTCTTTCGTCGCCTGGACTCGCCTTCTTCACAGTTTGAGAGCGACATGTGAATATGTGCTTGAACAAGCCCCAGTGCGGTCGACAGCCATGAAAACTCTCGCACATGGACACAAACGCGGCAAGATAGGCGATAGAATTCGGGGTGAAGTGGTGGAGTTGCGCTCCAAAAAAGTTCAAGAAACCACGGAAGAAAATGCTCGGCGGCAAAGAGAATCCACGGTTGACATGGGTAGCCAGAAGCACGCACTCACCCTCTTCCGGCTGGGGCTGCCACTCTTTCCCCGGAAGCCTCGCAGCTCCATGGGGGATCAGGCCCTCGTTGGCCATGTCGAGGAGATCCTTCTCCGTGATGGTCGACTGGATCCAATCTCCCTGGACCCAGCCTTTCGGCAGGCGGGATCTGGACGAAGACCCACCGCGGCTGGTGGATCTCCCTTTCGCCTTCTCCGTCGCCGACGCCTTCTTCGCGCGCTCCAGCGCCGCTGTCTTCTCCTTGACCATGGCTTCCGGCGGGGCGCGTGAGGAGAAGTGGTGCGGAGGCAAGAGCGAGCGCATTGGGCGGAGACGAAGGAGGCAGAGAGAGAGAATGCTGAGGCACTATTCAAAAAACCCTCGTCGGGCGCATTTATAAGATCCCTTCCGAGTGGATGACAGGTGGACCCGGTAGATCTAATCATATCCTGGAACTGTTACGCGGGCGGGATACGTGGCGAAGAAAGCAGCGCGGGGATCGAGGCGTCTATGTCCCGTCCCATCCGAACGCCGCGGTCCGCTCCGCTTCGCGCGTTTCCCCAAATTTCGCATCCCGCGGAATCCGCGAACGGCAGATCAGTCTGTCAGGCGCGGGATTTCCTGCGATCCGTCGCTCAGAAATCGACGAAGCCCGAAAGATCACTCGCCGAAAGAAAAGAATGGATCGAGTCGACTGAAGACAAGTTGCTCACTATCAACGAAGAGATTCTCTGGTTCAAAATAACACACGACCAGTGTGCAAAGGTTAATCGGAAACAGCATCAACTCCTCCGTCACTCAAAGCCTCAATCCATTCGGGGGCTAATGATGGAGTCATGTACCTAGGGTAGGGTCACAGACCTGATCTAAGTACCCTGCCCAAGGACACCCTTAGAAGAGGTCACCTTCCAGTCGACCAACGAGGGATTCACTCGACTGACTTGAAGGACTCGACCACGAAGACTCACTCGACTACCAGGAGGTCAAAAGGCACTCTGCATTGCAACGGCCTGTAGTTAAGTAGACTTTATGGTAGTTAAGACACTTTATGTGGGACGTTACCAGTAACGCCCCAGACTAAATACACCTTAAACCCTTCATTACGTGGGCTGGCTGGGGTCCTGGCACACTCTATATAAGCCACCCCCTCCACAGGCAGGAGGGTTCGGCATCCTGTAATTCATATACACATAATCCACTCGACCGCCTCCGGGCTCCGAGACGTAGGGCTTTTACTTCCTCCGAGAAGGGCCTGAACTCGTACATCTCTTGTGTTACAACTTCTCCATAGCTAGGACCTTGCCTCTCCATACCTACCCCCCACTCTACTATCAGACTTAGAACCACGACAGACCGCGTGGGGTGTCACTGACAGTGGGTCCAGGGGGGCCCACTAGTCAGGTTTGACTAGTCCCTACTCCCTCCCCTTCTCTGCCCGAGCAGAGGCGGGACATCCGGCGATCATCGCCGGCGAACGGAGGTTCTTCGCGGGCATCCGAGTGCAGGGATGGATCCGCCACTCCTAGGCGGTCCTTCCGGTGGTCGTAGGGTCGCCGGGGGTGGAGGGAGTCACCGGCGGCGAGCTCCGCAGCGGAGGGGAGGCTTCGGTGGATTTGGGGATTCCGGCCATGGTGGTTCCTAGTTGTGTCTGGGAGGCTAGGCAGCTCCGCGGGTTCAAGTGGAGTCACATGGTGGCGTTTGGGAGGGCAGGGGAGGTCTTGGTGCGTCGGAACTGACCGGGATGAGGCAGCGGCCGAGCTGACCGAAGAGGTTGAAGACGACCTCCTCGCTTCGATTGACGACTAAGAGGGTACGAGAAGGATGGCGTGAAGCTGCCTGGGTGCTCGGAGGAGTCCGGGGACCTCCCTTTATAGCACGTCCAAGTCGGTTCGCGACGGCCGTGGATAAGCTCGCGGTGAACCGCCCTACTGTACTGCAGGGCGACGTGGCGGTGGCTGGCCGGCTCCAGGAGCTACCGACGAACGCTCCACTGTCGAAGGAGGCGAGCTGGCATGCTGTGGTGGTTTGGGCGGTGCTGCCCATGGCGGTGGCGGATTCGGCCGCAGGCATGCCGCCAAGAAGGTTGCTGGCAAAGCTGCAAGTGGCGAGGAAGCGGTCGGGGCTCTTGGTGCGACGTGGCGAGTGGGAAAGGATCAGGATGAGCTCGGGGAAGCTTATCTAGGGGCGCGCTAGCTCGGGCGCGAGCACGTGCAAAACGCGTGCTCTGCTCGCGCTCCGGGCGTGCACGGCGACTGCTGACGAAATGCCAGGATGGCCAAAACTGCTAGAGAGCTAATGCAAATCCACAGGCTTGGGCTAGAGATCGTTAGCAGGCTACTTGAAAACTTGGTTTGGACAGATGGGAAAGTTCACAACACAAACTTACAATCATGCCAAATCTGTCCATGCCCATAGGGTGTTTGACAAAATGCCAGAGGCATCTAGGCAGGTCTTGGAGTGGTCAAAAATTCCAGATGGTGGTCTCATTAGGTGAATAAAAGGGTGGTGAGGTTAGTTGGCAAAATATAGAAACTTGTTAGTGCAAGTTTTGCAAAAACTCAATTCTGGACAGGAGACAAATGGCATCACTTCATTAACCAAAAATGATCCAAATGGGTGCATGCTCCTGGACATAGGTGTTTAGCATGGAGGACTACAAGTAGGAGAAAGCTCATGGGTAAAGGAGCAACTTAAGAAGTAGTTCCTGTACAAATCCTCAAGTTGGACCAGAGTGGAAAAGAGGTTGATTCACTCAATTTTTTTTCAAGGGACAACACTGGGTTTTTGCAAAAAGTTAATTAACATACTCATATTGACATCCCAAAATTTTGGTGGAAGTTTTAAAGAAATATTTAAATAGGTTGTAGTGTAAAAGTGCCCACTGGACCAGATTTGAAAATTTGGGATAGAGCTCAAAATATTAAATGAAAGAAATATCTCTTTGCATAAAAGTGATTTAGAAACATCACATGACATCTCCAAATTTTAGTGGGCGTTTTAAAAGATTTTATCAAATGGTTGTAGTTCAAAAAGGACCACAAACCATGGGAAAAAACCATTTTTAAAGGAATAAAGATAAGGGAAATAATTTTATAATTAATCCCTCTGATAAAAGAAAAGTTTTATTTGAGAGGGTAAGAGAGTCCAATAAAATTGAGAAGTATTTCACTTGAGGTAAAAACTCCATAATGATAAGAAATGAAATGTTTCAAAAATCAAAAGTGAGTCCAGAAAATAAGAGTTTTAATTTCCTGGCAAAATTTTAATCAACAAAACAAGGTTAAAATTTTGGGGTGTCACAGAAAAATATTAAAATCAAATAAGAATTTTATTCGGAGTTTTATTGCAATTTTATTTGAATTAGAAAAATTGCACGTTTTCAAAATTGGATTGTTAGGTCAGAAAAATGTTCACTTTGTTCTAAATATTCCATTTAGACGGTGAAAATTTGTTTTGGCATTTTTTAGACTTTTATTTTTTATTAGGATTTTTTCCGTTCGGCGGAATATTTAAAAAAAAAGAGTTCCGCCCAACCGGGCCCAAGCCCAGCCGAGCCGGCCGACCCAAGCCAGCGCCGCCACCGACATCGTCGGGCGAGTCCGAGCCGGACACGCCTTGCCACCGCCGTGCCCCCTCACCCAAGCCGCCTCCCCTCCCCCTTATAAGCCGAGCTCGGGCCCCCCCTCAGGACCCCAAGCCGCCGCCGCCTGCCGAGCGCCCCGCCGCCACGCAAGCCGCCGCCGCCGCACCGCGAGCCGCCGCCGCCGTCGCCCCTCGCTGCCCCGCCGCCGACCCGCACGCCCGCCGGAGCCGCCCTGCCTCGCCGGAGCCTCGCCGGAGGTATATGCCGCTGCCGCCGTCGTTCGTTTTTTTTAAAACTGTTAGTTTTTTTGAAGCCCTAGATCTAGTTTTTTTAATTAGATCGGTTCGGTTTTTTTTTCAGTTTAGTTATTTTGCAGACGTTCGTCCGTACATTCGTTTTAACGAGCGAAGTTCACCCATTAGCCATAGACAACGAACGTTCGTTCGTTAACATGTTCGTCTGTTTTTCTTTTTTCCAGTCTTTTTCCGCGATTATTTTCAATCACGATTTCTGCCCTGATCTTCGTTTTAGTTTATCTTTTTGCCCATTTATCGGAATCAGGCGATTCAAGTGCCTAGATCTTCGTATCGAAGCCCTCTTTATGTTTAATCAACTTGAATAAGATTTTGGTACTATAAAATTTGAGTCTAGTCCAGATTAGTAAACGAATCTTGTTTCTTTCACAGTTTGAGTTATGTTGCTTCGTTTGATTTGTTTCTTTTTGCAAACCAGAGTTCTTCAGTTGAACTGTTTGGTTATATATCTTATTTGAGTTTTACTGTGCTTCTAGTTGAGTGCCTATGTATGCTATTGTTTGTTTGCGATAGAGTACCCAGAGTACGAAGCGTGCTATTACGAGTCTCTAGGTTTTGCGGGTCATCAGTGTCGGTGTCAAAGCTGGCGGATCTCGGGTAGGGGGTCCCGAACTGTGCGTCTAAGGCTAATGGTAACAGGAGGTAGGGGACACGATGTTTTACCCAGGTTCGGGCCCTCTTGATGGAGGTAATACCCTACTTCCTGCTTCATTGATCTTGATGATATGAGTATTACAAGAGTTGATCTACCACGAGATCATAGAGGCTAAACCCTAGAAGCTAGCCTATGATTATGATTGTTGTTGTCCTATCACTACTAGGAAAAAGCCTATACACAGAATCTTAGCAGCAGTGCAGCTCAAAAAGGAGCGCTGCTGCTAACTAGTAGTAGCGCGTGCGCGGCAAACTCGCTGCTGATAAATTTTTAGCAGTAGCACGCTCGGCGTAAAACGCCCTGCTACAAATATCGACCGGTGGTGTTCACCTAACTCTATTTAGCAGTAGCGCGGTCGCGCGAACCGCGCTACTGCTAAGGATGTAGTAGTAGCGCGCTTTTTCCGAGATCGCTGCTGCTAAATTTCAAATTGCCACACTTTTTTGTCCCAGTTAGCAGTAGTGCAGTATCCCAAAGCGCGCTGCTGCTAATTCCTTAGCACCAGCGTGTTTTAGATCCCGCGCTATTGCTAACCCGCACCAACCCACCACCTTTTGCCCACCCGTCTCTCCCCTCCCCCTCCTCTCTTTCCCTTCCCCCTACCTCCCCCACATGCTCCCACTCTCACTCTGCTTCTTCCTCTATACTTCTCCCCCATTACTCTCTCTCTTCTATCCACCTTTCTCTCTCTTCATTACTCCTACCTAACTACACCACCTCCATTAATGCATCTCCTTTCTCTTTTTCCTTCCCCCTCCACTAGTTGAAGTTGTCTCCACTCAAATTAGGTAGCTAGGTAGATGTAGGATTTAGTTAAGTGACCTATTTGCCCCCTAACTAGATCTATCTTTGTCAAGAAGAGCTTTGTGCACTTTTGATCTCCCTACAACATCATCTCCACCGTGTGCTCGATCTCGATCGAGATAGAGGTGATGAAAATTTCATACTTTTGCAAAATGGAAATATGTTTATGTGTGTGTGATATGTTTGAGGAAATTGTGTGTGTGTCATGAGTTGATGCCAAATTGTGCTTTTGAGTTGCCTATGTTTTGCCGAAATGTCGATTTATTTCCGTTTCGGCGAATTCCGGGCAAACTCTAGATCCATATATGTCCTATTTTTAGGGAAGGTCATGCCAAATTTTTTATGACTTTGATGCATGCATGCATTTTTATAATCAATTTGTTTATTATTACCGTGCAGAGTTGACGATGGTCAGTGGAACGATGGTGGACAGGTGGTTGCGGTCGGCGGTGCAGGACATGAAAGAAAATAACCGGACAGAGGTTTTATGTCCGTGTCGAAAATGCAAAGGAATAGTTTGGCTCGACCCCCATGACGATGGTCGTGTCGAAGCGCACCTGCTCATGACTGGTTTCATGGATGGCTATACTCGGTGGATAATTGAAGATGAGGATGACGATGTTGAGGATGCCGACGGGGCAGGCAATGATGACACGGGGCAAGACGAAGAGATGATCGATAATGGCGGCGGGGAAGAGGCCGGACATGGCGGCGGAGAAGGGGCCGGACATGGCGGAGGAGAAGGGGCCGGACATGGCGGCGGAGAGAACGACATGGACTCCACGCAGCAGAGTTCGTCGGTACTAAGTTCAATTGTGCGGGACCCTCATGTTCAAGCATTGCTTCGCAAGGAGACGAGTACTGAGAGAGCTGCTTCTAGAGAGGAGGCTAAGCTGGAGCAACTGGTGGTAGACTCGAACACTCCATTGTATGATGGTTGCAATCCTGAGGTGACCCGCTTGAGTTTCACGCTCCAACTCCTGAAGACGAAGGCTAAAAACAAATGGACCGACACTAGCCTCGATGAGCATCTCAAGTACCTAAAGGATGTTCTTCCCGCGGGTAATCTATGTCCTACTAGTGTTGATGAGGCCAAGAAGATCGTGTGCCCTCTTGATCTGCCACACGTTAGATACCATGCATGCATCAACGATTGCATAATTTATCGGAAGGAGCACGCGGAAAAAACAAGCTGTCCGGTGTGCAATGCTTCTCGATACAAGAAGGCCGGGAAGAAATGTCCCCAGAAAGTTGTATGGTACTTACCGATCACTCCCCGTCTCCAGAGGTATTTTGTAGATCCCAAGGAAGCTAAGCTAATGCGCTGGCACGCGGAGAGGAAGAAGCCCGACGATGGAGATGATCCGAAGCTGAGACACGTGAAGGATGGAAGCCAGTGGAGAGCGTTGAACAGCTTCTATCGGTATTTTGAATGTGATGCAAGGAACATCGTGCTCGGCGCGTGTACCGATGGCATGAATCCGTTTGGCAACCAGAACACCAACCATAGCACATGGCCCGTGTTTGTATGGATGTACAACCTCCCCCCTGGTTGTGCATGAAATCGAAGTACATTCACATGAGCATGCTTATTCAAGGGCCGAAACAACCAGGAAATAATATTAATTTGTATCTGGGGCTACTTCAAGAGGAGTTAGACACGTTATGGAAAACACCGGCCAAGACATGGGACGCCAGCAAAGGTGAGTATTTCAACATGAGAGCCGCGCTGATCACGACAGTGCAGGACTATCTCGGTTACGGATATGTGGCAGGCCAGGTGTGCCATGGATATTGCGGATGCACGCGGTGCATGGATGATACGACGTCTCAGCAGCTAACGTCAAGGAAAGATGGCGGGTCTGGGAAAATCGTGTACATGGGGCATCGAAGATGGCTTGAACAGGACGACCCGTGGAGAAACCGTGGAGATCTATTCAATGGTCACGCTGAGCATCGAGGACCTCCACGTAAGCGGAGCGGTGCCGAAATCGATGAGCTGTTGAAAAACTGGAAGGAGTGCCCCGCGCCGGGAAAGACGATGAGAAAGGCGCCGGAGCCGCTGCTGAAGGTATGGAAGACGAGGTCTGTGTTCTGGGACTTGGAGTACTGGCACAAACTCGATACACCTCATTGCCTTGATCAAATGCATATCTGTAAGAATGTCCTTGAGAGCTTGCTCGCAACACTGATGAACATGCCGGATAAGACCAAGGATGGGCCGAAGGCAAGAAAAGACTTGCAAGATTTGAAAATCAGGGAAGATCTGCACATGCCGCCCCGTAAAATGTCAGACGAGACAGAGACGGAGACAGAGGCACGGGAGAAGAAGGGCAAGAAAATAAAGAAAGAGGATTATTGCCCCCCTTCTTGCTTCACCTTAAGTCAGGCTGAGATCAATCAATTCTTTAAGTGCCTTACCGGAGTCAAAGTTAGTTCCGGTTACTGTGGCAAGATAAGCAGATATCTAGACACGGACAAGAAAAGGTTCAGCGGGATGAAGTCTCATGACTGTCATGTGATGATGACGCAGATACTACCTGTTGCCCTTAGAGGGATAATGGACAAGCACGTCCGTGACACGCTTATTGGTCTCTGCAACTTTTTCGACATCATCTCTCGAAAGTCGATCAGTGTGAAGCAGCTCCAAAGGCTACAGGAAGAGATCATTGTGATACTGAATGAGCTTGAGATGTACTTCCTGGTGCATCTGTGTGTCCATATTGTGGATGACATGATAGACCTAGGGCCGTCATTCCTGCACAACATGATGCCGTTTGAGAGGATGAATGGGATCATCAAAGGATTCGTTCGTAACATGTCCCGTCCGGATGGAAGCATCGTCCAGGGCTATTTGGCACAAGAGTGCATCTCTTTCTGTGAGAATTTTCTATATGGTGCAGACCAGCCGCCTGGTGTTAGTGTTGGTTTGCCCGTTAACAAGCACGATGGGAGGCTCGAAGGAGATGGTCACTGCAACGGTCGCAGGGAACTACACGTGGCATACTTAGATCGATGCAGCGACTTTGATAGAGCAAACTTGGTAGTGCTACAACACCTAGACGAGGTAGATCCTTTCGTGGCACTGCACAAAGAAATTATCGCAAAGAAGTATCGTGACCGGGGGGTATGCAGGACGGACGCCGAAGTTACTAGAGAGCACAACTCCACTTTCCTGCATTGGTTCAAAGAGCATATTATTGCTAATCCCCCGGAGGAGGGCTCTAAGGACGGATTGCTCATATACGTAGCACATGGCCCCTCGCCCAACCTCATAACCTATCAGGCATATGATATCAACGGATACACGTTCTACACGGAGGCCAAAGATATGGACAGTGATGATCAGAACTCAGGGGTGACGATGGAATGCATGACCGGCAGCGACAACGGCGCAACTGAACGATTTTATGGAAGGGTCGAGGAGATCTGGGAGCTTGACTACTCTGGACTGCACAACACGACGATGTTCCGTGTCAGATGGGCTAAGAATGTCGAAAGAGAAAGCCGGATTTTCACTACCATGACTATACCCGACGCCAAGAGCGCTACCGTGAACGCTATCGCAAAAAACGAGCCATGGGTACACGCTAAGCACGTGACACAATGCTTCTTCATAACTGACCCGCGCAATCCCAGCCGTGTTGTCGTGAGGAGAGGCAAAAGGAACATCATTGGAATGGATGGAGTCGCCAACGAGGAAGACTATGATCAGTACGGCAACCCAATGAGGGAAGATGACGATGATGATGAAGTATACGTCAAAAGAAGAATCAATACTACATTACCTAAGAAAAATCGTACTCCATGGAAAAGGCAAAGTCACAATGAGGGGCTCAATTATTCTTTGACGAACAAGAAGGGAAAGAAGCTGACTCAAAAACGAAAACGTCAGCACTGAGGAAACGTATGTTATCGGTCCAATGATGTGTAATATATATATATGTTCCTATTTTGTATACACACTTAGCCATTATTATGCATGGGTCCAATGATCTGTAATATATATGTTCCTATTTTGCATACATATTTAACCGTCAAATGATGCAATATATATCGCCCTCCCTTCGTTCACTGCCCTCGTGAAATAAAAGTGGGATAAAATAAAGGAAAAGAAAAAGGAAAACTGGCAGTAGCGACGGTAGTAGCAGCGCGTTTTGCATAAACCGCTACAGCTACTGAAGTTAGTAGTAGTGAATTTTGCCTAAGCCGCTACACTACTGAAGTTAGTAGCAGCGTGTTTTTACCTAATGCGCTACTGCTACGTCCACTTAACCCAAAATTCTTACTCGCCCTACTTCATCCCGCCTTTTCCTCCCAAATCCCCACTCTCTCTTCCCCCGTCGCACCGCCGCGCCCGACCCGGCCCCGGCGCTCGCCCCCGACTCCGGCGCTGGCGCTAGCCCACGGCCCCGGCGCTCGCCCCTGACCCGGCCCTCGACCCCGACCCCGGCGCCGGGCTAGCCCCGACCCCGGCGCTCGCCCCCGACCCGGCCCGCGCCCCCGACTCCGGCGCCGGCGCTCGCCCCGACCCCGGCGCGCTCGCCCCCGACCCGTCGGCCCTCGCCTCCCTCCTCTCCCCTCCCGGCCGTCGTCGGGCCTTCCTCCTCGCCCCTGCACCCTATGTAAACCCCCCCTCTCTCTCTGCTAGGGTTCTTCGGTTATGTTAATTAGGTTATCTATTTAGTTATGAATTTAGCTAGGTTTCAAAATTAGCTGAATTTATATGCAAATTTGAACTGGACATGTGATATGTGCATATGTCATGTTTTGGACATGTCATGTTTGGAAAATGATCCGAGTGGCCTATGTTACGCTGGAATGTTGATTCATTTCCGTTCCGGTGAATTTCAGGCGCCCGATATGTCCATTTTTTAGCAAAGGTCATGCCAAAATTTCCCCTGAATAAAGGCATGATTTGTGCTACATAGTTGGCATATCGAGTGCTGGCACATAGATTTCTTTTTATGTCATTTCTCATTTATTCATACTTTTAGAAATAAATGAGGACACTTAATCATAGGAAACATGTCGAACAACGAAGAAACTGGGCCTTCTGACCAAGATGCAGACGAGATGGATTATGAGGGTGAACAAGAGTACCTCGACTATTTGACTGCTAAGCAAGGTTTGCAGGTCGGCCTCGATGATGGTACTGACGCCGACATCGACACCGACGGCGCCGGCACCGATGGCGGCACCGAGACCGGTGGGGAAGGTACCGGCGGGGAAGGTACCGGCCCCGATGCCGCTACCGAAAAGAGGAAGCATAAGAAGCAGAGGATACGAAAACCTAACAAACTAGGGATTGGACGACTTGTGATCACAAAGATGGCACCTGGCAAGTTTGAGCCGTTAGAGCCGGAAGAACCTCGCAAGTGCTATGGGAACCAAGTAGGATGCATCCTACGGGAATGCGCGAGCATCAACGACGATGACTTAAGGAGTAAAGAACATTTGACGCAGTTGCTCCTAACGAAGTTGCACAAGAGATTCAAGTTCCCCGACCGGGATGATAACATAGAACAACCGTGGGATGATCCGAAGATGAAAAAGATTAACAATCACGCCATGGGCATGTTCAGCAATGATTTGGCCTCCTGGAAAGGGAGGGTGAAACGAGCTATTGAGGCTGATGAACCCCTGTCCAAGATTCTGGAGGAAAATCCGACACTTACGGAAGAGGAGTTCGAAAAGTTCAAGGACACTTGCGCTACCGAGGCAGCCAAGGCTAAGGCTGCGAAATTCAAAAGCCTTCAGCAAAGGAACACGGGGAAGCATCGCCTCGGAAGCCGTGGCTACCTCGGTAAAAGGCCCATATGGGATAAGGAGGACGCGGAACGTGAAGCCGCGGGTCTCCCAGACCCCTTCGCGAAGTTCACCAACCCCTTGGAGCATGACTTCATCAGGGCCCGCTACAAGTGGGACAAGGAGAAAAAGGTTTTTTACACGGACAAGATCACGAGGAAATTGATTAGACTACTGGAGAAGCAACACCGGCTTGCAGCCGAAAGCCCTACTTCTCCGATGAGGCCCAAGTGGGACACCCCTCTCAACCGGGCCTTGAACGAACTTAAGGGACTCCCTTTGGACCAGCGGCCGCAATATGGTCGTGTGCACGGCGCTGGAGACGGCGCCACGTGGAAGGTGTTTTACAACGACGGCCCGGAGGCCAAGAAGCAGAAAAAGAAGTTTAGTCAGGCGGACATCGACGCGAAGGTGAAGCTTGCGGTCGAGAAAAAAGCAGCTGAGGACGCGAAAAAAGCAGCCGAGGACAAATATGAGTTGCTACAGCAGGCAGTCAATGCAGCTGTAACTGCCTGCAGAAATGATTTTGCTACTAACTTGGTTCCAGTTATCATCAACTGGGCGAAGGAAAATCCAGACAAGACGGTACATGATTTCCCGATGCCCAGTTTCGTCGCGAGCAACTCCATGAACAACAACACCATCGCACCATCACTTGCTCAAGCAACCGGGCCTCCTCTCGCAGCCGCTCCCGCTCATAGCAGCCCGTCCTCAGTCTCAGGCGCGCTAGGTGGGCCTTCGTCTTTGGCTGAGCTCGACGCCGTCACGGTAATTACATGTCGCACCAACATATATATATATAGATAATATTCCATTTTTGTTGCCTTTCGGTTGTTTTACGCCACAGACATATGTGTTTGCAGGCGAAAGAAACCCCGTGCACCATACTCTACTTGATCAAAGGCCAGAAGGTGGACGTGGGAAAGGGGATGATAATGGACCCCTCTCAACGCACGTTCCACAACCAGCCGATCCCCGCTGGGCACTTCAGGGTTAGCTTGACCAGTGTGAAATCGGGGCACGAGGATTTGCCTCCTCCAGTACAGCATGTGGGAGCGGACGACGAGACCCCGCCGCGGATTGGAAGCTGCAAGAATTGGGTGCTGCTATGGCCGAAGAATCTTATTCGTCTGGAGCCGGCCGAGAGCACACCAATAACTACCACACATCAACAAGCATGTGCGGAGACCACCACCCCGCCTACGCAATTACCAGCTCCTGTAGTGCCGGGTGAGAGCGGCGGACGACATGATGAAGGGGGTGCAATAGTACTGGCTGATGTAATTTCTCCTGTAGAACAGAGAATGGATGATGAGACGGAGGTCGACCCTATGGATTACCTCAATACAAACGCGTATGACTGTGACATAGATATGATGAGTCAACCATATGACGAATCGGGCTATCAGCTTGCTAATGAGGATATGGATGATATGCCCGGGCAGGGTCGTACCATGGATTGCAAAAAGTCTCTCTTCATGAAATCCTCACAGGACACGCCTGAAGATGCCGCCTCAACACAGGCTCAACTAGCCGGGCGCGAGGGTCGTACAGTACTTAGCCCGGGAACACTGGGGCAGGGGTTAAGGAAGGGTCTGGAAGGTGTGCCCAAGAAAAAGGAGAGGAAGAGATCGGGGAAGGTAACTGCCTCCAAACAAGCCAGAGCACATAGCAGCCAGACGATGCATTCTGAAGAGCGTGTACCCGTGAAAGGTGCGGTCATGTTCCATCTCACGGGCGAGCCGATGCTACCGCCGAAACCGCTGGAGGCACTATCAGGGGATCTCAGGAGACTGCACGACCATGTGCTGTCGACTGAGAAAAGCCTACTAGCCTCAAAGGATCCAGGATATCCGACATACGCGGCTCGTGTGCCTGAGGGGAAGTGCTACGTCGACACACGGCCCGCGGAGGTGTTCTTCCTGCGGTTTGACCATATCTTTGAGATGTTTCTAACAAGGCGGCTTGATTTTACTATCGTCCGCCTTTTTGCGCTACATATGAGCTCCGTCATGAAGAGTGAAGAAGTCTCGCAAATCTGTGTGGCGGATCCGTACTACATGCACGAGTCTTTCTTGAGTCTCGGCGACTTTGAGCGTGAAACTGCTAGGGAGTACCTCCAAAACTTCATGGTACAGAATAAGGACCGGGAAATTGTCCTCGTGCCTTATCATCCAAAGTAAGTCAGTTCCGGACAACCCTTTCGTACATTTCAATCATTCCTTCTCTCTCATATGGGGAATAATTTGAGGTGTCTTTTCCCCGCAGCAACGGGCGCGCCGTCCTTATCGTTCTTTACCCGCAAGTCTCCCACGCCGTGTATTTTGACCCTTCCAGAGACTACGAGAAAAAGGACTACACCCACATAATGAATATTCTAGATGATGCTCTCCAAGGCTTCAGCTTTAGAGGTGGCCACGTGCAGATCAGGAAACAAAGGAACAAGAAGATGGGTTTCGCGCATAAAACTAACTTCTCCTGCATCCATGTCCCAAAACCAAGCAAGAAGGATGGATTCTACATCGTCCATCTCATGATTCAGTTCAACACGGATCACCAAAAGCTTCGCATTAACAGCAGAAATGATGATCATATCCACAAGTGGCTAGAATCTCATGGAGAAGCGGATTATAAACTTAGAGATGACTTCTTTCGCATCCAAAGCGACATTGCGACGATCATCATGAAAGAAGTCGTCGATGAGAAGGGGATGTTCCACCACGGCCCTATATCGCGAGCTGACGTCCGAACTCGCATAGGCATGCAACGTCTAGACCTCACGCCGTTCAAGAAGCTAGGGTTCGTCCTCGATGATATGGAAGGATGGAACTTCTAGTGATTTATGATGCCGATGATGATGATATGTGTCGGTTGAACTTGTATACTTTTTGTAGCGATGAAACTTTGTGATGTCCACGGTCCCTGCCGAACTTGCGTAACGCTACTTTGTTAGTTTGCGTACGATGACCTGCGTACCTCTAGTTAATTAATTTGCATACTGTATGTTGCATCTAGTTGCTAACCCTTTCTTTTTCGGTGTTGCTCTAGTATATTTTGTTGCATATATATGATTGTACATCCTCTTCATGAACATGCATCTCTAACAGGTACCTAGTTTCTTGATGGCGAGATGGAATTGCTATGTCGTGTACAAAGGGAAGGTTCCGGGGGTGTACAACGAGTGGCATGAGTGTCAGGCGCAAGTGAATGGGTTCACGGGCGCCAGCCATAAAGGCTTCAAAAGCAGACAAGAAGGAGAAGCTAGTTACTTGAGGTTCACGCTAGCGCGAGAGAGGACTCGTAACCGCCACCTCATGTACTGCATAGTTCCGCTCTCACTCATAGTGATAGAACTTCTTGCGTATACCTTTGTTTAGATGGATGATGTTGTTGTAGTTGCAAGTATTCGAGACTTGCATGTATCGCTATTTTCGAGATGATGACAAGATATCACTTTGTGTTGGATGATGATTATGATGAGACTATTTGTATGTACATGCTATGATTACATTTGTGGTCTCGCAGGCATTTGTATGTGTATCATGATGACATTTCTATGTGCTAAAGATTCTTCTACAAATCCTGTTCAAATACAAAACAAATATGCCAAAAAAAACTACTTAAATTAGCAGTAGTGAGTGTATAAAAGTTAGCAGCAGCGCCATGATAGCAGTAGCGCGTCCGGGCAAAGCGCGCTAGAGCTACTAGCAGTAGCGAGCTTCCTCTAACCGCGCTGCTGCTACACTTGTGTAGCAGTAGCGCCGGTGGGCACGCGCTACTGCTATGTGTTAGCTGTAGCGCCTTATTAGTAGCGCCTATCCCCGCTCTACTGATACATCTAAAACCCGCGCTGCTGCTAGCCTTTTCCCTAGTAGTGAGACTAAACCCTCCGGTTTATATAGACACCGGAGGGGGCTAGGGTTACACAGAGTCGGTTACAGAGAAGGAAATCTACATATCCAAATATCCAAGCTTGCCTTCCACGCAAAGGAGAGTCCCATATGGACACGGGACAAAGTCTTCAATCTTCTATCTTCATAGTCCAATAGTCCGGCCAAAAATATATAGTCCGGCTGTCCGAGGACCCCTTAATCCAGGACTCCCTCAGTAGCCCCTGAACTAGGCTTCAATGACGATGAGTCTGGCGCGTAGATTGTCTTTGGCATTGCAAGGCGGGTTCCTTCTCTGAATACTTCATAAAAGATTTAGAACACAAGGATCGTGTCCGGCTCTGCAAAACAAATGCCAGATTCCACCGTAGAGAGTATAATATTCCACAAATCTAATCTGTTGACAGCTTTTTGTAGCGTGACACCACGCCACGGTCCAGTCAATATTCGAACCGTTTTCATAAAAAGCCACCACACGCGCTGCGAGGCGGTTTTATTGGCACGTCTTGTCAAAGCAGAGATCGCGTTCCCCTTATCACGGGATTCTTATGAATACAGGTGTGGGTAACCCAACCGTGAATGTTTAATATGACTCCTCGATTTTTAGGTAAGTCCCAAATGGTCACGCGGGGGATGCTTGATATTCGTCCTCTTTATAAAGGGGGGCCAAGGCCTGTCCTTTTCTTTCCACGCTCAATCCTTCCCCTCCCGTACCTCGAGTTCCAACACCCAAGGCTCAAGCTAAAGCACTTCGGTCCTTCGACCATGTCCGGATCCAATCAAGGCCGATGGATGGCCTCCTCCGTCACAGAGGAGGACATCCGGAAGCTTAGGGAGGCCAGGTATCTCACCGCCGAGATTCCGCACAGGCTACCTGCTCAAGGGCAGGTCGTCTCCACTCCCGAACCCAACGAGAGTGTTGTTTTTATCTCCCACTTTCTCCGCGGGCTAGGTTTTAGCGTTGATCCCTTTGTAAGAGGGCTCATGTTCTACTACGGACTAGATTTCCACGATCTAGCTCCGGATTCCATCCTTCACATCTTGTTGTTTATCGTCGTGTGTGAAGCCTTCCTCCGCATCACCCCCACTTCGGCCTATGGCTCAAGACCTTCAATGTGAGGCCGAGGATGATCGACGGGCGTCACGCAGAGTGCGGAGGCGCTATAATAAGCAAAGGCGCCGATGCCCCATGGCCAAAGGGTTCTTTCGTGGAGACTTATGATTTATGGCAGCGGGAGTGGTTTTACATCACCACCCCCCGAGGTACAAAGCGGGTGGCCGCTCCAGCGTTCCGCCCGGGCCCTCCATCGCAACTGGCGTCATGGGTCAACAAGGGGCTCGACTAGGGGCCGGCTAACGACGTGCTAACATTGCAAAGCCACATCCGAAACCTTCTCAAGAGGGGCGTCAGTCTTCTCAAGATAATGCAAGTGATGCTGGTTCGTTGAGTCCTGCCCTGCCAACGTCGTCCTCTCCGTATGTGGGAGTTCAACCCGGCAGGACCGCGAACCGTTCAACAATTCTTCGGCCTGACACTCAAAGAGATGTATGAATCATTCTTCGGATCACGAATAAAGTGTCCGCACACCACCGAGGACGCAGGTATCAATTGCAACCGCCCGGATACCCAAGTAAGTAATTCCGCTACCGAACACATCATCCTTTATGTTTATTGTAACATCATTAAAAAATTGTTCTCTGCCAGGACTAGCTGAAGCAGGCGGAGAGGATTAGGTGTCCGGCCCCTCTTCCTGAAGGCTCGCCAAATCCTTTGTTGACCAGGATGCTTGACCGTGTGCCGTATCAGGTGCCATCAGGAGAGGATGAGGGGAGGAATGGAGAAGCCACAAATGGGCCTCATTTTTTACACATCCAGATTGGAGGAGTAGGTGCCTCCACGAAGAAGGATAATTGGGGAGGGGAATCGAAAATCCCTTCTTCTTAAGGTAAGAAAAGGGTCGCCTCTGAAGACTTGGAAACGGAGGCTTCCAAACAAGGGAAGAAACCCTCGCCAGACGGCCCTGCCCCGGGGGGCGTCCTTACCGCGCAGCGCCCGCAAGGGGGCCGACCCTCCATCGGGCCGTAAGTAAAAGAGTACTTTGGTGAACATATCTCGTTTTGTCTCTGAGGGTAATGACCGAAACATGTTTGTTGCAGTCCGGCTCGTAGCCCTTCTCCACAAAGTTCGTCCTCGGGGGATCTTCCTCTGGAGATGATGGAGAGCGAGATGCCTCCCCCTGCCTCCCCGTCACATGGGGCGGACGACCCCGAGGTGTCGTCACGGAGGATTTCTCCTGATCCACCAAGGCCAGAAGTTGACACTTCGGCTGCCCGGAGTCTGGAGTATCCGGCTCACAAAGAGACCTTTAGGAGGAGTCCGGGATTGTCCGGCACACAACCGGACACGCTAATGGGCCTTTTGGAGCGAGCAGCCATCTCAGAGACACATCGTGCCTTAATGGGCACGGTGGTTGAGAGGATTTCATCCGCAAAAAGCGGTTTGAATGAAGCTTTTACGAGTCTACTGAGAGGCTTTGAGGTACGCAAAAAATGTATTTTTGATGGTTCCGCACCTAAGTGTGCTCTGTATAGATAGTAGCCCCTGATACTCTAGTTGCCATCAACATGGCGGATAGAGGATCATAATCTCTGTTAATAATCACGCTGCTTTATTTGAAGGTGGCTGAGGGTACGGTGGCCGACCAATCAGCTGATTTTGCCGAACTAAAGCGGCAGCTAGACGTGGCCGATGCCGACATCGTGCTGGTTAACAAGCGGCTTGACGAGGCTCGGGGTATGTATATTCGGATTGTCAGCGAATGTTTAAGAGGAGCATGACGCTATTATCTATAATATGTTGTGACTGCAGATGGAGCTGCTGCCGTGGAGACCCTTCGGGCGGAGCTTGCCCGATCCAAGAGCAAGCCCGGATAAGTGATGTGGCCGCTCTGAAGGCGGTCGAGGAGTTAAGAGCCGAACAGGCTGCTCATTGCCGGAGCGAATAAAAGATAGCCCAAATGGCTACCGAGCTAGAAGATGCCGCCAACCGCCATGAGCTCCTTGAAAAGGAAAATCAAGCAAAAGCGGCTGACCAGAAGAAGGCCCTGGAGGCAGCCAAGGAAACCCACTCTGAAATGAGGGGGATGAGGGAGGAGCTTCGTGAAGCCGGAGATATCGTGGCTAGAAAGCCCTATCTGTTGCGGATGAAGTTCGGAGATCCGAAGTATGCCCCTCTGGATCAGTTGTGGAGTGCGGCGGACGCATATGCGGACCTGGCAAAGAGTGCTGCTGATGCGTCCGACTTTTACAAAGATCAGAAAGACCATAAGGCTAAGAGGTTATTCTAGTCGCAGTTCAGTGCCCCGACGTGTCCACTGCCATTGAATGAAAAGATGGCCGCATGGGCCGAACTCCACAGGTTGTCCGGGCTTGCTATGAGGTCTGTCGTGGATCATCTTTGGCCACAAGGACCAAGGCCGGACAGCTATTTTGGATTGGTGCAACAATTCCTGTGTCGCATATCGATGTTGTGAAGAGGTCGACGTGCATAGAGGGTGCGCGGATGGCTCTTGCCCGTGTTAAAACATACTGGACTAGAATGGAAGCCACCGCTATTGCAACCCACAATGCGGTGGACGGCCAGGACCTGGCCAAGCACTATTTCGAAGAAGTTTTAGAAGGCGCCCGTTTAATAGAGGCTCGGTGCTCAAGGAGTGCCATGTTCGAATGACATGTATCGCGATTGTAAAGACAATGCTATTTTGATTATAAAGGCTGTTTTTATACTTTTGCCCGAAAGTATTATAATGCCTCATGTGCGGCCGTTTATGTATACATATATATATCCTGAAAGTTTGCAGTCGTCGGCTTCAGTCCCCACGCATATAATGCGGGGGTATTCGAGAAAATGCGTAGTCACACTTGATCCAACGTCTTGGTCCGTTAAGGAGGTGATAGCGCGGCGAACCAGGCAATCGAACTATATAGCTTTAACACTTTCACTTAGCCATAGGAGTTCGACGGTGGGGCCATTATATAGCCCCTGGTACTTTCGCGTTCAGCCGGATATGGTGCACGTATGTACGTGACCGGGAAACCGGTCCTTCGTTAATGCAGAGGAATCGCGAAGATTCCGCTGGGTCATCGAGTGGTTGACCAGTCTCGCATTGTATCATGATAGTCAGTTTTCGGCTTTTCTACTGAGGTGCTCGTCCAGGTGATCCAGGGCACAATCGCAGTAGTTCTCCCGGTGCCGCCTTAGCCGATAGAACGGAACGTAAGGTAGCAAAACACGGGAGCCGGGCAAACCCAACATTTGACCAAAGACATGATTCGGATCTGATGCATATAAGGAGAAACTCGCGATGCTGAACACTCCCTAAGGTATTCGGACATTATAATGTATACTGGGCTGAATAACACCCTTGACAATAAGCCCTGAGATTCCAGGTATGAGCAGTAGTCTGGTGTGACAAAAATGCCGAAAATGCCAGTATCCCTCCCGGTTGTATAAAGTTTCCAGAGGGGAAGAACCAACAAGAGATATTAAAAAGGTTTACGCAAGGTCTTAATCTAAAAGGAAACCTGCGAGCGGGGCCCTACTGCACGTCTGCGCCTTTATCTCCGTTGTGCCGTATCCTGGAAGGGTGTAGCACGATGATCATCTATAAAAGAAAAAACCCAGGTGAAAGACTTCGTGCGAGGTGTTCGTTAATCTGAATGAACCATGTAAATGCAATATGCTATTATATTGATAGGGTCGAGCCAAACTATGGGCTATTTTTGCGAGCAGCCCCTAGCATCTTTTATGGGGAAATCCCAACTGGGTTGTTACATTAGGTGGAGCACCGAACTCGTCTAACCTTGTCCCTGGTCTTGACGACCGGCCATTAGTCCTAGTTGGATGGATCGCTCAGTGTTCGGCTGCTAGAGCCGCTACATATTCTTCCGCATGTAAGGAACGCTCTGTGTTTCCGCTAACTGTGATGACGCCGCATGGACCGGGCATCTTAAGTTTGAGGTAGGCGTAATGCGGTACTACATTAAAACGAGCAAAGGCCGTTCGTTCGAGTAGTGCGTGATAGCCACTCCAGAATGGAGCGATGTCGAAGGTTAATTCCTCGCTTCTGAAGTGTCGGGAGAACCGAATATAACCTCTAGTACTAGAGAGCGCGTACAATGGGCCTCGACGCCAGGTATCACTCCTTTAAAGGTAGTGTTACTTAGGTTGATCCTTGAAGGGTCCATCCCCATTTTGCGGACAGTGTCCTGATATATCAGGTTTAGACTGCTGCCACTGTCCATAAGGACTCGTGTGAGATGGTATCTGTCAATTATTGGGTCGAGCACCAAGGCAGCCGATCCATCGTGTCGGATACTAGTCGGATGGTCCCTGAGGTCAAAGGTGATCAGGCAGGCCAACCAGGGATTAAATTTAGGGGCAACGGGCTCAACAGCGTATACGTCTCGGAGTGTGCGCTGGCGCGTTCTCTTTGGAATGTGAGTTACATAAATCATATTCACTGTTTTGACTTCTGGTCGAAATTTTTCTGTCCTCCAGTGTTCGACTCACGAGGTTCATCCTCATCTTCACTTGGCGTCTCCCTCCCCTTTTGTTCTGCATTCAGCTTGCCGGCCTATTTGAAAACCCAACACTCTCTGTGGGTGTGGTTTGCAGGTTTTTCGGGGGTGCTGTGAATCTGACATAATTTGTCTAGAATCTTGTTTAGGCTGGACGGTCCATCTCTACTGCCTTTGAATGGCTTCTTTCGTTGTCTGGATCGAGAGCCCCTGAATCCGGCGTTGACCATCGTGTTCTCTGGGCTGCCATCATTGTTTCGACGCTTGTTTTTGTTGCGTCGCGGCTTCCCGTTGCCATCCCTGACTTCGGATGTGCTTGGCTCGCTGGTGCCGCCATGGGCCAGCCTGCTATCCTCGCCCGTGCAAAAGCGGGTCATAAGGCTTGTTAAGGCTGCAATTGTCCTCGGATTTTCTTGGCCGAGGTGTCTGGCAAGCCATTCGTCACGGATACTGTGTTTGAAGGCCGCTAAGGCTTCGGCGCCCGGGCAGTCAACTATTTGATTCTTCTTGGTAAGAAACCTATTCTAGAGCTTTTGGGCTAACTCTTCGGGCTGTTGAATTAGGTGACTTAGGTCGTCTGTGTCCGGAGGCCGGACATAGGTCCCTTGAAAATTGGCCCTGAAAGCATCCTCGAGCTCTTCCCAACTTCCAATTGAGTTTTCGGGAAGGCTTTTCAACCAGTGCCGAGTTGGTCCCTTTAATTTGAGGGGTAGATATTTAATGGCGTGGAGATCATCTCCGCGAGCCATGTGGATATGAAGGATAAATTCCTCGATCCAGACCCCAGGGTTTGTAGTTCTGTCGTATGCCTCTATATTCACGGGTTTAAATCCTTCCGGAAATTCATGATCCAGTACCTCATCGGTGAAGCATAGGGGGTGTGCGGCACCCCTATATTTGGTTGTGTCGTGGCATGCTGTCGACGGTTGTTGTGTTCGTTTCTGATTCCTAGCTGGTGTTCGATCAATGTGATTGTTTCGGTAGCTTTGATCCTGTGCTAGAGCGCGCTTCCTAGATCCGTAGATGGATCTGGCCATACCGGACTTTCTGTCCAGGAGCTCACGTAAATCGTGTGCTGACTTGTGTGTGGCATCATTAGTCATCTTGTCACGGCCACGGGGCGGTCGGTCTGGTTGATCGGTCATTTTCGGCTGAGTGGGCTCTAAGGCCTCATCGTAGAATTAGGTCAGCAGCTTGCGCTTTGGATAGCTCTTTGTGTGGCGATCGTCGCCGTATTTTTCTTCTATGTCAATCACTTTGTTCCACCTGCGGTTGAGCGTATCCTGCACAGCCTTATGCCTTTGCTTCTGCTTCTTTAGGCTCCTCGCGGTGGAGATAAGCCTTCTGTGGAGGTTCTCTTGTTCCAAGAGTTTTTCTAGGATGATGACGGCATCATTGTCCGGGCTGTTCTCCTCTCCAGAGACAGGTTGTTGAATTTTACCCTCGGGATCAACGTTATCTGACGTCGGCTCTGGACTATTTTCACCGTCCCCTGGCTCACCCTTCTCCATTGCTGGGTCCAAGGGGTCGTCGGTTTCTTTGGAATCAACTGGGGTATTATAATTTCTTGCGCTGTTGTCGTTGTTTTTACTGTGGTGGGATTTAGAGCTGCGTCTATGGCGCCGCTTTGGTGGCTTATCGAGGGGTTACCCTTCGTTGTATCGTCACCATCACCTTCTTTTGGTGTGTCCACCACGTATATATCATATGATGAGGTGGAAGTCCAACGCCCAGTGGGCGGTGGTTCCTGTTCTTCTCATGCATCATCGTAAATACCGTCGACGTCTTTGGAGTCAAAATCGAGCGTGTCGGTTAAGTCATCGATAGTGGCTATGAAGTGGGTGGTGGGTGGGGAACGAATTTCTTCATCGTCTGCTTCCCACTCGAGCCGAACATAGTTCGGCCAGCAATCTCTTGACAAGGAAAGAGACCTTAATGAGTTCAGCACATCACCTAAGGGTGAGTGCTGAAAAATATCCGCGGCAGTGAACTCCATGACTGGTGCCCAATTATATTCAACAGGCACGGATGCACGCGGTTCAGATCTTGTAGCCGGAGACGAGTCCGAGGGTCCGATGACACCACTTTCACAGGAGGTGGGATAAGTGTTCGGCTCCAACGCTGATGAGTGTGCGGCTTTCGTGGCGGGGTCCATCCACCCGCCTTCGGAAGGCGCGATCTCCTCCGGATTGATTCCTGGTGCCACCGCAGGCACGATCTCCCGAATATTGTCCGATGGCAGATCAAATTCATGCCCGTCGTGACCGTTCGGCGTGGCTGGCATGGGCTCGAATCTGTCGAAGATTAAGTCTCCGCGGATGTCGGCAGTATAACTTAAGCTTCCAAACCTGACTTGATGGCCAGGGGCGTAGCTATCGATCTGCTCCAGATGGCCAAGCGAGTTGGCCCGCAGTATGAAGCCGCCGAATACGAAGATCTGCCCGGGGAGGAAAACCTCTTCCTGGACTGCATCATTGAAGATGGTCGAAGGGGCCATCAAGCCTTACAGAGACGGCACAGTGGAACTCTCAATGAAAGCACCGATGTCGGTGTCAAAACCGGTGGATCTTGGGTAGGGGGTCCCGAACTGTGCGTCTAAGGCTAATGGTAACAGGAGGCAGGGGACACGATGTTTTACGCAGGTTCGGTCCCTCTCGATGGAGGTAATACCCTACTTCCTGCTTGATTGATCTTGATGATATGAGTATTACAGGAGTTGATCTACCACGAGATCGTAGAGGCTAAACCCTAGAAGCTAGCCTATGATTATGATTGTTGTTGTCCTACGGACTAAACCCTCCGCCTTATATAAACACCGGAGGGGGCTAGGGTTACACAGAGTCGGTAACAAAGAAGGAAATCTACATATCCGAATATCCAAGCTTGCCTTCCACGCAAAGGAGAGTCCCATCCGGACACGGGACGAAGCCTTCAATCTTGTATCTTCATAGTCCAACAGTCCGGCCAAAGTATATAGTCCGGCTGTCTGAGGACCCCTTAAACCAGGACTCCCTCAATCAGCAAGGCAAGTAACACTTTGATCATACCTCTTTACTACCCAGTTTTATTGCATTAGATCAACCCTCAAACATTGCATGGTTAGGATCTGATTAACATGTGGGTTTTGGGAAGTAGATGATGAGGTAGAACCTATTGCCCTGTTTATTATCAAACATTTGGGAGTTACCTTTACGTGATGCTTATATTGCTATGCTATGCTTGTAGACGTGGTTTGGGTGAGTGTATCCATGACAGATGTGAGTATTCTTAATTAATGGTTAAATTAAGGTGGCTACTTAAATACACATCTGGGTGGATTTCTTGAGGCACCCTGGAGTACCCAGTGGTTGTCAGGGCACCTAGAGAATCCAGTGTTGTCCTAGGATATCCCGGAGTACCCGTGTGATCATCCTACGGTGTGCCGCCCAGGCTCAAAGGGATCATAAGATTATTCATGCTAGAAACTTTCGTGTGCAGCCACAAGCTAATATGGGCTCTAGCATAGTTGAGTAAGTTGCGTGAAGCTCTTGAAGAGGTAGACTAGCAGATGTAGTGGGTTGTAGGTGGTACTGTCTACCCAGAGTAAAGAGTTAATGCTTCAGAAATACTATGTCTCGAATCTCCGACCATGGATGTGTTCGAGTCTTGTGGGGAAAAGTGCGTAAACCTCTGCAGAGTGTAAAAACTAATCATGGTTAGCCGTGTCCCCGGTTATGGACATCTTGAGTATCTGGTTCTTGGATTATCATGTTGATCTCATCACTCTAAATTAATTTGATTGGGTTTAATGATGATGTTTAATTGGGGTTGAGTTGGAGGAACCTTCTCAATGTTTAACGACCACCATGATAGTTAAATAAAATTTATTCCTTTGTTGTAGGGAAAAATTGGCGTTATGCAAAACTATTAACCATAGAGCTTTCCACCAGCCAAATACGCATGTGGTGATAGCATTTATTCTGTTCATTACTCTATGTGTTACATTGCGAGCATATTCCATGTGCTGACTCATTTCGGGCTGCAACGTTTTATGTTGCAGACTTTTCAGATGACGAGTAAGGTGCCATAGGTCGTTGTCTTTCACTCAGCTATGCCGTTGAAGTTGATGGACTCACTTTATCTTCCAAGCCTTCCGCTGTTATCGTTTTTAGATGGCCTTAAGCCATATTATTGTAATAAGTTCTCTTTTGAGACATTCTATGTAATAAGTGTGTGATTGAAACTCTGTTATAAATCCTCAAGTACTGTGCGTGTTAGCATTACCGATCCAGGAATGACACTGATGCGCAGAGACTAGACTGTTTGAGGTCTGGTCGCTACAAGATGGCATCAGAGCACATGCTGACTGTAGGATACGACCACTAAGCTAAAACCGTAGATCACTACTCTCTTCTCATTTCTGACTCGTCTCCCTTTTCTACTCTATAGGATGGCGGATGCAAGGAACAAGTTCACACACCCGGATGAAGATACACCTTTTGGACGGCACTTGAAGGAAGTTACTAGGTACCTGAACATCAGAATACCAAGCTTCACCGGGACCTACAATGCCACTTTACCAGAAGAGGAGCATTGGATGATTCGAGTTCAAGTTCCAGGGAGGAAGTTCATGCCAGTCACTGAGCCCATAGAGTTTTCCTTTGATGCACCAACCTGGAGTCTAGGAAAGAGCATGGAAGCCCACATCACCATGGGATGCATTGGAGAAGTTTACCACAAGGATCTCAAGGATACTATCTACCAGATTTGTGGGTGCCGAGATGAGCAATGGGAGATGATCAGCACCAGGAGGGATAGGTCCATTGCAGCTTTCATCCAGGAGTGCGCAGGCATGATAGATCTGAAGAAAGCAATGACCAGGATCACGGAGCTGGAGGAAGAACTCAAGTCTACACGCGATGGATATGAGGAGGAAATGACGATACTCATGGAGAAGAATGACGATCTGACGAGGAAGCTAGGAGTATTCATGGGAGACCCCGTGCCAGGAGGAAAAGACGACGATTCCACTTGTCCGGAGAACTACATCATCATCGACGACACCGACTCACACCGCAACGATAGCGCTGATGGCTATGTTGATGAAGCTGGAGCAGATATCATGGAGTCTTCCACCGATTAAAACTTCTAGTCGACCACCATATCAGTAGTAGTATTTCCCCCATGTATATAGTATAGTCCAAACACTTTTGTAACGATAGTTAGACCGCTTGTATGCCCTTGTTTGAATTGATTGAAGTGATATGTTTGTGTTTGTCTCATGTGCATATGGGTAGTGTTTTCCCTCTAGACCGCATTCTATTCTGTTTTCTCACCTTTTCTAAACCCATCACATGCCTCCGAGACTCAACAATGGATTTGCTTTCCCACCAGAACTCACTCAGTTGATCTAGCAGTAGAATACCCTGATGCAGCTACTAGTCCAGAATCAGAACCAGGGGAACAACAACAACAACAACCCACCACCACCACCACCTGTTGATCACTTAGCCCGTTTTCTAAGGCTGATTCCGACGGTGTTCTCTAGTAGCACCGAGCCGATTGTTGCGGATGATTGGCTCCGCAAGATTGGAAGGGAGTTGACTACTGCAGGATGCACAGATGCGGAGAGAGTGTGTTTTGCCGCACATCAGCTTGATGGACCCGCAACATCATGGTGGGAGAATTTCACAGCCACTTACCCCATCGACACTGTCACATGGGACCAGTTCCATCAGGCTTTTTGCACTGCCCATGTTTCAGCAGGAGCTATGGCCATGAAGAAGCGCGAGTTTCGCAACTTGCGCCAAGGAGGACGCACAGTGGGCCAGTATGTGGATGATTTTAGTAAGTTAGCACGTTATGCCCTGGATGACGTTGCTACAGATGCCGCTAAGCAAGAGAAGTTTCTGGAAGGACTGAATGATGAGCTGAGCATGCAGTTGATGGTGGCAACTGTCGGTGTCAAAACCGGCGGATCTCGGGTAGGGGGTCCCAATCTGTGCGTCTAGGCTGATGGTAACAGGAAGCAAGGGACACAACGTTTACCCAGGTTCGGGCCCTCTCGATGGAGGTAAAACCCTACTTCCTGCTTGATTAATATTGAAGATACGGGTAGTACAAGAGTAGATCTACCACGAGATCGTACAGGCTAAACCCTAGAAGCTAGCCTATGATGGTATGATTGTAATTGTGATCGGCCTTCTAAGGACCAACCTCTCCGATTTATATAGACATCGGAGAGGGCTAGGGTTTACATGGAGTCGGTTACAAGGAAGGAAACACAATATCCGGATCGGCAAGCTTGCCTTCCACGCAAAGGAGAGTCCCATCCAGACACGGGCCGAAGTCTTGAGTCTTGCATCTTCACGCTTCAATAGTCCAGACAATGTATATAGTCCGGCTGTCCGGATACCCCCTAATCCAGGACTCCCTCAGTAGCCCCTGAACCAGGCTTCAATGATGATGAGTCCGGCGTGCAGTCTTGTCTTCCGCATTGCAAGTCGGGTTCCTTCTCCGAATACTCCAAAGTAATTATCGAACACTTAGATCATGTCTGGATCCACGAGGGGATTCTTACACACCATTGTAGGGAACATAGCATAAATCTGATCCACTGGCAATCTTTGCACGTCGTGCCTTCGCATCGTGGCCCAGTTCAACACGAACTGGTGCTTGTCGCCCCACCTCGACTCGCGTTGCGAGGCGATTTTATTTGCACGTCCTATCAAGGCAGAGATCGTGTTCCTCTTATTACGGGATCTTCCATTAACACGGGCGTGCATAGCCCCATGACGACCGTTGGTATGACTCTGTGTGCCGTCAGGTATACCTCAAGCGGTCACCCTAAGGACTCTTGATATTCACCCCCCTTTTATAAAAGGGGCCGAGGCCTATGCCTCTTTTCCACTTCCCTCCCGCCTTTTCGCACCTCGAGTTCTAACACCCGTGACCTAAGATCCAACACCCCAAATCCTCCAATATGTCCGGATCCAACCCTCAAGGCCGGTGGGTGGCCTCCTCGATTCAAAAGGAGGACGTTGCGAAGCTTAGGGAGGTAGGATATCTGACTGCCAACATCCAACACAGCCTTCCTGCTCCAGGGCAGGTCATCCCTACACCAGAGCCCAATGAGTGCGTCGTGTTTGTTCCTCACTTCCTTCGTGGCTTGGGCTTCACCCTCGATCCTTTTGTGAGGGGGCTCATGTTCTATTATGGGTTAGATTTTCATGATCTAGCTTCGGACGTCGTCCTCCATATCTCAACGTTCATTATAGTGTGCGAGGCCTTCCTCCATGTCACCCCACACTTCGGCCTATGGCTCAAGACCTTCAATATGAAGCCGAAGATGATCGTGGGGCGACATGCGGAGTGCGGAGGTGCCGTAATAAGCAGGAACGCCGATGCCCCATGGCTAGAGGGTTCTTTCCCAGAAGTATCCGATGTATGGCAACGGAGGTGGTTTTATGTCATGGCTCCCAGAGGCACAAAGTGGGTGGCCGCCCCCGAGTTCCGCTCGGGCCCTTCGTCACAACTAGCATCTTGGACCGACATAGGACGGAATTGGGGGCCCACTAGCGATGTACCAGTACTGCAGAGCCGCATCCGAGAGCTTCTTGAGAGGGACATTAACCTTGTTAGCATAATGCAAGTGATGTTAATCCAACGGATGTTGCCGTGCAAACGCCGGCCTCTCCGGATGTGGGAGTTCAATCCAGAGGGTCTGCGGACTATTAAGCACTTCTTCGGCTTGAAGCTCGAAGGGATGTGCAAATTATTCTTCGGACCAAAAGTAGAGCGTCTGGACACCATCGAGGATGCGGGCCTAAGCTGCAATCGCCTAGATACCCAAGTAAGTAACCTTGATACCGGACACCTTGTTTTGTATTTGTCATAATTGTTTATTCTGAAAATCATCCGTGGCCAGGAATGGCTCAGCAAGGCAGAGAGATTCAGGTGTCCGGCGCCACTTCCCAAAGGCTCGCCTGGTCCCACCATGGCCAAGATGCTTGGCCGGGTACTCAGCAGAATGCCCTCAGGGAAAGACAAGGGGAAGAACGAAGAAACTGAACTCCACACGCTACGCATCCGAACCGGGGGAATTGTTGCCTCCCCTAAGGAGGATAGTCGGGAAGGGGAGGCTAAGGCCTCCTCCCCGCGCGGGAAGAAGAGGGCTGCCTCCGAAGACTTGGAGACGGAGATGCCCAAACCAGGGAAAAAGGTTTCCCCAGGGGGCCCTGTCCCGACGGGCACCCTCACCGCGTCATACCCGCCAACGGGCCAGCCCTCCACCGAGTTGTAAGTCAATCGTTAATACAAAGGTACTGTGTTTCTCCTAGATCAATAACCAGGATTCATCTTTTGCAGTACGGCTAGCAACTCTTCTCAAAAGAGTTCGTCTTCGGGGGACCTTCCTCCAGAGATGATGGAGAGGGAGACCCCACCCACCTCTCCGACTCATGAAGCGAGCAACACCGAGGTTTCATGGAGGAGTCCGGATCTGCCGAAGCCGGAAGCCAATGCGTCAGCCGCCCTAAACCCGGAGCGTTTGGCTCCCACGAGGGGCGATGGGAAGGGTCCGACACAGTTCAATGTCCGGCTGGACGTACTGACAGGCCTACTGGAGCAAGTTGCGCTCTCCGAGGAGCACCACTCATTAATGAGCGCGGTGCTCAAGAAGATTTCATCCACTACAAGCGGTTTGAATGAAGCATTTACAAGCCTCCTAGAGGCTTTGAGGTATGTAGTGAAGAATACACTATTTTTTGGCTGTGAGGCACGCGCTAGGTGTGCTCCATATAGATAGTAGCCCCTAAGACTCTGCTTGCCCGCCCTAGGCGGCGAACGAGGGATCATAAATCAATGATTGCGCTGTAAATACATGCAGGTACCTGTGGGTCCGGCCGCCGACCAGTCCGTTGAAGTTGCCGAACTAATGAGGCAGATTGGATCGATTGATGCCGATATCACGCTGGTGAACAAGCGGCTGGACAAATCACAAGGTATGTGCTCTGCCTTCCTTTGTATAGGAAAATATGAAGGCGACATGATATTAAGGTAATATGTTAGGACTGCAGATGGTGCTGCTGTCGTGGAGGCCCTGAGGGTGGAACTTGCCCAGGCCAAGGAGCAAGCTCGGGCTAGCAATGCGGCTGCCCTAAAAGCGGCCGAAGATTTGAGAGCCGAACAGGATGCTCGTCGCCGAAGCAAGGAAAAAATAGCCGAAATGGCTGTGGAGTTAAAAAATGCCGCCGACCGGTATGAACTCCTCGAAAAGGAGAATAAGGCTAGTTTGGCCGACCTGAACAAAGCACTTAATGCCACCAAGGAAATACGGACCAAGCTCACGGGTGCGTGGGAGGAGCTTCAACAGGTCGGTAAAATCACGGCTGGGGGCTCCTACTTGCTGCGGACGAAGTTTTTTGACCCGAAGTACGCTCCCCTGGATGGACGCTGGAGTCCTACGGACGCGTATGCAGATTTGGCGAAGAGTACAGCTGACGCTGCCAAGTTCTTCGAGGATAAGGGTGATAAGGAAGTGGAGAAGCTTTTCTGGTCGCAATTCAATGCTCCCACTCGCCCGCTGCCGTTAAGTAACAGGATGGCTGCTGTAGCGGAGCTTCACAGGCTGGCTGGGCTTGCAATGCGGTGTGTAATAGACCATCTTTGGCTGAAGGGGCCTAAGCCGGACAGTTACTTTGGTTTGGTGCAACAATTCCTTGGGGCCGTGCCTTGGATCGACGCCATGAGAAGGTCGGCGTGCATAGAGGGTGCGCGAATGGCCCTTGCCCGCGTTAAAGCCTATTGGACGGATATGGATGCCACCATTATAGCAACCCAGGATCTGGCGGGGGGCCAATATCCGGCCGAGCACTACTTGGCACAAGTCACGGAAGGTGCCCGCCTAATAGAGGCGCAGTGCTCGAAGAATGTCTTATTCGAGTGATGAATCAAATCATTGTAAAAACAATGTTTATTTTGATTATGAGGCTATATTTATACTATTTGCCTGAAAATATGATTGTGTCCCCTGTGCAGCCGTTTATATATATATATATATATATATATATATATATATATATATATATATATATATATATATATATATATATATATATGTATATATATATATAATCCAAAAGTTAGCAGTCGTTGGCTTCAGCCCCCACGCATACAATGCGGGGGTGTTCGCGAAAATATGCTTAATCACACTTGATCCAACATCTTGGTCCATTAAGGAGGTGATCGCACATCGAACTAGGCAACCGGACTATATAGCTGTAACACTTTTGCTTAGCCATGGGAGTCTAATGTTGGGGCTACTATGTAGCCCCTGGTACCTTCGCGTGCATCCAAATACGGGCGCGTATGTACATGACCGGGAAATGGCCCTTCGTTAATGCGGAGGAATCCTAAAGATTCCGGTGAGTCTTCGAGTGGTTCATCAATCTCTATCTATATCATGACAGTCAGTTTTCGGCTTTCTCTACTGAGCTGCTTATCCAGAATAACCAGGGCATAATCGCAGTAGTTCTCCTTTGGCCGCTTTAGCCGATAATGACGGAACGTAAGGCGGCAAACCCAGGAGCCGGACAAACCCAACATTTGACCAAAGACATGATTCAGAGCTGATGCATATAAGGCCAAACTCGTGACGCCGAACACTACCGAAGGTATTTGGACTTTATAACAGAAGATGGGCTCAAGAATGCCCATTCATTATAAACCCTGTGTTTCCAGGTACGTGCGTTAATTTGTCGTGGCGAAATGCCAATAATGGCAGTATCCTCTGTGGGTATGTAACCCATGGGATGGCTAAACAACAAGAGGCAATAGAAAAGGTTTACACAGGGGCTTAATCTAAAAAAGAAACCTGTTGAACGGCGCCCTGCTGCATGTCTGCGCCTTTGTCTCTGTTGTGCCGTATCCTGGAAGGGTATCGCGCGAACGTTGTCTGTGGAAAAAAAGAAAACTCGTAGGAGAGTACAACGTAAGTATGCGATGGATAGTAAAAGTGTATGATGTTGGCCTGCCAATAAGGTTGAGCAAAGTGTGGGGCTGTATTAAATATTTATAGCCCCTGGTGTCCACTATGGGATTACATATACGGTGTCCTGATTCAATTTTATCCGGGCGACCGGACTCGTCTAACCGTGTCTGTGGTCTTAATGACCAGTCATATTTTCTAATATTGGAGGCCTCTTATAGTCCGACCGCTAGGGCCGTCGCGTGTTCCTCTGCGCGTGAAGAGAGCTCTGTGATTCCGTTAACGGTGATGACGCCACGTGGACCGGGCATCTTGAGTATAAGGTAGCCATAGTGCGGTAATGCGTTGAAGCGGGCGAAGGCCGTTCTTCCAAGCAATGCATGATAGCCGCTTTGGAAGGGTGTGATGGTGGGTAATGAATTTCTTCGTCGCCTGCTTCCCACTCGAGCCGGACATAGTTTGGCCCGGAATTTTCTGTCAAAGAGAGAGACGAGTTCGGCATGTCGCCAAAGGGCGAGTGCTGGAAGATATCCGCAGTAGTGAACTCCATTACCGGAGCCCAACCTGGCTTGACTGGCTCGGGAGTGAGCGGACAAGAACCAACATCCGGATGCGAATCCGGGGGTCCAGAGTCACAGGCCACCATAAAGGTGAGACCTGTGTTCGGATCCACCGCCGATGAGTGTGCAGCCTGCGGGGCGGGGCCCATCCCTCCGTCCTCAGGTGACGCAGCCTGCTCTAGATTTAGGTCTGGAGCCACTGTGGGGGTGATAACCTGAACATTGTCCGACAGCAGGTCTAGGCCGTGCTCATCACAACTGTCTGGTGCTCCTGGCATGGGCTTTAATCCGTCGAAGATCAAGTCTCCGTGAATATCAGCCATGTAGTTCAAGTTTCCGAACCTGACCTAGTGGCCAGGGGTGTAGCTATCGATCTACTCCAGATGGCCAAGTGAATTGGCCCGCAGTGCGAAGCCGCCGAACACGAAGATCTTTTTGGGGGGAAAAGTCTCCCCCTGGACCGTGTTGTTGACGATCGAAGGTGCCATCAAGCCCTGCAGCGATGAAACAGAGGAACTCTCAATTAAAGCACCAATGTCGGTGTCAAAACCGGTGGATCTCGGGTAGGGGGTCCCGATCTGTGCGTCTAGGCTAATGGTAATAGGAAGCAAGGGACACAATGTTTACCCAGGTTCGGGCCCTATCGATGGAGGTAACCCTACTTCCTGCTTGATTAATGTTGAAGATATGGGTAGTACAAGAGTAGATCTACCACGAGATCATAGAGGCTAAACCCTAGAAGCTAGCCTATGATGGTATGATTGTAATTCTGATCGGCCTTCTAAGGACCAACCTCTCCGGTTTATATAGGCACTGGAGTGGGCTAGGCTTTACATGGAGTCGGTTACAAGGAAGGAAACACAATATCCGGATTGCCAAGCTTGCCTTCCACGCAAAGGAGAGTCCCATCCGGACACGGGCCGAAGTCTTGAGTCTTGTATCTTCACGCTTCAATAGTCCGGACGATGTATATAATCTGGCTGTCTGAATAACCCCTAATCCAGGACTCCCTCAGCAACCTTGAACAACTACCAGGAGTTGGTAGATAGAGCTCTCATGATTGAAGGGAAGCAGCAGCAGATTGACAACCGCAAGAGGAAGTATGGACAAGGGAAGTACAATTCTGGAGCTCAACAGAGGCCCCATTTTACCTCAAACTCGGGAGGACACCTTCACCATAACCATGGAGGCCATAATTCCAATGGAGGGAGTTCGCATAACCATAGTGGCCCCAAGAATGGAAATGGGAATGGAGGAAGCAACAGCCAGAACCGTTCCAACCCAGCAACGCCTGCCAAGAAGGATCTAAGTCACATTACTTGTTTCAAGTGCGGGAAGAATGGACATTATGCCAGGGAGTGTTCTGAAGCAAAGAATGGTAATGGCAATAGAAGCTCTGGGAAGAAGCCCGACCCTTTCAATAGGGGACAAGTGAACCACGTTAGCATGGAGGAGGTTGAAGCGCAGCCAGATGCAGTAATAGGTAAGTTTTTGGTTAAGTCATTTACTGCAATCGTTCTTTTTGATACTGGTGCATCGCATTCATACATGTCAAGGGGATTTGTGGATAAGTATAACCTGCCAACCCAAGCCCTTAGGGCACCCATGTTAGTAACCTCGCCAGGAGCAGAATATATGGCTAGCCTATGGTGTGATCGGTTACCATTAAGGATTGGTAACTACATGTTCCCCTCATACCTAATAGTATTAGAGTCACAATGACTGGATGTAATATTAGGCATGGATTGGTTATCGAAGTATGGAGGGAACATTGACTGCACCAGTAGGTCGATTTTGCTCACCACCCGGGAAGGAAGAAGGATTAAGTATGTATCCCGACATGTGCCGAAGAGGACTCAAGTGAATTCCTTATCAGGAGTTGTACAGGAGGAAGTACCAGTGGTGAAGGATTTCCCTGATGTATTTCCAGAGGAGTTGCGAGGCATGCCACCGGATAGAGACATTGAGTTTTTGATTGAGCTTTTGCCAAGCACAGGGCCAATATCTAAGAGACCATATCGGATGCCCACAAAGGATTTGGAGGAAATTAAGAAGCAGATTAAGTAGATACTGGATAAAGGCTATATTCGCCCAAGTTCGTCACCTTGGGGATCACCAGTACTTCTAGTGGAGAAGAAGGATGGATCGTTGAGGATGGTTGTTAATTATCGTGGGTTGAATGAGGTGACGATCAAGAACAAGTACCCACTGCCGATGATCAATGATTTGTTTGACCAGTTGCAAGGAGCTAAAATATTTCCCAAGATCGATCTGCGATCAGGATACCATCAGCTGAAGATTCGAGAGCAGGATATACCCAAGACAACTTTTACCACAAGGTACGGGCTATATGAGTATACCATTATGTCATTTGGTCTGACTAACGCGCCTACCTATTTCACGAACATGATGAACAAGGTGTTTATGGAGTTTTTGGATAAGTTCGTCGTTGTGTTCATTGATGATATTCTGGGCTACTCGAAGAATGAAGAGGAGCATAAGGAGCATTTGTGTTTGGTACTTGGGAATCTCAGAGAACATCAGTTATATGCCAAGTTCAGCAAGTGTGAGTTTTGGTTGAAGGAAGTTGGATTCCTTAGACATGTTATATTCGGAGAAGGGATAGCAGTAGACCCCACCAAGGTTATCACTGTGACTAATTGGGAAGCACCCACATCAGTTGGAGAGGTCCGGAGTTTTCTTGGACTCGCAGGATACTACAGGAGGTTCATTGAGAATTTCTCTAAGATTGCAAAGCCCATGACGGAGTTGTTAAAGAAGGACACCAAGTTCAAATGGACCGAGGAATGTGAGTCCAGTTTTCAGGAGTTGAAGAAACGTTTGGTTATAGCCCCAGTGTTGATTCTTCCAGATCAACGCAAGGATTATCAAGTGTATTGCGACGCTTCTCGTCGAGGACGTGGAGCAGTGCTTATCAAGGAGGGAAGAGTTGTTTCATATGCCTCACGACAGCTTAAACCCCATGAGTTGAATTATGCTACACACGATTTGGAGTTAGCAGCCGTAGTACATGCATTGAAGACATGGAGACATTTTCTCATCGGAAACCATTGAGAGGTGTACACGGATCATAAGGGTTTGAAGTATATCTTCACGCAGAAGGAGTTGAATCTCAGGCAGAGGAGATGGTTGGAGCTCATTAAGGATTATGATATGAGGTTGCACTATCATCCCGGAAAGGCTAACGTACTAGCCAATGCGTTGAGTCGCAAGAGTCATGTCAATACACTCATGACCGGAGGATTACCCAAGGAGTTAGCCGAGGATCTTCGCGAGCTATGTTTGGAGATAGTTCTGAGAGGCTATGTAGCAACATTGGAAATTTAGTCTACTTTGATGGATAAGATCAGAGAAGCCCAGAAGACGGACAAAGAGATTGCCGAGATAAAGGAAAGGATGAGCAAAGGAAAGGCAAAAGGATTTCGTGAGGATGAGCATGATACCTTATGGTTTGAGGATCACGTATATGTGCCTAATGACCTCGAGATCAGGAAGTTGATTCTACAGGAGGCCCATGATTCGCTGTATTCGATTCACCTAGGAAACACCAAGATGTATCTGGATTTGAAGGACAGTTTCTGGTGGACCGGAATGAAGAAAGATATTGCGGAGTATGTAGCAGTTTGTGATGTATGTCAGAGAGTGAAGGCAGAGCATCAAAAGCCAGCAGGTTTGCTACAGCCATTGCCGATACCCGAATGGAAGTGGGATAAGCTAGGCATGGATTTTATCACGGGATTGCCCAGGACTCGTTTAGGCTATGACTCAATATAGGTTGTAGACGATCGTTTGACGAAGGTAGCTCATTTCATCCCAGTGAGGACCACTTACAGCAGTGCTAAGTTGGCCAAGATATACATGACCAGGATCGTATGTCTGCATGGAGTTCCGAGGACCATTGTATCAGATAGAGGAACCCAGTTTACCTCAAAGTTTGGGAATCAGTTGCATGAGACTTTGGGTACCAGGCTAGAGTTCAGTGCAGCTTTTCATCCACAGACAGATAGACAGACCGAGAGAGTCAATCAAATTCTGGAGGACATGTTGAGAGCTTGTGCACTAGATTATGGATCTAGTTTGGATGACAATTTGCCGTATGCAAATTTCTCTTACAACAACAGTTATCAAGCCAGTTTGGAGATGGCCCCTTTCGAAGCTTTGTACGGAAGGAGGTGCAGGACACCGTTGTTATGGGATGAAGTTGGAGACCGTCAGTTGTTTGGACTAGATTTGATTAAAGAGTCTGAAGATAAGGTTAAGTTGATTCGCGATAGACTCAAGGTAGCCCAGTCTAGACAGAAGAGCTATGCGGATTCTAAACGCAAGGAGACAGTTTATGAAGTCGGAGACAGAGTGTATCTTCGTGTGTCCCCACTTCGAGGAGTTAAACATTTTGGGGTTAAGGGAAAGTTAGCACCATGTTTTGTGGGACCATACAAAGTTTTGGAGCGTATGGGAGAAGTTGCTTATAAGTTGGAATTGCCAGAAGGATTGTCAGGAGTTCATGATGTGTTCCACGTTTCCCAGTTGAAGAAATGCCACGCAGAGATGGCCAATATTCCTCTGAGAGATATGGTGCCGCTGGAAACGATTCAGTTGGATAGCGATTTGACCTATGAGGAGAAACCAGTGAAGATTCTCGAGTTTGTTAGCCGAGTCACACGCAGCAAGGTTATCAAGTTCTGCAAAGTTTAGTGGAGCCACCATACCAAGGATGAAGCCACCTGGGAACGAGAGGAAGACCTACAGAAGGACCACCCGCACCTATTTTCTAGCCAACTCGAATCTCGAGGGCGAGATTCATCTTAAGGGGGGTAGGTTTGTAACATCCCAAATTTCCTATTTGGAATGTTATACATTTGGTCATCAATGCATATCATATTTTATTGCATTTTTAGTTGATCCTAGAAATTCTATGCAACTCAAGGACCCATGGAGAGAGTTGAGGATTTTGTTATTTTCATATTTGAGTTTTCTCAAATTTTGAAAAGAGGATCATTTGGTTTTAATCATTTTCCTCTACAAATATTTTCTATATGAAAATAAAAGAGAGGGGATAAAATGACTTCTCCAAAATAAATAAATATTGGAGGAAACATATTAAAATCAAATAAGAATTTTATTCGGACTTTTATTGCAATTTATTTGAATTAGAAAAATTGCACGTTTTCAAAATTGCATTGTTAGGCTAGAAAAATGTTCACTTTGTTCTAAATATTCCATTTACACGGTGAAAATTTGTTTTGCCATTTTTTAGAAAAAATTTATATATTTATTAGGATTTTTTTCTGTTCGGCGAAATATTTTAAGAAAAAGAGTTCCGCCCGACCGGGCCGAAGCCCAGCCGAGCCGGCCGGCCCAAGCCAGCGCCGCCACCGACATCGTCGGGCGAGTCCGAGCCAGACACGCCTCGCCGCCGCCGTGCCCCCTTGCCAAAGCCGCCTCCCCTCCCCCCTTATAAGCCGAGCTCGGGCCACCCCTCGGGACCCCAAGCCGCCGCTTGCCGAGCGCCCCGCCGCCTCGCAAGCCGCCGCTGCCGTGCCGCGAGCCGCAGCCGCCGATGACGCCCAAGCCGCCGCCGCCGTCGCCCCGCCGCCGACCCGCCCTCTCGCCGGAGCCGCCCCGCCTCGCCAGAGCCTCGCCGGTGGTATATGTCACCGCTGCTGTCGTTCGGTTTTTTTAACCGTTTGTTTTTTTTGAAACCCTAGATCTAGTTTTTTTAATTAGATCGGTTCGGTTTTTTCGGTTTAGTTATTTTGCGGACGTCCGTCCGTACGTTCGTTTTAACGAGCGAAGATCACCCATTAGCCACAGACAACGAACGTTCATTCGTTAGCTTGTTCGTCAGTTTTTCTTTTTTCCAGGTTTTTTCCGCTATTATTTTCGATCGCAATTTCTGCCCTGATCTTCGTTTTAGTTTATCTTTTCGCTCGTTTATCGGAATCAGGCGATTCAGGCGCCTAGATCTTCACCTCGAAGCCCTCTTTCTGTTTAATCAACTTCAACAAGATTTTTGTACTATAAAATTTGACTCGAGTCTAGATTAGTAAACGGATCTTGTTTCTTTCGTAGTTTGAGTTTCGTTGCTTCGTTTGATTTGTTTCTTTTTGCAAACCGGAGTTCTTCAGTTGAAGTTTCTGGTTAGATATCTTATTTGAGTTTTACCTGTGCTTCTATTTGAGTGCTTATGTATGCTATTGTTTGTTTGCGATAGAGTACCCGGAGTGCGAAGTGTGCTACTACGAGTCTCTAGGTTTTGCGGATCATCAGCAAGGCAAGTAACACTTTGATCATACCTCTTTACTACCTAGTTTTATTGCATTAGATCAACCCTCAAACATTGCATGGTTAGGATCTGATTAACATGTGGGTTTTGGGAAGTAGATGACGAGGTAGAACCTATTGCCCTGTTTATTATCAAACCTTTGGGAGTTACCTTTACGTGATGCTTATATTGCTATGCTATGCTTGTAGACGTGGTTTGGGTGAGTGTATCCATGACAGATGTGAGTATTGTTAATTAATGGTTAAATTAAGGTGGCTACTTAAATAAACATCTGGGTGGATTGCTTGAGGCACCCTGGAGTACCCAGTGGTTGTCAGGGCACCTAGAGAATCCAGTGTTGTCCTAGGATATCCCGGAGTACCCGTGTGATCATCCTATGGTCCGCCCCCTAGGCTCAAAGGGATCATAAGATTATTCATGCTAGAAACTTCCATGTGCAGCCACAAGCCAATATGGGCTCTAACATAGTTGAGTAAGTTGCGTGAAGCTCTTGAAGAGGTAGACTAGCAGATGTAGTGGGTTGTAGGTGGTACTGTCTACCCAGAGTAAAGAGTTAGTGCTTCAGAAATACTATGTCTTGAATCTCCGACCATGGGTGTGTTCCAGTCTTGTGGGGAAAAGTGCGCAAACCTCTACAGAGTGTAAAAACTAATCATGGTTAGCCATGTCCCCGGTTATGGACATCTTGAGTATCTGGTTCTTGGATTCTCATGTTGGTCTCATCACTCTAAATTAATTTGATTGGGTTTAATGATGATGTTTAATTGGGGTTGAGTTGGAGGAACCTTCTCAATGTTTAACGACCACCATGATAGTTAAATAAAATTTATTCCTTTGTTGTAGGAAAAAATTGGCGTTATGCAAAACTATTAACCATAGAGCTTTCCACCAGCCAAATATGTATGTGGTGATAGCATTTATTCTGTTCATTACTCTATGTGTTACATTGCCAGCATATTCCATGTGCTAACTCGTTTCAGGCTGCAACGTTTTATGTTGCAGACTTTTCAGATAACGAGTAAGGTGCCATAGGTTGTTGTCTTTCACTCAGCTATGCCGTTGGAGTTGATGGACTCACTTTATCTTCCAAGCCTTCCGTTGTTATCGTTTTTAGATGGCCTTAAGCCATATTATTGTAATAAGTTCCCTTTTGAGACATTCTATGTAATAAGTGTGTGATTGAAACTCTGTTATAAATCCTCAAGTACTATGCGTGTCAGCATTACCGATCCAGGGATGACACTGATGCACAGAGACTAGACTGTTTGAGGTCTGGTCGCTACAAATCATTTCAGCAAAGCGCTCAAAATCTTCATCATCCTTTTTCTTAGATGGCTTAGGAGGAAAGGGCATGGGTTTCTGAACCCATGGTTCTCTTTCTTTACCATGTTTCCTAGCAACGAAGTCTCTCTTATCATAACGTTGATTCTTTGATTGTGGGTCATCAAGATCAATAGCAGGTTCAATCTCTGCATCATTATCATTACTAGGTTGAGCATCAACATGAACATCATTATTAACATTATCACTAGGTTCATGTTCATCACCAGATTGTGTCTCAGCATCAAAAATAGAAATATCATTGGGATTCTCAGGTGTGTCTATAGCAGGTTCACTAGCATGCAAAGTCCTATCAGTTTTCTTTTTCTTTTTAGTACCAGGACTAGATGCATCAGTATTAGTTCTCTGAGAATCCTACTCAACTCTCTTAGGATGGCCCTCGGGATACAAAGCTCCTGGGTCATCTTACAACCTTTAGTCATAACCCTAATAGCATTATCATTATTATTACTATTCAACTCATTAAGCAAATCATCTTGAGCCTTAAGTACTTATTTATATGTCTCCAATGTATCTATAATTTTGATTGTTCCATGCTATTATATTACCCGTTTTGGATGTTTATGGGCTTTACTTTACACTATTATATCATTTTTGGGACCAACCTACTAACCGGAGGCCCAGCCCGAATTGCTGTTTTTTTGCCTATTTCATCATTTCGAAGAAAAGGAATATCAAATGGAGTCCAAACGGAATGAAACCTTCGGGAGCGATCTTTTTGGAACAAACGCAATCCAGGGGACTTGGAGTGGACGTCAAGCAACATGGGAGGCAGCCACGAGGGTGCCCGGCGCGCCCCCTAGGGGTGGGCGCGCCCCCCACATTCATTTTGATAATGTTCAATATCTGACATGCATGAAAACATAAAAATAAATGAGATTTTCTTTTTAATGCAAAAGTGATTCTAATCCAATACTGCCTCCCTGTAAACCCCTTTGTGCTATCTATGTAATTCTTTTAAAAGATGCCATGCATGCTGTAATTTGTTGTGTGCATTAATATAATGTGGCCTACTGCTCAAAATATGAGAGCTCCAGAAGTGATGACACTTCGCAGATGATAGCTTCAACATATAGTAAAGAAGAACAAGTCGACCTGACCTGACAGATTCAAAATATACTAAGGGAGAACAACGCGACCTGACCAGTCGACCGCAAGAGAAGAGTATCATCTTAAAGAAGAGCAGAAGAGCAAGCAGATTGAAGATATTACAAGTCTTTCTATACAATGTCGGTTGGCCAACAATGATGAACCAGAGCGCACAGAGAAATACTATTCTTTCTGGTCTCTCCATATGTGGCTCACATGCATTTCAAAACTAAAGTAGGAACATTTAGCTCACCAATTAAACATCTCTCAGTTTTACTAATATTAGCAATAATATCAGATATGAATTTGTACAACTAAGCTTGTTTAGCTCGATGGGTGGAGCAGTGCTATTACGACACGAACCACGTAGGCTGATTGTGGTCATCATAAAATGGGGAAAACATAAGCATGATGAGTACAGTATTGACCGTGGCAGTGGGATGGCTGATCTGAAGCTGCAAACCGCGCAAAGGGTAGTTAGCAACATATGTTTGCTTTGAAATAACAACTAAGACTTGGTATGGACAAGAAAGTACGGTCAACAAGTGACAAAGAAATGCAATTATGCTGTCTCTCTATATGTCGCGACATGCATATGGAAACTCAAGTGGGACCTTTAGCTAACCAATTAAATGTGTCGGTTAACTAATATCAGTATCATATCACAATCATATTTGAACAACTAAGCTTTCGAATTCTGAGTGTTGTATTGTTTAGCTTGAAGGGTGGAGTAATGCCAGTACGACAGAAAGCACCTACACAGATCATAGTAGAGTAGATAAAACGGGAAAACCCTAAGCATCAAGAGAAAAATCAGGAAAGTGAAACTAGCTGGACCAGTGGGTGGCGCACATGCTTTTCGAAACGAATATAGGAACATTAGGTGACCAATTAAACATTCTCTATTTTAGTGATATCAGCATCATATCAGATTCGTATTTCAACACGTAAGCTTTGGGTTGAGGTCTTGAGGAGCAGTGCTAGCACGACACAAAGCACCTACGATGATGGTAGTGAATATAAAAGGGGGAAACCATAAGCTTTACGAGTATAGTGCCCGTGCCATGGCGGATCTGAAGGTGCAAACCGGACAAAGCTACTTCGCAACCAATGTTTGCTTTCAACTAGCCACTACGATTTGGTACGGACAAGAAAAGTACAGTAAACAAATTACGATCTATTTTTTGGGTGAGATCAATAACTTAAGCACATATGGAAGAGTACCACCTCTCTTGCGATGTCGTGTAGGCCTATGCTGATACGTTGAGGGTGCTGCGGGTGCGATGGCTGTCGGCGGCGGGGAAGAAGACTTTAGACGGCAGACGGCCGAGTCAGGGGATATATCATGTTGTCGTGGACGATGCGGTCGTAGGAGCGGCAACGACAAGGTGGACGATGGTGCCGATGAAGCGAGAGGAGGCAATGAAAGGATCCTGGTCCAGCACCGTGGATAAGAGACATCCATCTCTTGCAGTGGACGACGGGGTAGGGGTAGCGGCTCCGACAAGGTGGAGGATGGGGTGGCGGACGGAGGAGGCTGGCCGCAGTGCGGAGGTTGTCGTGCCGCCGACGGTGTATGAATGGGGAAATTGAGGGGAGGGGGGATCTCAAACTTTGGGACGCGCTTCTCTGAAATGGGGGAAAGTTACGAACTTATCCCCCGTTTAAAATTTCGGACATCGTGTCGGTTGGGGATAGGACGGTAATCTCGCATCTCCCAAATATTTGTCGGTAACTATTTCGGGCGAGGAGAGGGTGTTTTGCCGCCCACGGTTGGCGCCCATGGTGTATGAACTGGGCTGACAGGTAGGGCGGTTGTGTCACGTCTGATGGAAGTTACACATCTGCCCCTATTTAAAATATTAGCCTACATCGATTTCGGACGAGGAGAGTTTTTTTTGCCTCCCATCGTGTGTGAATGGGGAAATGGAGGAAGAGACACATGTCTTTCGGACGAGCTTGAATCAAATGTGTTTTGCCGCCCATGTTTGGCGCCCACCGTGTCGGAATGGGCTCAGAGGCCGTCGTGTCACGTCTGATTGAAGTTACTAGTCTACCCCTATCACAGCAGTGTAAATCCGGTCGATAAGGATGTACTTAGTGTCAGGGGTAGACAGTAATTTCCATCTCGCAAACACTTGCTTCGGGAAGCCCAGAAATTATAGTGGGTGTTTAGCCGCTTCGTTCAAAACTTGGGAGAATTAGCATTCATGTTTGCCCTAGGACCTGGCAAACTAAATTCAAATCCAATTTGTATTCGATTACGAATATCCACAGATAATTATACGTTTTGTTATTTATTTCCTCAACACCACAACAAAGATTTATTCCACCTTTATATATGATTATGATTTAGAAATGTTGTGATCTTCGAATTCAGTAGGTTGGATACAGTCTGATTCAAACAGTTATTTCATCCAATACAATATGCTCACACGAAAAACAGTTCACCTTATGTCAATCATACAAGTACTGAGGATTACCTCGCCTAAAAAATTCGGATCATTACAACACATGGACAACATGGAATTCCGGACAACATAGGGGGTCTTGCAACATAATCCATTCAGAGACATGACACAACATGCAAGTACAATAATCTAATGACAATTTCAACTGGTATCTAAAGAAGAACCGGGATTACCTTGGGCTTCAGATAGCAGAAACAGCAGGACCTCCTCCGTCTTCAAATGCAACATTCTTACTTCCTCCAATTCTTGGGTTGCTTGCATAATGCGTGCCGCTAATTCCGTAATTTCCAGCCTCAAGATAAAGATTACCTCATTCATGGTAGCCACACCATCTCTTTCTGCCTCTAGTAGAGCCTCAAGCACTATAATATTTGTGCTCAGACTGCTCTCCGGCGGTGTTGCCTCTGAACTGCTACCATCTGGTAACATGGATGGCGCACTGCTTCCACAAATAGATTCTGGGGTTGTACATTGTGTCCTAGTGTGAACGGCATCCTGAAAGGTTTCCGCTGGACATAAGTAAGAGATAGTTATCGTATGATCCAAGCAGTAAGCTTACATGGTAAACGACAGACGAATTATTGCTGAGCATGGTAAACTATATTTGAATGGTTCGAAGCAGTAAGCATATTTGCCACTTACATCCCTAGTTTGCCATTTGAATGGTAAACGACTGGCGGATGTCGTTTATTTGCCACTTACATCCCTAGTGGCAAATAAACGACATCCGCCAGTCCCATCTAGTTAGTTTTTGCTACCTCCCTAGTTCATTTTCCTCAAAAAACAAAAACTCTTCTAAACTATCATACCACTAGTGGACTTCAATCGGGATTAAACGGGACCCAGTTGACATCCCTAGTTGAAAGGGAGTGTAAAACCGCTATATTTAAGTTGCCAAGGCATCTAAGCAGTTGAAATAATCTGAGAAAGCACTTAACAGTGTGGCCTCATATAAACTACGAAGACAGTCTTGTGATGAAGTTGAGAGGAAAAGTTAAGGACTCAAATGAAATAGGCATGCATTTCTTTACGATAGTACAGTAGGCACTGCTAGCATATTGGCCAACTCAGGTATAGCGTAACAACAAACAAGCATTCAAATCAAGCAATACAGCAAAGCAGACAACTGAACTATTTGTAATTCGGTAGGATTAGATGTTGAGGGCACAAGCCAAGAAAGCAGCCCACTCGCATTACATTTCACATGTTCTAAAACACATTGGCTTACCATATGTTGCTGTGAAGCCTAGCTGCTGTTGCAATGTTCTTTGAAAATATCGTCAGCATCCCGTGGTTGCAAATCTAGTTGTTGTAGTTTATTCTGCACCATCTATTTAGGTAAAATTAATTTCAATCGCATGCACTGGTCCGAATTGATCATCAATGGTTCATCTAAACTAATGAAAGAAGGGTGTGTGCATACACGACAATATATTTGCTTCCCTCTATTTTTATGCTTGTTCGAGGTGCCAGCCCCAAAAGAACAAATATTTTGCTTGATGGGGTTGGCAGCTCCATAATTAATAGAAGCATCAAATTAGTCATCCAACTTGGGAAGATCAAGAACACACAAACAAGTAATGAACAGAGGCTCGGAGCAGTGATGTAATAGATAGCATCAGAAAATGTAGGGTAAAACGAACAAAGAGCAGCGGAACCACATGCTAGTTTGCTGATGTGTAATTAAGCATAGAGAACATTAACCAGTCTGATGGAACCAACAGGTGGCATCAGAACAAAACTAAAGCATATTAACTATATGTGCACTGGTATGTAATTTAGCACATGTAACATGTTCACTGCCAGAAGTATGGCCCTACAGGTGCAAGCAGAATAACACGTCTCATGAAAAACTGAATGATGCCCTGAAGAAATTCAAAGGTGCGATGCTTATGCTAGGAAAGTGAACGTAGGCGCCGACCGTTGGATGATAGTACCTGATTCTCGGTGGTGTATGGGTATCATTGTCATACTTGATAGCTAAGGATCGTCGATGGTGCTCGTGTTGCGGTTGAGTTTGGGCCGGCTGTCCCCGTCGCTGAAGCGGCTCCGGTGCTACGGTTGCGGCGCCTGTCGACATACAAGAAAGCTCATCTGTGGTAAGTGAACAGTTGCACGATAAAGAGAAAAACCGAAGGAGTACAAATCAAAATAACCTGATGAGGCTGCGGCGTCGGTAAAGCAGGGCCGGTGGAGTTGAATATGGCATCCGTGGATCAGGTCCGGTGCAGTGGACGAAGGCTTCGGCGAGCGCGTTGTATAGTGCTTTCGGTGAGGCGGATTTGTTGCCGAGGACGGGGGCTTGTATGAAGGGCCAGCGAAGGGGCGGACGAGGGAGTCAGTGAAGGGCCTACGCTGTGGTGGACGAGGGCGCCGGTTAAGCAGATCCGGTGCGGTGGACCATGATGGCGGTCAAGGAGATCTGGAGCAGTGGACAAGCCAGTCACTGAAGCGGCTCCGGTGAAGTGGTGAGTTGGCAGTTGTGGGTTCCAAGGTGCGGAAGGTAGATCCGGCGGGGTGTGAGGTCCACCGCTGCGGCGGAGGACTAGATTCGGCGGCTTGCCGTGGTTGGGGGGGTCGGGGAGGGGAAGGGGAGGGGCTCTGGGGAAGAATGTTGGGGGCAAAGAGGGGAAAACAATGGAGTTACCAAAGCAGCCCTTTTCCGTTCATGTGGCAGGGGTAAAACAGGAATATCGCAGGGCTAAACTTTCGGCGCGTGATATTTCGATGTGAGCGGGAAGTTTGAAAGCTTTTGGCGCCTAAAATTATAAGTATTCTGCTCTCGTACGGCCGACTATGATATCATGGCCGACAATTTGTTTGTTTTGCACGCAAAAAAATGTGCAAGTTTTGAAAATCAATGTCTCCAACTCGAAACTTAGATTGTCCATTCAATTCAAATATGGATCATTGAGCTACTACAAGCAAATACCATCATACTGTCCAATTCAAATGAAATTCCAAATGTGTTTATCCTAAATATGATGACAAAAGCAAAAATGTGTATGTGTATGAATAAAGTGAATGATTATAAAGTTTGAACATGCCCGTATGTGTATATCTCTAGGTTTGATATATGAATTTGAAATCATGAAATTCCGGCTTAAAAAATGTACCTCCATTTAAATGAATTACAAAAGCTAATGATGGAGTCGAATTCCAAAATTCCAATCTTAGGTTTGTAATTCTGGTACATCAAGGTATATCACGCATGTTCAAAAGTATCGTTATCTCATAGTACAAACTGTGAAACAAATTGATCAACCATGAGTGCACAATATCTCAATTACGCTAAAGTCCCTCAAATATAGACACCTCACTCTTTATCTGAAGTCACCCCCCCACCACCACACACACACACACACACATAGAGAAGTCGTTCTCTCCCCCAGACACCAACACACGAGCACATTAACACCCCTCTCTCTTGTAAAGTCCGGACTCCAACATAGGTCTCTATCACTTTGTCTCCCGGCATGCACACATCTCTTCCCTCACTCTCTAGGTCTCCCGCTATCTCTCTTACCCAAGCACATGCACTATGTAGAGTGTATATTTCCCATACACACAAAACGTCGCCCCCAAACGTCTATCTCCCTAGTTATGTGGTTCTCGCGCACTCACCTCACAAACCACCCCCACTGCAAACAAGCACACTTTGTCTCCTTGTGCACCACTCTCCTCTTTCTATCTCTCCCACATGCGGACCCGCCCCAGCTCCTTCCGTGTATACATATATGTCGTGACTCTTTGCATAGCTCCCTAATGTATAATCATTCTCGATTTCGCACATTGTTCTCTACACCATCTATTCTAGATCTCTCATGAAGTCCCTATCACACACATGATGACTCGCTTCCCCTGCGTCTCTGTTCATAGGCCAATTTCGGACAACATCAACATTGTCTCCATATCTATACGCCATTTATGGACACAAACAACCCCTCTTGCCCCCTCTCTTCCTCTCTCTCTCTCTCTGTCTCTCTCTCTCTCTCTCTCTCTCTCTCTCTCTCTCTCTCTCCCGTCGCTAGCTCTCTCTTTCTCTCGCTCTCACACCCATCTCCCACACACACACTCGATGTCTCTTCCAAATAGTCTGCTCCCCCCACCCGCACCCGTGCTATCTCGCTACTACACATGTCACACCATTCCCCCTTCCCTTATACTAGGTTTACATCATCAGTGGTCTCTCTACTCCACATACACTCTCTCCCTGTCACACACAAACGCGTGCACAAACACACACAGACACGCACAAACACCCATTTATCTGGATCCTCATCTCTCCCCATGTCCGCATGTGTATCTCACACACTCACTCTCTAATTATGTATATGTGTCACCACGTTACACAACACAAAGCCCCATGTACATGTCTCTCTCTATCCTCCACACACATAGACACAAAGAATATGTTATCATTGCCTCAGTCTCTAACATATCGCACACGCACTCTCTCTCTCTCTCTCTCTCTCTCTCTCTCGCAAACACGCTCAACAAGGGATTCCCCATGAATAACTTACCGTCTACTCATCAACAGTCATGGCAGTACGGCGAACACGAGACGTGAAAAGAATAAATCTACACGTGCTTAGACCACCTAGTATGACTACTAGGACTAGAGCAAGCCAAAAAGCACGCCTCCATCACCCCCTCCTTGTCGGCGACGGGAAAATCTTTGTTTTACAAAGTTGAGAAGTCATTATGCTAAGGCCCCACATGCTGAGGCATTGAATAGAATGTAGATGCTAGTTTACGGAAGCAAGTATCGATAATACGTTTGTATCTCCATACTTATATTTCTTCTTTGATAAAAAAACTGCGTTGGTGATGATGGTACGTGTGCCATCTTGCAATATAGACCGTCTGATCTATATCTGACGGATGGAAATTAAACTCAAAGATACCCGCACCCCTCTCCACATTTGCAGACAAGGCCTTCCCTCGGTCATCCTTATCTCCAACAAACCTCATTGTTGAGCAGTTAAGAAAGGAAGCCTCTGGAACAAACTGGCCTAGTGGCCGCTGCCGGCATCGTCAATCCCCATGCCTCCGCTCAGTCCGACCACCAACCACCACCACACCCAACTCCTCTTCACCTTATCTCATATTTCTCGAGATATCATTAGTTTTTACACATGGGATTACTCCCACAAGGGTCAATCACAACAAGTGTTTTTATAAAAAAATGCATCTTGATGTTCCGTTAATGCACGGATCTTGCTAGTACTCCTACACAAGACTAAGTTGGTGATGCTGGTGTGTCTGCCATCCGTCGTTTCTGACCATTAGATCTACATCTAACGATTGTGAGGTAAGTTGTTGCCTTTTCTCACCAACATCCCACTTGTCTACCAATTTGCAGAAAAACCCATAATTAGTATCTTAAAACCAACCACATCCCTCCCTGACCTCACCAAAACAGCCCAAGGAATATATTATAATTGAAACATAATATACATATGTATATCAAAATTAGGGTGTTTTGTACCAAGTTTGTGAATAAGTATTATTCTAATTATGATTCGTTGCAACGGACATGAACATTGCTAGTATTTCCAACCATGTATTTTTTTCTAGTATTCCATAGTTTCGAGTTTTCCATCAAGATATTAGTCACTCATGGTTGATATTTACTTTCAATCATGTACACATATGCACTATGTAACTAGCCTTGCTTATTGGCTTCCAAAGCTTAACTTTCACTCCTACTTACAATATGTAGAGTATTTAACAAAAAACTACCACTTTCAACCAGCCCTAGGAAGAATCTGTTGTACAAAAAATAGCAAAAACATACCCAAAATTTCTTAATCCACGCCAAAAACTACTACTACCTCCGTTTCAGTTTACAAGTCTTGCGCGTATACCTAGGTTGTCAATTTTATCACCCTAATATAAACTATATAGCACAAAAATTATACCTTTTGAAAGTAGAAACTCCATAGTTTATGTTGGTATATTTTTTGTAATATATGACTTGTATTAGGTTGGTCAAATCGATGACCTAGGGGTACGCGCACGCCGTGTAAATTGAGAGAGAGGTAGTACCTAGTACTCCTACCGATTAGGTTCATTTAAACCCATTTATGACTGGGTTGGCCCACACGTCCGTGCTGATGAGGCAGCTTAAACCAACACATTTTGTTTGACCATTGACACGAGGGACCCACATCTGACCTTCTATCCTATTATTCCCCCTCAAATCATTATTTTTCCTGAACATTATTTCAAACAGTACTGATGCGTGTTCATCGGTGGCACCGGTGATGAGCGAGTTGGCCGCCGCTCCGCAGGACGGGCCGGACACCGCGCTGGCCTCTGCACGGGTTGGCAGGCTGGCTCGAGCATGACTCACGAGCGAGCAAGCCGCCGCGCTGGCCTTCGCTCGAGCCAGATGGCTGGCCTGAGCGTGGCGCGCGCGAGCAAGCCGCCGTGCTGCCGTGCCAATCTAGCTAGCAAACCTTGCAGACAAGCAGCTGGACGGAGCTATCTTGGCTAGCTAGAGGCCGCGAGCACCGGACGGAGCTGGCATCCGAGCTGCCGCAACATGGGCTCTGCACCGGCGGTGGTTTTGACCTCGTCTTCTACCGGCGGCGGTAGCTGCGTCCCATGGCCGAGGATGACTAGGTGGACGGGCCGGAGGTAGGAGGTCACTCGAGGATTTTGGTTGGTAAGAGCATGTACAATGGTGATAAGGTAGTCTTATCTTAAGTCTGCCACGTACGCAAGTGGTAGTAGTTTCTAGGCATTTTAGTGGTTTCTTGCATTATTAGGGGTTTCTTGTAAGGAACAATGTACGTACTACTAGCGACAAAAGGCGATTCTAGGTTGCGTTGTACTCCAACGAGTACTACTAGTGGTCGCGGGAGTGTATGCCTCGTTTTGTTGGTTCGATCCCGGCCGAATGCACGACGGCCTTTTAAAAAAAGTACTACTACACTTTGCTGCGAGCCAATATTTTACATGGGTAGTTTGAGTTTTGAAGTCAAACGGGACGTGCGGCCCCACAATCTGGGTGCACTGGACAGCCTAGCCACGTGAACGGGTTTTCCTTCCCAGCATCCTGTGGCTCGCGTGCTCGCCCTAGCCACACCTCGCTTGCAGCTTCCTCATCAGCTAGCAGTAGCATATTTAAACTAGTGCCTCCCAATTAAGCTCGAGGAGCCGGAAAAGCCTGGCGGGGCATTGGGAACTATGCAATATGGCTCTATACTCTATGTAAAATGATGTACTACTAGTACTCTGTAGCTTGTGGCGTTGCACGCATGGACTTCACTCCATTATCGGCTCTACTATAAAAGAAATTCCTCTTGACGTGTTTTTTTAAACGGAGGCAAAAGCTTTCCTTCATCTCATTCATAAAGAAGGAACTACTAACAAAGTTCCACGAGATCCATTACACCTCCATAAATGGAAGCGAAAAGCCTAGTCTCGCTGTATCAAATAACTCAAATGTTCTGCCCACGCAGACCACAGTAACAGTCGCTGATAAACAGGTTGCTAGTGTGTGCGTGAGAGGAGCGGCTGAGTAGGCCAGCTACTCCTACGTGAGAGGAGTAGCTGAATATAGCACCCAGAGTACCCACTAGGCCACTACGCAGGTGTACTTCCCCTGCATTGATAGTACAATGATGGTTCTAGAGAACAGTAGTACCCTCTACTTCCAACTGTAGCTCCTTGGCCCTGAGATTCAAGAGTTCAAAACTGGTGCACCATACTAGACTAGACTAGACTAGAAGTACAGTACATCGCACTAACACTTGTAGTTGAGAAAAGTAGTACTGGTGCTGCTACAATACGAGTACGTACTCCTCCGTCACATAATGTAAGACGTTTTTTGACACTAGTTGGCGTGTACAAAAAATGGCAAAAACATACCCAAAATTTCTTAATCCACGCCAAAAACTACTACCTACTGCCAAAAATTTCTTACTAGTGCTATTATTTACAGTATAATGCAATCCCATAATGTTCCATAATGCTAGTAATAGTAGTAAATAATAGCCTCACCCCTTCGCTGAGGAATGATCTACAGTTGGAAGGGACGAGGCCCTGCGGTTACTACGCTCTTATCTCCTCCTCGCCAGTTCCCCTCCCCCCGAAGAGAAGGCAGTTCGTCGCTGCTCCCATGGATTCTCCAGGAGGTTCTCCTCCTCGTCGGAGCTGGGAGACCTTGGACGACGATCCTCTGGGAGAAATCGCACGCCGCTCCGACGTCCTCACCGCTGCAAGACTCGGTGCTTCCTGCACCAACTTTTTCGAGACGCTGCTTAAACAAGTTTGGGAAAAGGCCATGCTTGTTGGTCTTCCATGCGTCCTCGAGGAGAAGGTCCTTCTATGGGACAATCCTTCGAGCAGTCCACCGCTCCCTGGCCATGGTTGCACGTTGACTCCGATAGAGTTGCCGACGTTGAGAGGTAGTCGGATTTTGTCCGATGAGCAGGTCAGTAATGGAGTTTGATCATGTAGTACTTAGTTATTCCACTTCCATCCCGTAATTTCTCCGCTTCCCACCGTCTTATATATAGGTCTGGGTCGGTGCCAACGAAGATTGGCTTGCATACCTCCGGCCGGATACCACCATCATTTTGCACAAGATCCACAGCAGTGCGGCCGTTCCGGTAGACCCCTTCTCCAACATTGGGATTAGCCTTCCGGACTGGCTGGGCTTGAATACGTATGATGGTGCCTACATGAGATTGAAGAAGATAGAAATTGCGGACCCGCTGACAAAGTGACGCGGCTACGATGATTACTATCTCATCGCGGTGTTCGACATAAGGATTGCCATCAATGCAAGACGGAGTAACGGCAGAGGCTGGCGCATGTTGGCGGCGGCAGATTTGTACCCCTACACGTTCGAAGACGCCATGCGCCATCTAGGCCGCATCTTCACGGTGACAAGCCAGGGGACTTGTTTCATCTGGTTTCCATCCTACAGTACGGGAGATTACAAACAGAATGCACAAACCATCATTTGCATCCCTAACGGTACTCCATTATTTTGCAGGGACCAGTCATCCCTCGATCAAAATAAGATCACCGATCCTGGATGTGCATTCGCATCCGCGATTCGGTCTAACCTGGAACCTTGTAGCTGACTTTGGCATATTGGGATCAACTATCTTAGCAGTCGTTACCCATGGTACCGCTGATGTGCAACATGGTCACACAATCTACCACGATCGGACCGTCACCATCTACCCAGGTATTCCATTTTTTAACCCTCTCGCCTTCTCTTTCATAGTTGTACTAGTAGTATACTTAGTACTACTAGTAGGAGTACTTTTTACCTTGGAGGACGCGTATAGCTAGCTGGGCCCATGAAGACTTGAACCCACTAGCTGCCACCATTTTTGTTTTTCCATGTCTTACTATCTCATCCATGTAGCCAAGAGTGGCTATATATAATAAGCCGGTTATTTTACTTCCTCTATACCGGAGTAGTACTATTTGCTACACAGTATTACTGACCGCCATATTTGAGCACAACATTATTATGCATGCACCTTGACTATGTACGTCACCATGTGTCCAGATCTGGGATGCCGCGTGTACCAGATGAACAGCGCCGAGTTCGACCCCCGTGATGCTACGTGGGTGCCGAGGAACACTCTTGGAGAGTACTCGCTTTTCATCGGGGACAGCTACCCCATTGTGAAGTGGATGCCACCTTCCGTGCAAAACACGGAAGGCCTGCCATTCATGAAGCATGGTTGTGTCTTCATTGCGCATTGCCGGATGAACGACATGCTGGGACACGCTATCCCTGATTTATGCCGCTTCAGCTTGGATGAGTCTCCATCGTGTGGAACCGGACTAGAAAGCTGCGACAATGATTCCCGTTGCCCACCGCTATGGATCGTGCCATCCATGAAGAACACCTGGGACTGGAACCTGGAGGAGGACATGCATGTAGCCCATCTATAACGTGTAAGTGGAGTACGGTAATTGTGAATGGTAGCGCTGTGAATATATGTAGAGTACTCATGCACAAATTTATCACATGAATTGGAGATGAACTTGTGTCGCATACTGGCATTTGTCCTTTAGAATTTATTACTAGTAAATGTGTTATGTGTACGTGCAACTTGTGTGGTTGTTGCACGGGCTCCAACACGCTCTTTGAGAAAAAAGGTGGCACAGCTTTGGATATACGTGACGTGGTGGCATCATACAGTAGCATCGTTCGCTATAGTTGTAGTACACTCCTACTAGGATGACAACTCCTATAAAACCTTGCGCTTGGCTCTCTGCCTCTTCGGGAGGTTCAACAGTTTGTACTCGTGTGAACCTTGCACTTACCTCTTCGCCTCTTCGGAAGGTCCAACAATGATGATACCACAGTACAATATGTGTCAGGCAATCTGACACCGATTGAACTGCTGCACGTCCACCGCGAGGGCGAGGGCGAGGGAGAGGGAGAGGAAGAGGGAGAGGGCGCTATAGTCAAAACCCTCTCCTCGTCCTGCGAACCACCGCGCGCGTGGGCGAGGGAGAGGCGTAGTAAGCAAGCTTCTCCTCGTTCGGCGAGTTGACGGGACACATCAAAGCAGTACTAGTACTAGTAGTAGTCCATACTGCGTCCTTTCCGATTAATATGGCTTAATTTGAAACGAGAAAAATACACTGGCGGTCAACGTATGTAACAATACGCTCTTTACGGTCACTATATATAGTTTTGCGTCGATTATACGATCACTAGCTCATCATAGAGCACCGTACACCCTACTGACCGGCCACATAGTCGACGTGGCACTTTGTTGACTGGTTAAATTGTCACCTGGTTTCTGGGTCCCACTTGTCAGTTGGCGGAGCAAAGAAATCAGTTAAACAAAACTTTATGCAGGCGCCACACAAGTCCAACCCTTGCGCCCGAACCGCCCTGGCTGTGTATGTGAGTGCATGCACGTGTCCTCCCTCGGCCTTCCAACAAAGAGTGTACATCGGCTATAAAACAAAGAGTGTAGTAGTACATGATGTACATCTACACTTCCAATGCATTTAGCCTTTAATCTAAATCGACATTGATTGACTAATGCACCAACTTGTGTTGTAGGTATAGGCTACATGTCTATCCTTAATTACATCATGCAACGGCCTTCATTTAATCTTCTTATCTCAATGGTCGCATGCACACATAAGTCTTCTACTTTTGGGCGTTAATTATACCCTGGTCAATGTGTAAATCTCTAAATGTACAGTCTTTCACGAACGTAGGGAGTAGGTTGAGCACTTAAGCGTGAGCATGTGTGTTGCGTCGTGTGCTGTGTGCCGCATGGGTGCGTGAGTGTTGCGTGCGTCCATGTGGAGTATGTGTGAGTGTTGCATGTTGCATGCATGCATGCATGCATGGGGCTTACTCCCTCCCATTGACATGTTCATATTTCAAACTTCCTCTGTTCCCTCCATATGGTGATACTCCCTCTATTCCCAAATACTCCAGTACGCAGTAAAAGCCTCCCTCTGTTCCCAAATACAGAGTATTTGTCTTTCTACAGATTTCAACAAGTGACTTGGTACAGAGCAAAATGAGTGAAGTGAGCGTAGAGGCATAGGGATACTGTAGAAAGGAAATCCTCGCGATCCATCATTCCCCATCTCGGTCAGAGATAGCTATTCAACTAGTCCTCGCAGTGAAGTGACAATACACGCTGCAGCAGATGGGACACGTAATTAATAAGCTGAACCAGCGTGTTGGTGTTACTAAATCAGCCTTACCCAGTACTGCCATCATGTTTGCCAGTAGAGCACGCTTCCGCAAATACGCCTACGCACATGTGTCCTCCATTAACTGACATATGGGCCCTCTTGTGGTAGACCCACATGTCATCGGTGTAACTATTTACACTCCGGAGGACGGTGCCTATATCCTGGTAGTAGTACTAGTAGAATTGAGATTTAATGCACTTTCTTGCCCGTCTTCCACTCTTCTTCCTCCTCTCTTCTTCTTCCTCCTCTCTTCCCCATCGCCGGCCGCACACCATTTACCCCCGCTCACTGCTCGCTCGCCC